>NC_135485.1:117067145-117674645 GCF_052094955.1 Ictidomys tridecemlineatus | reverse complement strand
TATCATTAAAATAAATGGTCACTAATTTGGAGAGTGCTGGACTATTCCCTTGATGTTATATTTATAGAATTATTGGACATCAGCCTAGGCTTTTCCAGACTACCCTTTTGGACATGCTAAAGAACTCCCATACTACCTTGCCAGCTCAGGTAAATATCATGTTCCAAATAACACTAGTGTCCAGGAAGAGCATGAAGAGAATTCTCTTTACTTTAAAAAATGGGATGGAGAATTGTTTTTGAATGTAAGATTTAGAAATTCATTTATTAAAACTGAGATATATTTTTATAGTAATGGAATCAACACGTAGCAAACAAATTTGATTTATAATCATTATAACATACTTATGTGTCTCTGACTTGGAAAAATAAAGAAAAAAATTAGATGTTCTCTTTTGAGAATAAATCGAATATGGGTTTACTTTGTCCCTGACCTAGAAAAGTGCCCAATCGTACACTGGAACCTTCTTTACTAACAGAATTGTGGATTTAAACTATGAGACCTCTATAATCACTTATTTTACAGAGACTTTTTAAAGACTCATTTAGGAACAAAGCAATGTCTGTTTTGCTTTTCTATATTTCTAAATTCTCTACAATGAGTAGTTATGATTTTTCATTTAAAAAATATAATTAATGGGGCTGGGGATGTGTGCGCTTGCCTGGCACATGTGCAGCCCAAGTTCAATCCTCAGCACCACGTACAAAGATGTTGTGTCCACTGAAAAACTAAAAAATAAATATTAAAAATTCTTTAAAAAAATATATAATTAATGTAACCAAAGATATTTTACTATTATGGTATAACATATAAGCCCATATAAGGGCATAACCCATAGCACTTTCTTTCTCATTCCTATCTTCTAATCATTTCTTCTTATCATTCAGATATTTTTCTATCTTTTCTCTAATATGTACATCTGTTTCAGATAATGAATGACAGATGCTTATTGTATTAAAATTATTTGAATTTATATGCTCTACATTACAATTAACTATAACAGCAGCACTAGCCTATAGTAAAGCTCAAAATATAAAACAAGAGTAGACCATCAGAAGAGCACTGAATCCAAACTCTGACACTTGCTAGCTGGGTGATTTTAGCAAGTTATCTAAACTCTCTGTTTCATTTCCCTCACAAGTTAAAGATAGATATTAATAGAACCTAACTCACAGATTATTGTAAGATTAAATGACTTCATGTGTGTAAACATTTAGAAATGGCATCTCTCATATATTGAATTCTACATTGCATGTGCTATTCAAGATTTTTGTGAACTGATTTATACTGGTTTGATAACTACATAAATAATAGTCATTTCCTCTTGAAGTCCTCCAGTGCTTGTAGTAGGTTGAGAACTGGGAGAATTTGTGTTGGCAGAAAACTTGTGCTTATTCACTCTGGAGTCTCAAAGGCAATAGGTGATGGCTGGTAAGTAATCACAGATGGAACAGGAGAATATTGTGTTAAGTGAACTAAGCCAGGCATGATCTCACTCACATGTGGAATCTCAAACTGTCAATCTCATGAAAGAAAAGGGTAGAATAGTGGCTACCAGGGGCTGGGCAGAGTAGAAGGGAGGAAGATTCTGGGAAGTGTTGATTAATGGTACTGAGCTACAATTAGAAAAGAGCAAGAATTTTTGGTATGCTGTTGCACATAGGGTGATTATAGGTAACAATAATGTAGGATACATTTAAAAAAAAAACAGAAGAAAATATTCTGAAGGTTTCAACAATAATTATAAATATTTGAGAAGATAGTTTACAAAATAAAAAATATATCAAATAAATATTTGAGAAGATAGATTACAAAATAAAAAATATATCAAATCATCACGTTGGCTTACCCAATTAATATGCAAATTTTTCATTTATTTATATGTACTAAAGAGGATAAATTTTATTTTAAAATTTGTGAGGGCAAAAAAATATCAATAAATAAACCCATAACAAATATTACAGTCCAAGGGCTGTGTCTAAAAATGAAATTTGGTGTTTGGGTTGTTGGTCATCTGCAAATGTCAAGACTACTCCTTTTTTTTGCTAAGAACAACTAGAAAGTATTTCCACTGAACTATTTTTGTAAGACTCAACACTATTTCGGTAAGAGCCTGTTCTTCTTTAACGACCTTGCATTCTTTCTTGACATAAAGCTTATGCTGAAAGTAAGGACCCTGTTTTCTGAATGGGATCAGCATGTGTTTACCACCTGACTTCTCTGTGCTGCTTTCAAAGTCCACACACTGAAGTACAGTAAGAGCTTCTTCCTATGACAGAAAGCCCTTCACGCTGGGACGTTCCACTGGCCAGATCCCCTGACCATGAGTCACAGTCAGTAGGAACATGGCTTGAGAATAATTTTACCAGGCATTAAGAGAACAAAAATTTTAATGACTAGCCTAATACTGCCTTAAACTGTTACAGCTTCTAAGAACCTATAGATATGTTGTTTCGTTGGACATATCAGATATCTAGGGACATACGAGGAGCAAATAATATTTTTATTTTTACCTGTGGAACCAATTTTCAATGGAGTATGATAGTAAGTTTGCAGTTCAAAACTGCCACTTAATCATATTTAATGCTTCTCAGTAAACTTGATTTTCATAGTATTGGTGTATTGTGAAGAAGAAAATAAAGTATATTTTACTCCTTGGGTCAAGCTCAGATGGTCGAGCTTTCAGTACAATTACAGGAGGGAGGAGGGCATTTCAAAATATTTAAGTGGTTCTATAAGCCTGAGACTGGAAATGAATCACAGAACCATTTTTCATCTTGTCAGTTGCCGACGTCATGCTGAAGGAATTCTTGCAGTCAAACAATTGCCTATTCAGAGAGCAGTAGCCATTCTAGCCCCTGATGTTAAGTCTAAGCAGCAATTTCAACAAAGAAGTTTTGAAAATATGCAATCACAATGTCTACAGAGTATGTATATGTGCATGTGTAAAATCCACTATTAATCAATATATTTGTAACATGCAAAGACAATACCAAAAAAGGAAAAAATTTAGCCACCTATACACTACAAAAAGGCACTAAGTCAGGCCTAAAATAATGTCAAGATTATGAAATTTTTACCTATCTAGATATCATCTGGCATAAAAAGAGTTATAAATCTAAACAGAGAGATTCTGGTGTATTATTGGTGACTTCCAAACATGGTGAATGAAGTAAAGCCATATGATTTACTGGTAGAGAAGCCTTTATTCATAACATCTAGTCTAGTGTTTCTGCAGCTTTGGGTGCACTTTAGGCATCTGAGGAGGCTTTACAAATTTCTATGTCCAGGTTAGACTGTGAACCAATTAAATCAAATGCACTAGGAATGGGAACCCAGGCATTAGTTTTCCTATATAAAGCCAAGGTTAAGAACCACTGTCTAATTATAGTCTGGTGGTTGGGGCCAGAGTATGGAAGCTATCTTTGGTCATGTTGGTGAATGGTGGCTGACTAACAACACTGTTACTATTAATATGTGTTGGCATTTTCTTAGTGCTTTGCCAGTAACATCACATTTAATCCACCCTAATGGGTAGAGACTACTATTATTAACACCATTGTACAAATGAAGAAACAAAGGAAGAAGTCATAGAACTAAGATCTATGGAAGGAGGATTTAAACCCAGGCATTTGATTCTACAATGTTTCTTATATATCAACTATTTACTTATAAGGTTTATATAGTATTAAAATACTGTCAAAATACTTGTTGGAGTCTCCAAGTGCTTAATGCATTAAACAAGGAGATCCATCGTCCATAAACACCTAGCTAGTACCAGCTCTCTGAATATGTGTGCTGGAATCAACTGTGAAAAAAAATGTTGACTTCCTAGAGAACTTGATAATACTAGCATAGGTATAAATGACCAAAGTTCTGTTTTCACTTATTTATGCCTGGCTTACATAGATCATCAAAGTAGAATGATGACCACTGTAATTCCAGCAACACTGACCCAGACTGCAAATCTAATTATTCATGAATATTCAGCACTCAATCAAATAATGCTCAAAGAACAAAATTCTTAAGAACAGAAAGCAGATTCCACTGTGCAATTTACATTCTCTCTTCCCATCTATTAATGGAGTGCTAAACATGCCTCTGTATGTGTGTCCCCTGAGGGAAAAAGTGGCTACAGATAAAATGATCTCATTTATGTGCATTAAAAAAAATCTTTCATCTTCATTCTACTTGTTGACTTTGACTGCCTTCTTCCACAGGGAAGACATAAGAAGACCAATGAAATCTTAATATGTTGAGAGTATATTCTGTATTTAAGAGAATTCTGTAGATAGAAAAAGAACAGTTTAGATTACCAAATAATTTCTCTCTTTTATCCAGTTATGAACTAATTGACTTAGATCCAAATCTGAGCAAAAATGATCTTACACTTAAGCAAAAGTCAGGAAATTTACAAATGTAGGTTTGAAATCAACCAA
Organism: Ictidomys tridecemlineatus; assembly: GCF_052094955.1. NCBI lineage: Eukaryota > Metazoa > Chordata > Mammalia > Rodentia > Sciuridae > Ictidomys > Ictidomys tridecemlineatus. The sequence continues at coordinate 117,670,206 of NC_135485.1, read as the reverse complement.
TCTTTGGTTCCAGTGATCACCTTCTAGCGTTATTTCAGGGCTATTAAAAACAGCTGACTGGCACTTTCAAAAACTTTCCCCATCCACTGGCAAATTGCAATAAGATATACATTTCTTTAGCTCTATTGCCTTTCAAAGGAAGGTATTCCTAAAGAGATTAAGTATATGCCTTCTATAGTCATTTATACTTCAGTGTGAATATTTAAGAGTAAGCTTTTCTATGGTTTTAGGAAAGAAACTGTGTGCCTCCTGAGATCTGGAAAGGGTGGGAGAGAAGCCAACATCCAGCATGGAAGAGAGAGAGGGTATAAGGAAACTCTGGGGACAGCAGAGCAAACTCAACCTGTCACATGTTTACCTTGGAACCACTTTCAGTAAGGACTCAGCAGATGTCTGAGAAGGGGAACTCAAAAAAATTGCCTTTGTTCTATCCCTGGAAGATTCACAATTCTTAAAACCAACTTGCAAATTAAGACTACAAATTTTATGAGACCTAAAGAGAAAATAATAAATAAATCCCTCATTATAGATAATTATAAATTATTTTTATTATAAATAATTCCTTAGCGCTAAGCAAAATCTGAAAACAAGTAAGTTAGAATCCTTTAAAAAACAAACAAGGAAAAGGAAAAAAAAAAAAAAAAGAAGAAAAAGAAAGATTCCGATCATCACATTTGTCACTGTTGTCATCTTCGTCATTGACATCAATTTGGCTCAATATATAATCACAGAAATTAGCTGTTTAAAGAAATTTAGACACAGGCAAAATTGCAAATAAGAACTATAATAAGAACTAGACTGGCATAAATGATACAAGCCATTGAACACACTAGAGAAGAGTAATTATACTGCAAAATATACAAATAATCAACCATGTATAAAAAAATATCAAAATAATGAGGTATACAGAAGTAGACAATAAATATAAAATCATCATTATCTCCCAATGGAAGATACATTGAAATACTTTGAAGATAGATTTCATATAACAGAAATTTCAAATAATCTCATGCTAAAGGAAGATGTTTCTGATTATAATAACTGTACTGATCCAAAAAGTAATGCATAGTTCTCTTGCTATTACTTTCATTTATGACATTCAGATTCATTTCTCTCAAAAGAGCTGGAAATGAGGAAGAAATAAAAAGAGTATAATCTTCACAGATCAAGAAAATGTGCCTCCAAAAATAAATCTGAGAATCAAAAATAAAAAGTCAACTCTTCAAATTAAATACCACATTCTTAAGATAACAAATGTAAGGTGACAATAAATATAATATTACCATTTATTAAGGAACCCTTTAAAAAATTGAAAATGATTGGGAAAATCATACTGTTTACTAAAGCTGAAAGATAATTCTCCCCAAAACTTTGTGTCATAAATCCATAATAATGTTTTCATTTCTTAATATCTGCATTTATTAGAAAGCCTTGGTGTGGCTGGATTTGTCATGAAGACACAATCAGATTGCAGATGAAGATGTAGTAACTGCCAACCATCTCAGGTTTGTTTTGTTTCTGTTGTTGTGTGTTTGTTTGTTTGGGGTATGGGATTGAACTCAGGGGCACTGAACCACTAAGCAACATCCTTGTTCCTATTTTGTATTTTATTAAGATACAGGATCTTACTGAGTTCCTTAGCACCTTGCTTTGATGAGGCTGGCTTTGAACTCCTGATCCTCCTGCCTCAGCCTCCTAAGCCACTGGGATTACAGGCTTGTACCACTGCACCCAGCTCTTGCTCTCTTCTTACTTTCCCACATGATTCCACCACATCCGAATAGTCTAAGCTTCCTCACTGCATGGTGGCTTTAAAACAGCACCATTAGATACAAACTGCAGCTCGGGACTCCAGAGTGTGTGTTTTACTGAACTAAATGGAAGCTGAATCTCCTGTGACCCAGTCTGGAAAGTCATCCAACATCTCTTCTGCAGGGGTTTAGTATTCAAATCAGCCCCAGAAGCCTTTTCTATTTTAGAACAGGGGATATAAATCTTACCTCTCAATGGAAACAGTATGAAAGACAAAGTGTAACAACATCACATGGGATGGGAAAATTGTTGTGATCAGTTTTGGAAAATACAATCTGCCAAAGTCTGTTGCAAGTTTATTTCTTACTGGGCTGGGGATGTGGCTCAAGCGGTAGCGTGCTTGCCTGGCATGCGTGCGGCCCGGGTTCGATCCTCAGCACCACATACCAACAAAGATGTTGTATCCGCCGAGAACTAGAAAATAAATATTAAAAATTCTCTCTCTCTCTCTCCTCTCTCACTCTCTCTCTGTCTTTAAAAAAAAAAAGTTTATTTCTTACTAAAAAAACTATAGCAATAATAAATGCTATGATATTAAAAACAATGAAGTACTTACTTTAATCCTAATCTCCTTTTATGGCTTCAAAACTTGAGCATGGGAGAGACTTAGTATTCCCAAAATTATGCTACAAATAGTATAGCCAGCAAACATAAGAGCTATCTTTTCAAAATTTCAATTGTTTTCAGTTATACTAATTACCTTTTAACTTCTTAAAAATCAGTTCAATAAATTCTTGTTTATTATAAAAGTCTACTTGTCAACAGCACTTTTGAGTAGAAGGTGAGCAACAGATCTGCCAAAAAAAATGGTTTAAAAAATGTATTCAGGTTAGTTCCACCAAGGGCTTACCAGACCTGCAAACATCAGACCTATGGTTTTCTCATCAATGAGGTGATTCAATTTTACTCATGTAATTTTTCCATTTCATATAAGTTATTACATTTATTTTTACTGGTTAATCTAAATGTAAACTTTTTCACTCTTAACAATTATCCGAATTTTCAACTGAAATAAGAAGGATACTTCCAGGTATGATTTCCTGAGAATTCCTTCTCTTCCACATCAAGTTTATCTTGGACCATTCTGATTTTTTTTTCCACCCAATTCCCCACTTGTGTCCAAAACTAAGCTCTTCCCTCTACATGTTGGATCCCCTCCCTTCCTGTCTATTCTGAGAACTTTCCATTTTAATTATGTCTCTTTATTTTACCTTATACCTCCCTTCTCTACTGGCTCTCTCCCTTCCTTTAAATAACAAATTCACATTCCTTATCTGAGAAAAAAATAACCCTTCTCTAGTCTGTTCCCCTCTCATTTAGGCTATTTCCTCTCCCTGTTTCCTTTCAAGTCTAAACTGCTTATCAAAATAGTTTACACTGGATGCATTCACTTTATTATCTCCAACTCACTTCATGACTCATTTTTGGTCTGGTTTCAACCTCCCATTTCCTTCAAGTTGTCCCTTTAAATGACCCAGCTCTTTCTTTAGTACAACTGGTGAGATGGTAGTTTTATACTCATCCTTTTTTTAGTGGATGTCCTCAGAATGCTCTGCAAGGGTCAGCATTTGCCACGAAGAAAGATTTTGCTTGATACATTTCATCGGTTACTCATTAAAAATATTCAGTTGTATGACTCCAAGAAAAATGATGGGGGGTGGGGCGCAGAGAAAGCTGGGAAGTTCAGGACAGTAATGTTTTCACTTCTCTCTGGGGCCTACATGGATTTCAGAATACACATTCTACTTACATTAATCTCCAGCTGTTTTTCATGGTTAAATGTTTATCTCTCCAAGTCCAGCATGTCAAGTTCTGCCAAAGAGCTAGAAACAGTAGACAGACTATAATGGCTTATTTTATCCTGAATGTCCTCACAAGTGAGATTGGCAACTGTCTTAGTCTGTCCAGGCTGTCATTACAAATGACCATAGACTGGGTGACTTCACCTACAGAAATAAATTCCACACAGTTCTGAAGACTGGAAAGTCTAAGACCAAAGTGCCTGCAGACTTAGTTCTTTTGAGGGCTCTTCTGGCTTGCAGATGGCCACCTTCTTACTATGTCCTCTCATGGTCTTTTTTTGGATGGGGGAGAGAGTTATTGAGATCCTATTCCTCCTCTTAAAAAGCACCAGTCCTGTTATGAAGGCCCCACTTGCATGACACAATCTAACTCTAATTACCTCTCAAACATTCCATTTTCGAACAACATCATATTAGAGGTGAATATATAAATGGGGTGAAGGGGACACAAATGTTCCAAATGCCCGGAGAGCAATCCTATAATTCTAGGTATTCCTTACCCAAATCCTTGCAAGGTAGGAAGAAGTGGCATCAAGAGTAACAGAATAAAGTTTCTGTGTAATGTGAAGTCTGGGAATGCATAATAAATACGGATCCTCAAAGAAGGAAGCCCTTTTGGAAGTTGTGGTACCTGTTGCTTACAAATCATTCTGCAGAAAAGGTACAAAAGATGAGCTGATGAAGAATAGAAGATGGTGACATAAAATGCATAAATATTGCTGCCCCAGATAGAGGGATGAGGGTTTGACAATGCTAGATTTGAGAGTAAGGGAGTAGGTTTCAGAGTCTGACTTCTGTGATGAGGCCAAGCACCTAGAGTTGTGAGGCCCAGGCTTATTTATAGGAGTCACCCAAACAATTAAAACACTGGACTTTCTTTTCACCTTGTCCAGTTGTAGTGCAAAAGGAGGAAAGAACTAACGGGGCTTGAAAGATATAGGCAATCAATATCAATAGTAGGTTCAGACTCTTTTGTAAAATGTAGTACACTGAAGTTTGAAATGCAAGAATTATATTTAAGATATTAGTTTCCAAGACTATAAATCCATGATGAAGAATTTATATAGAGCTATTGTCTTGAGAGTCTAAGACAATATTCTTGTATAAGCAAGGCAAGTTAGAAACATCCAATTATCTCAGTTTGTAGTTTAAACAAAGATGGTTTCAAATGAAGAATCTCAGAGGATTATTATAATTTGCTGTGCACAACAGCTAATACAATGTGAATGTTAAAGAGATAAATACTAACTAAATGAGTATTTTTTTATATTATTTTAGTTTTAAATGAAGTAAATCCACAGAAAGTTAGAAGAATAAGTAAATGTGAACTGAGTTTCAAACAATCTGATAACTCAGGAAATGTGTTTTATAGATTTGATTTGAAGATATCCTTAAGTTTGATGGTTCTCAGACATCTCTAGGAAGAGAATGTTGCACCTTGAATACCAATTTGATAAATACGTTGAATTATTGCTCATTTTGGCATAATATTCCATTTGCAAAAGAAAATGCACTTTTGACTCATAATTATAATGTGATCACCTAAAAATTCTATTATAAAGCATACTAGACAGTGACCATGGTATTTCTTTCTGAGAAAAAAATCATATGAATATGTCTGGAATACACCTTCTAAGTATTAAAATTGAATGCAGTGAATAAATATGCATCTTTTCTACTGGTCTTCTTGTAGGGACATATCTATTTTTTGTTTTGAAATAAAATGTTTGACATTTAAATATTTGGGGTAATTAAATAAATGCCAAACCATGGCTGACCAAAATTCTAGACTTGAAAATTATTGTGAAAATCAACATTACTAAAACCTAGATCCAGTTAATAAGATGGCCTTCTATATTTCTCAATAGTTCTAAAAGATTAGATCAAGCATTCGTATGTTGTATCTGCAAGAATTCGGGACATCCCCCACCTCCCCAATCTGAGTGTTAGATCAAAAACTACTTGGGCAGAGGAGCCTGACTGCTGATCCATCATTCCTACAATTAAAGGCTGTGTCCGCTTGAGATTAGTAGATCTCCTGTGCTGTCTTGAAGTAATAATTCAGCCCTGTTATGTGTGGCTAGGAAAGCAGCATTACAACACACCCATAAACTTACCCTGCAAAGCGAGACGCCTCAAGGGCCAGTCCTGACAAATCTGCAGACAGAAGTATTTGCAATTTGATGCAAGAAAAATCTCACCCCTTGAATACTTTGCTTAGATAATTCCATAACAACACTGATCTTTAATTTTCAATTCACACATTTAGCAAATTGTACATTTGAAGAGTAAATCCTTCTCAGTATATATTTCATCACAGTTAATGTACCTAGTTTTTTTTTTCTGTGATGCCACTTACTTTATTACTTTTTATTAAGGATGCCAGGGGCTATTTTCTTGTTCTTTATTCTCTAATTCCTAGAAATATGACTACCTAAATGTTATAGAGAGTTGCAGAATCTTTTTTTTTCATTTCAAACTTCACACACAATGCAGGTGTTTTAGAATGGAGTTTGAAACTAATCACTGGTAAAGAAGAGATGTGTGTAAATCTGTACCTGTTCACTGGGCTTCTGTATTACAAAATTGAATGCATTTAAAGTGATTATTAGCTTATCGATTATTCTGTAAAAATGATTAGGGAGGAACTAAAATTAGAAGTGAATGACAAATTTAATGATCACCCCTAATAACAATTCACAGTTAAAATGTTTCTTATATATACAAAAGAAACTGCAGAAAATACTTAAAATTTTAAAAGAATATTAAAATCATATGATACTATCATCCAGAAATATCATATTAAAAATTTCAAATATTACTTCAAATAATGTTTTGTCTTAGCACATGATAGTGAGAATGTGTAATTTAAAATATCACTTTATATATACATATATACACTGTACATGTATTATATTATGCAAATAACAGTATGCAGCTAAGATTTTACTGTATATATAATTCTCCTAATTTTACAGAACTATATAATCTTCCACTTTTTCAGTATACTATAATTTATTTACTTTTTGTCCTCCATTATTGGACTTTCAGTTTGTGTCCAGGGAGAAGATTTTCTTTGTCATAAGTAATACTTCATGGAGTACACGTATACATAAAGCATGGTACTTCTCTGTAAGCATTTAGACGTTAACAGGTAATTTACTGGGTCACGGTAGTGTGCCATATGTACATGTCCAAATTTTTTCCAAAAAGGCTGCATGAATGTATAATCCCATCAACAGCTCATCACAATGCACTCCCACCACACCCTTACCATCATTGACTACTGCCTTTTCAAAAATAATCCCCAAAATGCTATGCAGAGACATGATACACCATTTCATAGTTATTTTCAATATTTTATGATTATAAGCCAGTTGTATTTCCCTTCTGTGGATTTTATCTCCATTTTTCATGTTTTTGTTACTGTGACTTATTAAAGTATTTTTAATTATTATCGTTTGTAAGCACAAGGTTTAAAAAAACATTCCTAAGTGTTTTTAAATTTTATGTATTTATTTTACAAAATAAAATAAGTTTGCTTCAAATAAGCAATAGTAGTTCTCTAATATTTCTAAATGAGTATAAGTTTAAGCTTAGGAAAGAAAATGTTTTTAAAAAATTCTTACTTTGTTCTTTCACAGTGACCTTTAAGCATGTATATGCATGTGTGTGTGTGTGTGTGTGTGTGTGTGTGTGTGTGCAAAATAGAGCTAGAATACAAAAACACTGGGTACAAATGAATTAGGTTAGGCATAATATAATTAATTACTTAAATTAATTAGTAATATATGTAATTAAATAAAAGTTTTTGAACCAAAAACCTCACAATTTTAATTGTTAAAAAGAAGAGGGCTGGGATATAACTCAGTTGGTAGAGTGCTTGTCTTATATGCACAAGGGCTTGGGTTCAATCCCCAGCTCCACCAAGAAAATGTATATATGTAAGATATTCATATATGTTTACATATTCATATGTATACTTGCATCTTTTTCTGTATGAGACCAAGAGTAATCATTTTTCTCTAATATCCTTTTCATCTTTTTATGCTATGCACAATATATGTGTCCACTTATACAAATAAAGTAAAATTTGGTGAATTGTTAAAAATCATTCTTTTGCAAGGAAAGAGTAGTACCACATGTGTTTTGAATGTAAGGAATTTGACCCTAAGTAGACAGAAGTCATATTCTGTATAAATAGGTTTCTATGGTGGTAACTTCCATCAACTTGAACCATTTTGCTCATTTTAAAAGAATAACAAAAGAATTACTAAAGTTTTCTTAGGCTTTCATAAGAAGAAGGATGCTTGTGAAGCAAGAATTTATGCTGAAATTACAAACACTAGATTGTTTGGAGAATTCCATGTCCAGAAATGACTTCTTTATAAAGGGCAATGTTTGACCTTTAACTTTTAACAAACTGTGGTTAAGTTAAAGCACTATCTGGAAATCCTCCAGTAAATAACTCCATGGTACTGCAATTGTGGCAAAAAAAAGTTGGGGAATAAACATGCTAAACTATGAAAATAATTTATCAAATAATTAGGCTTCATTAAGTGATAAGGGGTACAAATTTTATAATATAGTATTTTTGAAAAATCACTAGCCAATTGTAGATACATTACTTGGCTAAAAATATAAGCAGAAAGATTTAAACCACCAATTTTTAAAAGATATGACAAGTATATGCAAACATACTTCCTGATAATTGGCACAAGTGCCTGTGATATGTTCATAAAAATGTTATATGTTAGGTCATATAACAGATTTCAAGGGGTGAGGGTGTAGCTGAGCAGAAGAGCACTTGCCTACCAAGTACAAGCACACAGGCCTGAGTTCCATCCCCAGTGTCATTTTTTAAAAAAAGGAAAAAAAAATGTATTTTCAAAAAATTTAGAAATATCATAGAAAGCATTTTCTAGGGGCTGGGGTTATGGCTCAGAGGTAGAAAACTCCCCAGGCGTGTGTGAGGCACTGGGTTCAATCCTCAGCACCCCATAAAAAATAAAGATTAAAAAAAAGAAAGAAAGCATTCTCTAGTCATGATAAAATGAAAACAGAAATTTATACAAATAAGAGACAAAAATTTCTTCCACTTTAAATAATTTTATAAAGTATGTAAAGGAAGAAAAATAATAAAAGCAGAAATGAATGAGCTAGAATACAAAAAATGGGTACAAATGGATTAGATCAAGATTAATATAATTAATTACTAAAATTATTTAGTAATAAAATATTTTTGAACCAATAAAATTGATTAAAACCTCACAATTTTAACTATTAAAAAGAAGAAAACTATGTGAATAACAACAACAAAAAAAGATGACAATAAATGTAGAAATAAAGTAATTTTAAAACTGTAAGAAAGTAAGAAACTACGTTCCTAACTCTAAAAGCAATTTAAACTTTGAATGAAATTTGAAATTTCCAAAAAATTCACTTTATCAATTATAACCATAAAATATGCATAAGTGCTGAAAGAAAATTAGTCAAAATTATATAGATAAAGTCCCATCTCCCCAAAACGAACATTAGGCATTGAGAGTTTCATGCAGAATTCTTATAAACTGTGGATCAAATAATTATGTAAATTAAATTATTCTACAGTGTGTTTAAGAATAAATTTTTAAGTTATTTTAATAAAGTGTCAGTTACATTGGTATTAAAGAATAAACAATTGAAAATAAGCAAAATGCTGAACAACTCTCAAAATTTAAGAAAATCTTAAGTAAAATATTAAAATGACAATACAAATACAACAAGAGCAAGTTGGATTTATTCCAAGCATATAAACATGGTTCAACATTAGGAAATCTTATATATTTTACTCTTTTTAAATGTATAACCAAAAACAGTCACATGATCATTTTTCTGAATACTAAAAGTGTGTTTGATAAAATTTCTGTATTTTGGGAGCGGCAGGGCAGGGATACAGGGGATTGAACTTTACTACTGAACTACATCCTTAGCATTTTTATTTTTTATTTCTGAGACAAGGTCTGAGCAAATTGCTGCAGATGGCCTCCAACTTGTGATCCTCCTGCTTCCTCCTTCTAAGTTACTGGACTACAAGTATGAGTCACTGTACTCAAATTAATTTTTTATTTACAAGAAGAAAATAACTCAAAAATATAACTCAATCAGTGAAAATATAATATATATTAATATCAGTATAATGCAATATAAGTAAAAATAATTCAAGTCAGTGAAAAATGCATTAATATGTAAGTATATGCATATGAACACATTAATCCCAGAAATTAGCATATTAAGAAGGTAAACAACACAAGAATTGAGAATAAGGCAAGAATGCCATTACCATAACTAATGAACAATGACTTGGAGGTAACAGCCAAAATTATAATAGAAAAAGACATTAGGAATTCACAAATATGAAAGGATGAGGTAAAATTACCCTTTTTGCAGATAATATGGTGATACTTGGAAAAAAAGATAATTTTTAAATGGAACATAAAAAACTTCAAAGCAAAGAAAAGATAAATGTTACAATCACATATCACTTAAGGATGGGGGTATGTTCTGACAGATATGTTGTCAGGTGGGTTTGTCCCTGTACAAAGATCTACAGTGCACTTACAGATCCAAATATTCCAGTCAAGCATCCCACATAGAATCAAGAGTCACAATAAACACACAGTTAAGAGGCTACTGCCAGTGTCACACAGCATATTGTTTCACAGTAAAGATTATTTACATAGGTAACAGTACACTCTATATAATGATAAAATGCTTAATATATACAAGCATAAATCAATAAAATAGTTTTAATCACTTTCAAGTATCATGCACCGTACATAATTATGCATGCTATACTTTAATATGATTGGCAGTTCAGTAGGTCTCTTTACCCAGAACCACCACAAAACAGTTGAATAATGCATTGAGCCATAAGGTTAAAATGGCTATGACACCACTAAACCACAGAAATCTTTCAGGTTCATTATAGTCTTATGAGACAACCATCATGTGTGCAGACTGTCCTTGACAGAAACATGGTTATGCAGCACAGGACTACAATAATGTTGGAGTAGAGGAGAAAGGCCTTTCTAATCATCAAAGTACAGGCATTTGGTTGTAAAAGGCTAAATGATAATTTCCATATCCATCTAAAGGGGATTGCGTAAATGAATTATTTAATGTACTTACATAATTTTAAAAAATACTGAAGGTTTTGATACCCATATATACAAATTTCACCAGGATTTAAATATTAAAAATTAGTTTTCTAGAGTCCCAGCTCAGTTCAACATGGTTACCTATTTGTAATTTATTCCAGTCTCATTTTCCTTACGTTAAGAGGATATTAGTAATGTGTTTTATTGTTTAGGTTGGCATTGTGTATGAGCAGATGGAGATGAAGTATTATTCTTTTTATTACTAATACAGGGGAAAAAATTACACACAATTCAAAAAGTGAACTTCAGACAATAGGCAGTTTGAGTAAAATATTCAAACAGTGAACAGTTAGATAACTTTAGAAGATGGTGAATTTCATGAGTACATCATCCCAACTATGAATCTTTGCTTAGGGTTGGCTTCACTTAATCGTTTGTTATTTTTACAATCCTTTCCTTTTACCAATTATGGGTGTGTATATATATATGTGTGTGTGTGCGTGTGTGTGTGTGTGTGTGTGTGTGTATCTTAGTCATTTAAATATCAGTCTTCTGCTTCCACTCTTGCTGATGTGTACACATGATCACTAATGCCTTAACTCAAGAAATAATTTTGTTCCTGAGCTTTAACCACACATATTCAATTAACTATTAGATATTTCCACCCATGCATGGGTTGGGGGTGGATGGAGAAGAATTCTTACAGATAGAACATGTTTTCCAATGAGTATAGGAGTGGTAAGCAGTTAACACAAAGGCCACAACACATGTGAATGTGTGAGGGGTAAAAAGGCAGGGGCTCTCTAAATGTTGCCCATAGGATGTCCTAAGTGTATGGACAAGTCAGCATGGGGTTGTCCTGAATCAGTTAGGTCATTGCATGTTGCAGGGCAAATTACTTAGTTTAGAGATCTCTGCATCAAGAGGTACTCTTCCTGGACTTCCTGGAGCGACCACCAGCATTGCCCTTGAGGCAGAGACTGTGGCCTACCAGCAGAGATCCTGAGTTTGATGTGTGGCTGAAGTGGGCTTTGGGATTGTTTCCCTCAGAGAAGTGCTGGGTTTTTAACATTGATCTTTACTAAATCTATCTTCAAAGTGCACATGAAGTGCAGGTGCTCTAGGTCAGAGATAGATGGTCATTATTTACTGAAAAAAACAATGATAATGTGATCCCTTGCACCTGGATTCCTCTCCTAGGGTGAGGCTAGGAAAGTCAGGTAAATTGTCTTACCCACACACACTTCCAAGTCTGTACTTCCAAAGAAATAGAAAATGATGTATTTTCTCTGTTTATCTATAGTAGAGAGAGAGAAAGAGTTCTTTACTTCCCCTCTCGAAAGGAGAAAAAGGAAAAAAAGAAAAAAGAAAAAAAAATTTTTACTATCTAAAAGGGAATGGCAAATATCCTGGATTCTTACCCTAAAGTTTCCTCATATAAATACATCTTTCCAAGAGCCAGATAAACACTGGGTGTTTCTTGCTTTTTGTGACCTAGAGATGTTTTCAAAGTCTGGAATTCATAGCTTTTGGAATGTAAATATCTAGGAAGAGAGAGAGGGCCAGTCTTTCTGGCACCTTGGGGCTTAACCTAGGGACCTAGTCACAGATCAAGTTTTCAAGACTAAAATGTTTTAAAAAAAAAAATGAAAGGAAACACTTCCTGTCTTTATATCCTTTTATTTTTATGTCTCACAAAGCTAGAGCATTTTACAGCACCGCCAAGAAATCCAGAGAGTTTTACTTCTCTTCAAGTAGTGGAAAGTATATTGATATGCAAGATGGAAAATAGCTCAATAATTGTGACTAATACTGTGGAGAATCGTAGTCATTTATATTATTGATTAACACACTGTATCAGCATTTCCTGTCCTTCTCTTCCAGTTATAAGGTAGAATTATGCTTAACTATTCCTTGAAATTAGGAGTAATCATGTGACTTGTGTTGGTATGATACGTATGGTAGTATATCTTGTGCATGGCTAGAAGGATTACACATCATTTGCAGGTAAAAGCCTTGAAAACCCAGAGCTCTTTGATCATTTCTGTAAGTGGTGGAGACTCTGACACCAGGCATCTCTGAGTAAAGATGACCTCAAAGTTCATGTTGGTGGACCCGTGAGTGAACACAAGTTAAACCCTTGGTATTTTAAGCCATTGACATATCATGGTCACTTGTTGTATAGCATCCACAAAATTATCCTTTCTGAAATATATAAAGGAGTTGAAAAACTGCTATTGATTTCAAGTTCTGCATGTTGATGTACTTTGAGCTGTTTCCCCCCCACCCCCAGGATATGATGTCACTCCCTCCCTCAACTCACATAAAATGCTCAAAAATCTGAGTCCGGAGATTACATGTCTGGTGTCAGAAACAATTCATGCATACTGATACTTTTTCTATCAAAATGCATTAGAATTTAAAGTTAGCAAGATTTAAACTCTAAGATTCCTTTGTCAACTGATTTCTAGTCACATATATACTTACCCTATAAAAGTTAATCTTTCTGCTTGAAAAATGTTAAGAGCGTGGCTATTAATTGCTGTCACCAAAACAATGAGAGCTATGTGAGATAATGCATTCTCTAGAATTAACCATTCTACAGTGGGTATAGACTTCAAAACATTATGTTGTATACCATAAATACATACAGATAAAAATATGTTAATTTAAAATAGTTTAAGTTTTTAAATAGAAAACTGAGTTCATGTTCATATTATACTTGTTACTAAATATATCTTTGTTTTAGCTAAGTGCAATATGGATTGATTTCAACATGATCTAACATTGGTTTAAAAAAGTATAGTAACAGAGTAAATATAAAAAGCTTATGGAATATTTCTTTTCTTTTTTTTATATCCCACAAATATGGTCATTCCCAAAGAATTGTTTGTAAATTTCTTAGAAGGAAATTTGTTCTTAAACTTTATTTAATTAAGATTACATTTGTTTCACAAAAATAACTCTTCCTACTGAGTTCTCACTGATGGGTTTTATATACAATTTTATGATGCACTGTAGATAACTAATTTTTAAAATCCTCCTTAAAAATACAGACACTTAATGTGTGTAATATGTTTTGATTTTTGCATATGTAGTGAAATTCTTACAACACCCAAGCAAATTAGCACATTTTCCATCTCACATAGTAACTTTTATATATGTGGTTAAGGACACCTAAAATCTTCTCTCTTATCAAATTTTTAAATACCTACTCAATACCTACCTTGCAAACAGCTTCGATTTTTAACAGCCAAAACCTACATTCTATTATGTCAATTCAAATAGTGTTCTATATTAATAAATTACATTTGTGATCCACTCTAATTTGAAGCCAGAAAATAAATTTAGTTTAACTCTTCATTTTTTAATCTTAGACTATAAAAACTTTTCAAGTAAAGAAATAATTGTGCTTCAAAGAACAATGAATAATTTTCCATTATATATGTACATATGAATTATAGTGTGAAGAAACAGATAAACTGCTTCCATGAAAACTAATGATGATTAAAAGCTTTAAGATTAAGGGTACATGCAAAGTAGGCATTTATTTATATAATTCAACACACTCACACACAAAAAGATAATTGGGTAGAAATGGCCAGCTGCTGAATCTGAGCCTGCAGTGACTGAGAGGTCTCCATTTGTAATATCATTATCTATCTTTGCTTTGCCTTTTTTATTTGAATGGAAGAATCCAGGTTTTTCTCACTGAGTGCATCAACTAAGTAAGCAAGTTGAATACTTCTTCCCCATTCCTAAAAACAAAAAAGTCCTATATGTTATTTTGTTGATTCAAACCCTGACTGAACTAATATTTTTCAAACCATTATTTTACAAAAGTTACTTATTTCCTGAATATATCTAGTAAGCCTAAAAGAATACTTTTTATTAAAAATTAATAAAACAAAAAGAACAAAATATAAATACTCATAAGAACTTGTAATAAAGATTCTGTAGTTTTTAAAAGATATTGATAGACCAAATAAACTGGGTTTTGTTTTTATTTTTTGGTAAGTTTTCTTTTTGATTTATGTATTGGATAAAAAAGAGGAAAAACTGAAGAAAAACTATTTTAAATAAACAGAACTGGTCAAAGACATCAGTATATCTAAAATTGAGATTCAAACTTGAAAAAAATTAATAAATAGATTTTAATAGATTAAAATGTTAATAGTTGTATAAAATATTTTTTATTCAAGAACAATTTATACTCAAATATCTTTAGAAATGAACTTAAGATTTAAGAATATTAATATGTTAAACTATTTATTGTCACTTCTGCATATTTACTATCATTTTTACCTTTTAAAAAGCATGAGCTGAATTATATAAATGCATGATGTTAGTAAAACTGAATTCTTTGGTTTGTGTGTAGATAAATTCTACTCCTTTGTTCAGTGGTTTAAATTTCCTTTCTCAATTCCAATTTGCCTGACTCTAAGCAATATATAGGCCAATTTATTAAAGAATAAGTCTGTGGGAGTAAGGATGAAAAATTAGTGATATTACTAAATCTCATAACTCTACTTCTGTACATTAATTTAATTCAATTCAATTCAACTTAATGAAGGCATTCTAGATTTTAGTCTGAAATTCATATTTAATTTTTAAAAACTCTATCTCACAAAAAAATCAAATTTTGTATTCACTGTGTAAAGATCACAGAGCCCAAGGTCGTATTTTGCTGCTTCAAAACTGGAAATGTAGCTTAGTGGTAGAGCATTTGCCTAGTAAGCACAAGGCCCTGGGTTACATACCAGCACTGCAAAACAATAAAAATAAATAAATAGCAGATAACGCCTTTCTACTTTAGCATGAGATGAATGACAGAGAAAAATGAATAATTCTATAATATAATTGTGAAATATTTAAAAGACATCTGTTTAAAATCAAAACCATTTTTAAAATTAGAATGTATTTTGGACAAATCATTTAACCTCTCAAAACTATCATTACCGTAACAGAGATGGGGGTGGGAAGTACTATAGTTTGATTCTCTAAAAAGGTGTTTGAACAAAATGATCTAGTATGTTTACTTTTAATATCAGATTTTTTATTCTATAATACATGAGGAAACAAAGGAGTTCCTTTCTTTCTTAATATCTATTTTTTTCTCTCTGTTTTTCTCTCTAAATCTCAGGGATGTGAGAACAAACATCAAGTTGAATCCTTGCCTGACTCTGGTTCCCACATGCTCTCTTGGGAAAGAGTTTCTGATCTTGCTGTGAGTGTTCAATGAATCAACCCCATGGGCCATGGGATTAAAGTGGAAGTTTTGCAATGACACTAAGATTTTGGTGCTGAGAAAGGAAGTGGGAATCTTAAGAGTTTTGACATTCTCTGCCATTAGATTACTCTTCTTCCATGGGTTTAAAATAAAAAATTTAGAAGAAGTATTCCAGATGTTAACGATATCCTTAACCAGGGCCCATTCCAAAGATTCCCATGATTTGAGCACTTAAGAGCAGTGGAGGAGATGAACTTGAAGATGACCCAGCACCTTTGCACTCCAGGCATCTGAGAGCTGAAAGGAGGCCCCATTTCCTCACAACACTGCAAGCTCTCCAATGCTGTCCCTCACAATCCCTGATGAGGGAACACAGATATTTCAAGTTATTTCTGTTGGCATCATACAGCTCAGAATAGAAGACCCATAATAAGAAAATGGAATAATTCTGTCCTCTCTTCACCTCCTCTCCTCACTACTTCCCACACGAGTCTGCAAGGGAACAGTTGTGATGATGTTTCAGGAAGGACTGTGACAAGGCCTGTTTAATTTTAAAAGTAACTGTTGAAACTATTTCCTTAGAGCTAAGCACATTGACACTTCTGTGTTGTGTTCCTTCCAAAAGAGGATGGCTGATATTATTGGGGGAAGTTTTTTTTTGTTTTTTTTTTTTTGTTATTTTGATCTACTAAGTTGCATTTCTGAAAAGAACTTATTAAAATAACAGATGTGAAAACATCTGGAAGAGTGCCTGGGAGTTCACAAATGTACGTTTTTATTAAGGATAACCCATTACTACATTTTTTTTGAAAACAAATTTTTTTTTATTTAGTTGATTTTACATACTTTATAAATTACTGTGCTTCACAAACCTGGGTGAAGAACAGAATTACCCAGGAACTTAAAAGTTAAAAAACAGTATGTTTTGTTTTCTTTTTTTGTCTTATTTTATTTTTTGCTCAAACAAAATGACTTTCACTTTCATCTTTGGGTAAAACAAGTCCACTTCCACCCAAATGGCTGGGGGGCTGGCTGTTGAAATGTTACGTGAATCTGGCATCACCAAAAAAATTGTGAGAATATGACATATTTCACCGCGAGGCTGCCAGCGCCTTGCCAGGGTAATTTTTCTGTTCATGAGGCCACCTGAGAAAATAAAATCTGAAATAATTAGTGAAGAAATAAGACAGAGTTAGAATTATAGTTTAAGAAGAATAGAGCATCTGATAGGTCCAGCCTACACAGCAGCTGGAGCTGAACAATTTAAAAATGGCTCTGGTGGTTTATTTAAGAGGTTATATCAAAGGCAGGGATAATGTTTCAGGGGTGGAGTCTTGCTTTGTGATGTCTTGCAAGTCGACAGGTTGATTGGCATCTTAACAGGCTATACCCATATCTGAGAGGCGGTGTGGCTACAGCAGGTCACCACATCTCTAGTGCTGTGTGGGACCTGGCAGAGCTGAATAGGGCTCACATGTATCTTGGCCATTTTACCAACAGAATTGCCACTCTAAGTTCTCAAATACCTATTTTCCTTTTCAATGGGCTTCCATGCTGATTTGGTCCACACATAGTCCATGGATGGCTCTTGACAATATTTGGCTTCCAATCTGGTTACATTACATATGGCTTACATGATAACACTTAGGAAATTAACATGCTATTAAATGAATTCTCTCCCAGTACAATATTTTCATGGCAAATATATTTGCAATAAATTTAAAGTTGTTATTTCCACCAATATCTTCAGGAACAAAATATTTGTTCACAGAAAGAATTTATATGAATCCAAGATGATGATGAGTATAAATACCAAAGAAATCCAATCACTTATATGTGAAATCTAACCTCTGATGAAGAAGTAAGTTAAAGTATAACTCAGTGAGGGATGAAAATATACCTTACCTATAGATGAATTTCATAAATAATTTCTTATTAACACTGGAAAATTTTCTGAGAAAAACATATAGGTGGGTAACAAAGAGCAAATGATAAAACATTTGGTATTGGTTTCTTAGGAAATAGTGAGTGGGTGATTATCAGAACCATTAGATGTCAGAAAGTGCTCATGTGCTGGCTTGTTTTAAGATAGTGAGCAATTATCTCTGTGATGTGATTCAAGGGAACCAAGATGACCAGGATGCCCTTCCAAATCCTCCACATGTGACTGACATCTGACATCACAGCATGTTTTATCCCTCAGATCAGTGGTCCTAAACAGTGGTATCCTTCAGTGTTTTAAAATACACTACTTTAAAAGACAGATGTCCAAGCCCTACCCCAGAAATACTAAATCTGAATATTTTGGGTTGGATAAAGTACGTGTACAAACTTCGGTCTTTGTTAAATATTAATGGCTCTTCCCATCCCACCCACATGGAGTTTCCAGTGACACTGTTTTCACGCATTTATAATTTAGTATGAATTATGTGAATCTATATTTTGAAGAAAAAGAAATAAGAGTTCATCAGTATAACTGTGGAGAGACCCAGGTATACATATTTTTAAAAAATGAACTTAACTATGTTGTATGAAGTTGAGCAGAGGTTTAAAAGAAAGTGAAATTTTATAGGACTTCACTCAAACAAGGTGTACAATCCCCCACTTTATTTTTTCACAAAGAAACTGTAAAATAATGAATTTCTATAGTAGTTTAAAGAATTTCAAAAGTTTACATACTGGAGGAATAATTAAAGTCAAATCGAAAAATTACAAAAAAGATCCTTTACCTCCAAATGGACAACAGTTAACGATAGAGACAAATAATGTTTTACAGTGCTCACAAACACTTGCAAAGCACCTTTCACATTTTTCATATCATATAAGCACCACTATTTTTTCATAGAATTAGGGGAAAGTAGATAGTCATTATTTTGCATATTAGGAAACTTAAAGAACAAATGTGGCTTTTCCAGGGTCCCATCAGAAGGACCCAGGATTCTATGCTCAAGTCTGTTTCCCTAATGCTAAATATTCCACTTAGCATATCTTAGCAACCCTAGAAAATAAATAGAATTTGATCCATTGTGATATTATTTTTATCTTTGCATTCCAACAATTAAAACATGGGCAATAAAGCAATCTTCCTGAGCATTTCATCAAAATATAGAAAATCCTTTTGTTAATCAATTTTTCATCACTAAAATAAATACCTTAAATAAATCAACTTAAAAGAGAAAAGGTCTATTTGGACTTGTACTTTGGGAGGTTCCAGTCTATGAACCAGATATGATCAATTGGCCTCATTTCTCTGGGCCTGCTACACAGCAGCACATCATGGCAGAAGCACTTAGTGTAACCAAATCACTTTCCTCGTGATTGGGAATGAAAAAGAGAGAGAGGTGGAGATGAGGGACACACAACCCCCTTCAAGGGCATATCTCCAGTGACCTAAAGACTTCCCAATTGGACCCAACTCTTAAACTTTCCACAGCCTCAGGATAGTTCAAAGCTGAGGACCATTCCTTCCACACATGGGCCTTTGAAGGACACTGCACAAACGAATTACAGCAATCCTCTTGCTAACTGTTTTGTTTTGTTTTGTTGTTTTTGCTATGCTCTAAACTTTTCTTGAGGGTGTAAATAATGAATATGAATGTCCTCCTAAAACTCTTTGTGGATGTTCTCCTAAAGCTCTATTGCAAGAGACTGTGGGTGTCTCCAGGCCCTCTCTTTCACCAATACCGTATGAAACCATCTCCATTCTACTCCTTCCAGGTTATGACGGCAAAAGTATCTGAGGAACATCTCATGAGATACCAGGGACCTCCATTTTTGGATTTCCAAATTTATCTTGTTGGTTCCACCTCCTACAGTCTGTTTTCAGGAGAGAGGAAGTCTGGATTAACATCCTAACAGTCAACTGTCCTTTTCCTGTTCTACTTTCTATTCCTACCTCTTATTCTCAGTCTGGCTCAATATCTACCAACTGTGTTGGTTTTTCTGAAGAATCAACTTTTCACGTAATTGATTTTTCACTAATGTTTTCCCTCGTTTGTATTTCTTTGATTTCTACCCTAATTTTGTTATTTCCATCTTCCTTTTTGTTATTGGATTTTGTGCTGTTATTTTCCTAGCTTCTTAAGGTGGAAGCTGAGATTATTGATTTTTGATCCTTCTTCCTTTCAACTGTAAGTACTTAACGTTATAAATTTACCTCTAAGCACTGACTTCTTCCAGTTGTTTATTTCCAACTTAAACCCTTGTGGTAGGAGGATATCCTCAGCACAATTTCAATCCACTTCAAGATATTGAAACTTGTTTTATGTCCTAGTGTAGAGTTTATCCTAGAGAATGATTCATGTGCACTGGAAGAATGTGGATTCTGCTATTGTTGAGTGAAAAGACTTTGTCTATGCCAGAACAAGCTGGAATTTAATGTTTTTCAACTCTTTTGTATCCTTATCGCTATTTTTTAATTGGTTCTTTTTAGTTATACATGACAGTAGAATTCATTTTGATAATTATGCAAGCATGTGTTTTATCTTATTCTACTTAGGGTTAGGGTTAGCTTATTGCTTTTAATTTTAGTACCTTGTCAATTACTGAGAAAGGAGCACTGAAATTGACACCCATAATTGTTGAGTTTGTTTTCTTACATTTCTATAAGTTTGGGCCAAACTTATTTAATGATTCTGTTTTAGCATGTACATTTATAATTGCTAGGTCTTCCTGACATATTGGACATTTTATCAATAGGAAAAACAGTATCTCTAGTACTATTTCTTTTCATAGCTCCTGAAGCTTCCTTGTAGTAACTGAATGGTATAACCTATTCCATCTTTTTACTTTCAACTTATTTATGTCTTTGGCTGTAAAGTAATAATTACTCTAAGAGGAGACTAAACACCAAGCTAAAGGGAAAAGATTGCCAGTTATATAAGAAAAGGAAGCCCTGTCTTTCTATGCTTTCTCCACAAGAAATACTTCAATTCTGATTTGACTTAATTTTTATTTAATGTTTAAAAATGAATTTTATTAACATGTATTTAATTGTCCATATTAATGGGGTTCAGTATGATGTTTCCATTCCTGCATATAGCTAGCATGCACTGATCACATACTGTCTCTCTCTCTCATTTTTTTTTTAAATATGTCATTCCACATTGCCTTCTGGCCTCCATTATTTCTGATAAGAGATCAATTAACAATGTTCTTCCCCTGTGTAAAATTTATATGCTGGAATCTTGACCCCGAATGGGATGGTACTGGAAGTGAGGCATTTTGGAGATGATTAGGTCATGATGGTGGTACAGGCTTCATGAATGAGAACAGTTCCCCCCGGAAAGTGCTCCAAGCTCTACCTCACTAGAACTGACTCCAGTTTACCTTGCTTTTTATCAACTTCTAGAGGCCACCTGAATTCTTTAGTTTGCACCTCTTCTTCCATTTTCAGGGAAGTACAGTATTTTTAGTTCTCCCTGACTCTGCCTTTCTGCTTCCCTTCTCCACATTTAAAGAACCCTTGTGATAACATTGGGGCTACCTACATATTCCAGGATTAGCTCTGTATTTAGGAACTGATTACATTTCTTAATCCCATTCAAAACTTTAATCCCCTTGCCTCTCCACAGGTTTAAGATACAAAGAACTAGACATTGTTGGGAAGCCATTTTACTGCTTACCACAAGAATAGCACTTACCTCATGGGTTTTTTGAAAGGATTAAGTAGGTTCTAAATGTAAATCATAACCTAACACCAGCATATAAGTACTCAGGACATTAACTGTTCTTGAAATTACTATCCAGCTTTTGGTGTTTTGGTCAGTTTTTTTGCTATTGTGACCAAAAGACCTGACAAGAACAATTTTAGAGGAGGGAAAGTTTAACAGGGCTCATGGTTTCAGAGGTCTCAGTCCTAGGTGAGTTAGCATATCATGGTAGAAGGGTGTGGCAGGGAAAAATATCTCAGGGCATGACCATCAGAAAGCAGAAAGAGCTCCACTCACCAGGGACAAAATATATACCTCAAAGTCATACCTTCAGTGACCTTACCTGCTTACAGTTACCACCCAGTTACCATTCCTATCAAGGGATTAATGCACTGACTAGGTTAAGGCTATCATAACCCAATCATTTCACTTTAAACTTTCTTGCTTTTCTCACACATGAGCTTTTGGGAGACAACTCATCTAAACCATAACACACAGAATAAATGAGGAATGGGGAAATGGTGGGGAGTGCATAATTCAACACAGTTTTTTCCATGCATTCAATTAAAATGTATGTAGGAACATCAAAATACTAACTTTCAACCAAAAGACAAGAATTATCATTTAGCCACAGTGGCTTTTGGTTCTAATATTAACCCTGTACATAACCAACTTAGAATACAAGGCAACAGACTGCATATGTGAGGAGGCAAAACCTAAAATCCTGTTCAATTTCCTAATTCTCAGGTTATCACTAAAGTGAAAAAAGTAAACATGAATCACACAAAAAGGTGTATTTTCCCATTTCCATTAGAATCCCACAACTTTCCATTTCATTACTTTTTGTGAATAAAATACTGTGAAGTTCCTCATTAAATTATAGCAGGATACTTCTTCCTGGAGCATGTAGGTGCATGCAGACTGTCAGCAGCAAGTCACCAGTTTTTTTTTTTTCTAATTTCTGAATGATTGGTTGAAATACAGGTTGTTATTCGTGGCCTACAAATATTCAAGAGGCTGGTCAAGCAAAAGAAAACAGTAATGAATCAAATTTCCAACTTTAGTTTGTTCATTTCTATAATATGAAATGAACTATATCTATGCTATTGTTGCTCTTTGTAATAAAATTAAGTCTTTTTTTCAGATGAAAGAATACTATTCCCCCATGTAGATATTTGATAACTTATCATGTCAGGAAAATGAATTTTTTACTTAATCATTACCTAGAATCTCTTCAAAGTAATTAGAGTACATTAAGGTTATTTTACTATTTCGGTAAGAGACAAGGGTGAAGCTGTATTTGGCATATGGAAATAATGTGAAAGAAATGCAAGTTCATGCTTCAGTCGCAAGTTATGAACAAACATGCAATACAATAGAAGCATTGCTCAGAAGAAAGTTATAAAATAGTAAAATAAAGAATTTATCTAAAGAAGTTAGTAAAAAATAAACAATCATTAGAACAACATATAAATGAAGTTACTCTACAAAAATAGAATCTTGTAGATTAAAAAATCATTAAATTAAAAGAATAAAAATAGGAATAAAATAGAATAAAAATAGGAAGTTTTTATTTAAAATACAACAAAAATAGGTATGATGGCACACAGATATATAATATCAACTACTCAGGAGGGTGAGGCAGGAGAAAAGCAAGTTCAAGCCAGGCTGTGCAACTTAGCAAGACCCTATCTCAAAATTTTAAAAAGATGTCTTGAGCCTCTTTCCTCCACCATGCCCATCCACCATGATGTTCTGCCTTATCTCCAGCCCAGAGCTTTGGCCATCTGTGGATTGAACCTCTGAAAACATCTGACCAAAAAAAAAAAATGATGAAACAATTTTCAAGATGCAAACAACCACTAAGAGTGAAGGCAATGCTCCACATAGCAGGACCCAATTCAGGGTACTATATTGCACAGTTACCATGTCTCCCTAGATTCCTCAGAAACATTAACTAAGCAATTTTGGAAATAAAGTAAATGAAAATTAAGAATAGTGCAATGAAGAGAAATCTTAATATGACACTTTGCAATTGACCTAGGAAAGAAGAGGTACAATTTGGAACAGATAATCAATAGATTTCTATAATAGATATATTTAAGACAATTATCACAAATTTCAAGACACAAAGATGAATGGACAAGCATCAGAAATTATTGGTGATATAGGAAAGGGGGTAATTTTGTCACAGCAATGCAAAACTGAGTAAAACACTGAACAGAACTGATGCAAAATGACCAATTGAAAACACTAAGAAACTGGGCACCATGGCCTATACCTCAGCAACTCAAGAGGCTGAGACAGGAAAATCATTAGTTCAAGGCCAACCTGGGATGTTCAGTGAGGCCCTGTGTCAAAGTGAAAAACAAAAAGTGCTGGGATGTGACTCAGTGGTAGAGCAGCCCTGGGTTCAATCCCTAGTACGGCTATGTATTAATTAATTATTAATTAATACATACTAAGAAAGCATTACTAAAAAGAGGAAAATAAATACTGCAAAATAATTAATAACTATGTATTATATAATTGAACTGTAGAGGTAAGAGTTGATATCAATACCATTACATGTATAAATTTTCTGAGTTTTGAAAGGATGAAACTAAATGTATTTTTATTTTGGATTTCTATCTTCTGTAGACTGGTACTTTCCTATGAGACAAAATAGATCAGTGTTCAGGGTTATCCAAGTTGAGTCTTGGAAGAGATTCCCTTATTATTATTTTGTAATAGTTGTGTAGACTCCACTCTCACATATGTGGGATCATAGATGTGCAACAATTTGGAAGGAACCACCCATGGCCAGCACAACAAGAAGAAGAAAGTTCACTGATGTGTGTGTATATATATATATATATATATATATATATATATATATATTAGAGGATAGAAGAATAAAGGAAACTACTTGTTTTAGAGTAAGAAAATTCCAAATGAAGTTTAGTGATCTTAAATACTTTCAATTAAATGTAAATTATTCACTTGCCAGATAGTTCAATAGTTGTGTTCCATGTCAACATATAGGAAAACTTATTGGATGCAATATGATTAGAAGAAGCTTTTTGATATATGTGAATCTAACTTATAAAGATAGGAATAAAATTTTGTAAAGACTGATATAACTGAAATCACTATGGTACAATCCACAGTACCTTAACCCTCAAAGAGTTTTATTTTGAATCACTCCACTTCTTTTTAATTAAAATATATGAAGAACATAATACACATGTGGGAAACGTGCACAAATATGCAAACAACTTGATTAATTATCACAATGTAAAGTAATTTTCACAGTTTCCACATAGAATACAAACCATAATAATATGAACACATGCGAAATTTATTACATGTTGCCTCCCAATCACTAATCTTCCACATTTAATTCCCACTCGTTTTGACTTTAAACAAAATATAATATTATCTATCGTTACACATTATAGTTATGGAATAAGATGGTATATTGTGTGTGTCCATGGATTTGTTTCCTAATAATTAATTTTTTGAGGCTCTCTGATATCAGTGCACACTACAATTGTAATTTTTTTCATTATCAAAATAGTTCCTTGTCACATGTTCATTGTCACATGTTCCTTGTCACATGTTCCTTAGGATAAATATGCCACAGCTCATTTTTCTTCTCTGGTAGACATCTGGGTTGCTCACCAGGCAGAGAGAGGTCATGAATAATGCTGCTATAAAAGTGCTTGTACACATCTTTTGGTGTTATATAGACACATATTTCTGTGGAGTATAAATGAGGAAATTACTTGTTCAAGTGTTCAAATTTAGAAAAAAGTTTCCAATTGTATTCCAAAGTTATTAACCAAAATACATTATGATCATAAGTGTATGAGAGTTTCTTTTTCTAAAGTCTAAGCACCATTAGCATTGCCATTCTATTTATTAGTAGACATTCCAGTAGGGGATAGTGGTAGTTTAAAGTAATTCAATTTTTAACTTTATTTGATGGTTGTGGGTAAATATGAGTATATATTTTTTGTTCAACATCTCTTGTGAACTGTATATAAAATTTTCATGTATGCATTACTATGATATACTATGTCTTTTCTTAGGAATTCTTTGTGCATTATTGTAAACAACTTGTAAATTCCACCATCTTATTTATCTTTTCATATTGTTCAGTAGGTTTTTGATGAATAGGATACCTTAAACTTTATGCAGTAAAAATTATCAACATTTTTACAAATATAGGTATATATGTATATATTTTCACATTTAGATATTTAATCGTATTAGAACTTATTTTTGTCCTTTGGGGGAGAAAGGAGTTATTTCAATTTTTCTTACAAAGCAGAGTTCAGAAACTTTTCTTGAGAGACTGTGTTATAACTGCATCACTGTAATTTATGTTGTGCATGAAGCAACAGTGAGAAGAAATGACAGCCTCTGTTATAACTGCTCAACTTTCCCATTGTAGTATAGTAGGATTTAGATGATACACAGACAAACAAAAAATATGGCTAAGCTTCACTAAAACTACAGAAACTGAAATTTAATGTAAAATGTAATTATTGTGTGTAATGCAACATGATTTTTTTTACATAATTAGTATAATTTCTTCCTTTAAATGTTAAAATCCTCCAGTGAAGTCATTTGAACTCAGGAGACTTTGTTTTGGGAAAACTTTAAATTATAAACTCAGATTATTTAAAAGAAATGATATTGAGGAATGAGATTCATCATATTATGTTATGTGGATGTACAAACATGGCAAAATGGATACCACTACCATGTGTAATTATAATGCATCAATTAAAAATTAAATAATATTTTCAAAAATTTCAAAAAATAAATACAATGAAATAGATAAGTAATTAAAAGTTTGTCCAAAAAAGTAAGAGTACAAATAAAAATATTCGAATGTTTTTGTGGAAATAAAAAAGGATAAAAGAGAAATTAATGAAATCTTCAGATAACATTTTGTCCCTTGACTCAATTTTTAGAACTTATTTGAAATAGGTTATTTTCTGAGAATATTTATATTAAAATTAAATCAAGAAACAGTATACAATATTACTAAATCAGTGCTGCTAACCTAGAATACTACAATTATATTTTATCCAAAAGTCAAATATTGAGATAATTTTCTGGTGTTTTCTACCAAACCTGAAAGTGAAACTTATACTGTTCAAAAATACAGGAAAAGGAATTAAAATAACTCAGATGTTAATTCTCTCTTCTCAACTTATAAATATTCACAATTAAAATGAAATGACAATAATCATTCCTTTTTGGAACTATACACATTGATCTTAAATTTCAGAGTAGAAATTAATAAAAAGGGTTCTTGAACCTAGGATTTAAAGAGCTAGAAGGAGTCTTTTCCCACTCTATCACAGAAAAAAAAAAAAAAACAGGTAAAGTGCAAAGTAAATTTTCTTGAACCATTAAAAAGCGGATGTCACCGAGTAACTAAGTTTCCTGGAAATCTGGAAATACAATTTGAGACTGGCTCCCACAAGAGAAGATAACTACACTGCCTCATTGCTGGCAGAATACAGGAAGTAGAGTGAGCCATCAGACAGGATGGTAAGAAGGAATCAACTATCACTTTAGCAACTAACTGAAAACTTCTTGAGAGCCAGCACAGCTACATAAATAGACCCAAATACAAGGGATCTATGGATTTGCTCACAAGCTCTTTTCCATAGACATTTGATGGCTGTTCAATAGAAATACTGGCAGTGAAGATAAAGTTAAGAGAACCTCCTTTGAAGTAAAGCCACAGAGGAGGGGAGAAATGTCCCTGCAGCAAAGACAAAACTCCAGCTTCCCTGCCCATTTCCTTGTCTCAAATGCAGCAACCACCCAGGGAGAGAAATGAAACCTGTCAACTCTGGGGCATAAGGAAAAGATCTACTGGAGAAATTTTTCAGCAGGCTCAGCAATAGCCTTGTCCTATCCAAGGAGAGAATCAGTGAATTTGAAGATGGGTTTACAGAAATCACCAAAATATAAAGACAAAGAACAGAACAGAAAAAAAAATGAGAATTCACAGAACAGAGTATCAAAGAGCTCTAGGATAATTTCAAGTCATTTAAATACTTGAAATTAGAAACCCAGAAGGAGAATAGAGAGCACAAGACAGAGGAAATATTTGAAGATACAATTTCCAAGAATAAATAAAAGCATCAAAAAGGTAATTTGAGATGATAAAAGAATTCAAAGCAAGATTTTATGTTTTTATTAATACATTGCATTTAACATAATAGGGGTGTTCATTTTGACATAATCCTTCATGCAAGGGATTTAATTTGCTTCATTTCAGTCTCCTGGGCTTCCTCTATTCCTTCCCTCCACTCTCCTATGTCCGTTCCTCCACTCTATTGGCCTTCCTTCTATTCATTTATTGTTATTTTATTAGTGCTTTATACATATAAAGGTGGAATTTACTGTGGTAGATTTGTTCGTGTACACAATGTAATTTTGTCAGATTCATTCTACATTTCCTCCCCTCCCTCAATCTCCATCCTTCACTCCACTGTTCTTCCCTCTATGCTCATGATTCTAACCCCAGCTTTTTCCCACTTAGTTTGCTTTAGCTTTCACATGCGAGAGAAAATATTCAACCCTTGATTTTCTGAGTCTGTCTTAGTTCACTTTACTCTCCAGTTCCATTCATTTACTGGCAAATGCCATAATTTTTTCCTTCTTTATGATTGAGTAAAACTCATGTGTGTGTGTGTGTGTGTGTGTGTGTGTGTGTGTGTGTGTCTGTCTGTCTGTCTGTCTGTCTGTATTATGTTTTCTTAATCCATTCATCTTT
Source organism: Ictidomys tridecemlineatus (assembly GCF_052094955.1). Taxonomy (NCBI): domain Eukaryota; kingdom Metazoa; phylum Chordata; class Mammalia; order Rodentia; family Sciuridae; genus Ictidomys; species Ictidomys tridecemlineatus. Next base: position 117,641,785 of record NC_135485.1, on the reverse strand, counting down.
TGATTGGATTCTGGGTTTGTTGCATAATGTGGCTATTATAAATTGTGCTCCGGTGAACACTGATGTTTCCATATCACTATAGTATGCCAATTTTAGTTCTTTGAGGTTACATACCAAGAAATTGCGTAGCTGGGTCATGTGGTGTTTCCAGTTCAGGACTCTTGAGGAATCTCCATACTATTTGACAAGTGGTTGTACAAATTTATGGTCCTACCAACAACCTATGAATGTACCATTTTTGCAAATCCTGATGAGCATTTATTATTAATTGTATTTTTTGTGGGGGGGTACTGGAGATTGAACTCAGGGGCACTCTGCCACTGTGTCACATCCCCATTCCTATTTTGTATTCTACTTAGAAACCAGGTTTCACTGAGTTGCTTAGTGCCTCCCTTTTGCTGAGGCTGACTTTAAACTTGCCATCCTCCTGCCTCAGCCTCCTGAGCCACTGAAATTACAAGCAAGCACCACTACACCCTGCATTATTTTTATTCTTAATGATTTCCATTCTAACCAGAGTGAGATGAAATCTTATAGTTTTGATTTGCATTTTCATGATTTCCAAACATGTTTGACATTTTTTCACATATTTGTTAGCCATTTGTATTTCTTCTTTTAAGAAAGACCCATTTAGTTCTTTGCCATTTATTTTTTTAAATACATATTTATTTTTTAGTTGTAGTTGGCACAATATCTTTATTTAATTTATTTAATTATTTATTTATTTTTATTTTATTTTTTATTGGTTGTTTACAACATTACAAAGCTCTTGACATATCATATTTCATAAATTAGATTCAAGTGGGTTATGAACTCCCAATTTTTACCCCAAATGCAGATTGCAGAATCACATCAGTTACATATCCACAATTTTACATAATGCCCTATTAGTAACTGTTGTATTATTTTATTTATTTATTTATGGTGCTGAGGATCGAACTTAGGGCCTCACACACGCTAGGCGAGTGCTCTACCACTGAGCCACAACCCCAGCCCTTGCCCCTTTATTGATTGGGTTGTTATACTTCTGTATTTTTTGTTTTGATTTTTCTCTTTGGTGCTAAAGTTTTAGTACCTTATATCTGTACAATCCTCTGTTAGAGGAGCAGCTGGAAATTTTTTTCTCCCATTTTGTATGCCTTCTCTTTATGCTCCTAATCATCTCCTTTGCTATTCAAAGCAATACTTAAAAAAAAAAAACACCATATCACTAGACATATTCACCTCAAGCTCCTGAAAGAGGAAAATTTTGAAGACAGTCAAAAGAAAAAAAAAAGATACATCCCACACAGAGAAATGAAGACAAAAATTATGGTAGCCTTCTCTACAGAAACCAAGCATGTGAGAGAACAGTTAATGACATATTTAAAATTATACAAGAAAAATATGAGGGAAAACCTTCTCAAACCAGGATTCTATATCTAGAGAAAATATCTTTCAACAATTAAAATGACTGAACAAAAAATGAGGAAAACTATCTCATTCACAATAACTGGCAAAAAAATTAAATACTTGGGAATCAATCGAGCAAAAGACGTGAAAAAACCTCTACAACGAAAACTACAGAACACTAAGAAAAGGAAACTGAAGAAGACCAAGAACATGGGAGAAGATGGAAATATCTCCCATGTTCTTGGATGGGCAGAATTAATATTGATAAAATGGCTATACTACCAAAAGCCCCATACAGATTTAATACAATTCCTATCAAAATTCCAATGACATTGTTCATAAAAATAGAAAAAGCAGTCATGAAATTCATTTGGAAATATAAAAGGCTCAGAATAGATAAAACAATCCTTAGTGAGAAAAGTGAAACAGTAAGCATCACAATATCAGACCTTAAATTATATCACAGAGATCTAGTAACAAAAACAGCCTGGTATCGGCACCAAAACAGACATGATGACCAATTTTGCAGAGTAGAAGACACAGAGACAAGCCTATATAAATACAATCATCTCATACTAAACAAAAGCATCATAAACTAGACTGGATAAAAGATAGCCTCTTCAACAAATGGTGCTAGGAAAACTGGAAATCTATATCTAGCAAAATTAAACTTAACACTTATCTCTCACCCTGCACAAAACTCAATCCAAATTGGATCAAGGACCTATGCATTAGACCAGAGACCCTATGCCTACTATAAGCCAAAGTAGGCCCAAATCTTTATCATGTCAGCTCAGGAACTGAATTCCTCAACAAGACTGCTAAAGCACAAGAAGTAAAATCAAGAATCAATAAATAGGATGGTATCAAACTAAAAACTTCTTCACAACAAAGGAAAAATCAAGAGCATTAAGAGAGACCCTACAAAATGGGAGAAAATCTTTGGCACTTGCATCTCAGATAGAGCATAAATCTCCAGATTATATAAAGAACTCAAAAAAGCTGAACACTAAAAAACAAATAACCCAATCAATAAATGGGCAAAGAAACCAAACAGGTACTTCACAGAACAAACATGAATGGTCAACAAATATATGAAAAAATGTTCAACATCTCTAGTAATTAGAAAAATACAAATTAAAACTATACTGTGATCTTATCTCATTCTAGTCAGGATGGCAGTTATCAAGAATACAAGTTACAATAAACATTGGCAAAGAAGTGGGGGAAAGAGGTACACTCATATATTACCAGTTGGAGTGCAAATCAGTGCAACCACTCTGGAAAGCAGTGTGGAGATTCATTAGAAAACTTGGAGTAGAACCACCATTTGACTCAGTTATCCCACACCTCAGTATATGCCCACAGCAATTAAAATCAGCATACTACAGTGATGTAGCCACATCAATGTTTATAGCAGCTCAATTCACAATGGCTAAGTTATGGAACCAAACTAGTTGCCCTTCAACAGATGGATGGATAAAGGAAATGTGGTATATATACTAAATGGTATATTACTCAGCCATAAAGAAGAATAAAAAGATTGCATTTGTCAATAAATGGTTGGAACTGGAGATTATCATGCTAAGTGAAATAAGCCAATCTCAAAAGTCCAAATATTGAATGTTATGTCTGATATGTGAATGCTAACACACAGTTCGAACAGAGGGGAATATAATTTCATTGGATTAGACAAAGGAAAATGAAGGAAAGGGAGGACAGACTGCAGTAAGAAGGACAGTAGAATGAATCGGACATAACTTTCCTATGCATATATGAATGCATGACTAGTGAAACTCCACATCATGTACAACTACAAGAATGTGATCCAAATTAGAAGGAGTGGGCTGGGGATGTGGCTCAAGCGGTAGCGCGCTCGTCTGGCGTGCGTGCAGCCCAGGTTCGATCCTCAGCACCACATACCAACAAAGATGTTGTGTCTGCCGAGAACTAAAAAATAAATATTAAAAAAATTCTCTCTATCTCTCTCTCTCTCCTCTCTCACTCTTTCTTTAAAAAAAAACAAAAACAAATTAGAAGGAGTTATACTCCATGAATGTATGTCAAAATACACTCTATTGTCATGTATACCTGGAAAAAAATGAGACAATTAAGGTGTAAGTCTTTTTCAGATAAATAAATGTGGGGAGAAATGTTTGCCCAAAGAATTAATTGCAAAATGGCTATAAAAATATTAAGTACTTAAATTGCAATAGAATAATGTGCCAAATATTTAGTTTAAGCTTTCACCTTAAGAAACTGAAAAAATAAAAATAAATTAAACTCCAAAGAAATTGATGAAAGAAAAATAGTAAGTAGTAGAAAATAAATCAAATATATTAAAAACTGAAATAAGAAATGGAGACGTAGCTCAGTCATACAGCAGTCACCTAGCCTATGTGAAGTGAAGCCCTGGGCGTGATCCCCAATTCCACCAAAAATAAAAGAAAAAACAAAGGAATAAAAGGAGAGAGAGGAAGAAAGGAAGGGGAAATAAAGGCTAATACTTCTTTAAAAATTCAGTACAATTGATAAGTCCGTAGACAAACTGTTGAGGAAAAAGAAAAATAGGTATAAATAATATCCAGACCTACTGACATTAAAGTGAGAAAGAAAATGGAATCCTGTAGCTGGATAATAAGACATACAACATAGGCATTTAACAAAACTATGTGGTAGGTCTGATTACAAAAAGTAAAATTAGAAAATGGAAAAAAATAAGAACACCCAAAACTGACAGAGCTGAGGAGGCCATTATCATTATACATGGAGCCACAAAATAAACAATGATGCAAACAAAAACTGGAGATTAATGGAGAAAATAAATTAGGACTCTATTCCTTGCACCTCATACAAGTGAAACTTTCATACAATGAGCATAAGAAAATGTAAAATGTAATATCCTAGGATTAAATTAAAAATAGAAGGCATGAGAAGGTATTGTAGTACAAGATGAAATATTGATGGATATGCATATATTAAAATGGGACAGTTTACTCTACAAAGGAAGTTTGAAAGAAACATTAGGGGGCAAATTGCACAGGAAAAAAACCCCAGCAATCTAATGTTATCTAAAATATAAGTATATATTTTAGATATTTAGATATTTTAGCAATGTAAATATCTTACATATTTGAAAAACATTTGGATCTCTGGTTGAAACAGCCAATAAATGTGAACAGGTAGGGAAAATTTATAAATTAAAAAGCATGAGAAGATGTTTTAAATTACCATAATCATCAGGAAATGCAATTTAAAATAACTAACACTTTATAAAATCTATGCAAAATATGTGATAAGAAACGTTGTCAAGTACGGGAAACAATAGGCATCCCATCAGTGTCAGGTGGACATAATCCTGGCAGAGGTGATGTTCCAGCAATGTTGCCCTTGAACATAGACACTCATGCACAGATTTATACAAGAATGTTATGAATGTGTTTATTGTAGCATTAATTTGATCATAAAAGCTGAAAGCATCCTATATACCCTTCTCTAGGAAATATATCAGAAAAGACAAATATACGTGTTAAAAATACAATGTACCAATAGAGAAACAGCAATCATGGAATATGGAGAATATGGAATAGAGCACTAGCATAGTATCATGAATATAAGTTTAAAACACACAAACTTATTTTATAGTTTACAAATGCATATACATATGTATACCTATGTATGTATGAAAAATACTGTGTACAATAGAGTGCATACCTGTGGTGAAGGAGGAGTAAGAAGGAAATGGACTTGGAAATCAAGGATAAAGAAAAGGGACAATAAAATAGAACAATAGATGAGACTTATATAGTCTGAAAGAATAATGTGACGCAGGGAAGAATAAAGTCTGTTTATTTGAGCCACTGAAGATGTACATATATAATTAACACACAGTAAAAGTCCTAAACTATGTATATTTTGTACTTTTTGCATAATCAATTCAAAGTAATAAATAAAATGCATTGTAAAAGAAAACTTACACCAATAATAAAATGTCTACTTTATAATCTGTATAATGAGCCTATCTAGGATAAAATTTCTTTTTTAGTGCCAGGGATTGAACCCAGGGATGCTTAACCACTGAGCCACATCCCCAGCCCTTTTTTTTTTTTCATATTTTTGTTTAGAGGCAGGGTCTCATAAGTTCTTAGGGCCTCACTAAGTTGCTGAGGCTGCTTTTGAACTTGCAATTCTCTGGCCTTAGCCTCCTGAGCTACTGGGATTACAGTCCTATCCACAATGCCTGACTTAGGCTAAATTATTGACAAGAGTAAAAAATATAAATATTGCAATATTTTGTAAAAAGTGACCAGGGATTGAACTCAAGGGCACTCTACCACTGAGCCACATCCCTAGACTTATTTTGTATTTTAGTTAGAGACAGGGTCTCACTGAATTGCTTAATGCTTCCCTTTTGTTGAGGCTGGCTTTGAACTCATAGTCCTCCTGCCCCAGCCTCCAGAGCCTCTGTGATTACAGGCCTGAGCCACCATGCCTGGTGCTAAACTTTATTTCAAATTCATTTATATTCAAATTCAGGACTCTTTATGCCTACAACTCTGTGTTTTTATGATGTTAACTTCATTACAATCCCTGAAAGTAAAGCTATGCCTTTGCCAAGACAAGATTTCATTTAGAATTCAAAATAATTAGCAGAATGGCAAATACTTTTTCCATTTTTAAGTACTTAAGGGTCCCTAGATGCTAAGGGACTCAGAGGATTAGCCATGACAATGCCAGATGTATTGAGTTGCAGATATGCTGGGAAGTTTACAAATATAAGAACCAGTTCCAATTACTGTCTCTCCTTGAAGATCTTTCATTCATATATTCATTTTAACCTCAAAACCATTCACTTAAATTGTTCCTGATAAATCATTACTCATTTCTCTCTATTACTCTCAAACTTCCATCAACTTGCACTCAAAAAGCTCCAAACCGCTAAATTGATGACAATATTTTTTTCCTGAGCTTCTTGATATACTTTACTTAACTGATCCGGACTGTTTCTCTCTTGCTACAATCTCACAAAAATTTCATGTATGTATGGTCAATATTTTTTATATATTTATTTTTTTAGTTTTAGACACCATATCTTTATTTTATTTTTATGTGGTGCCCAGTGTCTCACTCATGCCAGGCAAGTGTGCTACCGCTTGAGCCACATCCCAAGCCCTATATGGTCAGTATTTCTAGAGCAGAATCTATAATTAGAAGGGTCATCAAAGATGGCCTTTACTCAGGAATTGGACATTGTGATCAGGTCATGGTTTTGTAAAGCACATTTATATTCACACTGTCCTGTTAAGGAAGCACATAAGATGAGGAAACAATAAGAAACCAAAGTTTGAGATCAACTCCATTGTAGGTTTATATTTTCCCAATTCTGGCTAATTCAAAATGATTAGAAATTTTAGCTAAAAGAAATTAGCTGATTTTTTTCTTTTTGCTTCTAAAATATTAATTAAAATATTCAACTATTTCCTTTCTTAATAATTGAGAAAGGAATTTGCTAACATATAATATAATTAGTAATGATGTTTCATGGCATTGCTAGAATTTAGAGAGACAATTGCTTAACTTTGGAAATATTTTTTAAAAAGAAATACTCCCATATTTTTAGGTTGATAAGTTAAAATTATGTTTTTCTCACTTTGGAAATATAATAAAATTGATGAAAATAAAACTTCAACAGACAAGATGAAATAAATTATTATTGAGTTTTATTCTGCACAAAAAGAAGATGAGATAAGCTATTTTGTTGTGTCATTTTTAACTGTGCAATCAGCTTCGTAAGTCACCCAGCTTTATCCATAAAAGGTAAATATTGTAGAACACATGGTCATTGTCACTATTCAGTTCTGCTACTCTACTGCATCAATTACAGATAAGAGATTAAATGGGCCTGTGTGAGATCCAATAAAACTTTATTTATAGAAGCCAAATACAATCTGTGGTCACTTACCTAACTTGCTTAATTTGATATATTTATTTGCTTAGTAAATCTATTTTTGAAGAAAAAAAAATATTCCTAAGCCCCAAATCTCACCAGTTTGTCTGTTGTGACCAGTATACCCTTGATTCATGGGGACAAAATTACTCATCTGATATTTTTTGGTTTACCATTTTACTCCTATATTTGAATCCTCCCATAGGATACTTATAATAGTTGTAAATAATAGAATTGGCAGGTTAATTTGTTTAAATTTTATGGTATATTTTCTGATCTTTTATGAATATTTCACAAAGAAAATATTTTATAGAATCTCATTAGGACATTATAATAGGAAGTATAAATATATGATAAAAAAGTGAAGAAAAATAATTTGTTTTTATTTGTACATTATAGTTATACATAATTAGTGGATCTCATTTTTAATATTTTTAGTTGTAGATGGACACAATATCTTTATTTATTTTTATGTGGTGCTGAGCATGCAAGGCACATGCTCTACCACTGAGCCACAACCTCAGTCCCCATGCATCTCATTTTGACCCAATAATACATGCATGGAATATCATTAATTCCATTGCAGTTCCTAGTACTCACTCTTTTCCTTCCCTTCTCCCTTCCCCACTCCACTTCCTCTCTTCTATAGGCCTTCATTCTATTTATTTATTGTTTTTTAATTGGTGCTTTATAGATAAACATAAAGGTGAAATTCACTATGGTACATTCATACATGTACATGGCATAATTTGATTGATTTCATTGTGCAGGTTTTCCCTTTTCCTATTCTTCTTCCCTCCCCCTCTATCCTCTTCTTGTACTCCAATCTCTATTTTAATTTCATGGAATCCCTCACCTTTTTTTTCTATCTACTTATTTTGTTCTAGTTTTCAAATATTAAACAAAAAAATTGACCCTTGACCTTCTAAGTGTGGCTTATTTCACTTAGCATGATATTCTCCAGTTCCATTCATTACCAGCAAATGACATAATTTCATTCTTCTTTGTGGCTGAGTAAAATTCTATTGTGTAAATTTAACACATTTTCTTGATCCATTCATCTGCTGACTGGCACCTGGACTGATTCCATTCTTTCACTTTCAGTCTGTAGATGTCTTTGCCTGTATGTTGAGTCTTTTGTAAACAACATATAATTGGATATTTTTAAATCCATTCTGCCAATCTATTTATTTTGGTTGGAGACTTTAGACCATTTGTATGCAGTGTTTCCACAGGGAAATGGTTTTATGTCCTGCATTTTGATTTATTCATAATGCATAATGCAGAATTGATTTTCCTTCAATTGACTATTCGGCTAATGCAATTCATCCCTATGTTGGATTTTATTTTTATTTTTCATTTCTTCGGTATGAAGTACTTCATTTACTATATTTTGAAGTTCTGGCTTAGGGTTATGAATTTTTTTAGTTTCTGTTTATCAGGAAGGTTTTTGTTCCATCTTCAATCTGTAGGATATTTTTTGCTGGATATAGACTCTTGGTTGTTATTCATTTTCTTTCAGGGTTTGGTGTATATTCTTCCAAGCCCTCTTGGCTTTTAGACTCTAGTCTGAGAAACCAGAAATTTTAATTGTTTTACCTCTAAATGTGACCTGCCTTTTTTCCCTTGCAACTTTAAAAATTCTATTCTAATTTTGTATATTAGGATTTTAGTTATTATGTGTCTTAGGATCCTTTTTGATCTTGCCTATTGAGGTTCTAAATGCCTCTTATATTTGGGTTTTCATCTCATTGCTAAGGTTTGGACAACTTGCTGGTATTTTTTCATTGGAAATGTTGTATACTCCTTTAGTTTGTATTTTGGTACATTTTTCTACACCAATAGTTCTTATATTTGGTCTTTTAATGTTGTTCCATATTTATTGAATACTCTGGTCATGATATCTTATCATCTTTTCTTTATTGTTGACTTCATTATCAAGATTATATACTTTATCTTTGTGGCCTAAGGATCTGTCTTCTATGTGGCCTAATATACTGATGGTGCTTTCAATTGAATTTTTAATTTTATTTATTGAATCTTTTATTTCTAGGATTTCTGTTTGGGTCTTCTTCAGAATCCCTATCTTTTTATTGAAATGATCTTTCATGCCTGTATTTTTTCGCAGTTCATTTATTACATCTTCTTTTAGTTCATTGAACATTTTAACTTGAACTTTCTAAATTCTTTAACTGATGTGTCCTCTACTGTGGTGTCAATGGAAGCAGTTCTTGAAGTGTTGTGGACTATTTGTGGTGGTTTGTTTCCTTGCTTTTTTATATTGTTTATCTACCCATCTACAGGATGATAATCTCTTTTATTTTTATGTAAGGGTATATTTAATGGGCTTCTTTCTCTTAAGTGTCCTAGTCTGGGTAAATATCCAAATACCAACATTTCCCCTCAATGTGTATCATCTAGTATCAGCAGCACTTTGAGAGGAGATGCTAAATCCTATTAACTACAATCACTTCAGAGGCAGAGCCATGTACTAATTAACCTTAGGGAAAACTCTTATTGAAAATGATCAGTTATTGTAATGTGGGCATAAAATTGTAATATTCTTGAACAGGTTGAGAAATTAATTATTAAAGAAAGTAAAGTTACTATTATACTATGTAATGGTTACAGGAGAGAGAGAAAAAAAATGGGAAAAGGAAAAATAAATAGAAAAATATAAAAATAATGATACAAACAAAGATAAAAAGAAGCAAAAGAGATGAAGGGAAGATTTAAGGCAAGAGCAGGTTATACAAGAGGAAAAAGACTGAGAAGAGCAAGTGTTAAACCCAAGTTAGTAAAATGAAGATAGAATGATTCCAGTCAATGCTTCAAAATATTAGGAGAAATATAAATGGGTTGAGGGCTGCAATGCCTCTCATACTCTGAAATATACATAAGAAATAATCTTGTATGCCTTCCTGAAGTAAAGCTCCATGTATGCTGCACTGTCTAATCCAGTGTTGGCTTCTTGTGTATATTTCAGAGTATGAGAGGCATGATGTTCTAAAACAGGTATATTTTAATATGTTTGATGTATCACTGGATGGTCTGTGGGGTGTTTAGGCGCTGCTGCCACCTCTGGAGTGCAGGTTGCAGGTTGGTGGCCTTGTGTCTGGGTACACTGGGTGGTGACTGGTCTGTGGGATGCTTCTCTATAAGCCCCTTTGTGAAGTCCACAGCTATTGCACAGGGTCTTCCTCTGGCTATTGGGGTTATTCTCAATAACTACCCTCTGTGGGTCCATGTGTCTGAATGAAAATTGAGTTGACAACTCAATTTTCTAATAACTCTGGCACTTACAGGTATAGACCCTCCTAGAGGTGCTGGAACACAGGAGCTACTTCTCTGTTTGTTTTCCTGGTTTCTCACCAGCCAGTGCTTTTCTGTCAACCCAGAGGCCCAAGTCTGCAAATTTGAAGAGTGCAGTATCTGCTTGCTGTTTCTGTTGGATGTTGGGAGTGCAGGGTGAAGCACCCAGGGTTGTCACTGAGTACACACTTCCCTCTGCAAGGGCTTCTATATAGTGTCATAGAGCTTTTTGACTAAAACTGTGGGGCCTATGAATGCAGGCTCTCTGTGGCTGGTCTGGAATGCAGAAATGTCTACCCTGGCTAACATGAATCAACAAGCTACCATTTCTGTGACCGGAGTAGAATGAAAATTTGCCCACCTTCATCTGAGCTCTTATGGCTCATGGTTGTGAATCACTGAGTGCTCTCTTCACTCTGCTTCGCTTCTTTGTAGAGGTGCTACCTTTTTTTTTTCTTTTTTCTTTGTTTTTTAAGCATCTTATTTATGTAAAAAATGCAGCAAACTTTTAAATGAGACAAAATATCATTTTCAAAAAGCATGAAGAAATGAATATATTTAAACATACTCAGCTCATAATAGAGCAAATAATTCACATTATATGAATTATTCTATATGCTATAGCATGTTTACTGAACTAGCAACAGAGAAAGTTGGTCAAAGGAAAGTAGAGGAACTTTGTCTTGTAAGATCAGAACCGAGGGTTCCATAATCAACTGGCAGACACTCAATATTGTATCTATAGTTAAAAATGTGCATGATAGGAACTCCAGGGATCTTCCAGATTCTTCGCTTAAGGTCACAGTTGGGTCACAGTCAACTGTGACCCCAATGTAACACTTGTTCTGAGTTACTCTTTATACTAAGCAGTCCTCTGCATTGGTTCCTTTTGTGTTCATGATCATTGTTCAAATTGTGGATTCTTTTCGATCCTTAAAGCCACTCAATACTTTTGCCCCAATTTCTCAATTTCAGTCATTACCAATCGGTTACACAAGGGATACACTTGGCATACAGACAGTCCATCAACAACTGCACTAAGTCCAGTTTGGCTTTAATGGAAAAATGGATAAAGTTGGTAACAACCAGGATATGATAAGGTGGGCCCAGGTGTGTATTATATTGGAAGAATAAACAGGAAGGGTGATGGGGGACTTTTCTTTCCTTCAGTGCACTGGGACCTTTCTTTTGTTTATTTTTAGGTTTTAATCCATCCTTTTCTTTAAGCCTCTCATCTCTGAAACTAAGCATTCACTTCACAGTCACATACTTCCTTGCTTTCTTTTACTTCCCCATGTTCACGCCTCACACCCATTTCTTCCTGATCAGAGATGGTATCCTAACACCTGGTGGCTGGCTGTAACTGTGGATCCTATGTGTGCAGGCTCTTTGTGGGCAATCTGTAGCACAGAGTCCTCCACCTTGACTACTGAAGATCACTAGGGTTTTACCAATCCCCATGATGGAGGTAGGATGTCTATTGATCCTTCTTTGCCTGAGCTCCTGTGAAGACTATGTGAAGAGCTAGGTTAGGGTTAGCATTCTGGGGCAGGAGGTAGGGGGCTGTTGGGGGGCATGGTTAAGTAACCCTCAACTAGCAATAATTGCTTTACAATTTTTTTCTAGATGTATTACTGAGACAACCCATTTCAGAGGCATTCTCTCCAGCTTTTTCTATTACAGTCTGTAGGTGAGGAGAAGCTGTATGGATTTAATTGCCTTCAGTGAGGTTTGCCAGTTGTGGACTCAAAAAGGCAACCTTGCCCCACACGGTGTTCAGCCTACAATTTGTGCTAAACTGTGTAATCTGTGCTGCCCTTCTTTTGTTTTAAACTTGGTGTGCTTTGCTCTTCTTCAAAACTTTTTTTTAAGGAAGTAACATTATGGGATGTTCCTCTCCTTCTTTCCCTCTTTGGTAAACCTCTCTCCTAAACCCTCTCTGATTAGGGTCTGGGTTAAAAAAAAAAAAAATTTTAAGTGTTTTTATTTTCTGTGCTGGTAACCAAGTCTCCAAGTCTCAAGCTGTCCAATATTGACTTGTAGAGTGTTCACACTGTCATCCCTCAGTCAGAACAAACAGTCAGCTCTTCTTCGTTCATTGTTTCATTTCTGGACTGTAGAGAAGTCAAAGGTTGATGCCTAGATCCACTCTGCCATCTTGCTTAGCTGGAGAGAAGTTGAGTGAAGGCAACATTTCGACATGGTTAAAGGTATATCTGCTAAATAAGTCACTGAATTAGATTTAATTTCATAAAAATTAGTTAAATGGATTTTAATTGTTGATTCTTAAAGGCATGATTAAATGAAAAACATGCTTTGAAAGATTAACAATAAGTGCAGAAAACATTATACATTGTTTTTGTTTGTGTTTCTTATAGCCTATTTAAGTTTTTCAGGGAAAGATAAAGTTGTTAAAAAGTTATAAATGAGAAAGAACCTGAAATCTAGCCTTATTTCATTTTTCATTGACCAAGTTTAAAAAAAGAAGCAAATAACAACAACAAAAGCAAATAAATAAGCAAAAATTCAATGTTAGCTTTATGCATTTTGGATGTTCTTCTGGAGGTCTTTTTAATTCTGTGTTAGCTTTTGAAATCACAAGAGGTGTACAGAAATTGTTTAGGTAATAGGATTGTTAGTGGTACATAACAGATATGAATACATCTTATTTTAGTTCTACTTTTATTTCTTCACTCTTGTGTTTTCACTCTTCATAAGAAATAGCAATCATTTTTCTCAAAATTGTGCAGTTATAAAAGTTTTTGTTGTGCCCTGTGTGGCAAATGAACTTACCTGATCAGTTTAGGATATATTGAGATAATATATAGATTAATATTTTGTCTGGAAAGATCTTTTAAGTATAGGAATAATTATCTGGCTCAGTACATTTTATTGGGGACTTTTGTCTATTCCAGATCACTGCAAAAAATTGATTTAGCAGTTGTATTTACATAACATGATATTTCCAAATGACTTCACCACTATGAACATGTTTTATTCTTTCAAATTCTCTGAAGTAGTTAAAATAGATAGTCATATATCTGTTTTGCAGATAGAGATTGGCTCCAGGGGAGCTAAATGATGCATACAAAATCAGAAAATTAGTTAATGATGGATCTTAAATTAGAACCTAAATGTCCTTTCCTTTCTATTAGATATACAGTCTATTAAACTCCATTACAATTAATAGTCCTCAGATGTGCACACCACAATGCACTCTATGAATGTGCATCTAAACATAGCAAATCGGGTCATCCTCCAGTGTGGAGGAGGTGGTGCAATTCAGAAACACTGGACTGAGACACAGTTATCAAGACCAGGAGTGGAAATGATAAAATCATAGACAAGGAAAGGACTTTTAAAGCAATTTATCTAATAACAATTTTAAGGGCAGGATAAATAGAGCCTGGTTCTTAAAAACTAGGGTAAAAAATAATGAGGCTTTCTCATGGCAGTAAGCTGGAGGGCAGAGATCTGCTGTTCTCATCTCCATGTACCTGGAGAGGTCAGGAGACAGTTTCCTGAATTCTCTATGAAGTCATTTAGTGAGAATTTTCTCTCTGAAGTAGATAGAGCTTTGAGTTCACAGTGGGGAAAAAGTTAAACTCATTTGCAGCTCTTACTAGCTAGTGAGCAAAGACAAATGACATCAATATATACACCCCATTAACCTGATTTGTTTAGTCTTGAGAAAAGGCAAGGCACTTTGCCATTGTCTGGGAATTTATTTCTAACAATTAAGAGTGATCTGGGATAATCCTGAAAGAAGGAATGATGTTTATTAATGCCATTATTAGTCCTCCATGAAAAATTTTTCTACTTTGGAATAGTCTTCCGTAGAAAAATGTCCCAGTACTTTTTAAGCAAGTTATCACCTTGGCATGTGGTCATTCATTTCCAAATACTGTATCACAGTTTTATTGATTTGCTTATGGAATTTTCAAATTATTTTAAAAATGTGTTCAAATGAAGGATTTGGGGCAAATATTAGGTCCATTTTTCAATCATTGATGTACATCTTTTTCCTATATTATTTCATTTAATTTTTGTGACAGTTTTATGTTACTGTGATTATGCTCACATTACTGGTGAGGAAACTAAGTTGAAAATAGATTTTTAAAACTTTCAGATTTTGCACTTGCTAAGCAGATGAGTTGAGATTCAAATCTAAGTCTAGCTTCAAAGCTCATGAGCTTGCTTATTACCCTATTGACAACATTTATTTTAGAAATTCAAGGCCTGGACAGCAGAACAGAAAAACTTACAATACAAAGTAGTATAGTTGTCAAATATATAGCATAGACAGCAAAAAGTAGATAATTTCTGAGTCACAAAATATGACCACGTGATTACCAGAATCTGGGAAGTGTGTAGGGAGGAAAGAAAAGAGAAAAGATGGTTTATGGGTATGAGAGTGTGCCGCAGTCCGGCTGCAGCAAAATAACCGGGGGGTGACAGCAACTTGTGTAGATTGACACAGCAGGAGTGGGAGCTGTTTATTGTAGGACCAGAGGGGTATATATATACATTCCACACAGCTTATCTTAATTAACATAAACTAGATACAGCAGTCAACCAATAAGGAATCTCCACACTTAATGGCTCGCTGGCGCCGCCTCACAAACCACTCCCCCTGGCAAAATGCCAGGCACCATCCTGACTTGTTTACAGACTCTAACAAGAGTGCAGTTGGATAGGAAGAATAACTTCTAATATTTTATAACACAGAAGGATAAATGTGGTTGACAAGAATTAAGTGACTATTTTTTAATAGCTAATAGAATTTTAAGATTTCTAACACAAAGCAATATGTCTGATAAACCTTGATCTGATAATTACACAATACATGCATGAATTAAAATTCCACACTCTCCCCTATAAATATGTACAATTATTACGTATAAATTTAAAATATATATTAATAAAAATAAAATAAAAAGGTATCTATGATAAAAAGGTGTGAGGGTATAAAGCAAAATATGGCTCAGTTGAATCTTCAAAATTAAGAAACATGTAGCTGGATGGAAAAAGTTGGGTAAATTACAACAGAGAACTATGGAGAAGAAGTACAATGGAGAAACAAAAGACGACCCAGAGGTGGGAATGTTCAAAGGATATTCAAGAAGTAAAATAGGCAAGTCTAATAAAAATAAAAACATAAAAACACACACAATAATATACATACAAATGAATATAATCAAGGTTCCCATGTCACTGGTAAGATGGGTTTTATTACATTTAAAATATATTTTTCTCCTCTGAAAGTCTAGAAAATAATTACCCTTTTTAGATGAGAATAAGGAAGATAATTGACCAGCACCATGTTAATGTAATGGTTGGTATGGAATAAGAATAGCTATTATGAAGACAAACAGTAAGTGCTGGTAAGGATGTGGGGAGAAAGGTACACTCATATACTGCTAGACTGCTAGTGGGACTGCAAATTGATGCAGCCAATATGGAAAGCAGTATGGAGATTCCTTAGAAAATTGGGAATGGAACCACCATTTGACCCAGCTCTCCCTCTCCTCAGTCTATACCCAAAGGACTTAAAAACAACATACTACAGGAACACAGCCACATCAATGTTCATAGAAGTACAATTCACAATAGCTACACTGTGGAACCAACCTAGATGTCTTTCAGTAGATGAATGGATAAAAAAATGTGGCATATATACACAGTGGAATATTACTCAGCAATTAAAGAGAATAAAATCATGGCATTTGCAGGTAAATGGATAGAGTTAGAGAAGATAATGCTAATGAACTCAGCCAATCCCCCCAAAATAAATACTGAATATTTTCTTTGATATAAGGAGGCTGATTCATAGTGGGATAGTGAGAGGGAACATGGGAGGAATAGATGAATTCTAGATAGGGCAGAGGGGTTGGAGGGGAAGGGAGGGGGCATGGGGTTATAAATGATGGTGGAATGTGATGATCATTATTATCCAAAGTACATGTATGCAGACATGAATTGGTGTGAATATACTTTGTATACAACCAAAGATATGAAAAATTGTGCTCTATATGTGTAATAAGAATTGTAATGCATTCTGCTGTCATATATAAATTTTAAAAAGTAAAAAAAAAAAGTTTTAATAAAATGAAAAAAGTTATAATCATGATGAACTATGCTGGTGCCCCACATCTTGTCATCCATAAAGTCCAAGTCAGACTATACAGTGAGAATAACAAATAGCAACAAGGTGGTGAAGCCCAGACATCAGTCCTCAGGTATCCTCACATCTCAAGGCGAATGAAGGAGCAAAGGGCTTCCAGGTTCTAGCACCTCCTCTGCACTGTTGGCAAAGAGAGGATGCCAAGGTTGTCACACAGTGTCTCCATCAATTGATCTAAAGAAGAACACTGTCATCCCATTTCTAATTTGGTATTTCTTCCCTCTGCCACATCCTGTGTTGTGCTTCTCCTTACAGACTCATGGCCTAGCCAGGTATTGATAAGGCGCAAATTCGGAACTCGGAACTCATGATACCAAAAGTGACCGTAGAGAAGGGAGGGAAGCAAAATTAAGGCGCTTGGGAATCTCACCAAAGCTGTCCTCTCCCCCAGTGAAACACGGTTTCCATTTCCCATCCATGCCTGTTTGCTAGAAACAAAGAAAGCATTTCCTTTCCATGTACCAAAGGAAACTATAAGTAGAGAAAAATAAAATCTACTCTCCTTGGAAAGAATTTGAGTAATAATAGAGGTTTGGCATATTTCCATAAAAATGTGTGTTTCCACAGGGAAAAAAAGGGGGGGCTAGGAGTTAGATATTTGTTCAATCTCACATATTATATTCTCAGGTATAATTCAGGTCTTATAAGGAGAAAATGAAACGATTCAATTGCAGACACCCAGATGCAATACTACAAAATGCCTTTGAGATACGGAATATTTCCCTTATAAAGACTGGATTTTTAAATAATTCTATACCAGTGTATGGAATAGAAAACTAAGACCAGGGTGCTTTACCTTGACCTCCTGGTTTAACCATGAAGTCACAATTATTGAACAGCCACACCTGCTCATTGTAGGTCCAAAGGGGAGAAGATGCATTAAAAATGCAACTATCAAGCAAACCTCAACAACCACTCCTAAGAACAATTTTGTATTTTTCCTACATTGTTATACATTTTTATTTGATGCCTTGAACATCTCCACATGGATGGGACATCAATACCCTAAACCAATCAGATTCACAATCCAACCATTCATCTTTTCCCCAAACATCACCACCATTACTACTTCCTTGTTTCCTAGTTCAGGTAATGACAGCAATCTTTTCCAAGGATATAAAACTCACTAGCTCCCAGTTCCCAGTATTAACCTCATCTGTCTCTTTCTCTCACTTCTCCCTCAGCTTTTGCATGTCTCTCCTTCCCACATCTAACCATTTTTATTTGCAATGGGGGACACTATCACTCCCTTTATGACTTCCAAAACCACATGGGCTGAAGGCTGAGGCTCCATGGACAAACATTCCCCTACCCCTGTCCCTCTTGTATGTGCCTGGAAAATGTTTTTGTTGTTGTTGTTTGTTTGTTTGTTTCCTGAATAAAAACAATTCTACTAAAAAAAAAAAAGACTCAGTAGCATCTTTGACGCCTTCCTCTTATTCACTACCCATATTCAGATCACAAACCTGTCTCTCTTTTCTACCTCTCCTACCATGACCTTAATTCAGATTTTAACACCTTACCTGAAAAAATCACAATGACCTTATAACTTTGTCTCCCAACCTCTTGTCTCCCTCTTTTATTATCTTCTTCACACAACTGTCCACAGTCCGCTTCCTAAATCTTAGATTTGATAGTAGTAATTATCTGTTTGGAACCTTTCTTTGATTCCTCACTGCTAACAGCATCATGTCCTTGGAAAATTAAGGTTGCTTTATGTTATGAGGCTTTCTAAGGGTTGGGTACAAAGGGGACAAAACAAGATACAGGAAAGAAAAAAAAATTTTCAAAATTTGCTAAGACAATTTTACTTCAAAATTGGCTCTGTGTTTTATTTACTTATGTTTCATGGATTTTTACAAAGCAAGCTTATTTAAGGAAAAATTAGTTTTTCTCAAAAACAAAGAGAGAATAAATCAGAAACTAGTATGAGTTATGTCTTGGGCGAGCTCACTGCCTCTGAGCCACAACAGGATAAAATGTAGGTTAGACCAAAGCGTTAACTTTCCTGAATTTACCAACTATATTGTGGTTTAGAAGAGAACATTCTTTTTCTTAGGGTACATATATGGTAACATTAAGTATTACCAATATTACCAAATGATTCAGTTAACTATAACACTGTGTGTGTGTGTGTGTGTGTGTGTGTGTGTGTGTGTGTGTGTGTGTGTGAGAGAGAGAGAGAGAGAGAGACAGAGACAGAGAGACAGAGAGACAGAGAGACAGAGAGAGAGAGAATATAAAACAAAACCAATTTGTCAGGATGTTAAAAATTGATCAATCAAGGATAAAGAGTCATTTTATTTTCCCTGACAGAACATCTATCACTTCTTGCTGCTGTGGAAAAACGCGAAGCCTTTATCCTCAATCTTAATCTCTGTTTCTAATCACTGACGGACTTGAAATCCCCTGAAAATTTGCTGAAAATTCTGTCTCAAGAAACATGGGCAGTGTTTGAGCAAAACCCTTCTTTAAACCACATGTTTGTGGTCGCTGTTTAGTAAATGGTTATTTCTCCTTGATAGATGTACTGTAGTTCATTGTTGCTGTAATCTGTTTTTAGATCTATTGCCCGGTACCTCCTGTATGTTCTTGTGAAATGGGCTTTTCTGTGTTTAAATTTCCTCTTCTGCAGAATAGGAACAGTTGTGTAATCACTAGATTACATACATCTCTAAGGTCCTTTCTCTTACCCAAAAATCTCTTCCAGATTTTACTTCCTCAATCTTCTTAAAATTTAATTATCTTACCCACAGCCTTTCTGTACCACTAGGGAGAAAGAAATGTTATTTGTTCATGATTGAGATGAATTGAGGTCTGTGGTCATGCTTGTTTCTTTCTACATAATTTTAATTTCCTAATTGAGCCTTACACTGAAAGAGGCTTATCATAACTAGGATTCTGAAAATACCAACTCATGCCTCAGATTTCTTACATTCTTCCAAGTAGAAGAAAATTGTTGAAATAATTGATTAGATGCCAGCCAAATGCTTACAATTTTTAGTATTTCTCCACGTTGACTTGTGCAGTCATTGTTACACAGGTTTGCTGAAGGGCTCATTTGGCATTTGTTAAAAATATATATATATATATATATATATATATATATATATATATATATATATTCGTACAGGACAAATGGTTTACCATGGGCCACAATCTTTCCTGTGGTAATCAGTGCTTGTTTGTTTTTTAAATGGTTGGATAAAGAATGCAAATGTGTTTTCTCCTCCTTTTCTTTCCCAAGGAGACTCCAAAGGACTGAATATGAATGCAGAGAAGCTGCAAGTTAGTAAGCATGTGGGGTCTCCTTGTGATTCACAGGGTCTGAGGGCTTGGATGTTGGAAGTCTCACAGATGGCTACTCCAAAAGCTGCAAGTCTGCCAGAAAAATAAATAGACAAGGGTTCAGAGTTTATTTCATCAGTTATTCTCATAGACCCCAGGGTCCTCTGCTATATCTAAAAAGATTTCCTAAGGCAAAAAAAAAAAAAGAAACACTCATTTTACATTTAATTAATGTATCCAATATACATGTATTTAGTACTTATTTTATGACAGGTTCCAGGATCTGTAGCACAGATCTCTACTCTCAGAAAACTTAGAGGTTATAAAAAAAAATGTTTCCATTAAACATGATATTTTTTAAAAACTACATTAATCTGTGACGATGGATTTTTTTAAACATAGTAATCTAAATCAAAAGAGATGTGTAAATGAGAAAATGACAAGAAGATAATGCTTTTTTTTTTTTCAAATAACGACTACTATTGTTCTGGGAGATACTTTGAGAATAGTCTTAAAACACATACTGAGATTGCAAGCTTTCTTCTAAATGATGTTCTTAATATTTTTATACATAGTTTAATTTACCTTACCCCTCTACAGAAGTTTCCATGTGGAAAATCATGCATGTATTTCCAGGTTTCTACATAGTCAGTATGTTAAAATACAGGAAATATTTTATTTCCTACTGTGACATGCAGCCAACTTCAAATTTTTGAGCTGGTGTTGACATTGTTAATCTTCCTACACAGATGTTCAGGGGAAAGTTTCCAAAGCAGAGTAGGAAAAAGTTAGTGTCACCAAAAATCTGACCTTTCTTCAAACAATACTGTCGCTGTCTAACTACAAGTTCTTCTTGGCGCTGTAAAAATTTTCATAATATCATATAATTTTTCGACCAATAAGCAGTTTTTGCTTTCTAAAATATTCTCTGCCTATTTCTTTCTAAGAAACATTGTCTTTCAAAGAAGAGATAACAGAGAAGATAGCATTATTTTTAAAGTATGAGTTAATGAAGTTGTGTTATGCTATAATAATAATCAAGTATAAAATTATTGTTGATACTTCTATATAAAGTCATTTTGTATGTTAAACTTAAGTAGAACATGTTCTGCATAAGGGGTATAAATCATTTTTTAAATCAATTAAACCTTATCAATTACAAAATAGCTTTGGAGAAGCTACCCTCACCAAATTAAAAAGAGGTTTGTTTCTTTTTTAAACTGTAACTTAATCATAAATGACAACCCAATTAAAAAAGTAGGCAAGACTCTGAATTGACATTCTCCAAAGGGATATATAAACTGTCAAGATGCCTACTTCCTGAGA
Organism: Ictidomys tridecemlineatus; assembly: GCF_052094955.1. Classification (NCBI taxonomy): domain Eukaryota; kingdom Metazoa; phylum Chordata; class Mammalia; order Rodentia; family Sciuridae; genus Ictidomys; species Ictidomys tridecemlineatus. The sequence continues at coordinate 117,620,336 of NC_135485.1, read as the reverse complement.
TATAGGAAGGTGCACATCAAAACCCTTCCCCCTGCATTAGGATGGCCATAATAAAAAAAAATAGATATGACAAGCATTTCTAAGGATGTGAAGAAACTTAAACTTCATCTATTGTTGGTAGGGGTGTAAAATGGTGTAGCCATTTTGGAAGACATTTTAGCAGTCCCTCAGAAGGATAAACATTGAGTTACAATAAGACCCAACAATTCCACTGCTAGGCATATACCCAAGAAAAGTGAAAACATATCCTTACAAAAATTTATGTAACCAGAGGCTCAGGAGGTTGAGATAGGAGGATCATGAGTTCAAAGCCAGCCTCAGCAACAGTGAGGCACTAAGCAATTCAGTGAGACCCTGACTCTAAATAAAATATAAAATAGGGCTGGGGATGTGGCTCAGTGGTTGAGTGCTTCTGGGTTCAATCCCCAGTAACAAACAAACAAACAAACAAACAAATTAAATTTAATTAAAAAAAACTTTTGTAAGATTTTCATAGTGTTATTCTTCAAAAATGATGATAATAATAATACCTCAAATGTCTATCAATCATTAAATAAATAAATTAAATGGGTATATTCACACAATGCAATATTTTTCAGCAATAAAAAAGAGTGAAATATTGCATATTCACACAACGGAATTTTTTCAGCAATTAAAAAAAGTGAATGTGAATACCTAACACAATATGGAGAACATTAAAAGCATTATGTTACATGAAAGAAACCAGTCACAAAAAACTACCTATTGCATGATTCCTTTTATATAAAATTTCAGAAGAGGTACATTTATATAGACAATAAGTAGATCAATAATTGCCTAGGTCTGGAGTAAGGAAGACTTTTGAGTGACTGCTAAGGAGTATATGGCTTCTTGATGGAGTAATGAAATCATTCTGAGATTATTTGGTTACTCCAATCTATGAATCTACTAAAAAACCACTGTATTGCACACTTTATTTTTCTTTTAACATTTTTAATCAGCACATTAAAATTGCACATATTTATGGGTCCCCATGTGATGTTTCAATACATGTATACATTACATAATGTTTAATCAGGATAAACACATCCATCTTCTCCAAAGTCTGTCATTCAGGGTGAACATATTCAAAATCCCTTCTTCTAGATATTTAACTGTACAGTATATTGTAATTATGTATAGTCACCCTATTGTGCAGCACCACACCCGATTTCTGGCTCCCATCTAATTTAGTTCCTGTTGATTGACCTTTTTCCTATCCCTCCCTACATTCTACTCTCCTCGGCCTCGGGTAACCACCATTCTACCCTCAACTTCTATGAGATCATCTTTTTTAGAATTCTTATGTGAGTGAGAATGTATTATACTTTTCTTTCTGAGCCTGGTCTATTCTACTTAACATGATTTCCAGTTCCATTCACATTGTCATACATGATAGAATTTCATTCTTTTTAGGCCAAATGATATTCCATTGTGAAGATGAGCACATTTTTTTTTTATCCACTCGTGTATTCATGGAAATTTAGGTTGTTACCATTTCTTGGTTATTGTGAATAGTGCTGCATTGAACATGGGAGTGTGGATGTCTCTTCAAAAAACTGATTTAAATAGGTGAATTATGTTATGATCAAACCTCAGTAAAACTGTTAAAAATATCTGAATTATAAAACATTCAAAAGTACAATTCCTTCTTGTCTAGTAACACGTAATTAAAAAAAATATTGGAGAAAAGTTGCTAAATAGACTGACCATTGAAGTTGCTTCAAAGTGAATAAGATTATATTAATTGGTTAAAAATAATTCTGTTGAAAACCCAAATATAAAGTGATGTTTTTCTTTAAATAAGTTAAACATTTCCTAACAATATAAACTATTAATTCGTCACCTACATTTTTTCTCAGAATCATTGAGCAATTATCAGTTTAACAATGGCGTATTTGACACAAATTTTCATCGATTGCAGTCTGTATTGCTAGAGCTCTACAGGAATATTTAAATAATAAGTTATTATCTTCTAAGGTTAGTGCTAGAACATGGCAATTATTATACTATTGACAAAAATATTAGAACCACCTATATTCCTGTATAAAATTAAATGCATACATAGTAAGCACAGATGTTTAAAAATCTGTTAATAAAAACAAGTAGCAGGAATTGAAGAAGTTAATATTTTAGATACTTTATTCAAATACTTTGGTTATACTTCCTATATAAAAATATTCTACCAGTTTAGCTTCTTCTAAAATTTGCAGTACATAAAATGAAAGGAAAATTAATTTGGTTCTAAGAAATTGTTTTAAAAATAAACAAGCACCTTGGCCAGATGTGGTGCTAAAAGGATGTTTGTCTCTTTGCAACTCTCTGCAGCAAATAATATGTTAGATCAAGAATGATCACTTCGGAAACAGGCTGTGACAGCCACTCTGCATCACTATGTAACTGCCTGAGAGAGAAAAGAGTTTGCCAAGAGCGAGTGTGCTAGCTAAAACAAAACTAAAAAGCTCATCTGGAACTAAAGAAACAAAAATGAACTAAAATGCACACTGAATCTTGGGGGGGGGCAGGGAAATACTCTGAAATTTTCACACGTAAAGAAATATGTGGGTCACGAAGGTATTTCTTTCGCTCAAAGTTTGTTTCCTCAAAGACTGAAAATCACTCACAAACGCTTAACTCAGGGATGGTTTCCATGGTGACACGGAAAGCCCAAAATGGAAACACTTTTTATAGTTTCTTCACCCACATAATAAACAAAACTGTCTAGAAATAGTGGTTACCACCTAGAATATAATAGCCACAAGCAATTCTAAAAGAAAGGAAATTTTATTAGCAACAAGGAAATGATAAATCACAATATTCTAAAGCAATCAACCACAAATACTGGAAAATTCATGAGTTTCTATCTAAAAATAGCACTTCCACATTACCTCAAGTGTCCACGATGTTGATAACAATAGTGGACTCTACCCCTTTCCCTTCATACATCTAATGTCAGCCGCTGAGATTGAGTCCAACCAAAGAGAACTGCTGTGCCACTTAATTATTCAGCAGACATGCCCTACAAACTACAAAACAGTTCGTGAAACTAAATTTACATGAACATTTCCTTTTTTTTTTTATATGTTTGACTACACATGAGGAATGAAAGGTCTGATTACAGGGCACTGATGAAATGCTATTTGACTCTAGCCACTCTTAATCTGTATTAAGTACTACTCTTTCCATTTCTCTTCTCTTTCATTTAATGGAAAGGAAATTGCTACACTATTTTGTGCCACCAACACAGGCCTTCCTAAACGGGTGAATTACTACAATTATGCTGTCTTATTCTGGATTTCTCTAGTTTCTGTCTCCTTTCCATATTTGAAAGCAAAAACAGAATATGAAGAATGGATTATTTGAGTTCCACTTGATAATTCTCCTTGCTCCCATAATCCACCTCTCTCCCAACTCAACTCTAACATCTCTGAATAATTTAAGAAGACTAAAATATTTTACATATCCTTAAAGGAGTCCAAGTTGTGCTACCTATTAGCAGATAGAATTTAGTAGATTATTTTGTTCTTTCATTAGCCACAAATAATGAATAAATCTAAGAACCAGGATTAAGAAATAGTTTTTATTCTATACTGTACAATACAATCAAGTCTCCTAGTACTTAACTATTTTTATTATTGAAAGAGTGAGTCCAATTCTGTTATTATTTATTACATGTTAAGTGTTAGATTTCTTAATATAAAATCTGATTGACTATATAAAACCTCCTTAATAAGAGTTTGTTTAAAGCAGGGTTGTTCTGTTCATCTGTTTTGTGATAATTTTTTTCATCCTAAAGATACTAATTAGGTTGATCTTTAAATCTGGAGACCATTAGAGTACCCATTGCGTTTATTAACAAAGAAATCTGGTGATAGCAAAAGAAGTAGACTCCCACTGAATTAGGACTTATTGTTAGAATAGAGTGAAAAAATATGCCAACAAAAAAACTCATGAAAGGCAGAGGATGCAAAACAAAACCACTAACAATGAAAATGAAGTTTCTAATTGTGAGCAAGTAAGTTGAAAATAAAAAAAAACAACTCTGATATAGAAAATAATTCAATTCAGACACGGTATTAATGTTTAATACTTGCAAGCATTTAGTTTGCATCACATTTGGAGGGTTTTCCATGTATACACTTCTAGGCACTTATTCCTCACAGGCTATAATGAGTGACACATGTACACACTAGTAAATCTCATCTCTATGGTCAGCATCATGTTTATAGTCATCATTCATGAATGTGTAATTTCCTTCTCCCATTTCCCTGTTCCAGTAAACGTGGGTCCGTGTTACTATAGATTAGTATGCATTTTCTAGATTTACATGTAAACACAATTATAAAGTATATAATTTCTTTTTTTGTCTGGCTTCTTTCCCTAAACATAATTATTTTAAAATTCATCCATTTTAATTCTTTTCAGCAGTTCATTTATTTTTATTGCTCAGTGGTATTACATTGTATGGGTATAACACCACTATTTTATCCCTTTACATATTGGGAGACATTTGGATTTTTTTTCAGCTTCTGGTTATCACAGATAAATAGGATTACAAATCTTTGAGTAATTATCTTGGGTTAATGCGTAGGAATGGAAAGATGGTAGTTGTCTATTTATCTTTTAAAGATTCATCCAAACTGTTTTCCAAATTGGAACAATCATTTGACATACCTACCGTCAATGTATGGGTATCAAAGTTCCTTTCTCCACATGCTTGCCCAGACTTGGTATGATAAGTCTGAAATTCTAGTCATTTTTACAACGTCTGGAGTAACATCTGTCATGTGGTCTTAACCTACACTTGCCTCATAATTAATGAGTGACCATCTTTTCATATGCTTACTTACCACTTGTAAATCTTTTTTTGTGGAGTGTCTCTTCAGATCTTTTGAATATTTTTATTGGGTTGGAATTTTTAAAATAATTATTGAGTTTTGAAGGTTCTTTACATATTGTAGGTAAATTCTTCTATTTTCTCACAGTATACTGATAGTTCTTTCATTCTTCAAAACAATCTATTCAAGAACATATTTTTAAATTATGACAAAGTCTAATTTATTAATTTATTAATAAAATTAATAAAATTCATTAACTTTCTCTTGTGCTTTTGGCGATCTAAGATTTCTTTTACTAATGCAGGGTCATAAAGATTTTTGCTGTGTTTATATCAATAATTATTATCACTTTACTCTTGATGTTTAGGTTTCTTTTAATTTTGCATATGATGGGATGTAATATAGATCAAACTGTTGTTTTGTTTTGCTTTGCTTTTCACACTAGAGATATACAGTTGTTCCATCACTAACTGTTGAAAAGATTATCTTTTCCACATGGAATTGTTATTTCACCTTTGTTAAAAATCCATTGTCCACATATGTGTTGGTCTGGTTCCAGACTCTCTTTTTTTCCATTGATATATTTATCTGTCTTTATGGCAATACCACACTATTCAATTTGCATGCTTTCTTGAGAAGTATTTAACCCAGGTTATATTACCCTAAACTTGTTTTTTCTCAAACTTATTTTGACTATTCTAGGTTGTTTGTCTCCTATGAGTTTTAAAATCAGATTGTCAGTTTCTGCAAACATACCTGAGATTTTGATAGAAATTACATTTAATTTGTTCATGAATTTGAGAACTGGCATTTGAAGATATATTTTGTCATTTATTTAGGTAATCTTTAATTTCTTCATCAACATTTTATAGGTATCAGTAAATGGATCTTTCATATCTTTTGTCAGATTTATGCTTAAGCATTTTTATGTGTTGATGCTATTGCAAGTGGTACTCCTTATGTCAATTTCTGATTATTTATTGTTACCATAAAAATACAATCAATTTTTTTGATTACTGAACTTACTTCCTACACTCTCCTCAAACTTTTTATTTCTAGTAAAGTTTTTTTGTAGATTCCATCAAATTTCCTACATAGACTGACCCTACCTGCAAATAAAGACAATTTCACTTTATTTTCAGTTTGCATTTTTTTCCCCAAAATACCACCAGAACTTTCCACAATATTGAATAAGCTGGTAAGTGTAAACTGCAAACATCCTTCTTTTTTTGTCTTCTCCTCCTCTTCTTCCTCCCTCCTCCTGCTTCTTCTTCTCTTTCTTCCACTTCTCCTTTTTCTTCTCTTTATTACCTAGTCAGTATAGCTAGAGTTGATCTTCTTTGGGGGGTTATTTAATTTCTCTTTTATAGATTTTATTTTGGGGTTATTTAATTTCTCTCTCATTGATTTTTATTTCATTGATATTCACATGGGTCTTCATTCTTGTATTCAGCCTTTTTGAGCTGAAATTGTTCTGTTTTTAAAAATTTCTTTAGGCAGACTTTAGAACACTGAGTCTTTAAACACTGTTTAAAGACATCACTCACATTTTGATATTTGATGTTTTCACTTTTATTCAGTTCAAAATACCTTCTAATTTCCATTTTGATTTCTTCTTTGATCCATGGTTTATTTGTATATGTGTTCTTTGTTGTTTTTTTTTTTTTCTCCGTATTTGGGGGTTTTGTAGCTGTCTTTCTTTCTAGTCATGATAATTTAAATCAGAAAAATTCTTTATTTACTTGAATCATTTACATATGATGAGACTAGCTTTATGACTGAGAACATGGTTTCTCTTGGTAAATATTCCATGCACATGGTCTTCTGATGTTGCATAGAATATTATTTAAATGTCAAATAAGTCAAATTGAAAAATAGATATTGAAACATTTAAAAAATAGATATTTTCTATACCCTTGCTGACTTTATACTTTCATTTTAATCACTTTCTCTTACTGCAACAAAATTCCTGAAATAATAAATTTACAAAGACAAAAGTTTTATCAAGTCCAATGGTTTTAGAGGTTTCCAATCAGGATTGGTTGGTCCATTGATTTTAGGCCCATGGTGAGGCACACATCATGGTGGGAGCATATGATGGAGAAAAGCTGTTCAATTCATGGCCAGGATGCAAAAGAGATGAAAGAAGAGACCAGGATTCCACATCCCCTTTAAGGGCAGACTCCCTGGTTTGATGCTTTATTCTGGGATACACTTAAATTACATGAAAATAATGTAAGCTTCCTTGGCCTTTCTTTTCTTGTACTACCTCTATGGATAATAATTTCCTATTTCTCAGGCAAATTCTTCCTTAAATTACGAGTTTTTTCAGCCTGACTGCTGGAACTATTTGCAACTCTGTGTGAGTGTCAGGCACTTTTCTCTCAAATCTTTCAGATGACCATTTCCTTAGTCTTGGATAATTATTTCACAACACATGGTCTAAACACTCCGGGGAGCCATCTCCAGATCTCCAGGGGTCTAACCTTCTGCAGCTTTCTTCTCTTCCTGTACCCTGTCCTGAGGATTCTAACCTCTTCAACCTCTCCAGACCCTCAGTTCTAATTCCTCAACCCAAGGAGTCCATTGGGCCTTACCTGGGCTCCCCATCCTGTACTGCAACCTGGGGGTTGTAAACTAAGAAAAGACTAAATTCACTTTGTTTCCTTTAGGGATCACTGTCCTTCTATGTCAGTGTCTTGAAAACAGTTTTTATTGGCTGGTTTGTTTTGTCTATTTCACTTTTGTCAGACAGGGGATATTTTCAGTGTCTGTTGTTATATCCTAGGCAGAAAAGAATTTTTTTCCCTATGCTTTAAAAAAACAACTAAAGGAACAAAAGAAAAAGAAAATAGGGCAGAAAAGAGATGAAAATTTTCCTCTCCTTACCTCGTTTTGATAATGTGCAATAGCTGCTTTCTATCAAAGGCTGTTACAAATTACCACAAATTTAGAGGCTTGGAACAATACAGATTTGTTATTTATAGTTATGTAGGTCAGAAGTCTGACACAGGTCTCAGTGGGTGAAAATCAAGATGACAACAGAGATGCATTCCTTTCTGGAAGCTTTAGGAGAGAATCCATTTTCTTGCTTCTTCCAGCTTCTAAAAGCCACCCACATGCCTTGGCGCATGACCACCCTATTCCATCTTCCATTCCAGCATCTTTGCATGATGGTTTTCTGTAGTCACATCTCCCTCTGACCATAGTAGGGAAAAAATGTTCTGCTTTTAAGCACCTTTTATGTGATCAGATTTTGTTCACTTAGATGATCCAAGATGCTATATCCATGTCAGATCCTTGATTTAATCACATCTGCAAAGTCCCTTTTGCCATATAAGGTAACATGTTTAGTGTATCTAAGGATTAGGATGTAGATATCTTTAGGGGGGTCATTATTCTGCCTACCAAAACTGACATTGGGTGGCTTAAATATTACTGTTCTGTTTACTTTTACACAATGAGAATGACATTCAGGGAAATCCTTTTAAAACCACTGTCAAATGAAAAGTTTTAAGAAAAGAAATTTTCCAGGTTTTCTTTCTATCCAGTTATTTAAAAAAAAATGAATTGGAAAGACTGCTTTCTCTACACTAGTCACTGATAAGCCTTCCTCTCTTGCTCATGATATTAGTTCTTTCCCACTTATCAAGATTGAAATAACAAAGACCAGCAGGTAACAAGGTCTATCTATTCCAGAGTGGTACAGTAAGTTTTTTAGCCTCTGCTCCCACGAGTCACCTCTAATTATTTTTCATAAGCGTTTGTACTGTTTCTCAAACCAATTTTATAAGTAATCATTACCAGTAACATAATAATACACAATATTTATTAATTACCCTAAGTCAAACATTTCACTTAATATTGAAATGTTTTTTTTGTATTGCATGTGTCAATTTGATTGGATCACAGAGTCCCCAGATGGTTTGTCAAATATTACTCCAGGAATTCTTGTGGGAATTTTTTTTTTGGGGGGGGCAGGTTATGTTAACATTTAGGGAGTACACTTTTAAGTAAAACAAGTTTGTCCTACATGGAATCAGTGGGCCTCATCCAGTCCACTGAAGCCTGAAAAGAACAAAAAGAATGAGCCTCCCCCAAGTAAGAGAGAATTCTACAATAGACCTTCTTTGGACTTTATCTGTGGTGTTGGTTTTTCCTGGCTTTACAACAAACTGCCTATGGAATTCACCTGCCAATTGTAGTATTAACTATTCCTGGGTCTCTGGCCTGCCAACTCATTCTGCAGATTTGGATTTGTTAGTTGACATAATAGTGTAGGCCAATGCCTTAAAATGAGTTAAAGAACAAACAAATAGTATATTCATACATATAAAACTATAGTTTATAACAATCACTGTATCTCTCCTAATATATACACATATATACATATATTTATGCTATAATCTATATATATAAATATTTTCTATGAGTTCTGTTTCTCTGTACAGATCTGATTAATACAAGCATAAATGGTTCCTTTGTTATAAGAGGTAGTTACTCTCATTGTTTTATTTTAAAAATTTATATTACTTTGGTAAATTATAAGGAATAAAATGTGATGATTTGATATTTTTAATGCAAGGTATACTGATTAAATCATGCTAACTAATACTGCCATGATCTTATTTATTTTTCATTTTTTATAGTAAGACATTAAAAGTTACTTTTAGTTATTATATGCAATGTTATTATTTACTATGCAATAGACTTCAAAATCTCTTATTCTTATTCAAGTAAAACTTTGTACCTGGTCCTTATTCATAAATGAAAAAAATAAAGCATAGAGAGAGTAATTTATCCAGCATTTTAGAAAGAGTATGAGTGAAGGTAAGACTAAAGTCAGGGAAGCCAGACTCTAGGTCTAACACTCTTGATCCCTGCTTTCTATGCCATTTTCAATATCTGGAAGACAGAGACTATGCCTTAGTATTGTTTAGTTCTTTCAAGTACCTGACACAGTGCCAGCTCATAATCATATACCTGGTCGACCAATTAGTTGTTATTCATTTTGTATTTTTTAACTAATTTAGATATATTTGATCTTCCAATAATTCCCCCAGTATGATTGGGAAAAGTGAACATGGAAGACATAGCAGAGGATGTATCATATAATTGCCATGACATATTGGTATAAGAGAAATATGATGTCTTATAGTTGGTAGGAAAACTACTAAGCCTTAATAAAACTCCTTGATTTGCCATTATTTAACTTCACAGATACACCTATACATATATACTCGAATACAAAATCATAGGCATGTTTATATCTTTTAATATTGAAATAATTAACCCTTATAATATTTTTCACTATGAGAGTAGAAACCAGAGGATCTTGCAAATTTCATAAGCTATGGACATTGTGAGGACTTTTGACCTGTTTCTAAATACAGGGGAAATAAGAGGACACCCCTCCTAGCAGTCAGTGGGAACATTGAGCTCACAGTCATAATGCTCAGCTTTAGCTAAGTACCTGAGCTCATTTCTGTTACTAAGATATGTTTTTGGTCCATCACATGAGACAACATGACTCATAGGAAGTTTCCTATTTGCATTAGTTTCCTAGGACTGCCATAACAAATAACTACAAACTGGGTTGCTTAAAACAATAGAATTTTATTCTTTCACAGTCCTAGAGGCTAGAAGTCTGACATCAAGGTGTCAGCAGTATTGATTGTTTCTGCGGGAGATTTTTTTTTCCAAGTATCTCTCCTAGCTTCTGGTGATGGTCATCAATCTTCAGTACCCTTTGGTTTGGAAACAGATCACTCCAGTGTCTGATTCCATCTTTACTCATTTCCCCATTTGTATCTATATCCAAATGTTCCACTTCTTAACACCAGTCATTTTGGATTAAGGTCCATCTCAATAACTCAAATTAAATCAATTAAATTTATGCAGACCTTATTCAGGATCACATTCACAGGTGTCAGGAGTATATATTTCAACACATCCTTGTGAAAGGGACAGAATTATCTTTTTGAAGGGGACAGAATTTAACCCATGACTCCACCCTATAGCTGTAGAATAATTTATAAATTATGTTAAGAACCATTGAAGTTAGGTTTCTATTTAGATCCGATTATCTGGATACTTTTAGAATTCTATGGCTAATGCATAAAAGCCCTGATAGAGATCATGGAAATGTTCAGCTCAAGAATTGGCCATTAATATATGAAATGTAGAATCTTCTCTTCCTCAGTAGCATTTTTATTTTCTTCACCAACTAAATAAGGCCTGTATTCCTTTTTCCCTTGTATTGGCCAGCAGGCCTCAGGTACTCCTACATCTGATTTGCAAATCAATTTGCAGCTATTCTATGGCCTCCTAAGAGCTCAACACCAATACCGATTATTAGAAGAGATAGACCAAAGCAATCATCTCACTCTGCCTGGAGGATGAAACTATGACCCATGTTAACCCCCAGTTCTGACAGCTTCAGATCTTCTCACATATCATTGTACCTAACTTATACTTATTTCTGTATCCACCATGATGCCTGCATAACTCACAAAAAAAGATGCATGGTGCAGTTTTGTTTTGATTTTTGCTTCCAATCCCTAACCAGAAGAGAGGATTTCCAATTTTGTCTCCGGGAGAGAAAATGCCCCTTTTTATATCATTCAAAGGACTCAATGTACATTATAAAACAAGAAACGTTTCCTCTTTACCTAATAAATAAGCTTATAAGTGAAAGCCAAAATCTCTCTCAGATTCTGTGCAGCTGTTCAACCATCTCAAATTCAAATTTCTTCAGGCACCTCTCCTAGTTCTCAGCATTTCAATTTGCCCAAAAAAGCACTGAAGGGTTTGCGTGGACACCTGCTAATGCCTAGCTTCGAATATAAAAAAAGACAGCTACACACCGAGCAATCATAGTCTTAATCAAATAATGATTTATGTCCTTGAAACTGAGCAATAAAAATTCAGACTGTTTTTTATATATAAATTACACCTTATTCCCTACAATTCATTTAACCTGTCTCCAATTTCCATTTTCTGTATGATCAAAATCTCAAGCACCACATTGCTTTGTATTTGGTGGAATAAACTTTTAAAAGGAAAGAGATTAATTTTGCCTCAACTCCTTCTTTCAACAGAGAAAAAAACAAAGTTTTGCATTGAAAAATATGTTCATTTATTAAGGTAGTTGTCTGTAGTCAGTGAAAAGAAAGACTAAGAAACTACCAAGGGCAAAGAAAAATTTAGTCCCATTAGAGATAAAGCAGTACAGTTAATCACATTTTAACTTAGTTATGACAGCAAATAAAACCTAAGGATATTGCTAAACATGAATTTTGATGATAATAATTAGACCAATCAGTTTGAAAAATATCATCATTTTGTATAAAGTATCTTGGAGCCCATGACTTCTATCTTCAATATAAAATGTGGTAGCATTTTTTTTCTAGAAATTGTCAAAAAGCTTTATTTTCACTTGACATAAGCTTCCAAGAGACACAAAACAATATAACATTCAAAGGAAGAGCTCTGCAGTTAGACTTCCTGGATTCAAGGTCAGATATTCCAATTTATTAAACATATAACCTTGAACAAATTAACCTTTATAAACCTTTAACTTTCTTGTATATAAAAAAACAAATAATACCTTTCTAACAGGTGTTTTCATGCAGATGTAATGGGATCATACATGCAAAGCATTTGATCCAAGCCCCTTCAATCTCACCATCTATATGAGAAACAAGTGTAGCCATAGATTTTCTTAAATATGAGAAGTGGAGTTTTAAGCATTAAAACTGATGCACATAATGTCTTTTTCTTTTCTCCTCCAGACAGGAGTTACCTCCCTATCTATCCTCCTGAAATAAGTCTCACACTATGTTACTTACATCAATGATAAAGTATAAGTAACCCTGGAGGTGCATGAATTTGGGAAGTGCATTAAAATGAAGACATATGAAAAGAAAAAGAGTTGCTTACTTCCTACAGACATTTGTGCTACTAAACTGAATGATGAATGTTATTGTTGTTTCAGACACCATTGTGAAATTTTTATAAGATCTAATGTAGACAGGTGAGAGATACAGATTTTGTTCTCATCCAACAAACAAATATATAATGGATGAATATCATTCATACCCACAAAGAGTGAATATGTTTTCTGTATTTTTTAACTGAAAAATATTCTCATTCCCATGAAATGTTTTTATTAAGAGTCATTTATTTGCAAAATGTTGAGAAACCTGTGTTCTGTTCTTGACAAATAACCTTGGCATTAGCAATGGCAGAAGCAGATGCTTGTCTGCACTCTTATCCTGAGGAATATAAAACACTCCAAGGTCAGAGCTATCTGAAAAAAAATCCAGTAAACTACAGACGAAAAAAATACAGAAAATGAGAGATGAACAAGATCAGTGAGATCAAGTAATGAGAAATTCATCCAATGTCAAAGAATTGGAAGTAAGTGGGATATGTCTGCTGTTAGGAAAGAAATCTCTGAAAGGGATGATAAAGTTTGTTTCATCTGCACAAAAGCATATGAGAGGAAATGGCACTCAAAAGCTGCACTTTTACAAATTGTTTAGATATTTCTCCCTTATATCTGGATTTATGGAATAGGTTAATCTTCAGCAAAAGAAAAAAGATGAACGTAATATAAAGGTTATCTGGGATCAAAACTAAAATCTAGTGAGTGGTTAATTGGTTTTAATAAAAGTAATTTTGTAGAAGCATTTGGAAATGTAATGATTCATAAAAAATGATAAACAAATGCTTCCTGACCAACTGTTGCATGTGAATGAACAGTGATTTTAGCACTTCGAAGTGCTTATTTATTTATGCGAATCTGACACTGCTCGTGTTAACTTGGTTTTGAAATATCCAGATTATGGACTAAAACTGTAGCTTTGTGGTTGAGCATCTGCTTAGCATGCATGAGGCCCTGGGCTCAATCCCTAGCACCACACACAAACACACACACAAAAAAAATCCTAGATCCATTTCTAGGGTTTCCAGCTTTCAGACTCAATCTCAGTGAGGACCAGAGGTTGCTACCAGCACACAGAACCTGGGAATAGAGGTAAGAAATTGTCACTGCTTCACTTCTTCATTCTTACTCCTGATAAAAGGACAAGCTCATTTTTTAAAAGCAGTGAAATCTTCCACAAGGAAGAATTTCATAAAGTAATTTTTGTCCCAAATTTACCATTTTGGATTGTAGGGATCACCTAGTTAGAACTTGCTATGTTGCCCAAGGTACCTTGAACTCCTGGGCTCAAAGAATCCTCCTGTCTCAGCTTCCCTTATAACTGGGGTTATAGGAATACCTTGAGTCAGGCTTCATCCCAAGAGTTTCTATTTTGAAAGACAAAAATTAAAAGAGAATTTTTTTCAAATTTTTGCTTTCTTTTGGTCAAATAGGATGCACTTCCATAGAATAAACTGCAATATTGGCATGTTAGTCTCTTTGGGAGATTCATTAATCCTTCAGAATTAAATTCCAGGTTAGAAAGGCTCATTAGGAAAACTATAAATTCACATTGCTTATATTTATTTTTTATTTTTAAAATTTATTTCCTTATTCTAATTTGTTATACATGACAGCTGAATGCATTTCAATTCATAACACATATATATAGCACAATCTTTCATTTCTCTGGTTGTACACAAAGTACATTCACACCATTTGTGTCTTCATACATGTACTTAGGGTAATGATGTCCATCTCATTCTACCATCTTTTCTACCCCTGTGCTCCCTCCCTTCTCCCTCCCTTTTGCCCTATCCAAAGTTCTTCCATTCCTCCCATGCTCCCTTCCACCCCCATTATTTTTCAGCATTCACATATCAGAGAAAACATTTGGCCTTTGAGCTTTTAGGATTGGCTACTTCAGTTAACATGATATTCTCCAGCTTCATCCATTTATCTGAAAATGCAAATGATTTTATTCTCTTTTAATGCTGAATATTCCTGTGTGTGTGTGTGTGTGTGTGTGTGTGTTCTTTATCCATTCATCTATTGAAGGGCATCTAGGTTGGTTCCACAATTTAGTTATTGTGAATTGTGCTGCTATAAACACGGCTGTGTCACTGTAGTATGTTATTTTTAAGTCCTTTGGGTATAGACCAAGGAGTGGAATAGCTGGGTCAAATGGTAGTTACATTCCAAGTTTTCCAAGGAATCTCCATATGCTTTCCAGATTGGTTGCACCAATTTGCAATCCCACCAACAATGTACGAATGTGCCTTTTTTTCTCCCATCCTCGCCAACACTTATTGTTGTTTGTATTCTTAGTAGCAGCCATTCTGACTGGAGTGAGATGAAATCTTAGAGTAGTTTTTTTTTTTTGCATTTCCCTATTTGTTACAGATGTTGAACATCTTTTCATATATTTGTTATTGATTGTATGTCAACTTCTGAGAAGTGTCTGTTCAATTCCTTGGCCCACTTATTGATTGGGTTATTTCTCTTTTTAGTATTACATTTTTTGAGCTCTTTATAATCCTAGAGATTAGTGCTCTATCTGATGTGTCTGTGGTAAAAATTTGCTCCCATTTTCCATAGGCTCTCTGCTCACCTCACTGATTGTTTCTTTTTCTGAGAAGAAGCTTTTCAGTTTGAATCTATCCCATTTATTGATTCTTGATTTTATTTCTTGCACTATAGGAGTCTTGTTAGGGAAGTCAGGGCCTAATCCAACATGATGAAGATTTGGGACTACTTTTTCTTCTATTAGGCGTAGGGTTTCTGGTCTAATTCCTCAGTCCTTGATCTACTTTGAGTTGAGTTTTGTGCATGATAAGCAATAGGGGGTTAATTTCATTTGGCTGCACATGGATTTCCTGTTTTCCCAGCACCATTTGTTCAAGAGGCTATCTTTTTTCCAGTCTAAGTTTTTGGCACCTTTTCTTGTATGAGATGACTGTATTTATGTGGGTTTGTCTCTGTATTATCTATTCTGTACCATTAGTCTACAAGTCCATTTTGGTGACAATAACATGCTGATTTTGTTACTATTGCTCTGTAGTATAGTTTAAATTCTGATATAGTGATGCCACCTGCTTCACTCTTCTTGATAAGGATTGCTTTATCTATTCTGGATCTCTTATTTTTCCAAATGAATTTCATGATTGCTTTCTCTATTTCTATGAGTAATGTCATTTGGATTTTGATTGGAATTGTATTAAATTTGTACAGTGCTTTTGGTAGTATGGTTTTTTTGACAAGATTAATTCTGCCTATCCAAGAACAAGGGAGACCTTTCCATCTTCTAAGGTCCTTTTTAATTTCTTTCTTTTGTATTCTGTAGTTTGCATTGTAGAGATCTTTCAACTCTTTCACTAAGTTAATTCCTGAATATTTTTTTTTGAGACTATTGTAAATGCGGTAGTTTTCTCAGTTACTCTTTTAGAGGATTTGTCACTGATGTACAGAAATGCCTTTGATTCATGGGTGTTGGTTTTAAATCTTGCTACTTTGCTAAATTCATTTATTAGTTTTAGAAGCTTTCTGGTGGAATTTTTTGGATCCTCTAGGTATAGAATCATGCTGTTAGCAAATAGTGATAGTTTAAGTTCTTCTATTTAAAAAAAAATCAAAAGGAGACAGAAGCAAGGTTCAGTGACAAAGTGGCAGAATAGCAGTATGACAGACGAGCAGAAAGGCAGAAAGCCCTTGTCCAAGCTGCTAGCCTTATTTATATCAACAGGTTATGCTAGGTCTCTGGCATCAATAGTACATTATTGTTCACTGTGTCATTAGGCAGGTTACAGAGTTAGCAACATTATGCCGCTTATTTCTCAGTTACATACTATAGTTGCAATGTGCTATGTTAGGAGCTTTGTGTAGCCCTCAAGAAAGTTCATTGTATAAAGTTACTGTTATTGGACAGGTTCAGGCTCAGCAGAGCTTTGTGAAACATTGAGGTTGTCTAACAAGAGAATTCCCAGGAGCTGAGTGCCTGAGATCAAGTTTGAGGCTCATAAGACTAGCACACAGCCTCCTCATGCAGGGCATTGCCATAGTAGCTAGGCATTGCACATATATTTGTTACCTTACGAGTTCCTGGGGAAAACTGCAGAATATTCCAAGTGTGGAGAACAGGGTGCCTATTACCCCCTAGAGTTTGCTTACCAGAGAAATGCTGTCCTGTACTTTTCCACAGCCAGAATCCTTATATTCTTCTTTTCCTATTCATATCCCTTTTATTTCTTTTGTCTAATTGTTCTGGCTTAAATTTCAAGAACTATGTTAAACAGAAGGGGTGAAAGAGGGTATCCCTGTCTTGTTCCAATTTTTAGAAGGAATGCTTTCAATTTTTCTTCATTTAGAATGCTGTTGGCCTTGGGCTTAGCATAGATAGCTTTTACAATGTTGAGATGTGTTCCTATTGTCCCTAGTTTTTCTAGTGTTTTGAACATGAAGGGGTGATGTATTTTGTTGAATGCTTTTTCTGCATCTATTGAGATGATCATATGATTCTTATATTTAAGCCTGTTTATGTGATGAATTACATTTATTGATTTCCATATGTTAAACCAACCTTGCATCCCTGGAATAAACCCCACTTTATCATAGTACACAATCTTTTTGATTTGTTTTTGTATTTGATTTTCCAGAATTTCATTAATAAAATTTGCATCTATGTTAATTAGAGATGTTGGTGTGAAGTTGTCTTTTTTGATGTGTCTTTGCCTGGTTTTGGAATCAGGGTGATATTGACCTCATATAATGAGTTTGGAAGTGTTCCCTCTTTTTCTTGGAATAATTTGGCAAGTATTGGTATTAGTTCTTCTTTGAAGGTCTTATAGAACTCAGCTGTGTATCCAGGCTGGCCTCTTCTTGGTTGGTAGACTTCTGATAGTGCCTTCTATTTCATTGCTTGAAATTGATCTGTTTAACTGATGTTTATTGTCTTGCTTCAGTTTGGGTAAATCATATGATTCTAGAAATTTTTGATGTCTTTGATATTTTCTATTTTATTGGAGTACAACTTTTCAAAATAATTTCTAATTATCTTCTATGTTTCTGTAGTGTCTGTTGTGATATATCTTTTTTCATCATAGATTTTAGTAACTTGAGTTTTCTCTCTCCTTCTCTTTGTTAGCATGGTTAAGGGTTTATCAATTTTTATTTATGTTTTCAAAGAACGAACTCTTTGTTTTGTCAATTTTTTCAATTGTTTCTTTTGTTACAATTTTATTGAGTTCAGCTCTGATTTTAATTATTTCCTGTCTTCTACTGATTTTTTATGTTGATTTGTCCTTCTTTTTCTAGGGCTTTGAGATGTAATGTTAAGTCATTTATTTGTTGACTTTTTTTTTCTTTTAAGGAATGAACTCAATGCAATGAACTTTCCTCTGAGAGCTGCCTTCAGAGTGTCCCAGAGTTTTTGATATGTTGTATCAGTGTTCTCATTTATCTCTAAGAATTTTTTAATCTCCTTCTTGATGTCTTCTGCAATCCATCATTCATTAGGAGCATATTATTTAGTCTCCAGGTATTGGAGTGGATTTTATTTATTATTTTATCAATGATTTCTAATTTAATTCTATTGTGATCTGATAGAATGCAGGGTACTATTTCTACTTTTTTATATTTACTAAGAGTTGCTTTGTGGCATAATATATGGTCTATTTTAGAGAAGCCTCCATGTGCTGCTGAAAAGAAAGTGTATTCATTTGTTGATGCATGAATATTCTATATATGTCAGTTAAGTCTATGTTATTGATTGTATTATTGGGTTCTATAGTTTCTTTGTTTAGCTTTTATTTTGAATATCTATCCAGTGGTGAAAGAGGTGTATTAAAGTCACCCAGAATTATTTTGTTGTGGTCTATTTGACTCTTGAACTCGAGAAGAGTTTGTTTGATGAATGTAGATGCTCCATTGTTTGGGGCATATATATTTATAATTGTTATGTCTTGTTGATGTATGGCTTCCTGAAGCAGTATGTAATATCCTTCTTTATCCCTTTTGATTAACTTTGGCTTGAAGTCTACTTTATTTGATAAGAGGATAGAAACCCCTGTTTGTTTCCCCATTCCATGTGAGTGGTATGTTTTTTCCCAACCTTTTACCTTTGGTCTGTGGATGTTTTTTCCTAAGAGATGAGTCTCTTGAAGGCAGCATATTGTTGGGTGGTTTTGTTGTTGTTGTTGTTTGTTTGTTTTTGTTTTTAAATCCAATCTGCCAGTCTATGTCTTTTGATTGATGAGGTTAGGCTGTATAACATTTGGGATTATTATTGAGACATGATTTGTATTCCCTGCCATTTTGGTTTATTTTTGGTATTTCACTTGACTTGGTTGGTTTTTCCTTTATTGTAATACCTCTCTTTGCTGATTCTCTTTGTTGTTTTTCATTTCCTCCTCATGAAATATTTGCCATGGATGTTCTGTATTGCAGGCTTTTTAATTATACATTCTTTTAACTTTTGTTTATCATGGAAGGTTTTTATTTTGTTATCAAATCTAATACTTAATTTTACTGTATATAATTCTTGGTTGGCACCATTTTCTTTCAGAGCTTGATATATTTTGTTCCAGGATCTTCTAGATTTCAGGGTCTGAATTGAGAAATCTGTAGAGATCCTAATTGGTTTCCCTCTATATGTAATCTGATTCCTTTCTCTTGTGGTTATTAAAATTATCTCTATATTCTGTATGGTAGGCATTTTCATTATAATGTGCCTTACTGTAGATCTGTTGTGATTTTGTACAATTGAACCTGTAAGCCTCTCTTATTTTATTTTACAATTCATTCTCTAAGATTGAGAAATTGTCTGATATTATTTTTTTCAGTAGATTGTTCATTCCTTTGGTATAGAACTCTATGCCTTCCTCTACCCCACTAACTCTTAAATTTTGTCTTTTCATGTTATCCCCCAATTCTTGAATGTTCTGCCCATGGTTTCTTACATCTTCACTTGTGGTCAACTTTATTTTCAAGATTATGTATGTTTACATATATTGTCTTCATTTTCTGAAATTTGTCTTCCAAGTGATCGATCTAATCTGTTGGTGGTGCTTTCTATTGAGTTTTTAATTTGGTTTAGTATTTCTTTCATTTCAAGGATTTCTGTTTGTTTATTTGTTTTCTGAAACTCTATTTTTTTATTGATTGTTCAAAACATTACAAAGCTCTTGATATATCATATTTCATACAATAGATTCAAGTGGGTTATGAACTCCCATTTTTACCCCAAATACACCCATAGCACAAGAGTTAATAACAAGAATAAACAAATGGGACTTACTTAAACTAAAAAGTTTTTTCTCAGCAAGAGAAACAACAAGAGAGGTAAATAGGGAGCCTACATCATGGGAACACATTTTTACTCCTCACACTTCAGATAGAGCCCTAATATCCAGAGTATACAAAGAACTCAAAAAATTAGACAATAAGATAACAAATAACCTAATCAACAAATGGGCCAAGGACCTGAACAGACACTTCTCAGAGGAGGACATACAATCAATCAACAACTACATGAAAAAATGCTCACCATCTCTAGTAGTCATTTGATTTGAAATGCAAATCAAAACCACCCTAAAATAGCATCTCACTCCAGTAAGATTGGCAGCCATTATGAAGTCAAACAACAACAAGTGCTGGCGAGAATGTGGGGAAAAGGGTACTCTTGTACATTGCTGGTGGGACTGCAAATTGGTGCGGCCAATTTGGAAAGCAGTATGGAGATTCCTGGGAATGGAACCACCATTTGACCCAGCTATTGCCCTTCTCAGACTATTCCCTGAAGACCTTAAAAGAGCGTACTACAGGGATACTGCCACATTGATGTTCATAGCAACACAATTCACAATAGCTAGACTGTGGAACCAACCCAGATGCCCTTCAATAGATGAATGGATAAAAAAAAATGTGGCATTTATACACCATGGAGTATTACGCAGCACTAAAAAAATGACAAAATCATGGAATTTGCAGGGAAATGGATAGCACTAGAGCAGATTATGCTTAGTGAAGCTAGCCAATCCCTAAAAAACAAATGCCAAATGTCTTCTTTGATATAATGAGAGCAACTAAGAACAGAGCAAGAAGGAAGAGCAGGAGGAAAAGATTAACATTAAACAGAGACATGAGGTGGGAGGGAAAGGGAGAGAAAAGGGATATTGCATGGAAATGGAAGGAGACCTTCATTGTTATACAAAATTACATATAAGAGGTTGTGAGGGGAATGGGAAAATAAACAAGGAGAGAAATGAATTACATTAGATGGGATAGAGAGAGAAGATGGGAGGGGAGGGGGGATAGTTGAGGAACCTCTATTTTTTATTGAAGTAATCTTTTGCTTCCTATATTTGCTTATGTAGCTCTTTATCAAAATGATCTTTTGCTGCCTGTATTTGCTCTCTTATATCATCCTTTAATTCACAGAACACCTTAATTATGTACATCCTGAACTCCTTCTCTGTAATTTCTCTTGCTGTACTGGCCATGGATTCTAATAATGTAGTATCTTGGTTTGTTTGGGGCATTTTCTTTCCTTGCATTTTTCATATTGTTCGTGTGTCTTCCCTTCTAGCACTTCAGATCCAAGGTGTTACATTTTTTACCCTATAGGCTTATAGTGTCCCTGCAGGTTTCTAATAAGGGGGATATCAATATTAAAAGAGCCCAATACAAACAATATACAGCCTTAAGCCAAATAGCTCCTATTAAGACATTTACAGCTTTGTCACAATATATAGAAATGGTGAATTTAATTATTATCTACCATATAAACAGTAGGTTTGCAAAAGGGTCTACGGTGTCTGATGTGGACAAAAAGAGAACTGAGAATGGGTTTTAGGATGAGACGTTAATGAGGTAGGAGGTGAGGATTAGAGTTATTAGATCTGAGGAAGCATGAAAGAGGAATCTAAAGAAGTTGGCTAGCAGCAGGAGAAAAGAGAGAAAGTGATTTGGGGGAAAGAAGTAAGTGGAAAGGCAATAGAGAGAGTATAAAAGCAAATATAAAAATTAAGAAAAAATTTAAAATAAAATAAATTAATAAATTTAAAACTCTGTATGAAAGGGCAGATATTTAATGCTCCCTGTCATTGAAGCTTAAAATTTCTATGGTTCAGTCTTTATTGAAGAATTTTTTTCATGAAGAGTTCTGAATATTTGCCTTATGCAGAAATTCAACCCCCATATTTCTATGTGTAGATACCTCTCCATCTCCTCTATCAAAGGTACAGCAGTGTCTGCTCCATGCTTATTAATTTAAACTCCACTCCTTTTAAAAAAACATTATTATTCTATTTTTCTAGGGATTATCTTTCTTTACTTTGCTCTCTGTTAAATTTTTAATATTATTATATATTATCAAGTATTTTAAAGATGAAGCAATTCTGCATTTATTTAGTACATCATTTAAAGTAAATCAAACTCCATAGGTTTATTTTTCTACTTCCATGGATTTTAAATTTCATGTATCTTCAACTCCTGAATTATAGTCCTAAACCAGTGGTTCTCAATGGGTAGTAGTTGTACTCTTCAGAGGTTATTTAGCAATGTCTGGAGCTATTTTGGTTTGTCCTAGTGGGTAGGTAAATATCCTACAAGGCCTGCGACCAGCATCCAGCTCAAAGACTTATCTTTTATCAAAATGTTAATAGTGTAAGGCTGAGAGATGCTACCCACCCTACACTGCTCATTTATTTTTGACATATCCATTTGAATGCATATTGTCATGTGATGGCAGATGTTCTGAGTCACAAACCCATTTTTCACCTCCTCTTTCCCATCTCACTTAATGGCATCATTATGAAACAGTTGTTCAAGTCAGAAATTTGGTGGTCACTCTTGAATTCTTGATAGTCCAGACTGATTGATAAGAACCACTAAGTATGACCCCATTTATCCACTCTACTTTCTCTATCCTAGTCTGTCATCTCTCACTGAATGGTCTTCTAGGCTGTCTCCCCTCTTTCCAATCTCACCATCACCAGATCATCCTCAACACTGCTCTCAGAGTAATTCTGTCATTGAATGTTTGACAAAATTCAAATTCCTTAGCAGGGTGTCATGACCTGGGTCCCCCCAATTCCTTAAACTACCTTTTGTGACACTCTTTCACTCATGATGCTTTCAAAAATCAGCCTTCTTATGTTTTTTGAAAGACATGGAAACATTTTCCTCCCCCAGGACTCTCCCTCAGCCATTTCTTCTTCCTACAATGCTCTTCTTCCACGTCTCAGAGCAATTACTTCTCAGGCTTCAGAGCTCAATTTAAATATGCCCTCTTTCCCATGTGTAGCATTCCTTCTTGTTATCTCTCATGATACTCAACTGTAATTTTCTATTTGATTATACATATTCTAATTCAAATGGAAGCTTCAAAAAAATCAAGAACTATATCTGTTTTGGGGGGACTGAAATATGGCAGTTGTTCAATAAATATTTGTTGAAAAAATTGGCTAATAGCCTCCAGAAATTTAATATAAGTAATTAATAGCCAAAAAGTTTCAATATTAAATTGAATTTATAAGGACTTCAAGTTTTAGGTGGAAAGAATTAAACATATAATATGGAATAAGCTACATGCAATAACTAAATAATTAATATATGTTAAAATGTAGACATATATAAATACGTATACATACATATTATATACATTTTTATATACATATACACTTAAATATATATGCATATATATATTAGGCATATATAAGTATATTTAATATATAAACACAAAATGTGCATGTTTAATAGTATATATTATATAATACAGTAAAATTTATATATCTTATTATATGAATACATAATATAATTTTGTTCTATATCCAAAAGAAAGGTTAAAACTGGTGAAACTGGGGCTGGGGATGTGGCTCAAGCGGTAGCGTGCTCGCCTGCCATGCTTGCGGCCCAGGTTCGATCCTCAGCACATACAAACAAAGAAGTTGTGTCTGCTGATAACTAAAAAATAAATATTAAAAAATTCTCTCT
This sequence comes from Ictidomys tridecemlineatus, assembly GCF_052094955.1. Lineage (NCBI taxonomy): Eukaryota > Metazoa > Chordata > Mammalia > Rodentia > Sciuridae > Ictidomys > Ictidomys tridecemlineatus. The sequence goes on along the minus strand of NC_135485.1, from coordinate 117,596,564 downwards.
GTCTCTCTCTGTCTGTCTGTCTGTCTGTCTCTCTCTCTCTCTCTCTCTCTCTCTCTTTTTAAAAAAAAAAAACTGGTGAAACTTTTGTGTAACTGAAATATGGGAGACATTTTCTCCCCAGATGTTCATCATATTTATTGTTCTAGTCCTGAGTGATGTGCTCAATTTTTTTCCCGTATGTTTTATGAGTTCCCATATCCAATACCAAATGTCTTCAGAATAATTATTTTATTCCTTAGTTTCTTTTCTTTCCATTGTCCAGAATTTAGGTCTTCAGTGATCATCATTAACATTTTTATAGCTTAAATGTTTTGCTACTTTTAGCTGGAAACCAGGTGTGTCAAATCTTTTTTGGATGACATTGGAAAGAACATTAATAATAAGAATAAATCAATTACTATCCAAGGACATGTCTGGTAAGACAGAATATATGGAGCTTTCTCTTCCAAAAATTACTGCCTGTAAAGTGGCTTTGTAGAAATAAACATAGTATTCTGAAAAAGAATCTTCTCTCCCCACAGAGAACTGGATTACAGACACGGTTTTCATATTGCTCTGTGTGTCACAAAGTAAACACAGAAAGCCTGTCAACATTAAGCTTTCATACTACTTTCTGCTCATAATGCGATGTTTGTATGGGAATCCCAGTATTCTTTAAAAATTCTGCTTGCCTAAAAAAGGAGATCTATGTATTTTTTCCTCCAAATCTTCCTTAATTTTTTTAATATAAAATTTCTGAAATTTTAAATAAGAATGCAAATAGATATTGGTGGCTGAATGTGTATCGAGAATGAAATGCTATTTTTAAGGGTGGTATCACTCCTACAACTTGTAACAAAGACAATACCAAAAAGTAAAAAGTAAAAATTCCAATCAAAGCAGCAATATCAAATTTTATAAAATATCACTTTTTTGATCATGAGAATAAGCATATATATATATATGTGCTTATATATATATATTTATTTATTTATATATATACATACATATATGAAAGTGAGAATTCTTTCCCTTTACAGCACTGATGTTTTATGAGTTTAAATCTGTTCTTTGTTTTGGCCAATAGCTTGCTTTAAAACACACTAACTAATCAGTTGACCAAAGCTCTACTGGCCATTATATCTACTTGCAAACTAGCAAATTCAACTTTCAATATAACAACACAAAGTAAAATGAAGTGGAATGCTGTGATTTTAAGGGGGCTTTGCCTGCCTTTGTTCTGTGAACTTTGCCAGCTTTCACACCATAGCAGTCCCACAGCCCTTTGTTCAAACTCACAACCTCAAATGTAAAGAACGGCTTTACATTGTGATTTTCTTACCCGAGGAATCCAAATGCATCAAGAAAAATGCTCATTGAGGCTTGGAACAGAAAGAGGTATTTATTTTACATGCGCCCTAGTTCTGCGTAACTCAGCATCATGACAAATGGATTGGGATTGCAATTGAGAGTGGAAACTCTCTTCGTCTCCTATGAATTATGAAGCCCAAATACATGGCCTAATATGATAATCCTTTTAAATATCGGGTATTGGTTTTGAGGAACCTTGAAGATCATCATCTCACATACTTGATTAGAGCCAATCGTGTGACATTGCAGATGACTCTATCAGATGCCTATTCATTCACTGAAACACCTGGCTTCATTTTATCTTACAATGTGTAAGAAACACAAACTCTTTCAGGGAAGCCAGTGTGATGGGGTAGAGAAAGCACTTGGGAAACTTACGTATCCTCATCATCATAAGCATAAGGGATGAAGTCAAGCAGATTTGGATCTGACTTCAAATCAGTTTGGTCACTTTCTGGCTGTTTGTTTTCAGGCAAATAATTAACTTCTCCGTGCTTCCACTTTTTTTTTTTTTTTCATTTGTCAGACAGTAATTGTGAAGATTAAAGTTTGAGGTGATTGATAGGTTAGTTGACCTAATTGGATCATTCAGCATAGTATTTAAAAACCACAACATCACCTTGTAACCCATAAATATGTAAAGCTATAATTTATGAATATATTTTTTAAAGTAAATAATATTTTGGGAGTGCATCATGCATCATACTATGCCTCCCTGATATGAGTATCTGATATTATTAAGGTAGGGTATATACCACATTTTTCCATGCCACAACTGTCTAGAGTGCATATGCAATTATTTTTAGAATGTGAATAAAAAATATATGCAAGATGAGCCCAATTAAGTAGGTTTCCAATTATATCCAGGTTTCTATTATTTTCTCCTCTTTCTCTCTGTCTCTCTCTGTCTCTGTCTCTGTCTCTGTCTCTCTCTCTCTCTCTCTCTCTCTCTTTGATTAAATGAAATCCAATGTTTATACAAGAAACTCTTAAAGGGTTGAAAGATAGTGGAGGTGTTCAGTAAGGGCATGGCTGTCATTTGCCTCAGAAGTAAAAACAAAGTTATACATTTGTTTGAGAGCACTAATACAGGGTGAAAGTTTTTCCAGAATATGAAGGGAAGTGGGGAAAACATGAGAATGGTCAAACTATTAAAGGCTATATCTCTCGGTGTTCCAGTAAAGAGAAGAAAACACTGCATTTATTGAAAAGAGGTGGGGGGGAAAGCAAGCAATTTTACAGAAATGAAATGATGAGACATTGTCAAAAAGTTGCTTCAAAAAGTAGTTAAAAATTGCATTAAAGAAGCTTCTAGAAAAAATAAATAAAATGGAAGTAGCAGTTTTGCAATGCACTTAAAAATGAAGTGGAAAGAAAAGAGGATGGCGAGTCATGGAGAAAGAGATCTGGGATGTGAAGGCCCTTGAAATGGATTATGTTGCCAGAAAGAGACGCCAGCTCAAAGAGGATGGCTTCCTGAACGTTGTTCTCTAGTTTCCATTAGTCTTCCTCTTCAAAAAATGCCATCCGTTTCATTCAGGGAAGAACATTTTGCTATTTAAATATTGATTTGGAGAACATTTCCTTGATTTGAAAGTTTGCTACCAAGATGGGCAAAAATCCAAACTCTTTCTTTCTGTAGTCTTTATCATGATTTATAGGGTAGTTTTTCTTACCAAAGATAAAATGGGAAGAAGACCAGGATGTAAAACTGTACAAAACACACAACTCCTGATAATAAAATGTGTTGGCCAGAGCCACTATAGATATTTTATAATGTTTGAGAAATTTTGATTTTATACATAAAGATGTCTGAAAATTAATGTTTCTTGTTTAAAACAAGAATATTTAAAGAATGGTAAGGGAACTCTATATAATAAACGTGGTCTTGGGTTTGCATGATTTTTGGCAAATGCTCCTGATTTCTGTTATCCCACAGATACACAGACATTAACCTGAAGAAAAGAAGTGGCTAAAGATAAATTCTCTTACTGCTTGCTCCCTGACAAACCACAGGACCTAAAGCAATCCTGACACATAGTTGGCGCTCAGTAAACATTTGTTACACAAATGAAGTGATAAAGCCCTAGAGAAATCAATTAGCAAGTAAACTCTTTTGAGTTAGCTGAGAGCTACTTGGTCCACACAATCCTGAGGTAGAAATCTTTTCAGAATCTTTTCTGAGGCTGTGGGGCATCTCAACCTGAATTCAGATCTCCAATTTCAATACAGTAAGTAATTTGGTTTATACTCAACAGTGGAAAGATATTAACTTATTTATTATTTTTTTAAAAAAGGAAAAACAAACAATTTAACTCCTCATTTGAATTTGGTGTGTGTGTGTGTGTGTGTGTGTGTGTGTGTGTGTGTGTGTGTGTCTAGGTCCTTCTTACACTTTTTCAATGATTTGTTCTCAGGTCACCTCCTTAAGATACGCTTTTTAGAGACTTAGCCATAACTGAAGAAAATATATCTAAATATATCTAAAGCCTGAAACAATCATGTGAAATGTTGGAGTGGAGGAAATGAGGATGACCTCTGAAAATTGTGAGTGTGTGTGTGTGAGCACACAGGTGTGTTTCAGTGTTAGGAACTGGCCCAGGGCTTCTTGCATGCCAGGTAAGCACTCTTCCATTAAGCTACACCACCAACCCCAAACTCTGAAATCTTTATCTGAAATGTTCTATGCCAGATGACAGTGCTACAATGGCTACAGAATAAAAATATGGACTCCAAACTTTGTACCAGCTAAACTATTGTTTACATACATAAAGATAACCAAATGATATTCCCAAATGAGCAAGGCTCAGTAAATATGGTACTCATTAGTATGTTTGTAAAAAATCACTTGATGACAAAGTCAGTCAACAATGAGATAAATGAAGAAAAACAAAATATTTAGAAATGAAGAAGCTATAATTGATTGTAGGCAGGAAACCTGTTCCAATAAAATTAAAATACCTATGGCAAAGTTAAAAACAAAAGGTCAATATTAAGAATACTAACAATGGAAGAATGATAATGATGTATTTATTACATTACAAAATGGCTGCCAGCAAAATACATTAAGAGAATATCAGCTAATTATAATAAACAAGGATAAATAAAAACCTGATTTTCCCAGCTTAAGTCACATGTGTATCACTGACCCTATCAACTATGGCCTGGAAGCCAGGACAGAAGTGAGATTAGAAGTGAGGGTAGAGGACTCCTGCAAGAAAAAAATCTATAGGGAAAACACAAGTTTAAGTTACATTTCTCTCAAATATAATCTGAGACACCACCTGTAACTTCCACCTTATGCTATAATTACTAATGTTATGCACAAGATATTTCTAGTTTATTTTGCTTCTTTCAAGGCTCCTTCTGTCGAGTGGGTGGAAGTGCCTTCAGACTGTATTTGAGTTCAGGCACAGAGATAGAAACATCCAGGCTGTTCCATAGGCTTGGATAGCTGGGTGTTCACAAAAGAACAAATCTTTCCTGTTAACCTATGATGAACATGTACCATTAGATATCTACTTTGTTGTTTTAAGCCACTGAGATGTGATTTCATTTTGTCACTGAAGAATTATTTAACTTACTGTTAAAAGGACCATGTATTAAAGACTTGGTCCCTAGAATGTGCTATTGGTGCTAGAATGAGGTGATGGAACCTTGAGCAGGTGGGGCTTAATGGGACCTCTTAAGTTACACGCCCTTGGGGAGGTTTGTGAGACCCCAATCTCTTCTTCATCTTCTCTTCCTCTTATTCTCTCAGGGTATAAGTAGTTCTTCTCTGACACATACTGCCACCATGATGAGTCTCCCTTGCCTGAGGCCCAAAGTTATGGGACCACTCAATCTTGAACTGGAAACTTCATAACTAGCAGCCAAAATAAACCTTTTCTCTTTGTAAGTTAATTGCCTAAGTATTTCATTACAGTGACAGAAAACTGACTTAAAACCTGTTATGGCTACTCATCCATCCTTCCTTTTCATTAATTAGTGTGATTCTGCAGGGCCCATCAGCTGTTAACTATATCATGGCAGAACAATTCTATTTTGCTATATTTTGCTGCTCTCTTACTCTCTGGATAGTAGAGAAATACCCTCCACTTCTTTGATCCTTTTTCATAAGAGGTTTCTACAAGGTTGTTGAGACCCTGACGAAAGTATAGCTTTTTTATGTTTAAGGCATATTCTCAAAAAAGGCAGATGCTGGGCCCTGGGATGGAGGATGATAAAGCACAGATTTGCAATCATTCTTATCAGCAACTATAATCTATTAAAAAATTTTAGCCCCTGTCATTTATTTTATTATGTGCTCCCACATTTATTCCTCACTTAAAAATCTTCTTTCAGAGTCCAAAATGCTCCTTAGTTGACTTTTCCCAATGATCCATTTTCTTAAACCATCAGGTTTCCCAGGGCTTTTGCTGCTGTCCCTCAATGTGACAATAAATCCTAATGAAAGGAATATGACAGAGAAAATCTGCATAAACTAAATGTAAGGGGAAAGAAAGAAAGCAAAAAGTTAACCTTTTATGGGGGACTCAATGGGCCAGGTGTTTTAATTAGGTTTGGAGGTGTTTTTTTGTTTTTTGGGTTTTTTTTGGTTTGTTTTTATTTTTTTTTCCTTCTATGACCACAAGAACTTACAAAAACAAGGTTAGAGGAGGCAAAGTTTATTTGGAAGTCGTGGTTTCAGAGTTCTCTGTCAACAGACAGCCAACTCCATTTCTCTGGGCTCCAGGTGAGGCAGAACATCATGGCAGAAGAATGTGGAGGAGGAAAGCATCTTAGAACATGGCAATCATGAAACAGAGAGAGTGTTCATTCACCAGGGCAAAAATATATGTCCCAAAAGCATACACCCAGCAACCTATCTCCTCTAGTCACACCGTACCTGTGTACAGCTACCTCCAATTAGTCCCTACCAGTGGATTAAGGCACTGCAATTGGGTTGAGACTCTTATAATTCATTCATTCTGAACTCTATTGTATTGCCTCACACGTATGCTTTTGGGGAACACCTCATATCTAAACTATCACACTGAGTTCTCACTGGGGGATGATTTTGCCTTCCGGGTGATATTCTGCATGGTCTAGAGACTGTTTCATTTGTCACATCTAGACAGGTTGTGGCTACTGGCATCTAATGGGTAAATGGCAGAGATGCCACTAAACATCCTGCAATGCACAAGAACTGCCCATGACAAAGAATTATCTGATCCAAAATATCTCTACTGATTGATATTGAGAAAGTCTGTGCTAAAGGTTTAATTAGGAATTTTGTCTTTAATATGAATTTGTCACTTTGGATGCTATCATACTCCTCCTCCATAAATTAATACTATACATTTCCTGTATTTGAGATAATAATTTTGGTGTTGCAACCAGCAAAGGAAATGATACAGTAAGACAAAGAAATGACACACTACTAGCTACAAATAAGCACTGTCACAATAGTCATCAAAACTCTTGGGAATGTCTTACACTTTAAGGGTGATTTGTTACCTGATTCAAACACAGGACTATTGAATCCATCTAAGAGAAACTATAAATTATTCCATTGTTGTCTTAAAAAAACTAAATTTGCAAGCTTAATCAGAACATATTCTCACAAAGTTAGAAAGGATATCTGGATCATGATCTAGTTTTTATAAAGTACTATCAAATTTCAAAAAAAAAAAGCACTGACCTCAATTTTTAATAGTCCTGGGGGCCCAAACTGAGGATACAGAACATAATCTCTTATTCCCCAAAACAGAAGTTGAGCCAATAACATAGGGTACTTTATAAAGGAAGTAATGTCTGGTGTCCTGGAGCTAAAGAAACTGTTGGCACATTCAACAAAATCACAGCTGTTTCAGTCTCATTTAGTGACTGGTCCCAGTCTCTGAAGCCCATTTTGCCTTTTGAAATATAGCACAGCTAGCTATTCTGCAGTATGTGATTACAGCCACTGACAAGGGAGGTTTTCTTTATTTTTTAACTCTGTCACAAAAGCTTTAGAAAATCTTGACAAGTGCTGTTAAGAAATACAGATTACTTTTTTAGAAACAAGATACATAGGGATTTCTTAATGTGCCCATAATTGTGCATATTTTTATCCACAAACTAAATACGTGTTTAAATCATTAGGGTAAAAAGGTGTCCTTCCATAAAGAAAAAAAGAATTACACTAATGTAACCACATGCAATGGTGTTGCAAGAAAGAATTTATGTGACTTCATTCAATGACCATGTGCATTTTTAGATTCTGAAACAAAAGTCTGCCAACAACTCTGAATCAGACTTTTCGTACAGCAGGGCCCTATCCCAGGAGACTAAAGAGCTTAAAAAGTAGGGAAGATGCCATATTTTGACATAAGACAGCTGTGTGTAAATGGGAAAGGGGCAAAAGGTGAAATGAGTATAGACACTCAACTCCTTTAAGAGTGAAGGTTTTTTTTTTTTAAAAGGCCACAGTAAGAAAGGGTTACATATACTTCTTTGCATAAATATCAAGGTAGTAAACCATTGGCAAAAGTTCATGTATTTATTTAGGAAATTGTTTTATAAAAAGTGGGAACTTTATGGTAATAGTAAACTCCAAGCAGTAAATGAAGTAACTTCTTTTAATACTATACATTAACTTCTTCCACACTCTAAACCAATATATAAATCAGAGGAAATAAGTCAGCTGATAATTTTTTTAATAACTTAAAGCATTAATCAAAAATAAATTTGAAAGGATTCCATATTGAATAAATGGAAGTAGTTTGGGCACTAATAGCATGGGCTGCCAATGTTTAAGTATCAATAAAGTGAATGATCCTTCAAATTCTACTGGTGAATAAAGTATTTTAATTAAATATTATTTGCCCAAACTTAAGTTTCCAGCTTGGTATAAAAACAAAATATATTAAGCAAAAATTTTTCTAGAGTGCATAATAAAATTTCCCATCCTCTTAACTACACTGGAAAGCAAGCATGGTTAACCTGGGAAACCAAAGATCCTGCAAGAAAGATTTCCATAAATGGATATCCACAAATCTGAGGAATCCTTGAAATTATATGGAGAATTATATAGACAGGCTATACTTTTAATCAGCTTCTCAGTGAATCAGAGCTCATAAAAAGTTTAGTGCCACTGGTACAACACAGAACTTAAGTTAACGCATTTTTGACTAATCATGGTATTCATTACAAATATCTACTTTTGTCTCCCATTCCTATCATACTGGAACACAGAGATGCACACAAGATATTAAAGTGATTAGGTCAATTTGTTCAGCCACAAAATGACTTGGAATTATCACTTTGAATAATAGTAGTAAAAAATAGACTACAGATACAGTGAAATTCCTAATCTGAGTACAAAAGAAAAAAAACCCTCTAGTCTTATAATTTCTGTTGTGGTTTAGATATGAGGTGTCCCCACAAATCTCAAATGTGAGACAATGCAAGAATTTTGAGGTGAAATGATCAGATTATGAAAGGTATGATTTAATTGATGGATTAATCCACCCATATGAATTAACTGGGTGGTAACCCAAGGCAGGTAGGATTTGACTGGAAGAAGTAGATCACAGGGGTGTTAATATTTTATCCTTGGCAAACAGAGCTCTCTCTTTCTTTCTCTCAATCTGCTTCCTCATTACTAAGTTCTGAGTTGCTTTACTCCTCCACACCCTTCCACCTTGATGTACTTCCTCACCTTAGGCCCAGAACTGTGGAGTCAACTGACCATGCACTGAACCTCTGAAATCACAAGACAAAATAAACTTATCCACCTCTAAATTGTTCTTGTCATATCTCTTGGTCTCAGTAATGAGAAACAGACTAAAACAGAAATTGGTACCAGGAGTGGGACCATTGCTATGACTAACCTGACTATGTGGTTCAAAAACCTTGGGACCTGATTTGTGGAGATACGAATTGTGACAAGTTTAGAGATGTAAGCTGTAAAAGCTTTAGATTGTTATAAGAAAAGTTTAATGTGTGATTCAAGTGGGGGTTCAAAAACCTGAATGTCAATGCCAGTAGGACTGTGGATAGTAATGATTGGGCTCATGAAGTTTCAGATGAGAAAAAGGAATCTATTGGAAATTGGACTAAAGGCCACTTAAATTTCATTCTGGTAAAGAATTTGTCTACATTTTTTCCCATGTCCTGAGACTTTCTGTGTGACTGAATTTAAAAGTGATGAACTAATTGACCTGGCAGAGGAAATTTCAGGGCAGTACAGCATTCAGACCATGACATGTAATTGCTGGCAGCTCCTAGTCAAGTTTACCGTAATAAACAGGAGCAAAAAAGCAGAGTAGAAGGATTTGAAAAACTTGAAGTTTGATCAGAAAAAAATGCAAGTAAAACTGGAACTAAATAGCTGTGGTTGTTGAAGAAATTATAGTCAATAAAAATGCTAGGTACTTTACAAGAAACAATAGGAAAGATGGCTTGAAGGCACCTGAGGAATTGGCAAGACCTTATCCATCTCAGGCTCAAGAGTATAAAAGTAAAAATTCCTTTAGGAATTTGAACACCCTACACAGGGACCCAGGAAGTTATTTCACTGTGCTTGGTTGCCCAGGTACTTAGAGGGTGCTGAGTCATAGTCCCAGGAGACTTGGATATAGCTCAATATGATGACAGATCTTAACATCAACCAAGAAGTCTTGGTTCTATAGGAATGCAAAGTTATAAAGTTGGGGTCGTGGAGGCTTCCACCTCTCTCTCTCTCTCTGCATTTTGGTTGTCATATTCTGAATTGCTTTCCTCTACCATGCCCTTCCACCATGATATTCTTCCTTACCTTGGACCCAGAGCTATGCAGTCTGCCAACAGTGACTAAAACCTGACTTAAGCGATTTCTATTCCTGGACATTCCTCAAAAGAATTGCTTTCCTATACTTTTGCCACTAAGAGTGTAACTTAAAACCTAACTACAGTTCTTATCTGATGGCTACTGTATTAAAACTTTCCTGGTTCATTTGAACATCTGTACTGTCTAGCACAGAGCATAACACGTGGGAGATGTTCAGTCAACTGGACAATATGATTTTCACAAGTTTCAAAGAATGGGTAGCTTCCTTATTTATTTCATTCTCAGCAGGTTCCCAAAAATATAGCCTAAATTTATCACTACTTATGAGTGTGTATTTGTATTACCCTTATGCTTGAAGTTAGAATTTTTTTATTTTGTCTTGGTAGATAATGAAATCTCTTGAGAAAGTTTTGGTGTTCTAACTTTCTATGTCATTTCCAGCACTGTAGATTCTAGGTCAACATCTGTATAAATTGGGGAAAGTCACTTTGCCATATTATGCCTCAGTATACACACACACACACACACACACACACACACACACACACACCAAGAGAAAGTATAATGATCATTAATGATGATATCAAATATATCCACACACAAATATTATTCAGTACAGATCTTAATTGTTCAATCATTTCTTTATTCATGGGTAAAGGTAACAAAGATTCTTCTATATTCAGCATTTGAAAATTAACCCATCTACAGAAAAGAAAATGAACCCACTTACCAAAAATAGCACACATATTTACTATCTAATGTTTTATTACAGATTTTTAAGCTACATATTTACTTTCTTATCATCAGTTTAAAGAAATGTCATACAGAGTAAGTTTTTGCATGTCTTCCATGGTAAATTATTCTATTTTAAATTTGTTATAGTGTTATAAATAAACCACATAATTGCTTATGAGAACCAAATTACAGCATAATCTGAATGCATCTGAAATGCACAAAGTGTTCTCATTGTTTCAATTAAAGAAGAAAGTTACCTATTAGAATTAACAGCTTAGCCTTTAGCTATCCATTATTCAAAAATAATACATCATGAATTATTCACTGATTATAAAGCACAATACACTGTTAAAATTCTAATGTTGCTAAAATAGATGTGTTCTTGGACCTTTCATTTTGTATTAGATATTTTAGAATAACTAAAGGCAAATACAGTCAGGTTCACATATGGGAGGAAAGCAGCAGTGTAGCTTGAGACCAATAGCTTCTAAGGAGCTTGGAATTCATACCATCAATATCACAAATTTAGGTTAAGATGGTAAATTATATTTTTAAAAACCCTATTTGCAGATATTTCACTTTGATAAGACTAGGTATAAAGACAAATTGAAAAAAATAGTTATTTCACATCAATGTCTCCAAACTTGTGTTAGGCTAATTCTTCTATTAAGAGAATGATTTATGAGAGAAGATTTATAGACAGCAGGGTCAGAACAGACAGAGTAAGAACTCAGTGGACCAACAAGTACTATGAATTTGTGGGAACAGAGAGAGGTACTCCCTCTGCAACTTTCAGAGGACAGATACAGCAAATAAGGATGCTAAGTGTACTACTTGAAGATGAGCCTAAACAAGTTATAAATTGATAATCAAATGATCCCTCTCCCTTGGTCCATCTTCTCTTTGTGCTTAACATCCTATTTTGATAATTTACTCTATAGATTTTTATAAATTAAAATCTATACATATGTTCTTCTTTTAAAATCCAGCCTATATTCTAATATCTTTAATGGTTTTAATTCATAATGATATTGAGTTATCCTTGATGAGAATACAGAAAACATCCTGTATGTTAGAATAAGAGAACTGAGAAAAGAGACAATTTATTGTAAACATTCATAATTTGTATATTGAAATATTTGGGGAAAGAAATACCCCATAAACCAACTTTTAGTATTAGTTTTATTTGCTTTTTTTTTTTGGCTTTGTTTTCTGATTTTGTTTGTTTGTTTGTTTGTTTTTGACATTGTGGGATAGAACCCAAGGCAAGGGCTGTACCACTGAACTATATCCCAGTCAGTAAATCAATTTTTACGTAAGGAGCAGGATGGGGAGAGTGGGAGGGAAATGATGATTTGTTCTAGATTTGAAGCCTCTTTATGAGTACCTATGATACAAGATGATCTTGGGTATCTTCCAGGAACATGAAGACCCAACAGATGGATACAATTATGTCAAAGTCCTTCCAAACTCATTACAGAGTTCACAGAGGAAGTTTGGGGTAATTATTTGTGGGTTAACATTGTCCAAGTTCATTGTTTTAGTTGTGGTTATGTGTTCTCATTGAGAAGAACTGATCAGAGTAAAGTTTTAATTTATTTTGCTTGTACTTCTCATATTGAAATAAAATAGACAATAAATTTAAACTCACTCTGTTTTTAGACCTATTGTCACTATCTGGGCAAAATCAATTAAATCTGATTAAATATAATTACATAGAACAAAACCATTATTATTAATAAAACATACAGTAATTATATTCTTGGTAAAATGACAAAGTTTTTTAAAGTATTCATTGAAAAAATACTAAGTGTATTTTCAAATAGGTAACATCAGACTTTAGAATTGTTTAATTTCTAAAACACTAAACATAAATTGGGTCAAAACTGAGAAAGCAAAGCTAACCAACATATAACACTGTCAGATATGGATGTTTCCATACTGACAACAAAGTAAGTTTTTAAAAAAAAAAACAATTGAATGTTATTCTTACTTCTCAATGATGGCTGATTATTTAGATACTATAGAAAATATACTGGTAGTTTTGGAATTCATCCATCAATTCTATTTAGAATACATTTAGAGCCTCCTCTGCTTTCACAGATCATGTGCTTCAGTTTCCCAATGTAGAATTGCCTCTGGGCAGTGCCAGGATTGTCATCTATCAGAGACAGAATAACCTCAAGAACCATTCCCATTTGTAGTTGGTCAGATAAGTCAAACGGCATAAAATATATTTTATTAAAGGAGTCAGTATTTCTGGTTTATACTGCTCTGTTAAGTGACATGACAAATGCTTTTCCAAATTAGTTGGAATAATAATTAGAACTCTCCCATAGCCAGATGTTGATATACACATGCCATGTTAGACAAAAATATAAATGAATATTTTTGAGCTGTATGCATTTTTAAACCATTTTAACGTCTGCATATAGTGCTCAGGTTAAATTAATTTTATGTTTTTATATTCAGATATACTGTCTCATTCCTAGGAGGACTTGAGGTTGATGTACTTGATTTCAAAACAAACAAAAATGCATAAACATATCCAGCAGTGTACACAGAAGACCCTTTTGTCATTCATTCATAGGTAGCACTTTGACCCCATGTGCATTGATGTAAGTGATAAGAATTTTGGCTCTCTGTTCTATTACATCAATAAGCTTTTCGATTCCTTGTCTACCACCTTGACTTTCCCAGTAAACCTTATCAAGAAACAGAGACTGAAGGAGTTTCTGCCGTAAATGCTGGCTCTTCAGAACAGAAACTGCAGATTCTGGAAACCTGAAAAGACAACGTGATATTTCATCCTTAGTAATTGCTTAGAAATATGAGTCCTTTCCCAACTGCCCTGCCATTCATTCATCCCGCATAGATCACGTAATTAAATGATACCTTGAGAACCAAAACATTTTTGTCACTGCCAAGATGACACTTCTCTTAATAATAATATAGTAGAAGCATGTGTTTCGAATGAACTGAATTTCCTAACCCATTGAGAACCTGACATACTAATGTCTTATTTAAGGTCATTTGTATGTAGGCAAAGAGTGGCAAAGAATTAGGTTTCCTTGAGACAAGCAAAAATACTTTCTTCAGTCTTGAGCTCCATTTCATCAACATCCTCACCAGTGACAAGGTGGGATTTTATGTATGAAAATGTGAGAACAAAGTGCTGACAGTTTCAGTAAAGTGTTCTCAAAGAGTAGAAGTTATACAACTGAGAGAGGAAAATTTCTCATTTTACTACATACATTTGGGATTTCTGGGAGCATTATATTTAGTGGATTGTTAACGTTGGACACAGTTTTGATCTAGAATGTCCCCTAAGAGACCCATTTGTTAAGAGCTTGGTCCTCAGGGTAGTACTATTGGGAGACAGTAAAACCTTTAAAAGGTGGGCCTAGTGGGAGGTTTTAGATTGCTACCTTGAAGGAGATAGTGGGGTCCTGCCCGCTTCCTTTTCCTCTCTCTTAAGATTCTTAGCCATGAGGTAGATGGGACTACGCTTCCATGCACTCCCTCCATGATATACTGGGCTACCACAGACCCAAAACAACAGAGCCAGTTGGTTATCGATTGAAAGCTACAAAACTATACACCAAAAGAAAATTTTCATTTTAATAAATTGATTATCTCTGGTATTTGCTACCGTCATGGAAAGCTGACTTGCACAAATGTTTTTCAAATAAATTTAGTGACACAAGTTTTAGAGCCAAATCACTGCATACGACATCTCTCTGGGTAAACCTAAGGCCAGCTTGGAAGGGTCTTTGTTGCATTACCTTAAGAGGGTACAAAATACCATTTGGTCTTTCCCAGCTTTCACTAAAATCTTGACAGAAGTATTATAAAATATTAGGATTAATACTAATTTTAAAATAAATTCAGTTGTACCTTTAAAACTATAGCAAGAATACTTACTCGCTTAAAGGGTACACACTGCCAGAAATTTCAGACCTTCTAAGCACCTCTTCCATTTTAATACCAGAGATTGAACTCAGGGCACCTAACCACTGAGCCACATCCTCAGCCCTTTCCTTTTCTTACTAAGTTGCTGGGGCTGACTTTGAATTGGCGATACTCCTGCCTCAGGCGCTGGGATTTCAGGCATACACGACCATGCCCGGCCACCTCTTTTTGATGAGTCACAGGAGGAATGGCACATGGGAAGTATGGATTCAAGGGATCTAGGGGCTCTAGCCATTCTGATCCTACCTGAAAATCAAAGGCCCCAGAGCTAAGCATGTTTAATAATTCTGAGACATGTGGAATGAATGACATAATGCTTACAAGATGCTCTGAGTTTCCTGAGACATTTATTATATGATCTAGTAGGCTACAATATTAATTGAGTAGCCTTTTTACTCTATGAAGTATTAATAATCCATTTATAAATTCTATAGCCCTTCAACTAATTTAGTTGTGGCAGAATATGAGAGATGAAACTGTTAAAACCATAAGTCTCTTTAGTGACTAATCCTCTTCATAAAGGAAAACAAAAATATCACTGGTCTTTGCAATACACTGATTAACAGGAATATTCAATGCATAAATCTGGAATTAGTGAAGTCTTCATTTAACTTCTCAATGTGTGAATTATATTTCAAAGATTTAGCTTTAAACCCAATGTTCCTCACAATATACTTGAAGTTGAATTTTCTCTGAAAAAACAAATAAGACTATTATATCTACATGAATGTTTAAAGTGGATGGAGTATATTCTGCTGGAACTTTTAATTCTGAGAAGAAATTTCAGGTCCTGTAATATCAATTAAGTAAGGGATGTCTTAGGAATGTAAATTTTCCTACATATAAAATTTCCCTAGTTTAGACACTCAAAAAATAGAATCTGTCATATATTCTACCTTCAATACAAAAACAGAACATGAAGCTGGGCAAGGTGTCCCATGCCTGTGATCCCAGAAGCTCAGGATGCTGAGGCAGGAGGATCATAAGTTCAAAGCCAACCTCAGCAACTTAGCAAGGTCCTAGCCAAATTAGCAAGATCCTGTTTCCAAACATAAAATTTTAAAAAGGCTGGGAATGTGGTTCCGTGGTTAAGTGCCCCTGAGTTCATATCCTGGTGCAAAATAAAATAAAATAAAATAAAATAAAATAACTTGAAGAACAAGTATCAATAGTCAATAGGATAGGTAACATGACAAAACGTCATGAAATTGGTCTCACAAAACTCACTTTTTAATCTTTGAAGTATATAAAATCTTTTAATCTTTAAAGTATATAAAATCCACATTACCTAAGTATTAGAGTTCAGAAGAATAATCAAAATATGCTTCAGAGTATTACAAACAAGAAATTTTAGGTGTTTTTGTTTTGTTTTATTTCGGCTTTTGTTTTCTGCAGTGCTGGTGATTGAACCCAGGGTCTCATGTATGGTAGGCAAGCTCTCTATCAGTGAGCTCCATTTAACCTTTATTGAGAAAAGTAATAGTAACCAAGCATGAACACCACATATTATTACAAGAAAAAAATATTGGGCTTGGATTTGGAAGAACTGAGTTTTAACTTCAACTGTATTTTTTTTTTTTTTAGGTGATATCTCACTGTGATCCAGGCTAGCCTCAAACTTAATATCCTCCTGCCTCCGCATCTAGAATAGCTGGGATTCAGTCATGTACCACTTTGACAATTTCAGACTTGCTGGTATGCTTTCCAGCAGTCACTTAACTTCACAGAATTACTATTGTACTAAAGTATCATTGTATTTGTAAGTCTCCAACTTACCTCAGTGTCCTAGTCAATCTGATTTTAGACCAAGGTAGGAAGCAAAGAGAAGATGGTTCTCTTTGAAATCTTTCATCACCTTGAAATATAGTCAGTTTCCATGCTAGGGTTGAATAGCTCAAACTTTATAGCTAGTTCCTGCCACTATTAAGTATGTACATTCCTCGTTTTAAATAAATGTAAGATCAAGTATTCCATAAGCGCCCATCATGTTGTTACTTACTATGAATAGTGCATAATAATTGTAGAAAATAATGGGTTTTATTGTGACATTTTCACACGTGTGTATTATATGCTTTGCTTATACCCACCTTCCTATTGTATTTTAACTTTAACTTCTGCAAAGCAGAATTCATTTTCTCTAGTTCCACATATGTCCCCACTCTACCCTGCATTCTTTCTAAGTCCCGCCAAATGTCACCAGATTTTTGAGGTCTCCCCTAAATTCTTGGTCATTCCTGAGTGCAGCTATACTTGTTCTCTTATCCGGTTCTCATCAGCCCTCCCTTTTAGATTTCAAACACTTTGCTCCAAAATCTTTGTCTATTTAAATGATTTTCAAGTGTCCCCAAAACCGTCCTACCTGATCAAAGCCAGCATTAGCAATTTAGCAAGGCCCTGAGCAACTTAGCAAGACCCTGTCTCAAAATCAAAAATAAAAAGGACTGGGGAGGTTGCTCAGTGGTTAAGCACCCCTGGGTTTAATCCCTGGTACCAACTCCCCCCACCCCCAAAAAAGCTTCCTACCTAAACTTAAATATCCAGCTGTCCCTTGGATATTGTACCTTACACACCAGATTGGCTTTAATTTTACACAGCCTTCATAAAAGTCACTTGAGTTTATTATGAATCTGGACATCCTGCCATCGCAATATCTGCATATCTGTTAGTTCCCACCATGTCCTATTACATGCCCTAATAACACAGCCTCTGCCACCTGCTTATTCCTCTTTGGCCATTTCTTATTCCAGGCATCCTGCGGTCTTCCAACTTAACCCATGTGGATTTTCATAATGAGGACCAAGCAACACACCCGTGCAGGTTGTTAATTGATGCCCCAATGCACTCTAGACATCCGTCCTTTCTCCAGTTCACCACTCCCAGATTCACATTCACAGTTCCTTTCAAGGGTTAAAGCTATCAGACATATGGTGAGTTTTCTCCTAACCTTACCACTTACTTAACATAAATGCCACATCCAGAGGATGTTATTCCCACAACAAACTTACTCTTTGATGCCTTCTAACAATTTGAAGTTTAAGTTATCTTCACTTCTGTCGAAGAAACCCTTATTGTCTATAAAGACCAAATGCCTCGGGTCATGCTTTCGCTGGATAATGTGTGCTAGAGTCGCAGAATTTTGGTCATCACAATTTGGCCTCAATCCATTCTGTACACAGGCATCTTCCTTGCGTGGTCTGAATCCACAACAATTTGTATCTAAGCGATTATAAATCTGAAAATGGAAAACAGAAACAAAATCCAAGACGCTGAGTAAGAAATAAAATAAAACTTGGGAAAGTCAGAAGATTTCCATAGAGCTGGTGCTGTCTGAATAGCTGACTTGCCAGAATCCTTCAATTAAAGACAACTGTCAGAATAAGTCCAGGGTTCACAGCCTTCTGACTCATCCATGGCTGTAAGCATTTCCAGCTTCTGCTAATAGCTCCAGAGTCAGATCATCCAAGTTAGGAATCTCCACCCTGAGTATTCAAAGTTCCCACTGACATCACATGTAGACTTATGGCCAGCAGGATTTTGACTATTCAGAAAAGACAAGACACTATTGTACTTTTTACTTATCCAGGAGGTAACATCTTGCTTTCTTCCTCAGGTAGGATTATTCAAAATCTCACTGACCTAAATTGCATTGGACTTCAGTATTAAAGTAGCTAATCTGAAATAATTTAGAAGAAACCTATTGGAAAGATCTTAGATCCAATAATGAAAACTAAAACCATTACCTATGTGGTGGTAGATTCTGAATAAGTGAGCAATAATGAAAACTATTGAGATACTTGGAGTTCGTTATGGGTAACAGGACTGCCACCTTTCAGAAGAGGATAAACAGATTAATTAGAAAACTGTGTAATTCCATTTGGGGAATGAAAAGAAAAATAAATCTTTATGAATCAGGGTAAAATAAAGCCTAAATCTACAAATTAAGTAAATTTAAAATCAATTCTCTGCTCTCACACTTAGCTCCACAATCTTGTACAGATTCCTCTATACACTATCTCTCCATTTAATCGTTATATAAAGGAAATGGTACAATCTGCATTGCATAGTTGGTAGGAAGACTAATGAAAATGTTGTATACCTTCCAGCCCTGATGCAAGCATCTAGGAGACACCTGCTGTAGTTTGGACTCTGAGTGGCCTCAAAGACTCATGTGTCAATGACTTAGTCCCCAGCATGGCACTATTGGGAGGAGGTAGAACCTTTAGGAGATGGGCCTAGTGGAGGTCTTAAGTCAATAAGGGTGGACCCTTAAAGGGGATATTGGGACTCCAGACCCTTCCTCGCCATGCAATATCCATGATTTACTGCTTTACCATAACCCCAAAAGCAAAAGACCAACTGGCCATGGACTAAAACTTCCAAACCTGTGAGTCCAAATAAACGTTTTTTCTTATAAGCTTCAGGTATTTGTTACAGTATTGGAAGTCTGACTAAAGCAAACCTGGAGAAAAAAAAATTGAAACTCTACTATTGTTGAAGAACTCATAGATAACAAGATTCCAAAATAAAGTGCAATACATCCATCTTATAAGAAGAACTGAACCTCAGAGAGGTTAAGTAACCTGCCCAGGGTACAATATTAGTAAGTAACAGAGTTAAGCTATAGGCACAGATCTGTTTATTTCCAAAATGCCACAATTTTCCCCTAGCACATTCTGTTGAATGTTTGAGACCAAAGATTCTATCTGTGCTCATAATTCAAAAGATGTGTAGACACAGACACTGACTTTTATTCTTTGGATAGTTAATTCCCATGCTTCTCTCCTCTTTCTGTGTTTTTGCAGCTCCCATGGGGCTGGTTCCTGTGGGAGGCCAGCTACTTAGAAAGTGACACAGAAATAGAGTGCCAAAATTTAGCCTACTTTGGAATGATCTTACATTAAAACTCAATAAACAAGGATTGAACATCTACTACAGTTCATCAGTGGACAGGACAACAAGGCCAAAGTTCCCTATGGCCAGCACCTCCTCACCTTCATACTTGCAAAGAAAATGAAGTGGTCATTTACTTTTCCTTTGCTACGACAGCAATCTGCAAAAATTGGGCAAATGACCTTCCTCTCTGTTTTCTGAATGTAAATAAATTTTGTATCAAATTTCATGCTTTGAAGAGCAGGGACTGGAAGAGAAGCTATTATAGACCAATTTTCTACAAAGCTTAAGTAAAGCTTATCATATATGGCAGAGGTGGTCAATGAGCAAATGAGCATTTGGAAAGCTTAGAGGGTACACTGCTTGTTTAGAAGTAATAAGAGATTGTTTCCAAGCAGCTCATCTATAGGGCCATAAACCTAACCAAAAGGTCACAGTTACTGTTCTCAAAGGATGGCACTTGATAAAAAAAATTCATTTACATCTAGAAAACAGAGAAAGGTCATTTGCCCAGTTTTTGAAGTTTGCAAAATTAAATAACCACTCCAGGGAACAATAAGTCACCACCATTGATTAAAGTGCATTTGTTTGACATGAGCCTACACAGGGTGAGCCAGGGTTTCCCAAGCAAATCACTGTAGGTTAGAAGAGCATATGGACTGAAAAACAAAAGCATAAATTTAAAACTATTAGGAAAATTTATTTAGCCTCTTATCTTCAAATGATTCATTCATTACACGTAGTACCATGGCTTTTCAATAAAAGAGAAATCAAATTATAAAAGAGACTGCATCTGATTGACAACTCTTTAAGGTCAGGGAGAACATAAAAAAAATAACTTTTCTAAAAGCAACTTCTTACCCAATTCTGCCTTTTTAAATAAACATTAATAATCATTACCAAAGAATCTTTATAGAATTTTTCCATCACCATATGTTTATGTTCAATTATATTTGACATCTGTAAATGAAGAAAAATCTTTTAAAATTTTGATCAAAACAACAAGATCTATTACATTAAATGTATGGGTTTAGAATTTAACTCTTAAGGACAAAATCTGCCAAATTTTTTACAACAGCTCTGAACCCTAATCTCCTTTATTGTTGAGTTAATGGTGGTGGAGAAAGAAGTAGGACACATAGCTAATTTTGTTTCTACAAAAAAGCTGTGTTAGTCTATTTTTCATCACTATGACAAATACCAGGAATAATCAATTTATAAAAATAAAAGGTTTATTTTGGTTCATAGTTTTAGAGATTTTAGTCCACTGTCTGTTGAACCTACTGCTTTTAGCCTGTGGTGGCATATTATAGCAAGAGAATGTAGTAAAGCAAAACCACTCTCCTCAGGGCCAGGAAGCAAAAGAGAGAAAGAAGAAGTAACCGAGTCCTAATATCCCCTTCAATGGCACAACCCCAATGACCTAAATTCCCACCACTAGGGTCCCTCTCCTAAAGGTTTCACCACTTTCCAAAAGTACCAAGCTGAGGACCAACCCTTCAACACATGGGTCTTTATGGAGTATTTCAGGCCCAAACTAGCAAAAGCCATGTATAGTAAATATATTGATGTTAAACAATAGGTTTAGCATTTAGGTCCTAACCTTTAATAATTTTATAAATGCTGTAAATTTCTAACTTTGAACTACATGAAAATATTAAAAGTTATCAGTGGAAAAGACTGATGTCAGGTTTTTATTTATTTATTTATATTTTTTTTGCTTCACCAACATTACATTGTTTCCTACAGTATGTTGTAAAGTTCTTTCTGTGATCTACTTTTGAATCACTCAACAGTCTGTGATGATTTTACCATTTGTCTGGCCAACTGTTGTGACATTCATGTCTAACAGACATTATCACAAAAAATGAGTTTGTGTGTTCAGCTCAACTTCTCTTCTACAAAATGTTAATGCTCACATGTTGAGTGTGAGTGTGTGTGTGCGCACACTGAGAGATATAGAATAAGACTGTGAGGTCTCAAATAATCTTACTTTGTTTATCTTATCCTCCAACTATACTAAATTATGTCTTTATATTATTGCCATGGTCCAGCAAGAGGCTTGTCTGCCTCTTAAATCATGCTAACTCTTCTTAGAATTTTTAATAGTCTTCCTCTGAATTCCCATTCAATACACCAGAAATGAACACCACAAAACTATAATCCACTTCCTTAAATTCAGTGCCATTTTGGTTGGCAGTTGTTTTGGCTATATATTGAACATATCCCTGTTTCCATTTAAGATGGCTTACCTATTTTTTAAAGCCTAATAAAGCACATCCTACATAGCTATGAATCCATAATATAGTTTTAATATACTTGTTTAGTGCACACATTAAAACAATCATTTCATTTAATTATTACAAGAGTAAGCACTGTAGTTCATATCTTTGTGCCTCTATTATCTGTTAATTATCCTACAAAGAAGGAAATTTGGGTATAAATTTTGTCACTTAAGCAATTGTGAATTTTAGTCACCAGCATGGCAGTACTTGAATTTACAACTTATTCTTTAAAACAAATACATATTTTTGCAAAATTGCTCTTCCACATCTGAAGAAGACTGCCAACCACAATTTTCCAGAAAATCATTCTTTTCTCTTTTAGTAAAATGTATCTTTTCAGTGTTTCTCTAGCTAAAAGTATACTTATAAAAATCCAGGTGTTCCAGCCAATTGGGGTGGAGGAGCCTAGTGGAATATTTTTAGATATATTTCCTTCTGAAATTTATTTTTCTTAATCCAAATTTCCTTTGGTAGTCCCAGTTTTGCCTATAGGAAAAAAGTATCTTATAAGTGATTCATGTTTTTCTTGTAGTGTCAAAATGAGGGCACCCATGCTCTAAGGAGTTGGCTCAACAAGACCCATTAGAAATCTGCAGAACCTATATCTTTCAAACTATATGCACACCACCTATTCTAGCTGTGTTTTCAAAAATCAGTCAATCAAGTAATTGTGTTAGTTTCTTTATAGCTTCTTTTTCCTCAAGACAATGTGATTAAACAACTAACTTCAGGCAATGCCTGAATAAAGGTAATAAAATATATTAGCTCTTCCCTTTGTGGCCATAACCAAAATAGCAACAACCAAAATAAAGTTCAATGGCTTTGTGACTTATGAAAAAAAGCAAGAGCCAAAGGAGACATTTCAATATACCTCCTAACACTTGCAGGAAGATAGATCTTCTCCCTTGTCCAAAGAACTGAAGCAGAAGTACAGGGCTTCGTCCTTGCCCGTCTGAAAGGATGGTGAAGTTTATGTTGTTGGAGGACACTATAAAGGTCAGCAGATTGGCAAGTAGTCCAGGTTTACAGGAAGAAATATGGCATGAATATTGAATAGGTGTAGTGGGAAAAGGTTAATGGTACAGCCATCCATGTATGCATTCATCCCAGCAAGGTGGTTGTCACCAGGCTAAAACTGGACAAAGATGCAAGAAGATCCTTGAATGGAAAGCCAAATCTCACCAAATAGGAAAGGGAAAGAGCAGGTATAAGGAAGAAACCATTGAGATGAGTATGAATAACTGCATCTTATATACAACTTTCAATTAAAAACTACTCAAATGAAAAGAAAATATACAAACTGTGCCATTAATATTAATAATGGAAAATATAGTGGCCATATATCAAGTGCTGAGTATGGACAGAAACCATATACTTAAAGTATCACATGTATTGTTTCTTTTAATCTTCATTGTAAACTTAACAAATAGGTCCTACAGATAGTCCCATTTGATAAACGAGGAAACTAAGGTGCAAAGAGGCTAGTTGACTTCCCCAAGAAATCTCAACTCTTAAAGGACAGAACTCAGGATTCAAACCCAGATGCACATGACTTTGAGGTCCATGCATTTATCCATCCTGACTATATCTCTCAGTTGGAGTCTCTCAGGCAATACTGCCAAAAAAAGCAAGTACATTCGTACTGAATGTTAAATGATACTACATTCAGTAAATATGGTTGTACAGGGTTTAGTAGAAACACAAAGAACTTCAGTGTGGGCATTCAAGGAAAAACTCAGGAAGGACAGGTTTACAGTTGAGTATTAAGTATTAGCTAGAAAACAGGTAAAAGCATAAAGGTAAGAAATCTGTAGACATAGTATGTTAGACCGATGCTTCTCCGCGTGGACTATTAATTTGTTTTAACAAATTAATCAGTAAAAATTAGAGCAATGAGGCCAGGTGCAGTGGTGCAAGTCTGTAATCCCAGTGGCTCAGGAGACCAAGACAGGAGAATCACAAGTTCAAAGCCAGCCTCAGTAAAAAGCAAGGAGCTAAGCAACTCACTGAGGCCCTGTCTCTAAATAATATACGAAATAGGGCTAGTGATGTGCCTCAGTGGTAGAGTGTCCCTGAGTTCAATCCCTAGTACAAAAAAAAAAGAGAAATAAAATGTTCAACAATACAAAACACTAAAAAAAATAGACTCAGTCAACAAAAATTGCTCTACCAAACTGGTATTGAAGTTTCTGAATGCTTACTTGCAGTATGAGTATTTATCTTATCTTGGACTGGTGTGAAGTGGCTTGCATCCTTGGTTCACACTTTGCACAGCACAACATAAGACTAATGGTGCCAGGAGTAAGGGACGTGAAGGCAGGCAGGCAGAGCAAAAGATGATTGTGAGCATTGTGCCCATAAGAAAAATTTAACAATAATTATATCTGCAAGTTTCCTCATTTTCTCCTGTAGAATTTGAAGAAAAGGAGAAAGCAAGGGAGTGGGAGTCAGGTGAAAACATTTTAAAAAAATGAAAACTAGGGCTGGGGATGTGGCTCAAGTGGTAATGTGCTCACCTGTCATGCGCAGAGCACTGGGTTCGATCCTTAGCACCATATAAAAATAGGGTAAAGATGTTGTGTCCACCAAAACTAAAAAATAAATATTAAAAATTCTCTCTCTCTCTCTCTCTCTCTCTCTCTCTCTCTCTCTCTCTCTCTCTCTCTCAAAATAAAAATAAAAATAATTTAAAAAATGAAAACTAAAGGAGAACGTACTTGGAAGATGAAGATAGAACAAAATGAGGATATTCTTGTTAACAGCAAATTTCCATTATTGAAATGTTTTTCATTATATTGGTTAAAATTAGATAAACCTGTATATTTTTTGTGCCTGTGTTTTTCTGTGCCTCCTTAAGTTCTGAGTGAGTGCATGTACATGGGAGTTTACGTAAGTAGGTGAATTTCCAGTTTGCTAAGTCAGTATATTAAGATTCTACACATTTCTTTTTCCAATTTGTTTTTACTATTAAAAATTGCACCTTCAGAACACAATTCCCAACAGCCGAACTATGGAATCAGCTTAGGTGTCCATCAATGGATGAATAGATAATGAAAATCTGGTGTATATACACAATGGAAAATATTCATCCAAAAAGAAAAATGAAATTATGGCAGCTGCAGTAAAACAGATGGAACGAGAGGGCTGGTTAAGCAAAAAAGTTAAACTCAGAAGGTTAAGGGTGGCATGTTTTCTCTCATAGGCAAAAGCTAGAGAGGAAAAAGGAAAACAAAGGTGGGGATGGATCTGCTAAAAATCAAAGGGAGACCAGTAGGGAAAGGGACCAAGGGGTGGGAGACAGGGAGAAGAGGAGAAATGTTGGGGAGTCATATTGGCCAAGTTATATTGTAATATTGTGCATATATGAATATCTAACAAATCCCATCAATATGTACAACTATAATGCATCAGTCAAAAGATGAGGAAATTAAAAAAAAGTAAAATTCATTATAAACGATGTTAAACATTTACCTGAAAAAAAATTACACCTTCAGAAAGAAAGTTGTACTTTAAAAAATTTAAGTACTAGATAAAATATGTAATTGGTAGAATCTAACAATTCATCCAAAACCTAGCATATACTAAGCATTCAATAAATGTGTATTTTACTGAATAAAATCTAGTGAAAGGTAGAAGTCACATTATCTTTGCCTATCTACAAAGTTTTTTCCAAAGCATCATCTTTTATGGGGAAGGGTCAGACTAACAAAATGATGGTGGTATACATAGATTTTTTGTTTGTTTTGTGGGGCACATCAGAGATAGAACTCATGGGCACCCAACCACTGAGCCACATCCCACCCCTACTTTGTATTTTATTTAAAGACAGGGTCTCACTGAGTTGCTTAGTGTCTCCCTTTTGCTGAGGCTGGCTTTGAACTCATGATCATCGTGCCTCAGCCTCCCAAGCATCTGAGATTATAGGCGTGCACCACCACACCCATCTAAAGCATAGATTTTTTTTTTAAAGTAGATTCCAGCAAATGGAGCAAAAAACATTTAAAAAAAAATAAACAGGGTAATCAATGGAACTGCCTATGCTTATCACTTAACTTAGTTAGCTTTTTTTGTGTGGGTTTAATTTCACCAACCATGGATTATGAATTCTCATATCTTGAGGAGAGTCCAACATAATGCCTTGCATGAAAAAGCATCTGATAAAAACACAACAGGCAGGTGTAACAGAAATAACAAAAGGAAATTCTTCTCTCTAATTAGCAGTTTTCTGGAAAACTCCTTTGAATCCAAGTTACCTCACTGGACATCTCATTTGGTTTTAAGAATGTATGCAGAAAATAGTTACTTTTTCAATAGTTATCCTAATTATTTCAAAAAGACAAAGCCAAAAAATCAAAAACACAATCCTCTCTTCAGCACCACCTCAGGCATGTAGAGATGCAAAACCACATAGGTTTGTTTGTTTATCAGCTAATCACTCAGAGTAGAAAATCCTTGTACACGAGTTTTTCTGGATGTACATCAGTGTATGGTTACAAGGTTACTAATGGAATTGGAGCTGAATCCTGGTAGTCTAATGAATGTTTAAAGTACACCAGGTCATAGGGAAGAGCAACCTTGGACAAGTCCCACAGTCCCCTGTGCTTGTCAATACAGATGTAGCCACTCTGTGAGCTACACAGAGCAAAAGCCCACAGATCCGCCTACACCTGGATCACTTGGGAATGCTCACCTCATGAAATAATGGATATCATTTTTGTTCCGTGCTGCCATGACAACGGGTGCCTGTTACAGTAGTAACCATGCAAATGTGACTGGCAGAGCAGTTGATGAACAAAGAGAAAAGTAAAAATAATCTACTTCCCATATATACATCTAGCAAAAACCACAGGCTCCCATGCCTCTGATGTAAACAGCAATCATTGCGCTGCTCTATCTCTAGATTCCACATTTAAAAATAAATATCAATATGCACGAATTCAAGGAAGAATCTCTACTGTCTTTCATATTACTGAATCACAAGTCAAGTCACAGTGGTATTTCTTTGTGGATAAGTACAAATATTTTTAATGCTACAATATATTTGGATCTGGGGATCTGGTTTGTGGACACAGTACTTAAACCCATACACCACACCTCATCTGGATGCAGTCAAGCATCACTATATCACAGACTCTAGATAGAATCACTAAGCAAGTGGCAATCTATTTTTAAGGAAGGAAAGTTCATGTTCTATAATTTGAACAAACAGAACTGCATGAAAATAACCTCTTGCCAAAGGCACATCCACCTTCCTGTAAAGATTTTAAGAGTGTGCAGACTAAAACAATAATTTTTACATTCTATGAAATTCTGATTTTATAATGAATTTATACTATGCAAATAAATATTAAATGTGAATGAAACAAGCTTATCATAATAAAATGTTTCCTTTCAATATAGTAAAACATTATTTTTAACTTTTCATTAAATAAGTTTATAAATAAGCTAAAAATCATGTTCATTTATATCTGAAAGGAAATTATCCCTGAAAACTTATCTTTTGTTTAACTTACTGTGAGTTAAAAAATTGACATTACTGTGAGTTAAAAAAACATACCAATTTTTTACATAGGTTTTACATAGAATTTTCATCAGTTTTATTTTCTCCTATAATAGGGATTTTATTAAAAGGAAATTAACAAAAGTAAGACAAACTGAATGATTATAGCAAAATGCAACTCTGTTTATAGTTAACCAAATCTAATATAACAAATCTAACAACTATTTAAATGCATGCATTTTCATGGAACTCAGTTCTCTTAATAAACAAATTAATTCTGACACTGATTAGTTTTTGGTCATTAAAAATAAATTTTAAACTTTTTTCAAAAATTATTTTACATATCATATAGAATTTCCCATTCTCAGATGTACTTGTTTATATGTTCCTTGAATTAACAGGTTGCTATAAAATAAAGTCCTTTAGGTAACCTGCTAAGACATTCCAGAAAAAATGCTGATGTACTTCATAATATAAAGCCTCTAATCATCAAAATAATCTAAACTGGCATGTATCTTTTTTTAACCATATTTCAAATGAAGAAAAAGTTCAGAGAGGGTAAGCAGCCTGCCTAGAGGAAGAAACAAGTGACCAATGAGGACTTTACAGACACCCGGGTCACCTACCCTGCTGCCTCCCTGGGTAGACCAGACAGTGTTCTTGCTTTCATGGAGATTACAGACTAATGCCTCCAATTATGTTTCTCTATGTTTCCTTTCCAGTGACCAGCATCATATTTCGCAAAGTGAACAAACTTAGTAGGAATTTGAACTAACTAACAAACTTAGTAGGTATATTTAAAAAAAAGAAAATGAAAGAATGAATACTGGCTTTATTTGGCTCACTTATTGGGAGCTCACTCACATAGTTCAAATAGCTAACTACTAAAAGGTGTCTAATTAGGCCATAAGCCATGCTTCCCCCTGTACAGTCTCTTGTAAAAAATAAAATCAAACAAATCTCAAAAATCTTAAAATTGCAGAATCTTAAAATCACAGAAATGTAATACCTTTGAAGTAACAAAGAACTTACTGTACAGACAAAGGGGATCCTATTCATAAAAAGTCAACCGAGGGCAGTGGTTTATAACTCTTGACTTCAGGACACTTTTAAAATCATTAAGGACTCCTAAAGAGAATTTATTTATGGGGGTTATTTGGCATGTTAAGAATAAACAGAATTTTAAAAGATATTTTAAAAAAACATTATATTTCATCATAATTAACATATTCAAGAGGAAATTGCTATACTTTCCAAAGAAAATTTAAGAGAAACAAAATTTTTATTTCAAGTTACAATGGAATATAAGCTCTAAATTCCAATAATCACATGAGTGCTTTTTTTCAATTCAAACATTGCACTAAGAGATGCAATACATATGCTTCATACATTCCTCTCATCACTGTGGATATTAAAATGATATATACTTATGGTAAACATTTAGTGATATTAATGTTTTTTATTGCTTCATAAAGGACACTTCTAAGTGAATCTGTCATTTAGCTCATGTGTTTTTTCCCTGTGAGTAGAGTGGTAAACAAGACTGTACTTACTAGTAGTAGTTTAGTGTCTGTCTTAATTCATGCTAAAACATCAACAGATTGACCCACTAGTGCAACTATCAGTACAATGGAAATAGAAAAAAAAGGCTTTCAGTATTATTATGAAAATAATTTTGACTTCATGGAATCCCAAAAAAGGCAAACACACATATACACACACACACACACACACACACACACACGCACACACACACACATACACACACTGCTACAAACAGTCCCATTCAATTTGCCCATGCAACAGTAATGATTCCTTAAAGTTCATATATCTCTTAGTAAATTGTGTCCATAAACAATATAAATGTGATTGGGAAGAGAATGAGACTAACAGAATCCTTATCCCACTTTTGCACTGGGTGAACTTTCAGTTAACTCTTCACATTCTGAGTCTACTTCTTCATTAGCCAATAATGAACCATAATTTTTTAAAAAGTAGCCAAATATATATAGAAGGAGAAAAGAGAGAAGGAAAAAAAAAAAACCTAAGGAATATCTGTGTGCCCTCCCAGGTATTCCTGTGGAAACACTATCAAGTCAGTTTTTCCCATCATTTAATTTGCTTCCTTGCAGATGTACTTAGAGGGGCAATGCACTAAACTCCTGTTTCCCTGGAACATACCAGTAAAGTTGGTTTCAGCCCATGGTTGGTTTCAGTCTATGGTTTAATGGCACAGGTAGTGAGAAAGCCAGTTCCAAAGCTAGTTTAAGTAATGTATTAAACAATCTTTGAATCTCAAATGGTTGTACATAGAATCTTACAGGCATTCTCAAATCTGTGATCTCTCCAACAGCTATATGTATTTAGACTTACTGACTAATATGTACTAACTATGCACTGATCATCCTGAAATATTTGTGGAAGAGTGGAAATAAACAAAAATAATATATAGTTAAATAATATGTGCTCCACTTTGATTTATTATATTATATTATCCCACTTTAATTATTCCTTTGACAGAGACAAGAGCAAAGACCAAGGTCAACCAGTTTTCTGGTCTACTTTTTATATAGATGAGGCTTTAGAACAATCAATGCCAATAATCTCTGAAAATGAATGTAAACAGTAAGTGAAAAAATATATTAATCTTTATAACAATATGATCTAATAATCCCACCAGTGGATATATGTCCAAAGGAAATGGTATCAGTATGCCAAAGAGAATCTGCACTCCCATGTTTATGACCTCACTATTCACAATAGCCAAGTGTGAAACAAACTGAGGTGTCTGATGGATGAATGGATAAGGAAAATTTGGTGCACATTCATAATGGAACATTATCCAACCATACAAAATTAAATTCTGTCATTTTCCATTTTTCAAAATATGGATAGACTGGAGGATGTGATAGCAAGTGAAATAAGTCAGACATGAAAAGAAAAACACCATTTGGTCACACTCATATCTGGAGGTCAAAGAGGTGGTGTCATAGAAGTTGAGAGTAGACTAATATTTACCAGAAGCTAGGAAGTGTTGCGGGGGGAAGGAAAAATGGAGAGAAGATGATTAATAGGTACAGGGTGTAAAGACTGATAGGAGGAATAACTTATAATGTTCTCTACCACAGTAGGGTTTAACTATGGTTGACAACAATTAATCATACATTTCAAAATAGCTAGTAGAAGCAAATGATAAATGTTCAAGGTCAATGGATATTCCATGTACCTTACTTGATCACTACATATTTTTTTGAAATATCACACTCTATATCCAAAAATGTACAAACATGTATTATGTGTCAATTAAAAATTTTAGGAAAATGTTTTTAAAAAGGAATGCACAACGTTCTAAAGGATTCCATGGTGGAAGCCAATATCTGAAGAATTGTGTGCTCCTTAACAAGAGAGATATGCATTGATTCACAGGCAACTTTTAAAAGAAAGTGTGCTGGCCTCCAGAGAAGTACATTTTGATTGCAGAGACCAGTTAGATAGCAAAGCTATGCCTCTATGTCAAATATAGCTCAGTGGGGCTGAACCACCTTTTCTCTTCGAAGTTACGGACATGAAAACTCAAATAAATAGCTAAAATCTGTGAAATGAGAGAACATGGTCCCCAAATGTCATATCTCAACTAGAAAAATAATGTCAAAGCCCAAAAGGGCGATTCATAGGTATTGGCCTTTGTATTTACTTTCCAAAACTGTGATATTTTGGAAGGGAATTCGAGCACCAGAGAAGAAGATTCCATTAATGCTCATAAAAAAGGAAAACCATTTGCCTTTTGAAGTATAGGACCATATATTTCTAATGTTGGTTTCCTAATCTCCCCAAGGTTTTGAGAAGGCCTAACACTCAGAAGGAAACAGGTCAACTTCTGCAAAGGGAGATATTTCAGAATTCCTAGATCAGATGCTGTTTGAAAGGTTAAATCCAAAGGAATTCCCACGTGGAAACAGAATGTGTTCTGTAGACAGTTAAAGTGGAATTAGATGTGCAGATCAATAAAGAAAACAGCTGGGAAGGAACCCCACTGAGAAACACTGGTTCCCAGGCATGAAAATGACATTTTGTCAGATTCAAAAGACAAGTTACAAAAATCTCAAATAATGACACAGGCCCACAGACTAAGTGGAAATTGTCCAGATAGAACATAGAAATCCCTCCATTCAGATGTGTTTAATTTAATTGAATCCCTTAAACAATTTCCTGTATGTCTATAATTCCTGGTTTTGTTTATAAAGTAAAATAAGAAGTACTGAATTATGCCAACAGAAAAAAAGAACAAATAACTATAAAGCAAACTACTCAAATTAAACACCTACAAAGCCAAACAAAGCTTTTTATATGATGTTAAAATGTCCAAAACCAAGAAATATATAATCTGTAGTATCTGTCACATTAAGACTCTGGTTATAGTCTGGAGAATAATTCTTGGCTGCTGCCTTATAGACATATGTTCTCAGGAATAGATTTTCTCTATTATCTACCTCCTACCACACCTTTATTTCTGCCATAACCAAACTAAATATTGGCTAGACTAAGTATTTTCCTAGGAGCAGCAAGTTGAAGAAAAATACATAGACAATTGCCTTTACAGTAGGTAAATTTTTAAAATACACACAGATATCCACTTATTATGCATGGATTCATGCATACATGCATGCAAAATGATCTTTAAATTGACTGGAAAGATGTGTACTGAGTTCATTAGAGGGATGACTTGTGGGGAGAAAATGCAGGAGAAGAGTAGAGGGTGACATGAGTCAAAGGGAACTTCAACTTATTTTTCTATCTCTGAATGCAAGAATGAAAAAAAAACATTGACAGAATAATTCTGGATAGGAGAAATATGGTATTTGTTTTGTTACTCTTTATGCTTTGGTATTTTTTATGATTGAATAAAAGGAATAGAAACCTTGGAACAGAATCTAGGAATAAAATCTCAAATGAGTTTGCAAATTCTGTAGGCTGAGAACCCCACAGTTAATAAATACTTTAGGAGGTATTCTGCAGTTCCTTTGTCTATATAAAAATGATAGTCTCTGTCCCAATCTGACCTGAATGACAGGTCCAAGGAAACTGGTCTTATGTGGTCTTGTGGATTCTTTCAGCACCAGTTGCTGTAATAGGAATCCCTACACTGTAGAAAATTCAAAGAAATACCAATATAATCCCTACTATTAGGGGCTTGCCATATTTGAAGACTCAGAAAATCATAGCTATGATAGTTATATATACATATATGCAATTCAAATCTTTATACATGGAGCAGTTGTAGATATGCTGGTTGAGTTCTTGATATCTGCCAGGCATTTTAAGTACTTTATGTGCATTATTTTATATTATTTTCATAATAAATATGTAAAGGAGATAGAATTATTCTCCCACTAAAAGAATAGATTGTAGCTTAGTGGTAGAGTGTAGTTTAGTATTTTTTTTTAATTTTTTATTTTTTTATTGGTTGTTCACAACATTACAAAGCTCTTGACATGTCATATTTCATACATTAAATTGAAGTGGGTTATGAACTCCCAATTTTACCCCAAATGCAGATTGCAGAATCACGTCGGTTACACATCCACAATTTTACATAATGCCCAATTAGTAACTGTTGTATTCTGCTACCTTTCCTATCCCCTACTATCCCCCCTCCCCTCCCCTCCCATCTTCTCTCTCTACCCCATCTACTGTAATTCATTTCTCTCCTTGTTTATTTTCCCATTCCCCTCACAACCTCTTATATGTAATTTTGTATAGCAATGAGGGTCTCCCTTCATTTCCATGCAATTTCCCTTTACTCTTCCTTTCCCTCCCATCTCATGACTCTGTTTAATGTTAGTCTTTTCTTCCTGCTCTTCCTCCTTGCTCTGTTCATAGTTGCTCTCATTATATCAAAGAAGACATTTGATATTTGTTTTTTAGGGATTGAATAGCTTCACTAAGCATAATCTGCTCTAGTGCCATCCATTTCCCTGCAAATTCTATGATTTTGTCATTTTTTATTGCTGCATAGTACTCCATTGTGTATAGATGCCACATTTTTTTTTATCCATTCATCTATTGAAGGGCATCTGGGTTGGTTCCACAGTCTAGCTATTGTGAATTGTGCTGCTATGAACATCGATGTGGCAGCATCCCTGTAGCATGCTCTTTTAAGGTCTTCAGGGAATAGCCTGAGAAGGGCAATAGCAGGGTCAAATGGTGGTTCCATTCCCAGCTTTCCCAGGAATCTCCAAACTGCTTTCCAAATTGGCTGCACCAATTTGCAGTCCCACCAGCAATGTACAAGAGTACCCTTTTCTCCACATCCTCGCCAGCACTTGTTGTTGTTTGACTTCATAGTGGCTGCCAATCTTACTGGAGTGAGATGGTATCTTAGGGTGGTTTTGATTTGCATTTCTCTGACTGCTAGAGATAGTGAGCATTTTTTCATGTACTTGTTGATTGATTGTATGTCCTCCTCTGAGAAGTGTCTGTTCAGATCCTTGGCCCACTTGTTGATTGGGTTATTTGTTATCTTATTGTCTAATTTTTTGAGTTCTTTGTATACTCTGGATATTAGGGCTCTATCTGAAGTGTGAGGAGTAAAAATTTGTTCCCAGGATGTAGGCTCCCTATTTACATCTCTTATTGTTTCTCTTGCTGAGAAAAAACTTTTTAGTTTAAGTAAGTCCCATTTGTTGATTCTTGTTATTAACTCTTGTGCTATGGGTGTCCTATTAAGGAATTTGGAGCCCAATCCCACAATATGTAGATCGGAGCCAACTTTTTCTTCTATCAGACGCAGAGTCTCTGATTTGATATCAAGCTCCTTGATCCATTTAGAGTTAGTAGTTTAGTATTAATAAGGCCCTGGGTCCTATCTGCAGCACCAAAAATAAATAAATAAATAATAATAATAAATTAAAGTTCAGAAAAATTATGAACTCTCTACTATTAAACAAGCTGGAATTTGAACTCAAATCTGTTTTACATGTGCAATATTCTGTCACTTCTCTGTAAGTTAAATACAATATAAACTTATTTTAAAATTATATGAGATGTCCAGAAGAAGAAGGGCACTTAATCCAGTTAAGTGAGTCCCAGAAAGCTTTGCAGGAGTAGTGCTGCAGTGAAGAATACGTCAGGAATGTGACAGCAGATAGACCATGCTCTACAATACACACACACACACACACACACACACACACACACACACACATGCACACAGTGAAAAGGAATGGTGACAGGATGGAAAGGAAGTGAGAAGGTCAGGTTATAGCATTTCTTAAAAGCAATTGTCTTTTTTTCTGTATAAACAGTTCTACTGGATAATCAAACAGGAGATTAGGGGAAATTTATCTTCAAAGGAAAATAATAAATGAACTAATATGTAAAGAAGTAGGATAGAATGAGGCTATCACCATTTCCCAATGCCTGAATGAACTGATGGATCACTGTGAGTATCTGTCACTGCTAATATCATGAAAATGATTAACTGGATATTAACTGTGTCCCAATAAAAGAATGCAGCACTAGCTATAATGAAGTTTTGACAAAATAAAGGCAAATCTTATCAAGTCTCTAAATTTAACACCAATGTCCATGGAATAAAGACAAAAATATAGTACATGGAAAAAATATCGGAATATAGTACATGAGAATAAAACAAAGTCACCAAAGAAGTGCAACCAGAAAAATCAAGTGTGTGACCTCCACAAAACAAAGGTCTAGTTTCTTCAATAAGTAAATGGAATGGGGGGAAAGTAAGAGAAGTGGAGTCTATAAATTAAAAAACAGACCAGCCAATCACAGGGGTAGGCTTAATTTGATTCTGATTCAGATAAACTGAAATATATAGCATTTATGAAATAATTAAGAATCTGACCACTAAGTACATATTTGACTGGAATTGTTGATACATTTTCTTTAGGGTATTATAATGTGCTTATGTGTAATAATGTACTCATATGTTTCATCCTCTAGTGATACATATTGAAATATTTTCAGATAAAATAACCTGATGTCAATGACTTGCTTCAAATTAACATGGGCACAGGAATTAGACAGGGTAGAGATGAAACAAGACTGGTAATGAGCTGATGATTGTTACAATTGGATGATAGGTACATTAGAGCTCATCATAATATCTTGTTATGTTTAATTTTTCCACTTTTTTTGGGGGGTGGTGTTTGGGATTGAACCCAGGGTCTTGCACATGCTAAGCACATGCTCTAACACTAAGCCTCTATAATAATTTTAATGCATTATTTTCCAAACAAATGGAAGTCTTTGGAGATTCTGTTTTGACAAAGGCAAAGTGATTAAAAGGGAAGTAGGAAAGATCAACTGAGCAATGATTTGCACATTAAATGACAGATGAGGAAGACTACAGCCAAGGAGATCCATTATGAGTCTCCTACAACATTCTGACTGTATTGATGAAAGTCTTATTAATTCCAGTAGCCTTTGTCTGTTTTGACAAAGGCAAAGTGATTAAAAGGGAAGTAGGAAAGATCAACTGAGCAATGATTTGCACATTAAATGACAGATGAGGAAGACTACAGCCAAGGAGATCCATTATGAGTCTCCTACAACATTCTGACTGTATTGATGAAAGTCTTATTAATTCCAGTAGCATTAATAAGAATGAAAAGGAAAATATGACAGGGGTGATTATGAGGAGCTGTCAAAGTCTGCTGCTACTTGAATATGAGGCACTAAGCAAGGGAAGATTAAAAGGTGACTCTAATTTTCATACCTGGCAAATTTAAAAATAGAAATGTCATGAATAGAAATAGGTAAGTCAAGAGGGCAAATCATTAGGGGATGGGGTGACAGATTTGCTTCCAGACATCAATTTGAAGCAGCTGAAATGACCAAATGCTATTTAAAGGAAATTGTTTAGCTATACATGCATAGAAATAATAACTTTTGTGGCTTTTTACTCAAAAGTGATGACTCATTTTAAAATGAAGTATCATATATTAAACTTACTGAAATAAATGTAATTAAATAAAAAGTGAGACAAATCTTGGATTTAAAATTAAAATAGTTCAAATCTTTCTCTAATAACAACAATTTCTTGGGCATGTTGTAGCCCTTTCATTTATACCCTTTTCTTTGCAATAATCTGTTTCCTTGTCTCATAAGTAGATCTGTATACTTCTTCTCCATCACTTCCTTATCTCTATATACTTAAACATAAAAAGCAAGAAACACATTCTAGTACCCAATAAATATCAAAGTTTTTGGCCAATTTGCTCAGTTATTGTAAGCAATACTCAGAAGAATGAAATGATGGTGTCATAATTTTAAAAGTCTTCTTAGGCCTTTTTAGATGAAATAACTTGATCTTATTAACTAGCATCATCAATATTGAAATGATGTTCAATTTCACTTATGACAAAGGACAAAGTTTGTTGTATACAATGAAAATTCTATAACATATAAAATACATTTCAGTGCTTAGCATGGCCACACCTGCAAAGTTTTAAGTTTATCATTTGTGATGTCTAGAATCACACAGTCCCCAGATCCTTTACCTTAGTAAAAAACTCCCTGTAACCAAGCAAACCACTAGATTCTCTGATTCTCTCCACACAAAGAAATTGGGAAGATATCTCAACAAAAAAATAAAAAGCAGAAATATTTCATTCTCTAAACCCTCTGATCCTCAGTAATCTTTGCTCATCGGATCCCAGCCATTTCATCATGCTGACCAATATTGCCAAAGCTAAATCCAGAATCTCTTCGATACTCGGAGTCAAGAAATTATCTGACTACCTCATCTCTCATTGTTCACTAGGAAATAAATGAGCAATGATATCAGTTTCTTTCTTGGATTGATCAATAAGTACATAGCTGGAGGTCATCTAGATTGGCAATATTCTAGTTCTGTGAAACAATAAGACTGACCCAACTATTTGAAATACCAATGTCCAAGACTCTGAAGCAGTATGCCTCTTGCTGACAGAGCCCCTGGCTGTGTTTTTCTTCACTGGCTTTTGAAAGCTAGAAGTGAGACTCTTATCATGAAGCAGAAGGGAGAAAGGGAGGGTTGCTTGGGAGAATTTCATAATGTACCAAGAAGGCCATAATCAGAATTTTTCTTTAACTAACATATAGAATGTTCCTAAAGAAACAAATATCCTTTTAGGAAAAAAATAATATTTCCTCATATTTAAAAAAGAGTTGGTTGAAATCTTAACTTTTATTTTTATCATAGTATTAAATGAGAAAAATAACCCATAGGATCAAAGGAGAAGGGAAGAGGTCAAAGATTAACACTCCTTAATCAAATTCATTAGATTCAGGAAATAATCTTTACAAGCCATGTTAAAAGAAAGGTAGAGGTAACAGAAAAGAGACCACTCTAGGGGACAAGGCATACCAGTTCATATTGTGGTTTCTTGCTGAATATATGAACATAAGTTTATTACTCACAACCATCTGAGACAAAACTACCTTTTGGAAACAGGAAGTTTCTGTAAACATCGTTTTTTTGGGTTTTTTTTCCCCATTCAATGAACTTTTTCACACTTTTAGCCCTTTGCTAGGATCCTTCTCTCTTAAAATCTTTTCCTGTCCCTTGGACTCACATAATTTCCATGTGTTCTTTCATTTTCACGCTAAGTGTCATAAGTGTTATATTCTCAGTTCACATTCTCTAACCTCTAATTCCACAAGAATTGACAGCACCTTATTTCTTTCTGCAAAATTTTAGACTTAATTATGGTGCTTGATATAGTGTGTCATTATTTGTCTCTTATACCTAGATTGTATAACTCTTGAAGGCAGAGAGATGGTCTCATTCGTATTTTTATCACCAGAAGTAAAACTACTCAGTATCTAGAACAATAAGAACCTAAAAGAGTTTATTAAATTCAAGTGGAAAGAACTATGTAATTCTCTTTGCTGATGGTAGAAGCAAATATTTTCCAAGATATGGATTTGTTATCCCCTCTGTGAACAGCCATTAATTTCTCATTGAATAATAATGTATTCTTGGAAAATATAAGTACATTTACTTATATTTTACTTACTCCATTAAATAGTAAAAACAATGTCTATTCATTTCAGTCTTTTATTTTCTAATATTCTAATTCTCTCCTTTTAACAAAAATTACTTACTCCTATATTACAAGTATACTTTTATTTCTTCAGTTTTTAATATTTCATATCTGGCATCTGGGGTTTAATATTTTAATATAACTAGGTAAATTTTTTGATCAAAAAATAATGCCCTGAGTACTTATGACATTTTCAGACTTTCTACTGCTAACAGAAATGTTACAAAGTTGAATAAGACAGGGCCTTACCTTTGAGAAATTCACAGCTTACTGGAAAAGACAAACTAGTCAAATATAATTAAATCTTAATGGACTTAGACCTATCATATAAGTATAAAAGACCATAAGAGAATTAAAAAATGAAATTATTTGGGAATGACTTACAATTTACAAAATTAAAGTAATAGTTTATTTAATTTTTATTTACTGCTACTCTTGTTTCTGGATGACCAATTTGCTTAAGAAATGTTAAAATTTATTTGCAACCTTATGTACCAAGCATTATTCTAAATGCTTTATGTGTAAAAAAAAAAAGTATTTAATCCTCCCAATAACCTTGTATATATGCATTATAACCATCCTATTTTTACAGATGAGGAAACCAAGGCAGAAAGAAGTTACAGCAACTTCTCAAGTAAGGAATTACTAGCACAGACTCAGGATTCAAACTTATAGACCAGCTCCAGAGTCTACATTAACTATCATACTACAATGTCCCTTAGATCAAAATACAATTGTCTTCATCTCAAATTTGTTCCTGTCAATTTATATAATCTTGAGAAATTTGACCAAATCTTAGAAACTCAAACATTCTCTAGAATCCTTCTGTTTGTCTTCCTAACAGTGGAGAATTTTAATCTATGCAGTTCATACCCCCCAAGCTTCAAGAATAAAAGACTACTTGTCTCTCACATTTTACAGAGCCAGTAAATGGCATGCATAGCCTTTGTGAATGTAGATTCATTAATTGGGTGAAACAAAAAGAATGCTGTATACAGAAAAGTAACAACTGGGTTCTGTATTCCCCAGCCCTTTCGAGTATCACAGAGGAAGTGATTTTACTTTGCTATGAGGATAATTTGTCTAAGATTGTTCACAAAATCCACCCAATACATTCCTGAATATCAGTGTCAGTGATGAGACAGAGTATTTTGTAAAAAAAAAAAAAAAATAACTATGTACTATGAAACCATGAAAAATGACCTATTTGTTGATGCACTCATTTTTCCAATAAACTTTTTCAATTAGTATATTTCTATGAACATTTTATAATGCTAAATATAGAGGCAAAACAAATACAAATAAGATGTGGTCTTATATAATGGTGCAACACCTTGGAGTAAAATCTATGAGTCAAAAGATAAACAACAAATTAAGAAAAATTATTTCTGGGGTATCACTAGAGTTTGGATCTGGAATACGGGCTAAAGGCCCATATGTTAAAGTCTTGGTCTCCAGGGTGGTGCTACTTGGAGAAGGTAGAACCTTTAAAAGGTGGGGCCTAGTGGGAGGTCTTCAAGTCACTGGGTATGTGAATCCAAAGGGATTAGGTACCCCAGGCTCTTCCTCTTTCTCTTTAACTTCTTAGCCATGAGACAAGTTCTACCACTCATTTCTCCCATAATGTGCTGCCTCACTAAAGGCCCAACACAACAGGGCCCATCAATCATAGACTGGAATCTGTAAAACTGTCAGCCAAAATCAACTTTATCTCTTCATAAGTTGATTTTTTTCAAGTATTTGTTATAGTGACAAAAAGCAGACTCCTGAAGACCTATAGGACTATCAAGGCTGATTTTCATAAGATATAAAACCTTTTTGTTAAACAATAAGAAAAAGTTATAAAATGAAATAAAAATGGCAATGGTTTGAACCAACAGTTCACTGAAAACAAAATACGTATTTGAAAAATGATATTCTCAATCTCACTCATCATGAAAAACTAAAAGTTTATAAACAAGACCTCAAACCCCTGGTCCATAAGATTAACAAAAACATTAATTTTCCTTCCACTTCCCTGAGTTGGCAAAAAAAGAGGGAAACAGGCACTTTCATACCTTACTCATGGAATTAGAAAATGCTCCCAGTTTGAGTGAATTGGAGGGAGTCATCCAGGTAAGAAAGGGCAACACATAAAATAAGACAGGAGCATATCTAAACATAAAAGTGTTATGGGCCAGGCTATATGGGCAATGACCAAACAGACTCCATTTTACCCTGAGACTCCATATCATGTAAGAAATGTTTCTCCCTTGGGAAAGCCCCACCTCTTTATCCATTAATAGTTACCTAGCATAACATACTTGGCAACACAAAAGAGCAATTCTTATACACTGTAAAACTGTTCTCTTTGGTTTCCATTTTTCTTGGGCAATGTACCTTGTCAGAGATTGATTGTCTAGATGTTAGTAACCATTCTCTAACTTGTACTGAACTGGGTCATTTTAACCCACTTCTCTTCTGCTTGCTTGCTGCTATGTCAACCTGGAAAGTCCCATGGGAAATATCAAGGTACCCATTGCATTGTCTTGCTAACTGCCCAATTCAGTTTCTGTACCTGTTTGCTTGCAGCTACGTCAACCCAGATGTGGTTTTTGTCAGTAAATATCCTAAAATGTTCAGGCTCTGGGCCATTCCTT
This sequence comes from Ictidomys tridecemlineatus, assembly GCF_052094955.1. Taxonomy (NCBI): domain Eukaryota; kingdom Metazoa; phylum Chordata; class Mammalia; order Rodentia; family Sciuridae; genus Ictidomys; species Ictidomys tridecemlineatus. Next base: position 117,555,345 of record NC_135485.1, on the reverse strand, counting down.
GCAGAGACAGTTATGGATCTTGTAGGGGGCAGTCACCAGCTGGCAGGCTAAATAAAGACTGGGACTTGGTGTGTTTTCTGAGTGACCTGCCCCACAACAAAAGGAGGTAAGAGATATCAAGACTTTGGTCACCAAATAGATGAAGGGGTATCACAGGACTACCTATATGATTCCAAAGTTTGTTTGTTGTTTTTTTTTTAATTTTTTATTTTTTTATTGGTTGTTCACAACATTACAAAGCTCTTGACATATCATATTTCATACATTAGATTGAAGTGGGTTATGAACTCCCAATTTTACCCCAAATGCAGATTGCAGAATCACGTCGGTTACACATCCACAATTTTACATAATGCCCAAGATTCCAAAGTTTTTGACTTGGAAAATTCAATGATAAAGTTATTATTCCCCCGTGAAATGAACAAAGGGCAGCATTGCTTGGGAGCTTGATTCTTGTTTTGTTTTAGTTTTTCTTTTCTTTTTTTTTTTACTGGTGCATTATAATTACACATAAGAATAGGATTCATTTTTACATATTCATACATGCACAAGGGAGTTCGATTCTTAAGCCAAAGTTCTACGACTACTGCACATTACCTGTGTAACCCTGATCAGATTACCTATTTCTTTTTTGCCTCAGGTTCTACAACTTTATAATATTAACAATGATAGTACTAATATCATAGGGTGGATAGAAGGATCCTACATGTTATCATTTTAGTGTTTAGAATCTAAGTGCCTATGAGAGTGCCTGGCACATAGCAAACGTTCTATGAATATTAGATTATTAGTAGTATTATTTCAAGAGATTTGAAATATTTTTCTTTGTTAAAAATTCATCATAGTGATTTCACATGCCCATATCTATCCATGAGATTACCTGGAATTTATTCCTGCACAGTCCATGTAATGAACAGAAGAATGACCAGGTAAACACCCATCTTGTGAAAATAGGTCTCTTCCTTCATGTTCCATCATAAGCCTTTGAGGCAGGAAGCACTGTTGCTCCCTTAAGCAACTCTCCACCTCAAATGTTATATTTAGAATGTCTTAAACACTAAATGGGCATCACCAATCCTATATTCTCCCTCTTGCTTTCCCTATTCTATCTATGAGAGCCCTGTGATCCTACTCTAATTCCTCTTCTTCACTAGCTATTTGATGGCAAAGTATTTTTCCCCTTTTGACCTCAGGACAATTAAAACTTATATGCAGCCAATCATTCTTAAATGGAGCTATCATTTGATTCATATATTATATTTTCCCAACTGAATACTTTTTTAAAAACCCTGGAGTGTGGTAGAGAGAATAATCATCATATTTGACTTTGGTTAATGTTCTACACCCCTGGCCCTTATTATGCATAGTAAACATTGCATAAATATATTTTATTGGTTGAGTAATAATTTCCTCTGATAGAAAGGAGAATTATGAAGGCAGTAGGATAGATTTAATTGAGGGTCTCAGAATAAAAACACATGTCATTAAAGTATTTCAGCCAGAGTTTGCTATCTATTCATTATAGGTTAGTTCTTATGTTCATCAGTTTCAAACTTCAAGGCCATTACTTTCCATAGACTTTGCTACTTGATTCATGGACTTCTTCTCCTTTATACCTCCAGTCATCATTTTCAGGAACTGTAACATTTATGCTAACTTCTTCCCCAAATATCTGACCTCAGAGTCAGTTTGTTTACCTACTTAACCCTCAGTCTCTTCATTTGTACCACATTTTATTGTTATTATATTTTATCATACCAATTTGTTTCATTAACCCAAGGATAATTTAGTAATTATTATGCAATGAAGGTGAATACATAATCTAAAGTTAGCTAGACTTGCTGAGATCTTATTTAGGATATTCCTGGTTATATAACACAAAACAAGTTAGGTAACTACTGAAAGGTATTTCTCTGTGGCATTTCTGCTTCAGATTCCTCATCACTGACACAAACACGTTATATGAAACACTCACCACAACCATTCTGCATCATCCCCATGGAACTAGAAGGGCAAGGAAGCATAAGGCTCATACCACTCACTGTGTCATGAGTAATAAAGTCATGCGTTTCCAACCCAGGATACCATCTATTAAGTTGTGGTAGGCTATGGTAGGCTGTTAACCTGCAAACCAAATAAAACCCCACTCTTCATAGTTCTTGATAATAACTTATGCCTCAGTTTCCCTACATGTAAAAAGGAGAGAAGATACTAGATCACCGAGCTAATATGTTAATAAAATAGAAAAATGAGATGATTCATGTGAAATATTTAAAACCAGTCTAAGCCTCACACTTGGTCTCCAATTGCTCTTCAAGGGGAAAGTATTTGGTGACCACTGGCTGCCTCCTCACCTGCTTCCCAGCTCACTTCTCATGGGTCACTCTGCAACACTGACTCCAGAGGTCCTTCTCTCCTTCATCAAAGTTCCTATTTCCTAGACTCTGCACTATGCTAGCTTTCTCCTTAAGTTTTGGTCCTCTGTATCCCTTCCTTTTACACACACACACACACACACACACACACACACACTGAACTATCAGAAGGAGAATGTTTTGCAAATGTCCTACAGTCCTAAATTTCCAGGGATACTCATTAACAGAACAACAACAGAAAAACCAGTTTTTAAAAACTAGGAGAAGGGAAAGACAGTAATCAAAATGAGGGAGTAGAGAGAGAGTCATGAAATCTTCATCGAAACAGAGAATAGTTACAAGTAACATATTATATGTGAAGAGTCACCCAGTTAAATAGACGGTCAACATTTATCATTTTCCAATGTCAAATATTAATAAAATATTTCCAAAAAAATAATATTGAAAAGAAAATAAGGGAACAGGTGGTTGTAAGCTAGATGGCTGCTGAAACACAGTGTGGGATGATGGAAAGCAGATAAACTGATACCACCAACAGGTCCCAGGGAATCCCAGCTCTAGCTTTCTGTACTTGTGAGAACTTAGATGAGGTAATGAATGGCACCAAACATCAGTTTACTCACCTTCCAAATGGATAAGACTACTCCCTATAGTCTTATAAATTGTAGCTATGATGAGCATGACTATTGCAGGATGATCAGTAAATTGCCTCTTCACAAACTCATAAAAAGACCAAGGCACATTTATGATTATGTCCCAAAAGAATGTAAGATTTCATAATGGGCATACTACACTCGCCAAATACAGCATTATAGAACTGAAGCTCTGGCTTCATAAAAACTCCTGGCACTGAAAATTTCTTAGGGTCAGGCTTATATATAACTAAGTGTCAGTCTTAGATAACCAATCGCTGGCTTGATAAACTTACCTGTAGCAAAAAATCAAAGAGCGCCATCTTAGACCACTCATGGTGATGGATTTCAGTGCAGCCCCATTCAGGTTTGGGTACCCGGCCATTCAGCCAGCATTTCTGTTTCAGCAACTGCTGATAAGTTCCCCAGGTGAGCTTGACTGAAGAATGGGTATCATTACTTGCTGGAGATAAAGATGAGTCCCAGAGAGTGATAGGACATGGACGGCCATCTGTGGAATCAGATGGACAAATACACTTTCAGCATTCTGTTATCGACTCTGTGGCTGCCCTTGGGGCAGGATATTCCCTCACACTGCCTCACTCTCTCACCTGTCCAATGCAAGAGATTGATTCATCATATTTTATGGTCCCTTTGTCTTCTAAAATTTCAATATTTTTTATACCGCAATGATGCTTCCTATTACAAATCTTACAAAGTGGAAAATTATTGTTAGACAATGAAAAAAAATTTTTAAACAAGATATTTTATAGATGTGGCAGGAATAGGTCACTAACCACCAATAACAACGTCCTCTGGCTAATGTGGTTTTATTCCACATCTAAAAGCAGCCACCACAGAAAAGGAAAGAATCCAGACATTTATAATTGTCTATTCAATGTCTGAGTGGAGCTGTTCTCTATTTGTAATAACAACTGTCTGATTTTTCTGAGGCCACAAAAAAAGAATTTTTTTTGTGGAAGAAAAAGAATTTTTAGAAGTCAAAAATTTCCAAGTGAAATTGTATGGTCCACACCAATCACTATAATCTCCAGAGAAGGAAAAAAAAAAAAAAGAAGCAAGAATTTTATTTATTTTTTATTCTTTTCTGATAGAAATAGTGTAAGCCAGATGGTGCTCTGGGTAATGGATCATTTATCCACACATAATCTCATAAAGTATATTTTTTTAAATGTCATTTTTTTCATGTGTATACACACACACGATTTTTTCTCAAATGTGTCAAATTGTGTCAGGCTCACTCATTCCTCATAGAAGAGATGCAATCTCTTTCACAGCTAAACTGTATAAAGAATGATAAGCCCCAGTTAAGTCATCATAAACAAGAAAGACCATGATGGGTCACACTGAACAACACTTCAGTCTTAAAACAATAACATCATTCCCAAGGCCCCATTTCTGCTAAATAAAGTCACAAAGAGATGGAGTTGAACAGCTCTGCTTACAACTCAAAAATCAGTATGATGCTCTTGGAAGAAAAAAAAAAACTGAGTTACAAAGAACTGAAAAAGCATACTTAACAGGTCTGAACAACAGAGGTGTCTGAAATTGTGACTGGAATGTCCAGACATGCCCCAGGAATTTTTAAAAGCCCTTTTAAATAGCCTCAGATGTTCTCAACCTATAACTTCATTCATTGTTTGCTAGAAACTTTTAATTCGCCACCTTTGGGCCTTATTCTGACATTCTTATCTACAAGAAACAGTCTTGTTCACTAACCATTCTTGCATTAGGGGCCATACTACCCTCCATAATTTTAATTGCATTCACTTAATCGTTCTAATCACCTGCATTCCAGCTTTATTTAAAAGGAAGTTTGCTCTCCCTTCACTTTGCAATTGAGGCCAGGGCATGTGAAACATCCCTTGAATTGCACAAAATATGCCAACACACAATTAAGAGAAAACAGAGAAAGAAACATGAGCCATCACTAGGGAATTTCACTTATAAGATTCTTTTTTCTCCTTTCTATGTCTTTGTACCTGATTAAGTGATTCAGAGCTTCTGGGATCTAATTGTTTTCTTATATGAAATCATGTTAAATACGTGGACCTCAAATACCGTGCCAGTGAAAAGGGAGAAAGAATAAATTCCAGGTGAAATCAGCCCACAGCGTGTGGTTGCAGACAGGTCTGGATCACTGTGACTAAATATGAATAGAAAACACAACTCAGCTTTCCAAGACTTGTGCTTGGGATGTCTGAAGATGAGAACCAGTGAGTGGGGGTGGGGGCTAGGACACAGTGGTAGAGCCCTACCCTCTCAACTCCATCTCTGTGACTTTATTTGGCTAAAACAGGGCCTTGGGAATGACATTACTGGTTTGAAGCCTAAAGTATTTATTCAGTGTGCCCCATGATGGTCTTTCTTGTTTATGATGACTTCAATAAGGCTTCTCATTCTTTATACAGTTTAGCAATGAAAAAAAAAAAAAAAAGTTTCTCTAACCCTTCTGTGATCCCCAGCACGGATAGATAAATAATTACCAAGAAGTTCCATCAGTGTCTTTCCACCAAAGTTATACTCCAAAAGTGCTTTCTATTCTAGGGGCTAGGAAGTACTCAAAAGGAATTGAAACCCAATACTGAACTTCAACAACACAGATCAATACACAGGACAGACAGGATCACAGAGTTTCCTGAGCAATTCACACAAGACCCTCAGCTGAACAGGAAATGCTCTGCATAAACAGTTTAAGCCTTGGCTTTTTCTCCCTTTAGAAATATCCAGTTTTTATTGTAAAAGTAACTAAACATAAATACCCTCATTTTAGGAAATGTGGAAAAACATAAAAATGTACAGCTAAGAAAACCAAAACCATCTACAACCCAGTAATTGGTTCTATTATGTGTATATTTACCTCCAGTATTTTCCTATCTTTTTCTTTTTCACCTGAATATGTAAAAAGCTTTTAGAAATTTAAGAAAAAGGAATAGCTTATGATTGGAGCTCAAATTCTGGAAACCAACAGACTTTTTGAATTATGGTTACTTAGATTTGTCACATCAAATGAGTTATATAATTCCTCTAACCCTTGCTCCCTTCTTCTGTAAAATGGGGCTGATAACTGATTTGTTGAAATTAAATGAGTTCATGCATTTAAAATTCTCTCCTCTAACTTTTTTTTTTCATTTCTTCATGGTGGAAACATTCAGAATTCTTTTGTTCTAACTTGTTGAAGTATATAATTGTTACCTATAGTCAACCAGCTGTGCAAAGGCAGATATGATAGATACATTTTACCTGGTTTGAACATTTTGTCATGTACAAATGTATCAAAACACTACATGGTTATTATTAATATGTATAATTTTTATGTTTTATGTATCAAATAAGAAGAAAAACATAAAAAAGAATACATAAAGCTTTCAACCTGGTGCCTAACATAAATGCATCCCCAGAAATATCCTGTGGTGATTATTACCACATACATACATTATACAGTCATATAATGCATCAGTCTTCAACTGATCTTTATTGCTTCTTGAGTATTTTCTCCATCAGTGTTCTAAAACCCAAATTTAAATGCATAAATAAGATAAATGTCAATACATATTTGCTTTCATGGAGTGTACATTTCTACCAAGGAAAAGAAACAAAATATATGCAAAGAAAAAAATACCATTTGGAATTATAAAATTTTATTATGAACACTGAAACTGAAAGTTCATATGGTTTTCAAGTGTCATAGTAATGTTACTTTCTTGATATGTTTCAATCATTTAAAATTACAGAAACCACTCTTAATTCATAAAATAAAAATACAGACTAGGCCATCTTTAGCCTACATTCCCTGCTAGACATGAGTTTACTATGGTTCCTTTACCATTTCTCTACTTTAGAACAGCAAATTTCTTTTGGGGGGAAAAGTGGGTGCTGGAGATCAAACCCAGGGCCTTATGCACATAGGCAAGCATTCTATTTCTAAGCTACACACCCAGCCTTCATTAGATCCTTTGAGTGGTACAGTTTTTGTACTAGCAATTAAAAATTGTTCTCAAACTGCCAAAGCTGATGTTCAACTGAAAGAATAACTGCTTTTCAATTAATATCCTGTGGTTTTTCTCTATAACCATCCATGTCCCCTCAGCAAAATATTTTGAATGCTGACGACCACATAAAGACATTCTTTCCTGGCCTGGCAGGAATCCGTGCACCTCAGGAAAGGGGATTTCCAAAGCATATGAAGAACGTGGAGAGAACAGCAATGTGCAGACTTTTGAATCCAAGATGATGAGGTTCTTTTTCACATTCATTCCCAGGTCTTCTTGCTATGTGTGAGAGAGTGTGTGGCCTTTGCAGGGAATAGTAGTAGTCAGAATGGCTCAGGATCTCAGAGAAGTACTCACTACTGTGAGGAGAACTCCACTTTATATGAAATATGGCATTTAAAAGAATTAAATGAACTTTGATAGATTTAAACTGATGACAGAAAAATCACCTCTGAAAACAGGTATCTGGTTAAAGCAACTTGCCCTGAAGTGTTTGGGGAATAAGGACCATTCATCTCTTCACATTCGGGTTTGTCAAAATGATGCAGTACTGTACTCTCTGGAGAAATTTTAACAGTGAAGAGATAAAATTCTAACTGTCAGTTTGGTGAGAAAGCAGGTTTTAAAAGATACGTGAGTGCTCATGTGAATTAAAGGTTACACAGCTGTCTTAAAAAATGAGATTTGCAAGTAAAACTTTTATCCGATATCTGAATATTTCCCTTGAATTTTGATGTTCTCTCAAGTCATGTTTCTATTCAAAAGCACAAAGAAGACATCCTTCTGAAAAGATGAACATGAAAATTAACCAAGAATAAATGCTTTGCACAATCTTCTTTGTCTAGATTTATTAAATGCCCTTCACTTTGAACACTGGCTGACTGGTTTCGTTGCACTATAGGTGAATGCTAAGCATGTTGGGCAGAGGGCTAAATGTCTATCAGTATTTGTTACTTTGAAAAAATAAGTAAAAATTTACTGAGCTCTGAAATCAAAAGTCCTTTTTATTGTATGGACCAATTTCCAAGACTTCCCCTGACCAAGATGTAAAGGAAGTGACGTTCCAGCTCAGATGGTTCACCTTCTCTGAAAACAACTTTCTAAAACTCATTAAAGAAAACAAAGACTAGACAAAATGAGGAGCATCTTTGCTATAGGAAACAAATTCTGTTGGGCTCCATCACAACTATCAACAATGCTTTGAGGGACATTTTTCATGCTACAGGTCTCCTTTTGGAAAAGGCAATTATTAACATTGAATCAACCCTCACGATACTGTGGCAGGCATCTAAGTGTTAAGGGATCCCTTAAGGGATCAGCTCTCCTTTTCTACTATGTTTGTTATATTATGGTTTGAATATGTTGTGTCCCCCAAAAGCTCATTTTTGAAACAATGCAAGAAATTTCAGAGGTAAAAATGATTAGATTACAACAGCTGTAACCTCATCAGTAGATTAATCCACTGACATGGATTAACCAGATGATAACTGCAGACAAGAAGGGTGTGTCTACAGGAAATAGGTCACTAGGGCATGCCTTGGGGGTATATATTTTGTCCCTGGTGAGGGGAGCTCTCTCTTTCTGCTTCCTGTAGCCCCATCTTTAGCTGCTCTGCTTCACCATAACCTTCTGTTCATGGCCTCATGCAGGCCCAGAGCTATAGAGTCAAACATCCATGGACTGAACCTCTCAAACCTGAGCCATAGTAAGCTTTTTCTCCTCTTTATTATTCTTATTAGGTCTTTCAGTCACTGTAGCAAAAAAAAAAAAAAAAAATCTCTAACTAAAACATTAACCATGATAGGATTTTGGCAATTAAAGAAGTATTAGACTGAAGTATGAACAAGCAGAGTAAGATCTCTTGGCATGAGGTTGGTGAACATAAGCAAATTAGTAAGTATGAGGGAGAGCAGAAGACTAATGCAAGGTTTGTGAGGAGTGAGTTTGAAAATTAGATGGAAATTTTATATATTCTCAGTATTTTATGTATTGTTAATTCACTTATTTATTAGGTATTATTCATTTATTCATTAGGTATTATAGATTTGTAAGGATAGACAAGCATTCCTTGCTACCTGTCTGGGCCTGTTTGGTTCTCAGGTTTGGGATAGAAAAAATTCAGACAGCTGTGTTAAAAATGTGGCCTTATAAGGTCCTACTCTCAGTCAAGTTCAAAGCCTTTGAGTTGAATAGGAATAGACAGGTACACACAGATGTCCACCAGGTGAACAAATGTTTTGAAGGAAATGTGAAGAACTAAAGATGGAGCTCTTGTGATTAAACCAAGAGATCCAGAAACGCTGTGTCTCAAGAATGTGGTCAGAAGCCAGGGTTCATAAGGGGAAGAACATTTGCTGAAAGAGAACTGAGAGTTGGTTTGGGGTGAGTGGAGTTAAGAAAGGAGTCACAAGTCATTGATTCTATTCCTGGTATTATTACTGGTCCCCACAAAGGCACTAATTTTCCCAAGATGAAACAAAAGTATCTTTCAAATCTACCTGGGCAGGCTCTTTTGACGACCTAGTGAAACAGTGAAATGCTTAAACCATCAGTTCTACCTTAAAAACAGAGTGCCCTTCTATTTATTTACTTATTTATTTATTTTGGAACCAGGGATTGGATTCAGGGGCACTCGACCACTGAGCCACCCCTATTCTGTATTTTATTTAGAGACAGGGTCTCATTTAGTTGCTTAGTACCTCGCCTTTGCTGAGGCTGGCTTTGAACTTGCGATTCTCCTTTGGCTTTGAACTTGCCATTCTCCTGTGTCAACCTCCCCAGCCCGCTGGGATTACAGGCTTGCACCACCACACCTGACCAGAGTGTCCTTCTTTGTTCTGAACTTTTGACTAATGGGCAGGAACTTCTAACTTTCTAGGCCTGACCTGGACATCCGCTACAAAAGACTTCTGCTATATAAATGGAAACTTCCACACTCTTCCTGTCTCAATGTTCCATTAAAAAAAAAAAAAAAAAAAAAACAGGAATCAAATTTGACTTCGGGTGGTGACAATGTGATGACTATGCCAGAATACAGAAACAAGCAATCTTTGCAGACAAAGTCATGGGTATATTAGAATGATTTATTCCTTCAGGATTTAGTACATATTACTGTAGTTCAAGGAGCCATGAATTCCTGACCAGAGCAACCTTCTACAATGCAAAGCCCAATTACATCACTCCCCTCTTCAAACCCTTCAGTGATTCCTCATCATCTGCAAGATGAAGTTCGTACTCCTTACATAAAAATAAAACATAACTCACTCTCCACTTACCATAGATTTATCTCACTTCATTCCCACAAACCTCAATTTCCAGTTTTTCAGAAATATTTGCAGTTTTGAACGCATACTTCCTTCACAAGTTTTCCAATCTATTCTCTCTCCTCTGCCTACACTGTCACATCTCATACTCCACCCACATTGTTCTTTAAGAGCCAATTACCTCTTCCAAAATTCTATTTATACAATCTAGGTTAAATTATCTTGCTTGCTCTCTGGGCATGCAGGCCTTCCTAAAAATATCTCCATTGAGGAGTTTATCATACCCTTCTAGGATGGTGGGTTTGCTTAGCTGTCTCTTGTCTTCCAAGCTGGGAGCCCTGTAAAAACAGACACCACTGCTTAGTCATCTTTGCATCTCTAAGTCCTGAGCAATATCTAAACCAGAGAGAACATTCAAAGTATTTGATAAATGGATGAATAAAATTTTCAGAACTCCACAATGTTCTTGGCAGTGACCAGTTGACCCAGAATAAAAATTTCGTTGTTGTGACATCCTGGAAATCTGTGACTTCAATGGTCTTACTGTAAATAAATTGAGAAGGATTAGAGAAAAAAAATTGAAAAACTTATCCAGGAATGTAGAGATGTTTCCGTGTCCTCATTCAGTCCAGCTTGTGCTCAACTATTCATTCCCATGTTCATCCATAATTCTATAAGACTTAGAACAAGGAAAATTAAAGAGGTAGGAGCATCCCTCCTGCCTCACCTCCTGACCCAAGGTCACTATCAGAGAAGAGTTAAAGACATCAGAGACATATTCAGGAATTAGACTACAGAAATGAGGGAAACCAGGTTGTAATCTGGGTGTCTGATTAACAGGGAAAGGCCACAGGTACAATTCTTGGATGTGAGGGACAATGGGAGGCAGTAAGGCACAGTGAAAAAGAGTAAGACTACTGACTCCCCCCAACTCAGGTCTGTAGCGCAGCCCCACTGTGCACCACCTGTGGGCCTTTGGAGGTCATATATAAATCTTCAAGCCTCAGGTTTCCTACCAGAAATCTATACAAGAATATCTGATGTATGGGACTGTTGTGAAATTAAATGAGATAATGAATGTAAAGTGCTTAGCACTCAACAACTGAGAGATTGCTATTCATTATTCCAAGAACTTTGTTTAAATAAAACATTTTGGTGCCCATTTATTTAGTGCAAGTAAACATCAATTTAGATAAATAAACTAATAAAACCTAAAGAAACATATCACAAAGAGCTAAATCAGCTTCAAACTGAATGAAAATGAAAGGCAACTCTTATGAATATGTGTTAGGCCCTGTTACAAATATTTTATACATACCAACTCAATTCTCACAACACATCTAAGGAGGGTTATTATCACCATCCCTATTAGACCAATGAAGAAAACAAAAGTACAAAGTTAAGTAACTTGCTTCTGGTCACAAAGTAGAAGTGACAGAATCAGTATTCAAACTCAGGGAGCCTACATTGCGAGTTAACACCTTTAACTACATAACTATATATAAATTAGAAACTACAGTGGTTTCTACTAACACATAGAAGTAAATGCCATTATTCCTTAAATTGATTGCAACAGAATTGGATTGAAACTGTAATATTTGCCCATTAACTTAGAAAGGAAGTCCTACTGCACAGTATGATGTAATATTTGCCCATTAACTTAGGAAGGAAGTCCTACTGCACAGTATGACAGTTCTGTGGCAATAAAGCAGTCTCCTGGTCTTTAGACTAAGCCAGATCTGCAGCAGAGTCAGTCCTCTTTGATAGAGGTCATGTCCTTGAGCTCAAGATGTACTGAGTAAATTCTGAAATCAGTGACAGTAAGATTCCCCTCAGGCCATTGAACTCTCTAAGCACCCATTATTGTCAGTTCCATGAGGGTGGGGATTCTTGACTATTCTGTTCATTTATGCAATCCTGGTGACTAGAAGAGTGGCTGGGACATAGCAGGTGCTCAATAAATATATGTTAAAGTAATAAAGATAAATGTGATGTATAGAAAAAACAAATTGTGTGGAGTTAAGGCACAAACATTCTCTACACTGTGGGTACTGTGACAACCATTCATTGCCCCTTCTCTCCCAGCCATGTGTGAGATCAAGGGACAAATTCCAGAGGCACAGCAGAGAAGGTTGCTTGGCTCCCGCAGTTTGTCCATGAAGGTATGTAGTGAGCAAACAAGATTTCACTGCGGCAGAGGCTGCTGAGAATGGATGCTCAGTAGACCTTTGTTCACTGATGAATGCAAGTATTAAGCAGACCAGCTCAATTTGATTGCTAAAGAAATAGCCTTGGGGCCTCTCTGATAAAGAATACAATATGCTTTCAATCCCAATTTTCAAAATTAAGCATGTTTATATACCCCCAAACAAATATTTTAAGAAAGTTTGCAGATGCGTCAAAGATTTCTAAGATTTGGAAGCCAGCATGTTTCTAAGTAGTAGGGGCATCTGAGTTATTCTCAAAACTCCCTGCTCCCTTTTGGACTCTCTCCTTACCTGAAAGACAGAAACTATAAACTGCCAAGCTGCCATCCCATCCCTTGGCCTTAGCAACTGCTCCATCCAGAATTCACAATGCTGCTCAAATGGACTTGAAAAAACGGTGAAAAATACACAGTGTCTTTTTCCTACTCTATAATAAGAAGAGGCAATGCAAGTTGGAAAACAGTGAGCGACTTGGGATCTACAATGAATTTAAATGGAAGTTTGTGGGGTGCCTGTAGTTTGTCATCAAAGCAGCCTGCCACACAGAATTCCTGGAACTAGGCTACCTTAATTCAGTATGACAGTTCTGTGGCTATAAAGCAGTCTCCTAAAAATAAAAGCATACATAATGCATCTTCCATGCTGGGCATGAAAAATAGTACCAATGCTTAAATGCTACCCAAATGGTGTCCCCCGAGATTCATTCACATTACTGTGACTATGAAAACGATAAAGGAAGCTTTGGCAAAGATACTAAATCAAAGATCACAGAAGGGTACTTGATTTTCTTTTCTCATGCTCTTGACTTTTACATGGACATAGTCTGCTTTGTCTTCTCCTAAACAAATACTTTCATCTATTTTGTTCAAAAAGATTATCCAAATGTATCAGCACCACACAATGTCTGGTGGCTTTTGCAATGATTTGAGACTCGTACAAGTACAGAAAGGCAGAAAACAAACTGATATATTCAGTCACATTTGCATACATATGGTTGTTTATGGTAAAACAAAGAAATCTGTTAAGTCTTGGAGCACTGGCTTGCATTAAAAAAAAATTACTTGTAGCAGTGTTCAGAGTCCCTTGAGTAAGAAAATTAGCAAAGTTATATTGTTGAGTTGAAAAAAGAAATTGAAAAGAAATCTTGGCATACTGGTAAAATCAAAATCCACCATGCTAAAATGTGGCCATTTTGGTCAGTATCCCATAATTACACCACATTATATTTGAGAAATGGTGTGGGCTAATAGAAGCAACAGGTTGAGACATTAGTGTATGAAAGAGTAGAATACAAATTGCCATTCCTCTGCTCATTAGCTAGGTTATGGGGATATTTTCATGGTTTTGTTGAGCCTTAGCATTCCAGTAATTTAAAATAATAGTAACGTCTGCTATACAGATTTATTAGAGCATAATAGACAAAAGATATCAAATATAGTATAGTCACTATCTGATGCATAACATTATATTCTTTATAGATTCACAACTGAATCCAATTGCAAAAAAATATGGAATTGTTTTTAAACAAAGGACACTTGATGCTTTATTTCAGTATTGCATGTGCCTTACAGATACACAGAGCTTGAGAATCTGCACCAGTGATAATTGCTGGCTTTTGTACTGTGGTACACTGCTGTCACTCCCTACCTAATTACAACCTTGTCCTTCCCCAAGTATACATTTCTTTTCCAGGATATCTTTGGTGTAACACCTGTTAGAAAATGATCTGGTACATAGTATGAACCTAGTTAGACCACCAATTTCAAATGTCTATTTGTATATTCAGAAGATCATCTAGAATTCATCATCATAAAACCAATTACTTGCCCCAGACTAACCTTAGCTAGAGACACTGTGATAACTGGATCACCTATATAAGTTTTATCAATTAAGAAAAAAAACCTGAAGATGGACTGCATACTGACAGTTCCCAGCTTACCATGATCCAGCTTACAAATTTCAGTAGAAAGTGTGCTTTAAATTTTGAATGTTGATCTTTCCCTGGGATGATGATACATCATGTATATTCCGCTGTGATTCTGGGCAGTGGCAATGCACCCCATTCTGCCACACAATCACCAGGACAGACAGCAGATACTCCACAGTGTTCTGCATTGCCAGCATTTCTGCATACTGTGTGTTGATTTCCATATCCCATAATGCACACAAAATGCCCCTCTCTGTGTGTACCTAAGCCTGTATTATAAAACAGGCTTTGTGTTAGATGATTTTGCCCTTCTAGGCTCATGTGCTAGCTGCCTGATCATTTTTAAGATCAGATAGGCTAAGCTACACTATTCAGTAAGTTAGGTGTTATGGTTTAGATATAAGATGTCCCCCAAAAGCTCATGTATGAGACAATGAAAGAAAGTTTATCAGTGAAATGATTAGGTTATGAAAGTCTTAACCCAATCAGTGAAATAATCTGTTAATAGGGATTAACTGGGTGGTAACTGCACACAGGTAGGAGATGACTGGAGGAGGTGGGCCCCTTAGGGTGTGCCTTTGGAATATACATTTTGTCTATGGTGAGAGGAGCTCTCTCTGCTTCCTAGTGCCATGATCCTAGCTGCTTTCCTCTGCCACACCCTTCCTCCATGACATTCTGCCTTACCTCAGGCCCCCAGGAATGGAGTTGACCATCTATGGACTAAGACTTCTAAAACCATGAGACCCGCCAAAAAACTTTTCCTCCTCTAAAGTTGCTTTTGTCAGGTCTTTTGGTGACAGAACAAAAAAAAAAAAAAAAGCTGACTAAAACATTAGGTACATTAAGTGCATTTTCGACTTCCAAAACTTATCAAGTCATAACCCAAGATAAGTAGAGAAGCATCTGATTCTTGGTCTTTAGATTGAGTCAATGGAGAAAAGTTTAACCTGAGAAGCAGAGGTCAAACCAGACACTCAGATGGTAGCATTTGATTCTCTCCCATATTTCTATTTATATCACATATATCCCTTTAATATGCAGGCAATTTGTAAGATCTTGAGCAAGGTGCCTAATTCTTCCAGGCCTCAATTTCTATTTCCACAAAATGCCTGTCATAGAGCCTCCAGGCTCTCGGATACCTAGGTACACCTTCCAGAATTTTATGAAGATTTAACAAGATAATAGAAACAAAGATCTTAGAACAGAACGGTGCCTGTACATCATAGCATTCAGTAGCTCTCAGTTATGACCAAGGTTGTTGTCTCCTTGAGAAGAGAGGTGCCCATATCCTGTGTCTGTGCATCATTGTTAGTTACCTGGATCACTATATTAATAATCAGATATACAAACAGGCTGTGATCATGGAGAAAGAAGACACACTCCATGGCCCCTTAAAAGATGTGTTGTGAGAAGCAAATTGATTTTAAAAAAAAAAAAAAGAGGAAAGACTTGGAAGTTAGAAAATAAGTGTTTGATGGACTCAAGAATTTGAACTCATTGTGTGAATGTGAGCAGTCTGCTTGCCATTCTCTTATCTCTAAATGACACGATTTTACATGTCTACTGCATAAGATTTTAGAAAGATAAACTGAGGTATCTCAAACAGTTAATGTTCATTTTGCAATTTAGATCAGCTACCTTTTTTGTAATGGTCATGAATTGATTTTCTCTAAACATTAAAAGCCAAAGAACAGAAACAACATGTAGTCCATATCACTTATAGAATTTGCTGGCTCCCTGTTCTCCCTGATATTAAAAGATATACTTTAACATCAAGCCAGATCATCAAATAAATATATACTAAATTAAATCCTACTGTTCCTCCTACAGAAAGCCCATTATCAAATTATACTACAGTACAATGCCAACAGACCATAGCATTATAAGGAGGCAGCCAAGGACATTTGTAATTACCTCCACAATGTTGAATGATTTTCATGGGTACTCTAGGAGAAATCCCAGTCTGGATTTCAGACTAAAAATGATAGTACTTGTTCTGAGTATTGGGAGATGGAATCCATTTCTGCATTTCTTTGAAATATTTATTGAACCGGTCATGGTGGCACATGCCTGTAATCCCAGAAGTTAGGGAGGCTGAGACAGAAAGATTGCAAGTTCAAAGCCAGGGCTAGTGTGTGGCTCTGGTTGAGTGTCCCTGAGTTCAAACCCTGGTAACCTCTCCCCCCAAAAAACCCATATATCTATCTCACCTACTATGTACCAGATTCTCCATGAGGATCCAGAATTACAACAATAAAGAATACAGGTAATATCTCCGTACTTGGAGACTAGTGGCAAGGAAAAGATGACTAAACAAGCAAATATGATAAAAAATGTGTATTATGCAATATGATGATACAGAATGAGCCACAAATAGGTGATAGATAAGATCGATCTCCTGTTTGGGTGGACAGAGAGGCTCAAAAAAAAAAAAAAAGCTAAGCTTGGACTAAGAGAAAAGTAGGAGGGCTCTGGAAAAAAAAATCATACTTTCATGCAAATTAGGAGAAAAAAAGACACAAATCAAGAAGAGTCCAGGAAAAAGTGGGTAGAGAGAGGTACTGAGAACCTATGATTGTCTACATAGTGACCAGAAATGGTCTATTTGTGTACTTTGCCTAACAGTAACAGTCTAAATGAATAGAATTATATTATGCAAAGTGTTTAAAACTGTAGGTAAATCATCATAGGTTCTTGAGGAAACTGGCCTGAGTTCATGACTCTAAATAACTAAATGGGAGAAGATGCCAAAAAGAAAACTAAGGAAGGTCTGATATTGTTTGACGTGTAATCTTGAAGATTTAACTCAAATTCAGTCACATCACTGTGACTTTATTGATTTATTTCCATCATTTCCATTACTTTATGAATGGAAAGAGGAACGCTCCATTTATAAACCCCTTCTTCAAATTGAATTTTTATTCTCTAAGATGCTGTAAAATTAAGAGCACAGAATTAAATATCTGAAATCTAAAAGGAATATTGGTAACAAAAATCTTAATTAAGCAGTCAAGAAACAAAGGCTTCAGTCTTTTTTTAACATAAAGAAATAGTCTTTGAGGTTTGAAGGCTATGTGAGAAATTTAATTAACTTGGTCCTTTCTGTGCTTAGTATAGTAACAACCCTAACCAAGAGTTATTGAAGATTAACTCTGTGCCAAGAACTAAGTGTTGTCCATGTCTGAGCTGAATAAAAACCTCACAGGGTAGGCAGTTTTGTCAAGCTGAGGAAACTGAGGCAAAGAGAGAAACTGACATTTCCAGGTAATACAGCTGGAAAACACAAGCCCAGGCAATCCAGGTCCAGAGTCAGGCTCCTAGCTACTACTTTATTCTCCCAATTTCTATCCAAGAAATGGGTCCTCAGGAAGCTCAAAAGATATATCAGTGTATTTAGCCTTGAGGTATATCCAAAAGTTCACCTTTTCTTCTTTGAAAATTTTATAATATAAAAATGAATGGCAAGCCCAGGTCCATCCCATCACAGTCAGACACCTGCTGGAGCTCAGGCTCTGGCACAGGACCACCTTCTCTGACCAGTAGACACCTGCTGGAGCTCAGGCCCAGCCCAGATCTGCCTCTGCCTACCTGTGTGTGAGCCAGACCCAGGGTAGGTCCAGGTTCATCACCACTCCCCAACCTGGGAGCCTAGGCCTAACCCACTTCCATCTTAGGCCACTGCAGACATTGCCATAGACTTTCCCACATAATAGCCTCTACCTTTTGACAACAGACTGGGCCTAGAAGCAATTGCATCTTGGAGCAGGCATCCCAAAACCAGTGTAATGCCAACCCTTTTAACCCCATCTCTGAAAGATCTTGCATTCATCTTGGGGCACCTCCACTGCTATCTCATGTTACCTCCCCTATTGCCACCACCACCTTCAGTTACAGTAGCATCCATCATGGGACACCTGCAGGGTCTGGAAGCCCAGAATTGAGGTGTGATACAGATAATCTGCATGGATAACTACAAGATTACAGGGTAGAAACTATAATATCTCAGATACACACTGCAAGAAAGGAAGACACATAAGCAACATGAAAAATCAAAGGAGGAAAATGCCCAAAATAAACAAGGACACTATAATAACAGAACCTATGGACAGTGAAGTTGATGAAATGTCAGAAAAGGAGTTCAGAATGTTCCTAATTAAAATGATCTCTGAATCAAAGAATGACCTAAATGAACAAATACAGGCAAAAATTGATCACTCCAACAAAGAAATAAGAGAGCAAATACAGGTAGCAATAGATTACTTCAAGAAAGAGATACACACTCTGAAAAAAATCAGAATTCCTTGAAATAAGAGAAACAATAAACCAAATAAAAAAAAAAACTCAACAGAAACCATCACCAACAGACTAGATCACTTGGAAGAAAGAATGTCAGATAATGAAGACAAAGTATACAATCTGGAAAATAAAGTTGACCACACAGTGAAGATAGTAAGAAACTATGAACAGAACATCCAAGAATTATGGGACAGCATTAAAAGACAAAATCTAAGAGTTATTGAGATAGAGGAAGGCACCGAGTTTCAAACCAAAGGAATGCACAATCTCTTCAATGAGATAATATCAGAAAATTTCCCAAACATTAAAAATGAATTGGAAATCAAATGAGGCTTACAAGACACCAAATGTACAAAATTACAACAGATCTATGCCTAGGCATATGATAATGAAAATACCTAGCATACAGAATAAGGTTAGAATCCTAAAGGACGCAATAAAGAATCAAATCACGTATAGGGGGAGACCAATTCATATCTCAGCAGATTTTTCAACTCAGACCCTCAAAGCCAGGATATCAGGGAACAACATATACCAAGCTCTGAAAGAAAATAAATGCAAACCAAGAATCTTAAATCTAGCAAAATTAAGCTTTAGATTTGATGAAGAAATAAAAACCTTCATTATAAACAAAAGTTAAAAGAAGTTACAACTAGAAAGTCTGCACTATCGAACATCCTCGGCAAAATATTCCATGAAGAGGAAATGAAAAACAATGATGAAAATCAGCAGAGGGAGGGATTGCACTAAAGAAAAACCTAATCAGAGGAGAAACCAAGTCATGTTAAATACCAAAAATAAACAAAAATGGCTGGGAATACAATCTTGTCTCAATAATGACCCTAAATGTTAATGGACTAAACTCACCAATCAAAAGACATAGACTAGCACACTGGATCCAAAAAAAAAAAAAAAAAAGACCCAACAAAATGCTACCTCCCAGAGATTCATCTCATTGGAAAAGACATCCACAGACTGAAGGTGAAAGGTTGGGAAAAATCACAGCATTTATTTGGATTGCTGAAGCAAGCAAGGGTTTCCATCCTCATATCAAATAAAGTAAACTACAAGCTAAAATTAATCAAAAGGGATAAAGAAGGAGACTACATACTGCTAAAGGGAACCATACACCAACAAGACATAACAATTATAAATATATATTCCCCAAACAATGGAGCATCTACATTCATCAAACAAACTCTTCTCAAGTTCAAGAATCAAATAGAACACAAGAAAATAATTCTGGGTGACTTTAACACATCTCTTTCACTAATGGATAGATCATCCAAACAAAAGCTGAACAAAGAGACTCAATATACAACCTAGAACTCAATATACAATCAATAACTTAGATGTAACTGATATATATAGAATATTTTATCCTTCAATGAATGAATACACTTTCTTCTCAGCAGCACATGGATCATTCTCTAAAATAGACTATATATTATACCACAAAGCAACTTTTAGAAAATATAAAAATGTAGAGATACTACCTTGCATTCTATCAGGTCATAATGGAATGAAATTAGAAATCAATGATAAAATAAAAATTAAAAATAGAAGGTACTCCAACACCTGGAGACTCAATAATGTTCTACTGAATGAACAATAAGTTGCAAAATATTTCAAGGAGGAGATTACAAAATTCTTAGAGGTAAATGAGAACACTGATACAACATATCAAAATCTCTAGGACATGAAGGCAGTACTAAGAGGAAAGTTCATTGCATGGAGCTCATTCCTTAAAAGAAGAAAAAGTCAACAAATAAATTACCTAACATTACATCTCAACCCCAAAAAAAGAAAAACAAACCAACACCAAAATTAATAGAAGACAGGAAATAATTAAAATCAGAGCTGAATCAATGAAATTGAATCAAAAGAAAAAATTGATAAAAAAACTTGATTCTTTGAAAAAGATAAATAAAATTGACAGGCCTTAGCCATGCTAATGAAGAGAAGGAAAGAGAAAAATCAAATTACTAACATACATGATGAAAAAGGAAATATCACAGCAGACACTACAAAAATACAGAAGATAAATAGAAATTATTTTGAAAACTTATATTCCAATAAAAATATCGAAGACATCAAAAAATTCCTAGAGTCATATGATTTGCCCAAATTGAATTAAGATGATATACACAATTTAAACAGATGAATTTCAAGCAATGAAATAGAAGATGCCATCAGAAGCCTACCAACCAAGAAAAGCCCTGGCCCAGATGGATACACAGCTGAGTTCTACAAGACCTTTAGTGAAGAACTAATACCAATACTCCTCAAATTATTTCATGAAATAGAAAAAAAGGAGCACTTCCAAACTGATTCTATGAGGCCAGTATCACCCTGATTCCAAAACCATGCAAAGACACAAAGACACACAAAGACACATGAAAACTTCAGACCAATACCTCTAATGAACATAGATGCAAAAAATTCTCAATAAAATTCTGGCAAATCAGATACAAAAACATATCAAAATGATAGTGCACCATAATCAAGTGGGGTTCTTCCCAGGGATGCAAGGTTTATTTAATATATGGAAATCAAAAATGTAATTCATCACATCAACAGACTTAAAGATGAGAATCATATGATCATCTCAAAAGATGCAGAGAAAGCATTCAACAAAATACAGCACCGTTCATGTTCAAAACACTAGAAAAACTAGGAATAATAGGAACATATATCAACATGGTTAAAGCTATCAATGCTAAACCCCAGGCCATCATCATTCTAAATGGAGAAAAATTGAAATCATGCCCTCTAAAAACTAGAACAAGACAGGAATATCCTCTTTCACCTCTTCTATTTAACATAGTTCTTGAAACACTGGCTAGAGCAATTAGACAGACCAAAAAATTAAAGGGATACGAACAAGGAAAAGAAGAATTCAAATTAGCACTATTTGCCAATAATATAATTCTATACCTAGAAGATCCGAAAAATTTCACCAGAAAACTTCTAGATTAAGAAATGAATTCAGTAAAGAACTAGAATATGAAATCAACACCCATAAAGCAAAAGCATTTCTGTATATCATCAGTGACAACACTCTGAAAGGGAAACAAGGAAAAGTACACCATTTACAATAGCCTCAAAAACAATAAAATACTTGGGAATCAACCTAACAAAAACCTCTACAATGAAAAATACAGAATGCTAAATAAAGAAATTAAAGAAGACCTTAGAAGATAGAAAGATCTCCCTTGTTCTTGGATAAGCAGATTTAATATTATCAAAATGACCATAGTACCATAAGCACCATACAGATTTAATGCAATTCCAATCAAAATCCCAATGACATTCCTCGTAGAAATAGAAAAATCAATCATGAAATTCATCTGGAAAAGTAAGAGACACAGAATAGCTAAAGCAATCCTTAGCAAGAAGAGTGAAGCAGGTAGCATCACAATATCAGACCTTAAACTATCCTACAGAGAAATAGTAACAAAAACAGCATGGTATTGTCACCAAAATACACTGGTAGACTAATGGTACAGAACAGAGGACACAGAAACTAACCCATGTAATTACAGTTATCTTATATTAGGCAAAGGCACCAAAACATGCATTGGAGAAAAGACAGCCTCTTCAACAATGGTGCTGGGAAAACTGGAAATCCATATGCAACAAAATAAAATTAAACCCCTATCTCTCACCATACACAAAACTCAACTCAAAATGGATCAAAGACCTAGGAATTAAATCAGAGACACTGCACCTATTAGAAGAAAAAATAGGCCCAAATCTCCATCATGTCAAATTAGGCACCGACTTCCTTAATAAGACTCCTTTAGCACAAGATAAAAATCAAGAATCAATAAATGGAATGGATTCAAACTAAAAAGCTTCTGTTCAGCAAAAGAAACAGTCCATGAGGTGAATAGAGAGCTTACATTTTGGGAGCAAATTTTCACCACTCACAAATCAGACAGAGCTCTAATCTCTAGGGTATATAAAGAACTCAAAAAGATAAACACCAAAAGAAAATAACCCAATCAATAAACGGGCTAAGGAACTGAACAGACACTTCTCAGAAGAAGATA
This sequence comes from Ictidomys tridecemlineatus, assembly GCF_052094955.1. NCBI lineage: Eukaryota > Metazoa > Chordata > Mammalia > Rodentia > Sciuridae > Ictidomys > Ictidomys tridecemlineatus. Next base: position 117,532,574 of record NC_135485.1, on the reverse strand, counting down.
TACAATCAATCAAAATTTCTGTATATCAGTGACAAATCTTCTGAGAAGCAAAGAGGAAAACTACCCCATTCACAATACCCTCAAAACAAAATAAGATACTTGGGAATCAACTTAATGAAAGAGGTAAAAGATCTATACAATGAAAACTACAGAACTCTAAAGAGAGAAATCAAAGAAGACCTTAGAAATGGAAAGATTCTGCTCTTGAATAGGCAGAATTAATATTATCAAAATGACCATACTACCAAAGCACTACACAGATTTAATGCAATTCCAATCAAAATCCCAATGGCATTCCTCATTGAAATAGTAAAAGCAAGAGTGAAATTCATCTGGAAAAATAAGACACTCAGAATAGCTAAAACAATCCTTAGCAGGAAGAGTGAAGCAGGTGGCATCACTATACCAGATTTTCAACTACACTACAGAACAATAGTAAAAAAACAAAAAACAAAAAAACAAAAAAACATGGTATTGGCACTGAAACAGACTGGTAGAGCAATAGTACAGAATAAAGGACACAAAGACTAACCCACAAAATTAAAATTATCTTATATTTGACAAAGGTGCCAAAACCATCCACTGGAGAAAAGATAGCATCTTCAACAAATGGTGTTGGGAAAACTGGAACTCCATTTGCAACAAAATGAAATTAAACCTCTATCTCTCACCATGCACAAAACTTAACTTAAAATAGATCAAGGACATAGGAATTAAACCAGAGACTCTGAGTCTAATAGAAGAAAAAGTAGGCCCTAATCTTCATCATGTTGGATTAGGCCCCAACTTCCTTAATAAGACTCCTATAGTGCAAGAATTAAAACCAAGAATCAATAAATGGGATGGAATCAAACTAAAAAGTTTCTTCTCAGCAAAAGAAACAATCTGTGAGGTGAACAGAGAGCCTGCATCCTGGGAGCAAATATTTACCCCTCACACAGCAGATAGAAATCTCTAGGGTATATAAAGAACTCAAAAAGTTAAACATTGAAAAAACAAAGAATCCAATCAATAAATGGGCCAAGGACCTGAACAGACATTTCTCAGAAGAGAATATACAATCAATCAACAAATATATGAAAAAATGCTCATTATCTCTAGCAATCAGAGAAATGCAAATCAAAAGTACTCTAAGATGTCATCTCTCTCCAGTCAGAATGGCAGGTATTATGAAGACAAACAACAATAAGTGTTGGAGAAGATGTGGGGGAAAAGGTACACTCATATAGCTGGTGGGACTGCAAATTGGTGCAGCCAATATGGAAAGCAGTATGGAGATTCCTTGTAAATCTGGGAATGGAACCACCATTTGACCCAGCTATCCCTCTCCTCAGACTATACCCAAAGGACTTAAAAACAGGATACTACAGGGACACAGCCACATCAATGTTTATAGCAGCACAATTTACAACACCTAAACTGTGGAGCCAACCTAGATGCCCTTCAGTAGATGAATGGATAAAAGAAAAGTTGCCTATATACACAATGGAATTTTACTCAGCAATAAAAGAGAATAAAATCATGGCATTTGCAGGTAAATGGATGGCACTGGAGAAGATAATTCTAAGTGAAGTTAGCCAATCCCAAAAAAACAAATGCTGAATGTTTTCTCTGATATAAGGTGACTGACTCATAGTGGGGTAGGGAGGGGGAGGATGGGAGGATTAGATGAATTCTAGATAGAGAAGAGGGGTGGGAGGCAAAGGGAGGGGACAGGGTATTAGCAAGGATGGTGGAATGTGATGGACATCATTATCCAAAGTTCATGTATGAAGACTCAAATTGGGTGTCTACATACTTTATATACAAACAGCGATATGAAAAATTGTGGTATAGATGTATAAAAGGAATTGTAATGCAAAAAAACCCAAAGTACATGTATAAAGGCATGAATTGGCATGAACATACTTTATATACAAAGATATGAAAAATTGTGCTCTATATGTGTAATAAGAATTGTAATGCATTCTGCTATCGTGTATTTAAAAAATAAAATCAATAAAAAATCAACAAATATATGAAAGAAATGTTCAACATCTCTAGCAATTAGAGAAATACAAACCAAAATATTCTAAGATTTCATCTCATTCCAATCAGAATGGTAGCTATAAAGAATACAAATAACAATAAATGTTGGTGAGGATGTGGAGGAAAAGGCACCCTCATATTGCTGGTGGAACTGCAAATTGGTGCAGCCAATATGGAAAGCAGTATGGAGATTCCTTGGAAAACTGGAATGGAACCACCATTTGACCCAGCTATCCCTCTCCTCAGTCTATACCCAAAGGACTTAAAACAGCATACTACAGGGTCACAGCCACATCAATGTTTATAGCAGCACAATTCACAACACCTAAACTGTGGAGCCAACCTAGATGCCCTTCAGTAGATGAATGGATAAAAATATGTGGTATATATACACAATATAATACTATTCAGCATTAAAAGATAAGATAAAATCATGGCATTTGCAGGTAAATGAATGGAGTTGAAGAATATAATACTAGGTGAAGTTAGCCAATCCCTAAAAACCAAATGCTAAATGTTTTTTCTGATAAACAAATTATACAGTCACCTAAGTCTACTGGTTAAGAGGTTATGTTCTGAAGTTTGTTGGCCTTGTTTGAATTGCAGTGAAGCCATGTACTAGGTGTGTAAATTGAGGCCAACTATTTTGCCTGAATAAGTCTCAATTTTCTTATCAATTAAGTGGGAATAACAATAACACTTACCTCATAGAATCATTATGAGAATTATAGGGATCCATGATTGTATGAATTACATGAATCAATTTGCATAGAGCATAGTAAATGGTGCACTCAACAAAATTTAGCTTTTACCAACATTAAATTAAATATTTGATGTGAGCAACATTGACATAATTATGGAAACCACTTTATGAACTTGAGATATCAAAATGTACCTGTAAATCCTGAACATTTAGCCATGAAGCAGTGTAAGGAAGGCCAGTAAGCAAATCATTAGTACGTCAAGAAATATCCATTCTAAAACTAAATTATAATCCCAAAGCTAAAGGAATAGTGGTTTGGTTTCAGCTACCCCCAATAACTTTAATTTGTTCCATTCCAAGCTCCCTGGGAACCTTCCTGAAAAGCTAAAGGTAATGCTAACAGGAAGAAAGGAGCATCCTTCGAGTTTACAATCTCTTTGGGGCCCTTCTCAGCCTCTTAGGTCAACCTGGATTCACAGGTAGAACTTCTGAGGTGATTCTGCATTCAAACACAAGCCACTGATTTGCTGTATTTTGGATTCAAATCCTGGAATAACCTCAACATTCAGAGAATATCCTTTATGTGGTGTGGCATGACCACAGATCAATACTTTCATCTACAACTGTAGTTAATAGGCTAACTATCCTATAATGTATCAAAACATTTGTCTCCCAGGTAGAGATAATCTGGTAAATCAGACTCAATAAACCACATCATGAAGCTTGAAGAAACCAGTGGCTAGTTAGTATCCATGCTGAACAACATCAAATGTCTTTGCTTCTTTTTCTTTATTTGTTAAATAAAAGTGTTTAAATCCATTGGAGAAAAAAAACATCAAGCCATTGAGACTAACATGGTCTGGCTCTGGACCTCTTGAAAAGATTCTGTCTACTGAAGAAAGATAACTCATTTCCTTCTTACTTTTAAAAACTTCCAAAGGGGGGAAAAAAAATTCTACTTTCACAGTATCTTATAATAACATGCCTGACTGTCAGCAAGTTCTCTACCTCCACCGCTCCACCCTGGCTTCCTCTCCTCATCATGCAAATTGCCATTGGCTTTAATTAGATTTAATAAGCCACTGGGAAGTGCAGCAGGGAAATGGAGAGCAAAGATTACACAGTGTGGGCTTACTCTTGCATGTCCAGCACAGCATTTCTCTGGAACTCTCATATCCTCCCAGGCTGGGAAAATAATGAATGCCAAGCGTATGGAAAGACATGCTGTTGCTGCTGCTGCTGTCCAAATGTGAAACGTGGGTGGAGAGAAATCATTAAAAAAAAAAAAAAAAAAAAAAGTAAGGGAAAAGGGAAAAGGAACCCGAATCCCCAACAGCTGCAAATAACGAAACACGTGAATCTGTTACCTCGGATGAACTCTGATTTCCTGCTCACAGACGGCAGGGTCCTGTTGAGCCCCAAGATCCTATCCAGGTGGAAGGCAAACACCTCACTCATGTCCAATGGCTGCTTGAGCAAACCACAGGGGCTAGAGCCACAGCGAGGCAATGAGCCAGCTGTGCTCTCCTCCAGCACCAGCAGGCGGGCACCACTCCTTGAGGACACAGGCTGGACGCCCGCCACCGCACCATCTGCCAACAGGCGCATTCTGCGGATGTCTTCTCTGCTCAGCCACGAGGGGGCGCTCTCGCTGTAGATCCTGATGTTGCTCTCTCTGGCCTTGGGCAACTGGAAGTCTAAGACCCCAACTCGGACTCCAGGGCCCCGCACCAGCCTCCAGGATGGTTCTCCAATCTTGGCCAGGTTTCCTCCCTGAGCATACCCAAGCACTTCAGCATCAGCTGCCCTTGCAGCGTCCTGTGTCTGAAAGGACGGTCCAACCAATGCTTGCTGACCAGGGATACCAGATGCAACTGCATATTTCTTCCTGCGCTTGGGTTTCACAGTCCCACGGATATTGGCAGGCTTGCTGCGCTTGGAGCGTAGGGTAATGTACACCACGTTGGGCTGCAAAGTGGTCCCATTGCCCTGGGACTCAGGAGGAGCCAGGGTGCCATCCAAGGGGATCTCAGGAAAGGATGCCTCTGCAGAGTCGCGGTTGCGGGGTGGCCTCTTGTCGGTTGCTTGTCCGTGCTGGATTGAGGTCCGCCCCACCTGGCTAACCAGAAAGCCCAGGTAGATGGCACAGGCAGTGCCCAGCAGAAGGTTCCTCCGGGTCCTGGGACGCCGGCTGCTCCAGAGTTTACGCGCCCTCGGGACGCACAAGGAGCAGATGAACCAGTTTATGAGCTGCCCTGGCTTGTCTGGACAGGTCATTTCTCTGCTGTATCCACATGTTGAACAGAGTTTAAGGTCTGCAGTTGGCTCCTGCTGATACGATGCATGGTTTCCTGAATTCAGCTGTCGTGTCCGGTTGGTTATCTAAGTGGTCTCCAGTGGGTTGAAGTGGAAGGGAAGTCTTGGTGATAGAGCTGAGAATGTTTTTGACACTCGCCACAACAAACCTTTTAAACTTCTATCAACCTCCCCAAGGAGAAATGAGAGTTGATTCTGGGAATGAATGGAAACAGAGTTAACTGAGTCACATCTCAAACCGTTTCAGTTCCTCTACAGGAGGAAAGAAAAAAAGTAACCCTTTCCTTCCATAAATTTTACCACTAAATACGTAAAGTTTAAAAAATGAAAGCAAAATAGATGTGTAGGTTTATATTCAGTTTAAAGCTGTGAAAATAAGCCACGAAAAATCCAAGAATATTTATGACTTGTAGCTAGAGTCTTTTAATTTGATTCTGAAGCAAAGCAGTAAAATTTGACCAACCTGGGCTTTTCCTTTTTTCACAGCAGAAATAACTTAAGACAGATGGCTTTTAAAAATTTATAGCTATCCTACATTATTTTCAAAAATCATGCATTAACTAATTAGGCAGGAGCACAAAGTATTAACATTCAAACTCAGGAACATATTATCTTAATCTAATGGTATACAGATTTTTCTTCACAATGTGTTCCATTATCTTATTTTAAATGTTACTATAATATAAAGCCATAAATGTCTATACAGCACGGGAGCACTTACATTTATTCAGTCACACACAAACACACCAAACACAAATCCAACTACTTTTCATTTATTTTCTTTCCACCAAAGTCAGCTGAAAGAAAACAAAAGAATCTCTAGTACAATCTCTTCACATTATTAGAAAAGAAGAAACTCGTAAGCAATCTTACTTACACAGCTGGACTCAAGCTTGGCTCCAGGAAGAATGTAATCCCTGACTCTAATGCAAAGAACTTCTAAAGGCTGAGGCATGTAAGTAGAACATATTTCATGGTCAAGAGTGTTCCACAGTTCAAACATTTCAGCTCAGCTTTAAAACTCCCTCAAAAATCACCGACGGCAAGGCAAAATGGATACTTGTAAACTAGCTACTGACGTTTTTCAGACATCCAGGGATTTGGTAAAGAAGATTTGAAAAATAAACTTCAGTTTTATATTCTAAAAAAACAAATGCCGTACAGAATCAGTTTTCATTCAAACAACTTTCCGCTTATTTTTAACCCCTGGGAGCCCTCTAGTGTCCTGTTTGCAAACAGACTCAGAAATGTCAGCCTTGTGAGGTTAAAAAGTATCTGGAGTGTTTGTTTAGTTTGGTGGAGCAGCCCATGCTGAATAAATACCTTGTAAAATAAAGAATGCCACTGCCCCTCTGTCCATCCCACGTATCTGGAGAGTGGAGCACCAGGGTTCCAGGACCTAGCACTTACCTCACCATCCTGGCCATTTGCAGAATAGCACTTGTCTCCCAGTTCTGGGAAGAGAAGGCCTAGAAGATCAGAAAAGCTAAGAAAGGGTTACTATGAATGAGAGAGAAATAGAACAGTGAGATAAGAGTGCAGAGATAGGGAGAGACATTTATAGTGAGCAGTTACATGGTGCAGCAGTTCACAAAAAGCAGTCATGGGGCCTCTCTGATTGGAGGCTTTTTAAAAAAAAAAAAAACAGGTTAGGGATTGGCCTAGGTTGTTTGCAAGTCTTGGTACAAAGCCGGGGGAGCTGATGACCTTGGGCTCTCACTTTGGCTTATTTTATTTGCTTGTATGGCAAAGGGAATCAGAAGTCAAAAAGGCACAAAGGACTTTTTTCTCCCTACTAAAAAAAAAAAAAAAAGGTTGTGACACTGGGAAGTAAAGTGGGAAAGAGATTACAGCATGGTGTAAGGTTTTAAAAGTTCTATATTTTACAATGAAAAAAAGAAGAAGAAGAAGAAGTGCTAGGAAGTTGGAATAGGTAGAGAAGGAAAGAGAAAATGTCAAAGTGGTTTAAAAAAAAACCACAAATTATAACAGGACTGTTATTTCAGCTTTTTTAAACTCAGACCTTTTTCCTTTTTAAAAATTCTCCTACTGAAAAGGGAAAGAACAATTCCAATATTGACAGTAGCCTAGAAGTACCTGGAGGTTTTTACTAACTTCAAGAGAAGGCAGGTATCAGAGCCATTTTCTGTATGAGCCCAAACTCTTAAAGCACACACTTCCATAAGCACAGAATTATTTTCTAGAAAGTAAATATGAACTTCTTAAAAGGAAACCATGGCACACCTGCTTCTCATAAGTAGCTAATAATTTTCACATATTTAGAAGAAATGACCTGAATCTTTTAAAATTAAAAGGGCTCAGAGGTAGAGCGCTCGCCTAGCATGCGTGAGGCACTGGGTTCGATCCTCAGCAACACATAAATATAAAAGACATTGTTTCCACCTATAACTAAAAAGGTGGGGGGGCTGGGGTTATAGTACAGTGGTGAAGCACTTACCTAGTAGGTGGGGGTCCTGGTTCCACTCCTAGCGCCACAAAAGATAAAAAATAAAGAGTCTTTGGTAAAGGCCAGATGATGATAAGCAGAAGTCTCCTCCAACTATTTTTAAAGCAACTTTTTAAGTAGAGAAATGACTGGAAAGCAAGTAGATTTGTCTGAGTTGGTAAATTTGATTGAATCCCCTCAGAAATGTCTCTATTAGAAAAAAAAAGAAATACATTGCCTCCTCCTCCTACAGAGGAGGCTAAAGCATATGATGATTGGAAAATGGGCTGCAGAGGAGAAGGCCCAGCTTCAAGTTCTCCTTCCCCCTTCATTTGCTATAGGTGGTGCCCTGGGACATGTAATTATATTGTCTGAGCTTTTGTCTCCGTATCTTTAAGGGAAGAAGAATAATAGCACTCAGCCCGTGGTGGATTTCTCGTAATGATTAAAATAAGATAATGGCAAGGGAGTGGTCGTTTGGAATAGTCAGCAAAGTGTTTATCTCCCCCACAATCCACTCACCTTATCAAACTTCTCAAAGACCCTCCCTACACCAAGGTATTTTGGTAGAATTGAGAAAAAGAATGGAATTCATCCAATTTTATCACTCCTCCCGCTGCCCAAACCTGATTTGAAGTGTGATTTACTGGAGAATTGAACCCAAGGCCTCACAAGTGATTACCAAATGCTGTGCTACTGAGCTAAATCCCCAGTCCCTAGTAGCTCTTTCAGTCCCCTTGGATGCAATCTCAGATAGGTTACCTGACTTTTCTAGTTACACTTAGATTTCTTCTAGGTTCTTCAGTCATTGTTATAGGCATATAAATACATGTATACCCATATTACGCTTTGGATATGAGGTGTCTCTCAAAAGCTCCTGTGCTAATACAGGAATGTTCAGAGGTAAAATGATTAGATTAACTTTCTATAAAAATTATCTACCAAAAAAAAAAGGGTCAAAAAGTACACAATTAACTTAGCGAGACCCTAAGCAACTTAACACATCTGTCTCAAAATCAAAAATGAAAAGGGCTAGGGATGTGGCTCAGTGGTTAAGTGCCCCTATACAAAAATAAATAAATAAATATAAGAAGACGAGGGTAAAGCTCATTATACTTACCTGGGGAGTTTTGAATACATCTTAATAGGAAGGAATGAATAGTCACAAAGAAGCAATATGAGTGAGGACTGGGGGTTGTGGTAATAAGCTATTTCTTCACATTTACATATTTTTTTATATATCTTTTCATTCAATAAAATTTAAAGATTTCGTGGATAAACCAGTATTCATATTATAATGTTTATACTCCATGAATTTTATTTATGTTTATAAGAGGAGAAGAGAATAAAATCTTCTATATCTTTTATTTGCTATGGAGACTCCATATTAGTTTTATTGTTTTAAAATTAAATTTTAGAGATACAGAACGATAAAATCACTTAAAACTTTTAAAATATATGGTTGCATAGGCCACATACTTTCCCAGAGATTCAAATTAAATTGATCTGAGTGGACCCCAGGAATTCATAGTTTTAAAAACTTACAATGTTCTATCCAGAGTATACAAAGAACTCAAAAAATTAGACAATAAGATAACAAATAACCCAATCAACAAATGGGCCAAGGACCTGAACAGACACTTCTCAGAGGAGGATATACAATCAATCAATAAGTACATGAAAAAATGCTCACCATCTCTAGCAGTCAGAGAAATGCAAATCAAAACCACCCTAAGATACCATCTCACTCCAGTAAGATTGGCAACCACTATGAAGTCAAACAACAACAAGTGCTGGTGAGGATGTGGAGAAAAGGGTACACTTGTACATTGCTGGTGGGACTGCAAATTGGTGCGGCCAATTTGGAAAGCAGTTTGGAGATTCCTGGGAAAGCTGGGAATGGAACCACCATTTGACCCTGCTATTGCCCTTCTCGGACTATTCCCTGAAGACCTTAAAAGAGCATGCTACAGGGATACTGCCACATTGATGTTCATAGCAGCACAATTCACAATAGCTAGACTGTGGAACCAAGCCAGATGCCCTTCAATAGATGAATGGATAAAAAAAAAAATGTGGCATTTATATACCATGGAATATTACACAACACTAAAAAATGACAAAATCATGGAATTTGCAGGGAAATGGATGGCACTAGAGCAGATTATGCTTAGTGGAGCTAGCCAATCCCTAAAAAACAAATATCAAATGTCTTCTTTGATATAATGAGAGCAACTATGAACAGAGCAGGGAGGAAGAGCAGGAAGAAAAGATTAACATTAAACAGAGACATGAGATGGGAGGGAAAGGGAGAGAAAAGGGAAATTGCATGGAAATGAAGGGAGACACTCATTGCTATACAAAATTACATATAAGAGGTTGTGAGGGGGATGGGAAAATAAACAAGGAGAGAAATGAATTACAGTAGATGGGGTAGAGAGAGAAGATGTGAGGGAAGGGGAGGGGGGATAGCAGGGGATAGGAAAGGTAGCAGAATACAACAATTACTAATAGGGCATCATGTAAAATTGTGGATGTGTAACTGACGTGATTCTGCAATCTGCATTTGGAGTAAAATTGGGAGTTCATAACCCACTTCAATCTAATGTATGAAATATGATATGTCAAGAGCTTTGTAATGTTGTGAACAACCAATAAAAAAAAATTCAAATAAATAAATAAATAAATAAAGTGCCTGGTCTTCATATACATCAAAAAAAAAAAAAAAAAACTTACAATGTTCAGGGTGATGGTTCACTATTCTAAGAGCTAAAATAGCTTGTTCCCAAAGCATCTTTTTACAGTAAAATGATAAGTCTTAGGTTTCACTGGCAATGAAATCTGTAAATCTTTCAAGACTTCCAATTTTAAGACTCAAGTGTGGTAAAGGCTGTTTTGCTTTCAGCCTGGAAAAAGTCCTAGACTGGTAGACAGTAAGCCTTCATATTCCCCACCGATTGCACCTTACTTCCCCCCTCTCCTGTCATGGGTAAAACTTGCTGTGTGGCTCAAGTTTACCCACCTGCTGAAAGCCATTCCGAAAGTGAGAAAAAATATATAAGTTCTCCAATTGTTGGAAAGCTGAGTACTAAGTTCTCCCTTGTTGTGGACCATGCTTGCTATGCATATTACAAACCTGCAGATGGAAACCTGGTTCTAGGCTGATCAAAAACTTTCACTGTGTCCCTGACCCTAGTTCACCACCCTACTGACCTCTAAACCCACACCCCTTTCTAGAACAATTATCCCAGCTTTAGCCTAATATAACCTCTGTCCTGTTTGCCATATGAAATTTGCTAATACTTCTGCTATTCATTCTAACATATGGCCTGGATAGCACCAAACTGCCCTATCCTGCCACTGAAAAGCCCTTCTCCTAATAATCTTTTGTCATAAGGATGTTTAAATGATACCAAGGAGTTTTCAATGCTTCAAATAATACTCCCTGGTTTATGTATTTAAACTGTATGTAAAAGAATTCATATAGCATTGTTTTATTAAAATATGTGCATATTCATATGACTCATGATTGTTCACCCTAAGGACATCTTTCCTGTTGATCTATGCATACATTTGCAGTAGGAGAAACACTTTAGAAGTTCACCTATTTCAGAGCTATAAATCCATGAAGCAACACTGAGGGCCATAGCTTAATCTCTGATATGTGACCAAGAAAGCACCAAGTAGGAATGACTCCAGGGGATGAGAGCCTGCATTTGCTTGTGTGGGTGTTCTTTCCTCTCTACTCTTAAAAGAATACTGAGGCTCCTTGCCTTTTACCAGTATGGAAATCTCCTGCAATAAACCATTTAGCCTCATCTCCCTAGGAATGTCTGTTCAATTTCCTTAAAAATGTGTGTAAGGATGATTCTGCCACATGACCAGAAACTGAACAGAGGGTAAAACAATAAATAGACAAAAAGTGTAACAAACAATTTGACTTATATTTGAGATGACAAGTATTTTAAGGTTATTGATCATCTCTTAATAAATTACACAACTTATTCACATTAGGATAATTAGCATTTTCTCATAGTTCTGAGAATAATTCATACAGCCATCACAGAGTTAAAAGTAAAATAGGTAGATTGGTGGTTGGCCTGAGCTTCCACTCAGCGCCCCCAAACAATCTAGACAACTAAGCGAGTGGGCAGAAGAGGGCACTGAGGCCTTAAACCCCTGTCTGCCATTCTTGCCACCAAACTGCACACAGAGGACATGCTGGTCCCTGGTCATTTTTGGTCTAGAGAGAATAACACGTGCAGCAGTGTTTTGTGCCTTTGTATTGCAGTAGACAAATCTGTCTCAGTCCTTGGGATCTTCGCTAGCACAAAGCAGCAAATTCTCTCTTTTCTCTTCACTTAAGGTGCAGTTTATATGAAACAAAATAAGCTGTCATGTTACATTCCAAGGAAGAGAGGCCCCTGTTAGGGTTTAGATGTGAGGTGTCCCCCAGAAGTTCATATGTGAGACAATGCAAGAAGGTTCAGAGGAGAAGTGATTGAGCTGTGAAAGACTTAACCCAATCAGTGAATTAATCCCCTGGTGGGAATAACTGAGTAGTAACTGAAGGCAGGTGGGGTGTGGCTGGAAGAAGTGGGACATTGGGGTCATGGCTTTGGGGTATACATTTGTATCTGGCAAGTGGAAATTTCTCTCTCTGCTGTCTGATCCTCATGTTAGCTGCTTCCCTTTGCCACACTCTTCCACCATGAGGCCTTGAGCCCCAAGGAAGACAGCCAGCCACTTATGAACTGAGACCTCTGAAATCGTGAGCCTCTAAATAAACTTACCTCCTCTGTTGTTCTGGTTGAGTCCTTGTAGTCACAGAAGTGAAAAAAACGGACTAAAACAGACCCCTGGTTGTACCAGATTAAATCTGGCACATTAGAAATGCCTTGGAGTTATAAATAAATACCATAAAAGTGAAGAGAAGTTTTGAGACTCCTTTGTGTCACCCTGTAGGATTCAAACTACATGGCATATCAGATAACTTTTTGGAGTATGTTAACCATGCACATATTTTATGAACCAACAGGGAAACTGGTTAGAAAATAAAGAATGGGTTAATATCACATACCCATTCCAACCACCCATTCCCACCTACCCAGACCTAACAGGTTCAAGTACCACGAAATATAGAAAGACAGTGAGGAAGATACTTTCATCTATTATTCTGTGAGATACCGAGGAACCAGCATCATACTTTAATTTTCAGGTGAGGAAGTGGAATGCAGCATCAGGCAGCATCTTATTCCCTCCATCGCTATCCAGGCACTGTTATGTGTGCTTCTTTGGGAGCATGCTGGGTAGCACTCTGACATGAAAGTCATGGTCCCACAGAAGGCAGCAGCAGCAACAGCAGGTACAGTAGTTAAATTGCCCTGAAGTAGGTGCACAGACAGAAAACATGCCATGAGGGAGGCTTATGCATGGGAACTAGAACTAGGGTTATAAACACATGAGTGACAAGCTCTGACACCCCTGAGATAAAATTGAATGTTTTATTGAGATGCTAGAGGTCTCATTTCATGCAAGAGAAAGAGTCAGCGCAATTTGAATCATTCCTACTAAAGAGTTCTTGGAATCCATAAGCTAGTCAGATTTGGGGAAATACAGATGGAAAAGCCATTTAACATTTATTAAAATTTTATTAAATGCCAATCACTAAAGGTGGGTTCCATGAAAGGTATTCAATGTCTAAAAGGCACTGCTTAGCTCAGTAGTATCCCAATAAATACTGAATGAATGAATGAATGAATGAATGAATGAATGAATGAAAATTTTAAGAGATAAAGCCTAATTCCTAGACCAGTGGGTCTCAAGGCATCAGTAGTGCTGATGCTTTGGGTCCAGGCACCTAGATATTTGTAAGATGTGCAAATCTTCCATCACCACCTCAGATCTACTAAATTAGAAATTCTGAAGGAAACACTGAAGGAGACAACAACCTATATTGTCTAAAGCCCTCCAGGTGATCAAAAGTATGAAAACAGCTACCTAAATGAGAAAACCCAAGAAGAATGGGGCCAGCCAAAGGAAAACAGGAAGATGCCAAAAGAGGAAGGACAGAAGAAGTAAAAAGAAGACGAAGAAGAAGAAGAAGAAGAAGAAGAAGAAGAAGAAGAAGAAGAAGAAGAAGAAGAAAAAGAAGAAGAAGAAGAAGAATATTTAAAGTCGCATGTGCAATTTATCTATTGTTGTTCTAAACCTAACCCTCTTTGTGAGAGTTCCATCTCTTTGCTGACATTTCAGCCATTGGATTGACAAAAATGCAATGTGTCAATATCACATACTCTGTCCAGCCACCCACCCTCACATACCCAGCCCTACAGACTTAAGCCCCTTTATTAGAGCAAGTTCATGGTGTGTAGATACTTGGGAAAGAAGAAATTTAAGATAGACTACAATTCACAGCTTGTGGAATAAAAACCTGGAGCACTGTGGCTGGGTGGAGGAACTACCTCAGGAAAACTGCCAGAAGAAATCAAACCTCTACTGGCCATCACCAGTTATGCCTCCATAAAGATGCCTTTTATAGTAAAATCACACTGTTTTCCAAAGGGCAGTCATCAGGTTCCCATGGTCATGAAGCCTGTAGCATAGCCAAAAATTATAAGCCTAAAAGCTTTTGGTTAGAAGCCTAGAGTAGGTTCTCAAATGAAAAAGAAGAAAATATACAAAAGAGTACAACAGAAGAAAATTAAATATTTTTGTAAGAATGAATATATCACTTTTCTAAATAGAACACACCCCAATTAGTTTTCCACAGGAAATGACCAATGCTTTAGTAAAGAATGCACATTGGATTTCAGTTCTTTAGGGAATGAAGCCATTCGTGACTAAGGTAATCACCAGTTCAGAGGCAACTCCTTGTTTTATTTTGGCACTAATTGCTTACCACATAGAAATAGCCAGACAATGTAGTCTTTATGACCATAAATTTGCATTCAATTCAATTCAATTGAGAATCTGTAAACAAAAAAAAAAATTCTTAGCTTGGTGCTTGTCACAATATGCTACATTCTGCTCAGTTTTCTCATCTGAAAAATTAGGGTTATATCTAGTTCACAGAGTGATTCTAATAATTAAATTACTCATTACATATTAAACACTTTCTGCAGTGTTTGATAGTGTGTAAGAAATTGCTCATTCACTTGTCCTCATTTTCTTGCAAAGATGCTGCTGATACCTAAGTACTCTCTAAGGAAACCACAAGAAGGCATTGACAGATAAAACTAATTGATCGGCACACAATTTCCGGTTCATGAAATAGTTGTCAACTTACTAAATTACTTAGGCAGAAAATTATCCAGAACTTGCTTCACCATCTTCTTCTATACTTAAAAGACTTAAAAGATAATCAGAAGTGTATTTTGCATGCTAATTTGAATGTAAATCTTTGGTTATTTGCTTTTGAAATTTAGAACTGGTATATGGTAAAGTAAAGTACATGAAACTACAGTAAAGTGAATCCGTGGCAATATAATGGAAAGCCAGGGAATTTGTTTAAAAAGATATTAAGTGTAGATCAGAAATTAGACAATTTCCTCTGGGGTGGTTTGACCTCTTCAGGCTGATTGTACACACTTCCCTAGGCCTCTGACAATATTACCAGAACAAAAAATATTTAGTACAACAATAGTAAATTAGGTTGATTAATACTAATTTTACTATTCTTTACTATTCTTAAGTAGCACCTATCTCATAGGTTTATATGAATGTTGTATAAATTAATATATAAAAGCCCTTATTATGAATACATGAAATTCATGCATACTTGAAAGCCCTCATCATACAAAAAAGAAGTTAACTTTGTCATTATCAGAAAGAACACTGTGAAGGGAAAGTTAGGATTCATAAATATTCATTTATTATGACCAAAAAATAAGAGATCCACAGTTGTTCAAGTCCATTGATAAGGGGAGAGGTCAACCAATTATTAGATCTTTTTAGTTAGCCAGTTCTCCTAGAAATATCTCTTCCTATTATGGAGAAACATGTGGCAGCCTATCACAGACAGAGGTATTTGTTGTTATGTCTTGAAGTCCATCTTTAATATTTTCAGTTCAAATATTTTTGGAGAGGGTGGAACTGGAGTTGTAGCTCAATGGTAGAGTGCTCCTCTCACTTGTGTGAGGCACTGGGTTTAACCCTCAGAACCACATAAAATAAATAAAATAAAGGTATTATGTCCATCTACAGCTAAAAAAGAATTTTAAAAATATTTTTGGAGCAACTACTGTGTGATAGACTGTCAAGTTACTTTGGATGTAGCAGTAAAAAAGATAAACAATGGCCTAACAGTCAAGGGATTTGTGGTCTCTTTCTGCTAACACTTTCTACTCTACTCTATTCCCCAACTTCTCCCCCATCTACTACCCTTAGAATGAGCCCATACCTAACAGAAATGTCCCATTTCAGGTCTCAATTCCTTTTATTTCATTTTAATTCAGTACATCATACCTATATACAGCCTCAAATACAATAATTTTAATCATAACCAATTTGTCATCTACCAAGGGACAGTACTGGAATGGTTTAAACAGTTGTGTAGATAATTCACTTTAGTTGATAAATAATTCATTCATCAATCTGTCATAAGTTTTAAATGAACCAAAGGTTATTTTCACATATTGCTCACTGGATCTTAGGGGAAAAAAGTCATTCTCCTTTTCCTCAAAAAGGAAAAAAGAAATCCTAGTCAGACATGGGGTGCATGCATGTAATCCCAGCAGCTCAGGATACTGAGGCAGGAGGATTATGAGTTCAAAGCCACCCTAGGCAACTTAGAGAGGATCTGTTTTTAAATAAAATGCAAAAAAGAAGGGGGGTGTCTGGGGACTTGGCTCAGTGGTTAAACACTCCTGGGTTCAATTCCTGGTACAAAAAAAAAGGGGGGGTGGGGGGAGAAAAAAGTCTTTAAATTTGGTTGAACTTGAGTTAACAGCTTTCCTTCTAAAATCCATATTTTAAAAAATAAACAAAAATGTTTAATAAGATGGGCTTGGAATTTCTGTAGGTATAGCTTATAAGGGAGAAACTTGGTGAATCTAAGGTTATTAAACATTTTTATTACTTTTCAAGTTTACCATGGAGAAAACAATTCAAAATTAAAATGTATAAATTTTGCTTCAGTGTGCCAGTCTTGAAATTCTCAAAAGCTCTGTTATTTTAAGCCTAGACTCATAATGAATAAGGAAAAATGCATCTAATCAATCATTTGCAAGATCCTAAAGATTCTCAAATTTAAAACTTCCACAAATTGGCATCAGTTTATATGAGATGAACATAAAAAAATCACTATAAAAATCTGTACAAAGAAAAAGAGAAACAGAATTCGACTACAGATGTACATATACAATATTTAAAGGAAGACAAAGGATGCTTGCAACATGTGCCATGTCATTTTTTAATTCTTTTTGCATGTTCACTTTGTCTTCCTTCAGTAAAAATAACATTTAGAAATGATAAAAGTAACTGTTGAAATTAAAATTCAGTGAATAAAATGCTGGGTTCTGGATCCATGAGTGTAACATATACTGAATTAACTCTTCTACCAAAAATAACTTTAAAAGTTGGAAAAACATATAAACAATCCTCTGAAGGCATTAGAGACTTGTGCCAAGTAACACTGAGCAGCTAGAATTCTTGAGAAAGGAAAGCATACAACATGTATTAACCTTGACCTTGGAATTTTCCTCAGGGCATTTTCCAAATTGTAGTGAAAGTGAGGAAAACCCAAGAAGAAAGCAGCAGTCCCATACATCTAAGGAAAGGAGCTGGAGTTAAGGATTCTAACAGAGCTGAGTTTTAAGGAACAAACTGTTGAAGTGAAAGGAACTTGGAAAAGCACCCAAATCTCTGCACTCAGCTTACCCTCAAATTGTTAGTCAACATCTAAGCTATGACAAAGCAAGCCTCTAAGAAACATATAGAAAACAGCAAACAGATAACGCTAATGCCATGATTTCCGCAGCTGAAGGACCCTGGGGAAATTCAAGAATAGAAATCAAGGTGGAGAAGACTTGCCAAACCCAGAGACTTGGGAAAAGACATGTCCTAGAAATGATCACATCCTATAATTAGCAAAAATGAAATAGGTCAGACATAACAAAGCTTAAAATCAAGTCTTGACTGGATCAGGTCATCCACTGAAACCCTTTATTACTAAAAAAACAAAAATTAACATTTTTTTGTGGGAATATCAGAGTCTTTACATCTTATCATCTGTAATCTGAAAACTGATTATAAAACAAGCTTAAAATAGCAAAAGCAAATAACCAAAATAAACAGAAAGGAAAGGATATTTTAAATAAATAAAAAAAAACCACCAATGTGTCATCTGCCATGTCTTCCAGGAGGTCAGCATACTGCCCTTCAGCCTGCACATGAATCTTGTGCATCAGCCTCCACAGAGATTTGTGTCACTTCCTGTTGCATCACTTCCTATTCCTGTGCATGCACCTTGACTTTCAGGCCAACTTCCAGCACTGAGCTACTGGACTCCCAGGGTCCTACCATTTTCCAGCACCATAGGCCACCTCTATTGAAAGGCTCTCATTTTTGTGCTACCTGTGAAAGTTGCTGACATCTCCCAGGATATGGCAGAGGTGGAGGGATGCCAGTGATCATCTGAAAGTATCATTCAAAAGATATCTTGCTGGCACCCCTACAGTTCTATGAAATAAATTTATTTAAAGTTATGTGAAATATGAAAACTTCCCCCCCATTTCTGACTTGCACAACTTTACTTGATTATACACTAGAAAGGAAAGGATGATTGCCAAGTATATTATTAATTTGTGGAGAACTCCAATTTTTATGTAGAGAGAGTTGTACTGAGGCATTGACCAACCCATCCACAGCCAGCCATTCGGAAGAGCTCGCCTTGTCACCGGAGAACCCATGAGGTTTGAAGTGGTTGGCCACCTCCAGGTAGTCATCTAGGAGACCTAGGCTTTCTTGAGCCCCCAAACCCGACTGGTCAAAGAGGGAAATCAAGTCCCCGGCCAACACCTTGCTGCTCAGGAAGCTCAGTGATCTCTTTGCCCCCCTACTCCAGGAGACTAATAAGGAGCCCCCCGAGATGGTGAATCTAATTGGCCATCTCCCAGAAAGTTTAACAAAAACAGATCAGGTTGCCCCTTTCAAATTCTTTCAACCTCTTTCCCTTTCCCCTGGGGCTCTTTCTCAAGACTATTCCTTTAGCTTAGAGCTAGGCAGCAAAGTGGATATCTCTGAAGGAGAGAGGAAGCCCAACTCTGCTGCTCATGGTACTATGATCCCTCAGTGTGTCAAGGAGGAAGATGCCCCCCCAGATAATGACAGTGACATCTGTATGAGCCCAGAGTCCGACCTGGGCTCTCCTCAGCATAGCCCTTCCACCTCCAGAGGCTCTGCTAATGTCAGCCTGCCATCTCCAAGTGGTCCTTGTGGGTCTAACTGCCCCAAAGCTTATGACCTTCCTGGAGATAAAATGGTTATAGCAAAAGTAAAAGGTAAGAAGATGGATAAAAAATTGAAAAAAAATGGAGCAAACCAAGACAGCAACTACTGGGTACTGCCAGAAGAAGAGGGCAGAACAGGAAGCTCTTACCGGTGAGTGTAAAGAGCTAGAAAACAAGAATGAGGCTCTGAAAGAGAAGGCAGATTCTCTGGCCAAGGAGATCCAGTATCTGAAAGATTTGATAGGAGAGGTCCGAAAGGCAAAGGGGAAATAAGGGTCCCTCAGTAGGGTAGTCAGGAGTGCTGTGCCTGTACATATGTCTCTCGTGCTGAAGCTGTGTTGGAATAAATTATTTTGTAGTTAAAATAATAGTAAAAAAAAGAGATGAGCTATACTGAAAATATTCAGACTTTTTAGAAAATCGTTTATCCACTATTTAAAAAAAGTTGAAGAAATCATGAAGAACAGCAAGAAATTTCAAGTAGTAGTGATAAGAAGTATCTTTGTGGTATCCATATAACTATTGAAAAACTAGAATGTTTATCTTAAGACCTATTGAAGTGAGAGCTGTTTGTAAAGTCTTCCTTATTTGTAAGCTGCCCTAAATGAAATAGTCCTGGTGAATAATGAGGGTTAATTAGTCTTGCTTGAAACTGTGCCTGTGAAAATTCAATATAGTCTTATTTCGAGCGTACTGTGGTTTTCTCTTGCTTATTTTAATTTTCAAATATTATAGTATGCCACAGTTAAAAGTAGTAATGATCTATTTAGCAAAAAGTATATTTTTGTGCTATTATCTCAAAAGTTAAAATAAGATGTTCTTCTGCCATTATTCTGACTTTTCAGGGTATTACCTAATGTGTTTTGGAGGTGGATCCAAGAATTTCTTAGATTTTCTGTTGGAATTAATGTAAGAGTGTCTGATTCAATGGTAAAAAGGAAGTAAAGTGGGGTAACTTTTAAGTGATAATGTCATTTATGTCTTTAGCTTTATGATTAGAATCCTGTTAAAACTAAATGGCATTAGTTCTTATCTGTCCCCAAATTGGAAATTTACTTTAGTCAGTATTTTAAAGGAATTTAAAGCCATAACAATAGCCATAATTATTTTTACCCTAGAGTGCTAGTTAATGAATGCAAATAGATTAAAGAGATTTAGAGTTATTCTTCATTTAATGGTGCTTAATGATGTTTCTTTTCAGTACATTTAATACAGGTAATTTTCTTCAACAAAAATGAGAAATAATGCTCATTGACTATATGTGAGATATATGGTTGAGATAGGAGTTCTTTTTCAAGATTTTAAACTATACTATGTATTCTACAAAGGATTTATTTTTTCATGAAATTTCTTAGTTTTCACATTCTATAAAATAGAAATAATAGCTTAAACAGAGAGATAGAGATGCCCAGGTAACTCAGACTTTAAAATAATATGTTTAATATATAAAAATTATGAAAGTATGGACAAAAAATAAGGAGTGAAAGAATTTCAACAGGATATTGAACTTGTGAAACATCATCAAATGGACATTCGAAATCTGAAAAATTGTTTAAAAATCTAAAATTGAAAATTTGGCAAAGTTGACAAAGCAGAATACAAGGTTTATGATATCAAAAACAAGATCTAGAAAATATAAAAGTTAAATATCAAGGAGAAAAATAAATAGCACTGTGTGTGAGAAAAAATAGAACCTGATGTTGCAGAAAAGCACTGGATACAGTTGAAAGGTCAATGGTATGTGTGATTAGATGTCCAAAAGAAACAAGAAAAACAACATGGCAGAAACATTTGAAAAGACAATGACAAAAAATTTTCCAACATTAAAAGATATCAAAGATGCAAGACAATCATCAGAGTCAATGTAAGATCAACTACAAATAACACTACCACTAAACACCTCGTATTTTTAACTTTCTAAAAACCAAAATCAATATAGCTAGAACAAGAATTGTAATCTGAAAAGTTGCCCAAAAGAAAAACATCCAAATTGACACATGAACAGTTAAGAGTATGTTAAGAGAAAGGAGCATTAGAGACATCATACATGGTGAAAAGATCTATATGTGACACAGAGAGAAAGGAGAGGAAAAAGTGGAACAACAATAATATTTGAAAAGAAAATGGCCAAGAATATTTCATGTTCAAAAAATGCCACAAGCAAACATTTTGTAAAATGGAAACAAAATAAAATTTGAACAATTGAGGTATAATTGTAGTTTAAAAAAAATAAAGATCTTAGAACTGGATGAGTTCTGGGAAATAAATTAATAAAATTCAGTGATTTTTATAGAGGGAACAGCTTGAGAGTTACACAGGTAAATTACCTAAGGAAAGTCAGATCAGGCACATCCAGAATCAGAACCCTTGAATTCAAATTAATGACCTTTTCACTTCAAAATTTTCTCTCATTTGATTTTATTATCTCAGAATCATTATCAGATGATATAGATCATTCTATCATTTCAAAGATAGATTTTCCTAAACTATTTTTAAAGTGTTCCTGCTGACCTTTATATATTGCCTAACATGTTGACAGTGAGAAAAAGGAGTATTAGGTGAGTCACTTGTACAAGATCACATAATTTTAGAGATATAACAAGGATTAAAATTTAGGTCACTCAACTTTCAAGTGACAATGTTTTTCTTATTCAGCTTTTTCAGTTTTGTTTTGTTTTTTGTTGTTTTTGTTTACAAAAGGCTTTTGAGCACTGCAAAACCACCGTTCTTTCACTTTGTGTTAGCTTTAACAATTACTTGTTTTGAGATCCATGCAATTTCTAATCCAGTCCCTGTACTCTGAAAGGGGAAGGACTAAGGAGAGAATGGAGAAAGGAACTGTAATTTATTGATAGCAGCCGTCTAACTTTTGTTGACCTAACACTTTTCCTCCTTTATTTTGGAAACAGATTCCACTGCACCCCTGGATGTGAGAAAGATGACATGACTCGGCTATGACAAAAACCATAGACCTCACTCTTATTCAGCCATTGGTCCAGGGTTGGGAACCTCATTCAAGCTTGTAATATTAGGCTTCTCATTATGGCCTTTAAGTTCAAAATGTTCACTCTTTAGTCATGAAGTCATGAGTTTCTAGTCATGAAGCCAGAAACTGATAATGGCCATATCTCAACCAGTTTAGAAAAATGAAGCCAGTATTCAAAAATAAGTAAGGGAAAAGGAAGAGGATAAATGACACAGATTAAAGTTCTATGTTCCATCTTCCCTGCCTTTTCCACTATTAAGGTAAGCCTATAAATATACACTTTTGCCTGATAAGCTCAAATTGAGTTTTAATCCCTTGAAATTCAGAAATTTTCATCTGATGCAAAGATTTATACTTAAAACTGAAACCCTGTGGAATGTAGGCCCTACTATGTGGAACTGGCTGAGTCCAAGATGGAATAGGAACAGTGAAATTCCTCCATCTCCATCTGGGTATTTAACATCCCTGTTATGTACTGTATTGGTTTAAATAATGTCTCCTAAAAACTCTTGTCCACCTGGAATCTCATAATGTGACCATATTAGCAAAGAGGGCCTTTGCAAATTAAGGTCATACTGGATTGGAATGGTCCAAAATCCAATGACTGATACCCTTATAAAAAGAGAACGTACAGAGACACAAGAAAGAAGCCAATGTAAAATCAAAGTAGTGCAACTACAAGCCAAGGAATGCAAAGGATTGCTAGAGCCACCAAAAGCTATGAAGAGGCAAGTAAGGATTCTTCCCTAGAGCCTTCATCAGGAGCATAGTCTTGCTGACACCTTGATGTTTTGACATCTGAAAAACGTGACAGAATGTTGTTAGCTGCTTACCTTGTGGTAAGTTGTAATAGCAGCTCCAGGAAACTAATGCATGCAGTAATAAAGCTGTGGGTAAAAACATTGCCTAATGCATTTTAGGAGTCAGACCATGTACCTAACAAGGCAGATGGTTTTGAAAATTGAAATAAAACATATACAAGTACTTGATCATGTTCCTACTTCCTAAAGACTGCAGGAAAATTCTAGAAAGAGAAGTTTTAGTTCAAACCTACTCATCTGAAGAAGACTAAAGATAACCTAATCATACAAACAAGGGGCATATTCAGATTTTGTGGGTCTGACAGTTACACAAGTTAGGAGATTATATTTAAATTTAAAAGAATACAAAATTGTATCTTAAAATGAATACTAGAAAAAACATAAAAAATCAATTACACGTTTTTAGAAGTTGACAAATGCTACGAACAACATCAATTCACACACTTTTAAAATTATTGTTATTAATATTATCAAATAACTCCCTGATACAGCTAATATCTATCCTATATTTTTGACAGGTATTCTTTGATAAGTTCTTAATATGGCAATGATTTTTAATACCTCTAAAGAGGATAGAAAAATAATCTGGCTTTTAATATAGCTTATTGCAATCTATTTTTTTACTATTTTTTGAGGTTTAGAAGTTTTCCTTTCACTTTCACAACTAATTATAGAATTTTGCTTCTTCTAAATTCCTCCAGTTTCTCAACCAGGTGACTTTTTGGTCAGAGATTAAGCCCCCAGAAAATTGTAGCTTTATGATATAGCTCAGTATGCTTGTCCCCAACAAACACACATACACATACACACACATACACACATACAAACACACATATGTACATACACACACATATTAATGGCTCCTCCAGCAGCTGGTCCAGCTCATCAAGGTTTCATCTATTTTCTTCACTCTTTTAGGTTTGGGATTTGTGATGTTAGATTAGTTATGAGATCTTGTTATTAGTTCCCAGAGAGGAGAGCAAGGAGGATTTCGTATCCTACTTTTTGGGGTTAAAGACAAGGCACAAATACTCAGTTGGGTATACAAGGGGCTGTTACTGGAGGTCAGTCAAATGTAGAAATAGTGCTAAAGATACACTCTCACTCAATTCACACCCTGGGGATACCACTGCACCTTTAAGACTGACCTGTAAGCTGGCACAGCCCAGAAGCTACTTTGCAACTATAGCTGCTGCTCCCACACCAAACCAAAAGATGCAGAGTGACCAAGGAGCATTTGAACTTAACCTTTCTTAGATTCATAATAAATCTACTTATGCAAAGAGCTTGGATTAAAAGGGGCCCATTTTACCAGCAGCCTGACAATTATATAGAGTTGGACAATCAGGAGCTATGCTAGACAGCTAAGCTGAATTCTCAGTTTCACAACACAGGAAGCTATTCTAAGGTTATTAGTTGAAAGCTTTTTGTTTTGCTTGTTTCAGGCAACAGAAAACATATGAATCTCAACTCAAGTCTCCACCAAAATCAATTTTACTGGTTTAATGTCACAAGACCATCCAGAAGCACAGTAAGTTTCCATGCAGTTAAGTCTTACTATGTTTCTCTGTGATTTTCTTGGCTTCGCCCTTTGTCCAAGTTCTGGCTTCATCCCTAGACTGACTTACATCTTGATCACACAGTGACTTCCTGAGGCAGCAGACACTGTAGTCTCCTTCTTTCATGTTCAGGCAAAGGAGATGATAAATATTTCACAAGCCCCAAAGGTTTATGAGCTTTGTGCCAAAGTCAGTTCTACAGATAAGAGTGTCATCCAGGTTTGTACTTTGGTCTACATTCTCACTGCTATACGACTTACCTGCTAGAAATGATTTTTAATAATCCCTGGAGCTTACTGTGTGATCAATCCCACACAAATCCTTAATTTCCTACTTGCTAAACAATAGAGAATGGCTAGAATATCTCTTGGATAGGCAAACAAAATGTCTATAGTAATCACAGTGGATTTTCTTGCATAGTGCACCAATAAAACCATGAGATTCTGGAAGACTGAGACAGTACTGACTCAGCTCTACATTCTCAGGTCCTTCTTCATGGCTGGCATGTAATCCATATTCAACAGTCATCTGAATGAATGAAAAAAATAGAAGAATACTTGATTCTCTTTGAAAATATATTTGTCACCAACCATTCCTGTAATTCCTGAAGCATAGTATACTTGTAATAATATTTGTACAATACCTTATTGTTCAATCCCACCTTGCATGGTTATAATTTTTACCTATTGCTTCCTAGGTCTTTCACTTGATTTCAACACATTACTGATTATTTTTAGAGCTGCCATTAACACAGACTTCAATTGCTGTCCTGTTTTCCCCTTGAGCAGTGAAGCAGTTGCCATGGAAACAGAATCCAATGCCTCTCTAGAGCCTCACATCAATGCAGTTTGATGAGAGGAACTAACATATTACCTCCTACCTGTACTTCACAAGTCTGCAGATATGTTACTCAAAAAAGATGCAAGTCATTACTGGAGGAAGGCATACTTGATGAAGCATAGGTTTGACAGCTTGTCTGAGAAAATGTATCAGAGCTCCCATCTGGAAATAATGCTTTAATCAGAGGGGGAGAAATATTTTAATGCTTGAATTGACTAAAAACGCAGTCACAAGGTAGATGTTATTGAAAGGTTGGAGGGAGAATAATTTTATTTGGTACCACTCAAAAGCACAAAGCCACAGACGAGTATCCCTTCTTCCAGAACCATGTATGGTGATTTTGTGGCAGGAAGTATCTTTTCCTCCATTTTTACCATGCACAAAAATTGGGATTTGAAATCTTATCCGGGTGGACTAATGAGGGAAAGACAAAGTAGTTTACCAATCAACACTGGATGAGGCAGCTCCTGTCACCCAAGGGATTTTCTCTGGAGACAGTTGCAGTTGCTATATCCTTGGTTTCTGCTCTTTCAACAGCTGTGCAGGGGCTACACTGGCTATGTGAGACATTCTGCAGGGAAGCAACAGCAACAGACACACAGAGTAGAAATTATCCATCACCAAACTTTTTATCACCTTTATTGGGACATTTTAGAACTGATTCATCAAGGGTCAATAATTGGTTCTAAATTCATGGAATTTAGTTCTAAGTGGAGTTGGTTTTAAATCTCAAGTAGAACAAATTTTCATAGTAAGACTAAGGTTTGGCCTTTTCAGCACAACAGGATATTTTATTTGGTGACTGGATATGTTATGACAGCATTTTCTATCACATCGTGAGATGCTTGCACAGAATACTCTGTAGATCTCTGAGGGTAACCTGAACTAACCCAAGGATGTGATCTAGAAGAAACCAGGATGAGGCAGATACATGTTACACAGGGGCCAGTGGATGGGAAAAGGGAAGATTATATAACCTTAGAGTCAACTTTGTCAACCAGAACCTAAAGCACATGGACCTAAGCAAAGCCGATGTAGTGAGTAGAAGAGCCACTGCCAAGTAATCCTAAATGGAGTATTGAATCATAAGAACAGGAAGGAAACAATGAGCAGATGAGAAACAAAGCTGGACAGGCACATGTACAGACTGGAACAGAGTCAATAAACCGAGAACAGTGCCAGAAAAAAGAAAGAGGCAGGAGATGAGACAGGCTACAAAATGAATAGTTGGGATTCCACCCCATAGATTGTCATGGAATTTTTATGGGATTTTTTAGTCCAATGTTTTAAACTGAGTGATCAACATACTTGTTTTTGGTTTTGTTTCATTTTTTATTATCTGCTTCTTTGTTTTGCATTTCTAGCCCTATACTCTTTTTTTTTTTTTCCAATACTGGGGGTCAAACCTAGGACTTCTCACATGTTAGGCAAGTGCTCTACTACTGAGCTCCACCCCTAGCGCAAGGCTATATTTTAAAGATGACACTCTATATGTCTGCTCTTGGTCCCTGCCTTCTCTGTCTGTGAGTGAAAATGAAGGCTATCCAAGAGCCAGATCAAGGTTAATGCTCCCACTTTTCTTAGCTGCCACAGTTTTGCTCTTTGTCCTAACCACATCCCATCTGTTCCCAAGAAATTTTCAATTATCTTAAGCAATCTCATTGTTTTTCTAGAAGAGAAGCAGATCTATATTATTAATAGAGGTGCTTTCACCTACCACCAAATTTGGAAATAACCTTTTATCTATGTAAACATTCACAAGCTTCCTACCACTGAATACCTCTGCAACAAAGCCATACCACATTTGGCACATCCCTAGGACTGAAGGTTGCTAAAGGTTGCCAGGTTCTCTGTAGGGCTCTTGTTGGAACTGTTTTATTGTCTTCCTCATACTAGGACTATTTCCAAAAGGCTGGGTACAGATCTTGTTCTTACTTGTTTTAATTTGAACAGAATTCCTAAACTGTTTCCTCTGTCTCTTGACTCTTACTTTTTGATCTTTATTACTTACACCATAACCTCCACCCCTGTCCTTGTGGCTTTCCCCATGCCTGTTCTTGTTTTCTTGTATATTCTTGTTGTAACAATCCTATGATACACCCTCACCCATTCATTCCAGAAGGGCTAGGAGAACTACACTAGCTTGAGTGAAGGAATATCATAGATGATGTCAGAGGAGAGCTCAGAGTTGAGTCCAGGTTTTGTTAAGTCTGTTACAGTTTAGATATTAGGTGTCCCCTAAAAACTCATATGGGAGACAATGCAAAAGAGTATAGAGGTGAAATGATTGGGTTATGAGAACCTTATCCTAAGCAGTGCATTAATCCCCTAATAGGGATTAATTGGATGCTAACCATAGGCAGGTAGGGTATAGCCAGAGAAGGTAAGAACCTGGAGGTATGTTTAAGGGGTGTATATTTTATCCTTATTGAGTGGATCTCTGTCTCTCTGCTTTCTGGTGGCCATGTCCAGACTTGCTTTCCTCTGCCACACTCTTGCACCATGATGTTCTGCCTCACCTCAGGCTCTGAGGATAGAGTTGGCTGTCTATGGACTGAGACCTCTGAAACTATGAGTCTCAAGATAAACATTCTCTCTTCTAAAAATGTTCTTGTCATATCTTTTGGTCATAGCAGAAAAGGAAAGCTAACTAAAACAAGGTCATTGTAAGAATTTTGACTTTTGCCCTGAGGAAAATGGGGAACCACTGGAGAGTTTTTGGCTAAGAAGTAGATGTAGTCTAAAAGTGATCAGAAAGGATCACTTTAATTTATTATTTTAGGAAAAGATTGTGGATAGACAAGAGTAAAAGTAAGGAAAGCATCTTTGAGCCATCACGTTAATTCAGATTGACATGACAGAGTCTTGATCCAGGAAGGTCATGATAGAAGTGGTAAAGTGAGGTCAGATTCAGATACATATTTTGAATGTCA
Organism: Ictidomys tridecemlineatus; assembly: GCF_052094955.1. Classification (NCBI taxonomy): domain Eukaryota; kingdom Metazoa; phylum Chordata; class Mammalia; order Rodentia; family Sciuridae; genus Ictidomys; species Ictidomys tridecemlineatus. Next base: position 117,504,492 of record NC_135485.1, on the reverse strand, counting down.
AAGGAAAAAAGATTTCCTGGTAGATTAGGGATGATGTGTAAGAGAAGGGATGGAGGAAAGGCTGACTGTAATGGTTTGGGTCTCAGCAATTATTTAAACACATAATATTTCAGGAAAGCATTATTGTGTCTGGCATTATTCTAAGCACTTTACCAGTCACAATGCATTTAATCCTCAACACAGCCCCGTAAGACAGAGACTATCAACATGTCCATTTTACAGATGAGAAAGTCGATACACAGGTTGCTGAAATGACTTGTGCAAGTTCTCAGTGAATTAATTGAGATGGATCATTGCCAGAGTAGAATAGTTTTAGAGCAGAGTTAGGACCTTAGTTTTGGGTTTTTTTAAGGTCTAGAGCCACTAGTTAGTCATCTGTCAGACTCAGTTCACCTGTGTTTTCAGGTGGTGTTAGTCCAGGATGTGTGCTGCTTAACTGCAGGGGTTTTACCTGTTTGCACAGGCTGGCACTAAAGCTACCACAGTTCCGTTGTCTACTAGAGCCAGTGATACTTGATAAATGTTTAACAGTCTTCCAGGAAAAAAAAAAATTTACATTCTCTGAGTCTCCTTATTTCGGTGGTGCAAATATTTATACATATCCAATTTCAAACAACCAATGAGATTTTTTAAAATATGAAGTTGAAAGAGATATACACAATCTGCCCTTCACTGCAGTATAGAACCATCTAGAGCAATTACAATAATTTTTAAGTGCTAGTGTACATCTAGCAATGGCAGTTCAAGGTTGCCAAGTGAGAAGGACAATTTATGGTTGGAGACATACCCGAAGTATTCAGGAAATTTTATTTAAGTCTGAATGAGATTGATAGCTAATAAAACAAGAAGGACAGAATAAATTAAAAGATGCAGAATAAGGAGGGGGCTGCATAACTATAGGAGTGTAGAACAATTGAAATAGGTGATTCTGCATTCTAGCACAAGGGTCCAGAGCAGAGATGACTGGGATATACATCTGAAGAGACTTCAAAGTCGTACCAGCCAATCAGAAGACTTCTCAGGAGTAGCTCCAGGAAGAAATCCAGGCAGTGAAAAGAACCATCATCAGAGAACTCTGGTATCAGGCAGGAGCAGATATTCAAACGCAGTATTGGCTAAATGACTGCTTCTACAAACCATCTGCTTCTGAATCTCCAGGAGGTAATTTTTTAAAAAATTGCTTCTGATATACTGTTTGTGGGGTGGGCCAAGAAAACATGAGATTCTTAAAATCTTCATCAGTGATTTATATACAATATGCAGTTGAGAACCTGATTACTATCAAAGGCAGAAGGAGTCAGGATAACAAGGAGTATAAGAGCAAATAAAAGACACCTAATTATGAGATCAGAGGATAGGGTCAGGATAACAATGACTGAAAGGGACAGTACAAAGATGGTACAGCAGCAAGGTAAAAGGTACACAAATGAAAACAGATGCTGAGACCTGAATATTATGAGACAAGTTAAGTATCTTAGTAAACATTTACAAAGGGTCTTGTGCCCATCACCAAAACTTTAACTTTATTCTAAAGGCAATGGATGCCAAGATAAAAATATTATTCAGGCAGATAACAAGATCATTTTATTTTTACCACAGGGTGGAAGATAGCAAAGAAGCAAGACTGAAAGTAGGAAAAATAATTAAGGAGTCATATCAAGCAAAAATGGTGAAGGCATTGTCAACCATTGTGACAGCAGAGATGGAATAATGAGATTGGTTGCAGAGATATTGTAAGGTTTGGACTGACATAGAATTTCTGATTAGATACAGAGAAGAAGGAATAGGCAAAACTTGATAATGATTTCTACATTTGGGGATATGGAGAGGGAGGGATGCAGAGAAATTAAGGAAGATTCTCACATTTCTAACTAGGGTGATTCAGCAAACAGAGACATCCAGGGAAATAGGACTCAATGAAAAAAGAAAAGACACATAAGAAAGTATGTATTCTTCAGGACTTTGATTGCAAGTGAGAAAAAAATAATTTAACTGGATTAGGCAGAAAATTTAGGCAAGGAAACCAAGAAAGAATTAAACCAACAAAAAGTGGTGTAGTGGGTTGTGGTAGCTAGAGTGTTGTATCCTCAGAGTATTATATCCTTTGTGGTAACAGTCCTGCACTTCTCCTGTTTTTAGTTCATGTATGCCTCACTGACCCATAGCCACAGAAATAGCATATGACTGCCGTACCCTATGCTTTTGTCCAGGGGGTTGGTTCAGAGGTTGACGCGTGACCTGAGCTACACCAATCAGCCATTTTTAGAATTTTACATGAAATTTAGCACAGACGTATGCCCTAGAGGCTTTGTTTTGAGGAGTCACCATTTAGAATCATGCCTAAGAGCATGCATTCTGACTGGAACTAATAGCTAAGAGAAGCAGAAATGAGGGATGGATCAAAAAAGAAAAGTAAGTGTCAGTTACAGGTATAAATGGAGACCTGGTTACTGAAGCTATTGCTTTGGTTATGTTAGCTATTTTGATATTCTTTCCATCCATATAAGAAAATAAATTTGTTCACCACCACCACCACCCCCAACTTAAGCAAGTTAACAATGGCTCTCCACAATAAAAAGCATAAGATTCTTCATTAACATCTGCTAAAAGGCCAACTAACTGGGCCTTGGGAAAAAAAATGAGATCCAGGTACAGAAATATCACCATGGTCTAGTCCTCTGCATTTCATCTGTACCACTCAGGATGTTGGTTTCATTTGGTCTCACTGCAGACTGCTTTCCTTCATATAGTTGGAAATGTGGTCACAAATAGCTCTTGAGTTTTGCTTCTCATCGGTTCTGTTTCCAGAGGGGAGCTGTATGTTACTCTCCATGCTTCCAAGTTCAGACAATTTAAGGAAGGATTGTAATTGACCCACATTGTGTCACCTAATGGATCAATCAATTGTAATTTTGAAATAATTGGCTGAACCATGTTGACATCCTTAAACCAATCCAGTGGGGGTGAGTGAGGTTGGGTCATGTATGAAAATGATGATGTTCAAGAAAGTCACAAAGTTAGAGCAAGAAGCAGAGAAATTCCAAACGTAGCAAATGGTGTTACCTACAAGGAGATGGTGTTTTAAACATGTTGAATTGAGATCACATGAAGAGCCAAAAGAAAGCTAAGGCAATGTGAATACATGAAATTATTACTCAAATCCATGAGACAATTTATGAATTTGACTTTGATGAATTAGGTCTTAGACTATGAACTTCAAATTCTGCATATACTTTTATCCCAAAGTTACTCTGGTCTCTAGTTTTTTTGTTTGTTTGTTTGGGCTTTGTGTTGTTTTTGTTTACTGTTGTTCATTTGTTTTTGGTAATGGAATTAAACCCAGGGGTGCTAACCACTGAACCACATCCCCAGACCTTTTAATTTTTTATTTTGAGACAGAGTCTCACTAAATTGCTGAGGCCAGCCTTGAACTTGTGATCTTCCTGCCTCAGTCTCCTGAGCTGCTGGGATGATAGGCATGCACCATTGTGCCTGGCTAGGTCTCTAGTTTTGTTGTTGTTTTTGTATATATATATATATATATTTTGATGGACCTTTACTTTATTCATTTATTTATATGCGGTGTCGAGAATCTAACCCAGGGCCTCACACATGATAGTCTAGTGCTCCACCACTGAGCCACAACTACAGCCCTAGGTTTCTAGTTTTTTTAAATAAAATTTACACATTATAATGTATACTTTAGAAAGGTAGATATCATGAATTAAGAGGAAAATGTTATAAACTGCAAAGGCAGAATATTAAGAAAAAAAAATCCTAATCTATGTTCTCCCTATTAAGGCAAGAGAAAAGACTGTGGACTCGCCTTGATGTGAACAACTGGAGTTATGGAATTGCCAGTAGAAAAGGAAAATTATGCACAAGCAAGTTTGGGGGCACATCTCCGTTTTCTCTCCAGCATCCAAGTGGAGATACTGAGTAAGCTCCCAGAAAGATAAGACTGGATTTCAGAAAAGCAGTCTGCAAACTTTAAAATTTAGAGGTCAAGAATAAAAGAAAGAACCATCCAAGGAGATAGATGGGAGAACCTTCAGAGTTTTGGAGAAAAATCAGAAGACTGTGGTGTCCTGGCAGCCATGTGAGTGAAAAACATCAAAGAGAAGGGAGAAATCAACTGCGACAGATGCTGCAGAAAAGTCACATAAATAATGACAGAGAATTAATCATTGGCTTTAGTAACACAGCTGCCATGGGTGATTTTGACAGTTTCCATGCAGTGATGAGGGCAAAAGGTAAGAGTCAGGAAGTAGCCAAGAATGCCATCTGCAGAGACAGAAATTAGATGGGACATTGTCCTGAAAGGTAGAGGATTCAAAAGACATAGCATCTAGCATCTTAAGACTCTGACTCATCTGTGTTCATAATCTTAAGACATATCCTTCCCCCATACACAGAGCCACTATCTGAGGGAGATGACTGGGGAATTCTGAGGTCATTTGATAAACCACCGAGCACTAGTTGTGTTTTGTGGGTTGTTTTTTTTTTTATAATTTTCGCCAAAAGAGACTGAATACTGAATAAAGCCTTTGTTCAAATTAGCACAGTGGACTAAGCTTTCAACCAAAGTTAACAGTTTTTCTTCTTATCAGCAGGGGTACAGAAAAAACAAATCAACTATATAAAATAAAACTAAAGGAGCCACATTGTATCTTCATATTGGATTTGTTGCCTGTGTTAAGTTTCTGACCTACATGGGGGTGGAATTTCCAATATATTTTCACTAATAAGCTTTCCATATCATATTCAGAGCTTATAGCTGAAAAGTTTTTCAAGCAGATCTGATCTTTTCCTTGCAATTATTTTGGCAACTCTAAAGCTATCTCTTACTATTGATATATGAAATTGAATATTTCCAGATGAAATCCTAAAGGGTGAATTCAGAATGTTAAGTTTGAAAATGAATTTTATCTGAAAAGTATAGAGATAGTAGAAACAGGGTAAAAATTGGAAAACTCAAAAATGAGAAACAAAAAAATGCAAGATGTACTTGATTGGCAGTGGATGATACAGACCTAGAGAACTACTGAACATGCAGGTAAATACACATGATATTTTTTTACCTGCTTCAGATATTTGTATGTATATTTCAATTCTATTTAATAAGGCATATATCTCACAATATTACAGAAAGTAAATAAAGAATTAATAACAAGCACTGAAATCAGAGATTTTGTTTTAAGAACTAGCACTATCACTGATAAGCCATGTGATCTGAGCATGTTACTCCCTGAACCTTGGCATCCTCATCTATAAAATCTATAAGGGCTTGTAACTGACTAAGTGGTTCTAAGAATTGAACAAGATAAGGCCAATCATGGTCTTTCTGCAAGGCCTGCACATAGTAGATGCTCCGGTGATTATTCATTATGAGCAGTGTATCAGCACCATTGAGAGGGCTTTCTTGTAGAAGGCTTTTCCATCGATGCCTTTCTTTCCTCACTTATTTCTCCACCTTTAGTGCTTCTGCTGGATCTCATCAATGACACTCTCATCAGCATCCTTGGTGTCCCTTCTCTGTCCTTCCACTACAGGTTTGATAGGACTCTCACTTGTAAATACATTGACTGTGGAAGAGGGTTGAAGAAAAGCACATGGTCAATTGATTGTATATCCTCTTCTGAGAAGTGTCTGTGCAGGTCCTTGGCACATTTATTGATTATTTGTTTTTGCTTTTTTTGTTTGTTTGTTTTTGGGGGTTTTTTTGTGTGTGTATGTGCTTAGCTTTTTGAGTTCTTTATATACCCTAAAGAGGAGTCCTTTACAAATGTATGAGAGGTAAAGATTTGCTCCCATTCTATAGGCTCTCTATTCACCTCACAGATTGTTTCTTTTGTTGAGAAGAAACTTTTTAGTTTGAATCCATCCCATTTATTGATTTCTAGATTTTAATTCTTGTGCTATAGGAGTCTTATTAAGGAAGTTGGAGCCTAATCCCAGATGATGAAGATTAGGGCCTACTTTTTCTTCTATTAGACTTAGAGTCTCTGGTTTAATTCCTAGGTTCTTGATCCACTTTGAGTTGAGTTTTGTGCATGGTGATAGATAGGGGTTTAATTTCATTTTGTTGCATATGGATTTTCAGTTTTCCCGGCACCATTTATTGAAGAGGCTATCTTTTCTCTAATGCATGTTTTTGGCACCTTTGTCTAATATAAGATAATTATAATTATGTGGGTTAGTCTCTGTGTCCTCTATTCTATACCATTGGTCTATCAGTCTGTTTTGGTGACAATACCATGCAGTTTTTGTTACTATTTCTCTGTAGTATAGTTTAAGATCTGGTATAGTGATGCCACCTGCTTCACTCTTCTTGCTAAGAATTGCTTTAGCTATTCGGGATCTGTCATCTTTCCAGATGAATTTCATGATTGCTTTTCTATTTCTATGAGGAATGCCATTGGGATTTTGGTTGGAAGTGCATTAAAACTGTATAGTGCTATTGGTAGTATGGTCATTTTGACAATATTAATTCTGCCTATCCAAGAGCAAGGTAGATCTTTCCATCTTCTGAGGTCTTCTTTGATTTCTTTCTTTAGGGTTCTATAGAAAAATGTTCATCACCTCTATCAATTAGAGAAATGCAAATCAAAACTACTCTAAGATATCATCTCACTCCAGTCAGAATGGGCAGCTACTATGAAGACAAACAATAATAAGTGTTGGTGAGGATGTGGGGAGAAAGATATACTCATATAGCTGGTGGGACTGCAAATTAGTGCAGCCAATATGGAAAGCAGTATGGGATTCCTTGGAAAACTGAAATGGAACCACCATTTGACCCAGCCATCCCACTCCTAGGTCTATACCCAAAGGACTTAAAATCAGCATACTATAGTAATGCAGCCACATTAATGTTCATAGCAGCACAATTCACAATAGCTAAACTGTGGAGCTAACATAGATTCCCTTCAGTAGATAAATGGATAAAAAAAAAAGTGTGGCATATATACACAATGGAATATTACTCAGCAATAAAAGAGAATAAAATCGTGAATTGTGCTGCTATGAACATCGATGTAGCAGTATCCCTATAGTACGCTCTTTTAACGTCTTTAGATAATAGTCCAAGAAGGGGAATAGCTGAGTCAAATGGTGGTTCCATTCCCAGCTAAGAACAGAGCAGGGAGGAAGAGCATGAGAAGAAGATTAACATTAAACAGGGATGAGAGGTGGGAGGGAAAGGGAGAGAGAAGGGAAATTGCTTGGAAATGGAAGGAGACCCTCATTGTTATACAAAATTACATATAAGAGGAAGTGAGGGGAAAGGGAAAAAAAACAAGGGGGAGAAGTGAATTTCAGTAGATGGGGTAGAGAGAGAAGATGGGAGGGGAGGGGAGGGGAGGAGGGATAGTAGAGGATAGGAAAGGCAGCAGAATACAACAGACACTAGTATGGCAGTATGTAAAAAAGTGGATGTGTAACCGATGTGATTCTACAATCTGTATACGGGGTAAAAATGGGAGTTCGTAACCCACGTGAATCATATGTATGAAATATGATATGTCAAGAGCTTTGTAATGGTTTGAACAACTAATAATAAAAATTTTTTTAAAAAGAAAGAATAAAATCATAGCATTTGCAGGTAAATGGTTGGCGTTGGAGAAGATAATGCTAAGCGAAGTTAGCCAATCCCCAAAAAAACAAATGCCGAATGCTTACACTGATATAAGGTAACTTACTCAGAATGGGGTAGGGAGGGAGAGCATGGGAGGAATAGAGGAACTCTAGATAGGGCAGAGGGGTGGAGGGAAAAGGAGGGGACAGGAGGTTAGCAAGGATAGTGGAATGTGATGGACATCATTATCCAAAGTTCATGTATGAAGACACGAATTGGGGGTCAACACACTTTATATACAACCAGAGATATGAAAAATTATGCTCTATATGTGTAATAAGAATTGTAATGCATTCTGCTGTCATTTATTTTTAAAAAAATCAATTAAAGAAAATCACATGGTCATGACAACAAGCGAAGTGAGAGAGGCCACATATGTTTGTTGGGGGCATTTAAGTGTTATTTATGCAACAGCATACCCTCACTAAGATGATACTCCAGAGTTCTAAGGTTTTTGTTGGTTCATATCTTAGATACAGGGTCTCAAAATGTTGCCCAGACTGGTCTCAACTAACTCATGGGCTCAAGTAATCCTCCTACCACAGCCTCCTAAGTAGCTAGGACTGTAAGTGCCTGGCTAAGAGATTTAAAAATTTTAATGAGTAAAATCAAGTAAAACCTTTAAGTATGACAGGATGAGAGGTTTTTGTTTGTTGTTGTTATTTTTTGGGTTTTGGTTTTTGGGGGGTTTTGCGGGTTTCTAAAGACAGACTCTATTTTAAATGTATTTATTGGTGCATACTAATTATACAGAAGAATGGGCTTCTCTGTGGAATATTCATACATATACATAGAATAATTGGGTCAGTAGTACTCGCTAACACTACTCCTTGCCTCTTCTCCTCCCTGTGTGCTCCCCTTCCTCTACTTTATTGGTTTTATTTTTACTTTCATGACACCCTTTTAATTTTTTTCCCTTCTAGCCTCCATATCTAAGAAAAAAATATATATTTGTCTTTAGCTTATTTTGCTTAACATAATGCTCTCCAGTTCCATTCATTTTCCTGCAAGTAACACAATTCCATTCTTCATTATGGTTGAATAAATCTCCATTTTATATATATCACATTTTTTTATTCATTCATCTGTTGGTGAACATCTCTACTGATTCTACAACTTGGCTATCATGATCATGGTTTGATAAACATGTCGTATGCACACATTCCAAAGTATTCTTTCCAAAATTCTTCTGGATAAATACCAAGAAGTGGTATAGCTGGATTATATATCCGTTCAATTTTTAATTTTATGAGGAAACTTCATACTGATTTTGGTAGTGGCTGTAATAATTTACATTCCCCCCCCCCCAAGAATAACATGGAGACTAAATTACCTTAATAGGTAGTTCCCATTTTTTTTTAGAAAATTGATGATCTTTATTCAAATTTAAGGTAGGCCCTTATCTTTTGACAAAAGATTAATGAACAAGTGCTGGGGCTAAGGGTTGCGGTCTGATCATTGTCTAAGCAGAATCAGAGCAGGATCTCTGGGAAATGAAATATCATTTCTTGTCTTCCTTCTTTATGTTTGATCAGTTGATTTTTGTTTGCTGTTTTGATTTCTCTCTGTGTGTTTTGTTTGTTTGTTTGTTTTGCTTTTGGTTTTGGTTTTACATATAAGTTTTGAGGCCTGCTTGCAGAAGACAGGAGAAGCAGCTTTACTGAGAGAGAACATTAGCACACTGCTTCAAGGTGCAAATGACATTGTAGTAAGACTCTCTGAGGTTCTTATAGAATCCGACAATGCCCTGCTCCCCTGGGAAGATGCAGCTTTGGGCATAAGGAGTGGCAAACTCTCCACCAGCTGCAGCAACAGGAGGCCTTCATCAGACTACTGTGATGGCAGTCGTCTCAGCCAGGGCAAGCTTAGAACAAGAAAGAACAGGAGAGTAGCACAATGGGAGTGTGAGACTTCCCTCTGGAAACTGGCAAGCTTAACTGAGACACTTGGATGCTGAGGTCTGGTAAACATGCTGCAGGGGGCTTTGCAATTTGGGCATTAAAAGTGTGAGACACAAGCTGTTTATTTGCAGTGACTCAGATTTCTCAGGAAGGGAGAGTGACTTATGCATCAATATTTTAAACGATGGTAGGTGAAGACTTTCTGGGACTAAAAAAGTAAAAATATCCCCACCATTCATCAGTCCAGAATGAGAGCTGTGGATAAAGTCATGTACAGATTTATTTCAACACATCATTTTTCCCGTACACACACTACATAAAATGCCTTAACAAACCAGTTCTTGGAAAGCTACTACTTTCTTACTGAGAAATTTTATTCTGTGAAATCATAAACTATTGGAAACATTTTTGCTCTTTGAAACTATTTTAGTAAGAATTAAATGCCCCATTCTCATCTAGAGAAATTAAGTCATTATGACGCAGTGAAGCTGCCTTTGATTTATAGTCGCCTAGAGACAGAGCGTCCCTGGACAAAACACTTGACGTGTGTGTGTGTGTGTGTGTGTGTGTGTGTGTGTGTGTGTGTGTGTGTGTTTTGATGGGGATTGAACCCAGGGCCTCTCACTTTCCAGGTAAGCATGCTACCACTGAGCCACATCCCCAGCCCAACATTTTACTTATTTTACTTCTTAATGTAGTTTCCAAGAAAACAGAACCTAAGTTCCATTTTGCAGTCCTGAGCTAGTGCTGACCCACTTTACACATAACTTTACTTTGCTTTGAGTCCATCAAAGCACAACTTCATTTGCACTGTGTCTAAACTGCACTCTTTCACAAAGTTCTGTATTAATTTTCTTTTCCTTTATCTGGTGAGGCACTCATATTGCAATGAGTCATTTAACCTAATTTAATTGGTCTATAGTTTGTCCCTAGCGATCTTGGGCTGATTGGGAGAGGATAAGACTATGTCATATTTTTTTTAAATATTTTGCCTCCTGTGAGTACCCTTAATTTTCTATATTTTATTCTGCTCCATAAGCCAGAAGTAACAAGGTAGTCTAATTGCAAATCACAGGATACTCATGGCCTACAAGTTCCCATGCTATAAACATAAAAAGTTATTGAAACTAAGAGTGAAAATAAATGTATAATGAAACAGAGAGGATGAGCCACTTATAGGAGAACAATAATAAAAAGGGTTTTATTCTCCTTGATAATCTGACCAAGCAGGTTTAGTGAGAATGACCACTGTATCACTTGAAAGCTATAGGAAATTTTTAAATACTTACAAACTTCTAATTCCTCATTCCAGGTCCTCACTCAACTTATGATCTATTTCCTATTTCACAAAGAGGCAGAAAAATGTTGAAGAGAATGTACACAAATTCCTACCACCACATCTTCCCAACTTCCTGTAACTGCTATTATTATTGATGGCTTCTCTGAGCACCAAACAAAGGCTATCTATGTCCATGCAAGGACATCATTCCAGTAATCCTCTCCCTTCTTTTCCCTGAGAGTCAGCCTTCAAGATGGCCTCCAGTGACCCTCACCCTCTGATATTCACACCATGATGCAGTTTCCTCTCACACTGAATCAGAGACAAACTGTCAATGAATAGAACCCAGAAGAAGCGAAAGTGTGTGATTTCAGAGTTTAGGTCACAAAGGACAATGACATTCTCCTTAGACTTCTCACCCTGTGTAAAGCCAGCACCATGTCATGAGAACACACAAGCAGTCCTACAATGAGGCCCAGAGGAAGAGGAACGGAGGGCTCCTCTTAGTAGCCAGAGCCAGCTCAGGACTCACATGAGTAAGCCACCTAGAAGGTGCATCCCCTAGGCCCACTCACATCTCCAGATGCGTAGAGCCCCAGCCCACATCTGACTATAACTCTTTACCCAATCCATCCCCAATTTTTTGCCCACAGAAACTGTGGGAGATGATACATGTTTAGTGTCCTTTCATGTTACTGTTTTGGGTGGCTATATTTGTTACAAAAAAATAGATAATTAATATGCATCCTGTGATCAAAACACTTCAGTGACTTCTTATTTCCCTCAGAGAAATAGCCAAAGTCTTCTTGATACCCCACAAGTCTTCTCATCCTGCCTACCCCCAGGACCTTTCTAACTTCGTCTTCTACTATTCTCCTTCTTACCACCTCAGATCCAGCCATAAGTGACCTCTTTGCCATCCTTCAAATATATCTCAGGGCCTCTGTATTGAGGTATCTGTACAAATAAATTCTCAAATAATGTTAGCATTTTCTTAAGCTCAAAATAGGTGATTAACACTCTCTTTGGTTTGGTTTATTATAAAATAATGAACTTTTTAAGAAATGAAGCTTTAAATTTTTGTGAACCTATTTTAAAAGTTAACAAGAATTGATAATGTTATTAATTGTTGAAATAACCTTCATTGTAAAACATTTTGTGTGTAAAAAAAAATGCTTTCATTAAGGGCAGCAACACTTTCAACATAGCATCATCAATTCTCACTAAAACAGCATGTTTTTCCTAATATCAGGTTGTTCTTGGTAGATTTGTTTGCTTTCATGATGTGATAAGACTCTTCTTGAAAATTATATATTAAATAAAGATATTAGAGTTAGTTGGTATTTATTAATAGCTTTAGGTATCCCTGAAGTTAAATAAACAAAATTACAGTTTTGTAATAAACCAAATTACAGTTGGTAGTATGTTTGCCTAGCATGCACAAGGTCCTGGGGTCCTAGGTTCAATCCCCTGCACCACAAAAAAAAAAAAAAAAAAAAAAAAAAGACACAGATTAGCAACTGACAACTCAAAGTTTAGAATAAAAGAAGAGGGATTCTTACATCATGCATCCACAAAGCAGATATGGAAACCAGGCCCAGCATGGAATTGTAATAGTAGCAGAGCTGCTGGCACAGATCTCAGAGGTAGATCTCATTTGTTCAAGTCAGGACCCTAATAGGAACAGTGGGACCATGTAACCTGAAACAAGGACAACTAGAGAGACAAGTTAGAAAATCCTAAACTTCCAGGTGTTTTGAACCATTGAGGATGGCAGAAGCATCTCCTTCTCTATAGCTTCCCCTTACCTGGATGCCTTTAGAGAACTCAAGGCAAATTCCCTGGAAGGGCTTCTTGTTTCAAGATGTCTTCTCTTTTCATTGCCTCCACACCAGTAACAAGGATCAGAGTGAGCACAACCTGAGTTGGGAAAACACAGTACATTCTCCAAGAGAAAAATCACATACTCTTGCAAATGATTACAAGACCTAACTAATATGTACTATTGGCAACTGTGGAACCAAGGTTAAGAGTGAAACTCTGTTCTTTGCATGAGGGGAAGCAGAAGACAAACCTACACAGAGAAAGATTTATTGATATGCCAAAGAAAGTAGTCACTTTATTAATGGAATAATTTATGCTGGCCACTATGAAGAACCAAAGAACACTTTGATTATAAAGACAGGACAATAGAGTATTCCCTGGTACCTCTCTTGGTTTTTCTATGCTTATAGCTATAAATGGGCAATGATAGCAACAACAGTCTGAACTTCATTTCATCAGACTTACAGTGAGGAATATTTGATCTAGTGCTGGAGTAGGATGATCCATGGTAAAAATTATGGTCTAAGGAACAGTTTCCTGAGCAGTGATTATTTTTTCCTATACCAAGTCATTGTAGAGATTTTGGCAGGATACTATTTGGGGGGAAAAAAATAAAAATGAAGGAATAAAGAAAATTATGTGTTAAATTGATTCCTTCCTTTCTACAAAAACTGAAGTAGAGTTCTTTTAAATTCAACATGCATGGTTACATAATCAAATGAATCAGCAGGTTTTCTTTGCCTTCATACAATTCATAATTTCTCATTATATAGAGAGATCCTCAAAATAGGGAGCAAGATCATTCAGTCTGTAAATTAATTTAGCCACTAAGGAAGGAAAGCAAGTAGTCAAAAAATTATTTAAACTCCCACACTTATATACCCCAAAAGGTCATAAGGTGATAAACAGGTGTTCAGAGATTAAATGTGAAAAATATTGGCTTTGATTTTATAGAAAAGAATAAAATATAATTTGACAGTAGACTATTTACTTTATAAGTGCTTCTGTTACATTTCATAAATTATTTAAAAAGATTATCAAATGGCTTAAATATATAGTTAAATAAATAAGAAAATTATGTGCATATAGAGATGGAGGTAGAGATAGGGATTGAGATGAAACAAGGTAACTGATTTGGTTGGTTTATTTCCCCAGGTTGAGAAATAATTTAACCCTTGGAAAACAATCTCAAACTTAAAACAATATTTTATAGACTACTTTACAAGGCAGTTTTAGGCTCACACAAAAAAATGAGCAGATAAGAAAGAACCCTCATACAGCTCTCCCCTTCTATTGTGCTATTATTAGCATCTTGCTTTAGCCCGCTTCAATTCTTAGGAAAAAAAAAAGTGCATTTCTTGAAAATGATAAACCAACATTGTTACATTATTCTGCACTCTAGTCCAAAATTTACTTTGGAGTTCACTCTTTCTGTTGTACAGTGCATTGGGTCTGATCAGTGTATAAGATCTAGATGTAGTTTCTAAATCCTTGTGTTTATCTGCCTTCTGAATCCATTGATTGCAAACAGAGGAATAGTGATGACCCTCATTATAACCACTCTCCTTGCAGTTTTACCAGTTTTCTTCTTACATATTTTGACATTGGGCTTCACATCTTCTTGGAGTATTAACTCTTTTTTCAAGATATACTGGCCCTCTTTATATCTAATAATCTCCTAGAATGATCTGTTTTGTCTGAAATTAAAATAGATTCCCCATCTTTCTTTTGGCTAAAGGTATCATGTATATGTTTCTTCATGTTTCTAAATCTGAGCCTTTATAATTAAAGTGGACATCTTGTCAACAACATATAGTTGGGTTCTGTATCTTATTCATTCTGTCCGTCTTTGTCTTTTAATTGACGTACTAGGACCATTTACATTTAAAGTGATTATTGATAGAGTTGGAATAACATCTCCCATAGAGTAAATGTTTTTTTTTTGTTACTCTTTTGTTGTTGTTGTGGTTGTTTCTTTTCTTCTTCTTTTCTCTTCTTCTCCTCCTCCTCCTCTTCCTCTTCATTTTTATCTTCCTCTCTTTTTCTGATTCCTCTAGTTTTAATTGAGTATTTTATTATAGAATTCCATTTTCTCTCTTCTCTTGAATATCAATATGCATCTATTTTTAAATCAGGAATTTCCCTAGAGTTTGTGGTAGACATTTTTAAATAGTCCAAGTCCACTTTTAAATAACACCATACTGCTTCACAAATAGTGCATGTGCCATCTAATTAACTATTCCCAGTGTCTCCCTCCTGTCCCTTGAAGCATTATTGTTGTTCATTTCACATATCTATACACTAAAATCACTCAACGTATTGCTGCTATTACTATTTTGAACAGTTAGATCAGTAAAGAAAAACAGATCAGTACAGAAAAACACAAGGGGATATAGCTCAGTTGGTAGAGTGCTTGCCTTGCATGCACAAGGCCCTGGGTTCTAATCCCCAGCACCACAAAAAGAAAAACACAAGATGTAGTTTTATCTTTAATTATTCTTTTTCTATTCTTCCTCATGTCAATCTGAGTTTCTGATATTTACCATTTTTCTTCTACATGAAGACCTTCTTCTAACATTTTTTTCCAAGACAGTTCTGCTGGTCATATACTCCCTTCATTACTGCTTGTCTGGAGAAGTCTTCATTTCTCCTTGAGAGGATAATTATACTGCACAGAATTCTAGGTTGGTAGAGTTTTTCTTGAACACATCTAAATATTTCACTCTACCTCCTCTTTGTTTGCCTAACCAGGCAAACAATTAAAAGTCTGTTTAATTCTTATCTTTATTCCTTTATAGGTAAGGTGCAGTTTTTCCTCTAGCTTCATGTTTTATCTTTGTCTGATTTTCCTCAATTGGAAATGAAATATAGATTTTGTTTGTTTTTCTTTATCCCATCTGATATTTTCTGAGATTTTTGGATCTATAGATTGGTGTCTGGCACTAAGTTTGGAAAATTCCTAGCCATTGACATTTAAAATATATTCTGTTTCTTTATCTCTTTTCCTCTTGGTATTCCCATGACCTATATTTGATCCTTTTGTGGTGTTTTTGCTTTCTAGAGTTTTCATTTTTCTGATTATACTACATATATGTTTCTGCATATTGTCCACTTATTCTAATAGATCTCTTAGCATATTAATCATGGAGATTTAAATGTACAGACCAATCATTCCAAATTCTCCGACATACCTTAGTCTGTTTTGCTTTGTCAAACTTTATTCTTGCCCATAGCATGCTTTGCAATTGTTTGTTGAAAACCAGCCATGATAGCCAGCCATCAGATAATAGGAAATAAAGTAAACAGACTTTTATAGTTTATGTTTACCTGGATGGAAGTTAGGCATGTTATTTAATACTTGCTGCATCTTTGCAGGTCTATATTTTAAATTTCCTCTAATTTCCCTTTGTTCTCTCCTATTGTCTTTGAGTTTTCTTATAAACTTGTCCTTAAATAGAGTCTGTGTCTTAAGGCTCTCTCAATTATTATACTTGAGCACTGTTAATGTGGTCATAAGATATTGAGGAATGGATAATATTTTTATAATCTTCTGATAAAGCCTCTTAATTTGCTACATACAGATTCCCAGTTTTCCCATCACCATTTGTTAAAGAAGCTATCTTTTCTCCAATAAATGTTTTGGGCACCTTTCTCTTGTATGAAATAACTGTACTTTATGTGGGTTTGTCTCGGTGTTCTCTATTCTGTACCATTGGTCTGCATATCTATTTTGGTACTAATACCATGCCATTTGTGTTACTATTGCTCTGTAGTATAGTTTAAGGTCAGGTATTGTGATGCCACCTGCTTCACTCTTCTTGCTAAGGATTGCTTTGTCTAATTGCCCTTTTTATAATTGCAATAAAGAATAAAGTTCTGGTGAAGTTTGCCTTGCAGGTAAGCTTTTGTTTCAGAAAGCAAAACACTATAGATGTATTTCAAATGGCTCACTGTTTCTTTCTAGTAGCAGAAGGAAGAAATTATTCTCCTATCTTCAGTTTCAGAATCTGATGGGGCTTCTGAAAGTGAGACTGAAGCCGGACCCTACCCTCTCAGGAGTTAAATTTTAACTCTTAGTTTGTCCACAGTCTGCCTGCACATTTTAATGATTATTTTTTATGTTCCCCAGCCCTATTACTGGCTCCAGCATCTTTTGCTTCTCTGATAAGTTGTGATTCTCTGTATTCATTTGTCTCCTCACTTTTCAGGAAGGTGGTTCAAGGCATAACCTCACTTCTCTAAGAAGTTGTTGATTTGGTTTGTCATGATGGGAGTGAAGACTTGACTTTCAAGCTCTTCAACTGTCAGAGCAGAAACCATAAGTCCTAACGATTTAATCATATATATATGGTCCCTTTTGATCACATTTCTTACATTTAATATGGTAATATAAGAAAACTGAGGTTTAAGGAAATTAAATTACTTTTATAGAGAAATATTGTTAGTAGATAAAGCCCAAACTAGAAATCAGATCCTTTAGTGAATTCTAGGACTCTTCTCATATATAGACCTTTATGTTTAGTCATTAATGCATATGAAAAAAATTTGAAAGAAAAAATTTAAGCAATGTTATTCATATTTGGACTCCTCTGTGGCATAATGTACAAAGCACTGGACTCTGGGATATTAAATAATAAATATTCCCAGATCTGACATAACCCCGACTCACTTTCAGATTTTAGGAAATCCTCAACAGTAGAAATCTGTTTTTTCAATGTGAATCAGAAGCAATAATGAATCACATGATCTTTGAGGTTTTTTCTGTTCACAGAGTGAAATGATTCTTGTTTAGATTTAAGGCCCTTTATCTATGGAAGCATATGTGTGTATCTATACATATACGCCAGAGTTTTTGAGGTTTCAGTTCCAGACCACCATAATCAGGCAAATGTTGCAAATAAGTGAGTCTCATGAACTATTTAGTTTCCCAGTGCACATTAAGTTTATACTTACCCTCTACTGCAGCCTATTAAGTATTCAATAGTATTATCTCTAAAAAAAAAAAAAA
Source organism: Ictidomys tridecemlineatus (assembly GCF_052094955.1). Lineage (NCBI taxonomy): Eukaryota > Metazoa > Chordata > Mammalia > Rodentia > Sciuridae > Ictidomys > Ictidomys tridecemlineatus. The sequence goes on along the minus strand of NC_135485.1, from coordinate 117,486,844 downwards.
AGTACATACCTACTTTAACTAAAAATACTTTATTGTTAAGAATACTAATGATCCTCTGAGCCTTCAGTGAGTAATTGTTTTGCTATTGGAGGGTCTCACCTCAGTGCCAGTGTCTGCTGACTCATCGGGGTGGTGGCTGCTGAAGGTTAGCTGGCTCTGGAAATTTCTTAAAATAAGGTGGCAATGATATCTGCCTCATCAGTTGGTACTTTTTCTCACCAATATCTCAGTAGCATTCTCTGTGTTTTAGCATTTTAGCAATTTTGAATTTCTTTCAAAATTGGAGTCATTCTTCTCAAAATTTGCCACTCACTGCTTTATCAAAAAGCTTTGTGTAATCTTCTTAATTTTTTTTTGTTGTCATTTCACCAGTATTCATGGCATCTTCACCAGGAGTAGATTCCATCTCAAGAAATCCCTTTTTTTTTTGTTCATCTCAAACCAGTGACTCCTCATCATTATCTTGCTAGTTTCACCATATATGCAGTTACTTCCTCCACTAAAGTCTTGAACCCTCAAAGTCATCCATGCAGGTTGGAATCAACGTCTTCTGATCTCTTTTGATGTTCATATTTCTACCTCCTCCTCCCGTGAGTCACAAATGTTCTTTATCGCATCTTGAATGGTGAATACTTTCCAGAACGTTTTCAATTCCATCAGAGAAGTGGTGAGTTATAGTAGCTATAGCTTTATGAAATGTATTTCTTAAATAATAAGACTTGAAAGCTGAAATTATTCCTTGATCCATGGACTACAGAAGGGATGCTATATTAGTAGGCATGAAAACAATCTCATTTTACACTTCTGTCAAAGCTCTTGAATGACCACAATTATTGTAAATGAGTAGTAACATTTTGTAAAGATTTTTTTTCCTGAGCTATAGGTCCCAACTGTGAGCTTAAAATATCCAGTAAACTATGTTTAAACAGATATCTGTCATCCAGACTCGCTTTTCCATTTTTAGAGCACAAGCAGAGCAAATTAATACACTAACTGTCCTAGGATTTTCCAAATGGTAAATGAGTTTTGGCTTCAACCTGAAGTCACCAGCTGCATTAACCCCCCATGAGAGTGCCAGCCTGTCATCTGAAGCTCTGAAACCAGACAGTGACTTCTCCTCTCTAGCTATGAAAGTTCTGGGTGGCACCTTCTTCCACGATAAGGCTGTTTTGTCTTCATTGAAAATCTGTTGTTTAGTGTAACCAACTTTATTGATTTTCTTATTTTCCAGATAACTTGGTGCAGCTTCTGCCTCAGCCCTTCTGCTCATCTTGCAAATGTTTTTTAATGGAAATGACTTGTTAAACTTCAGGAACAAACTTCTGCTAACTTCCAATGTTTCTTCTGCAACCTTTTCAACTTTCTCAGCCTTCCTAGACTTGAAGAGAGTGAGATCTTTTCTCTGAATTAGGCTTTGGCTTGTGGGAATTTTTAGACCACTAAAAATAATAAGACTTGAAATAATAAGACTTGAAAGCTGAAATTATTAGACCAGAAATTTTAGAATTTTAGAAAGCTAAAATTATTAGAATTTTTAGACCACTAAAAATAACAAGACTTAAAAAATATGGAGGCTAAAATGTCTGCATATCAGCAATAAAGCTGTTTCATTTTATCATTCTGTTTTTCACTGGAACAGCACTTTTTAAATTTTCTTTTTGGGATGGGATTCAGTGTGGTATTTCTTACATGCATATAGCATGAACTGATCAAAGCCTTATCTCTAGTCCCTCCCCCTTCCACCCTTCCCAATTCCTAGTAGTCACTAGTATACTTGAAGGTCAACTTTGTTTTAGCTTCCATATATGAAAGAGAACATGTAGTACTTGTCTTTCTGTATCTGGGTTATTTCACTTAACATGATGGCTTCCAGTTCCACTTATTTTCCTGCAAATGACATGATTTGATTCTTCTCTGTGGCTGAATAATACTTCATTGGGTACACAAACCACATTTTCCTTATTCATTCATCTCTTGAGGGGCACAAGGCTGAATCCCTATCTTAGCTATTGTGAATAGTGTTGCAATAAATACGAACATGCAGGTATCTCTTTGGTATGCTGATTTCATTTCCTTTAGATATATACCTGGGAGTGGTATTCCTGGATCATATGGCAATTCTATTTTTAATTTTATGAGTAAACTCCATACTATTATCCACTGTGGCTGTATTCATTTATATTCCCCCCAACTGCATATAAAAGTTCTTTTTCCTCCACATTCTTGGCAGTATTTTCTTTTTTTTATAAAGACCATTCTAACTGGGATGAGATAAAATATCATTGTAGTGTTGATTTGCATTTCTCCAATGACTTAAAGATACTGAGAACTTTTTTTTATAAAATTCAACTCAGAATAGATGGAAGATCTAAATGCAAAACTTGAAATTCTGAAACTACTAGAAGAAGACAGGGGAAATATTTCAAGACAATAATCTTTCCTCAGTGCAATGTTTAACTGGAGATGACCCCAAAGGCACAAGAAACAGAAGCAAAACTTGACAAATGGGGTTTCATTGAATTAAAAAGCTTCTGCACAACTAAGAACATAAAAGAATATAGAAACAACCTAGAGAATGGGAGGAAATATTTTCTAACTATTCATCTGAAAGATGTTAAAAATCCAGAACATATAAAGAACTCATGAAACTTCACAATAAGTAATTCAATTAAAAATTGGCAAAAGATCTAAGAAACACTTCTTAAAGGAAGAAATGCAAATGGAGTAGCCCATCTAATTTCCTTCAACTATTTTTCCTTTGCATTCACTTTCTACTGTATGACACAATAGGCCTAGCTTTCAGCCTATCTGATCTTTCAACCAGCCTTCCTCACTAAGCTTAATTACTTCTAGTTTTTTCTTTTTGTTTTTGTTTGTTTGTTTTTTTAATGAGAGGCATGTGACTCTTATATTTGCTTGAACACTTGAAGGCAATTACAGGGTTATTAAGTGCTTTAATTTCAATATTGTTGGGAATAAGAAGGTCCAAAGAGAGAAACTGTCAGATGCTGGAGCAGTCAGAATACACACATTTATCAATTAATCTTCCTGCGTTCTATGGTTGCAGTTCATAGTACCCCAAAACAATTACAATAGTTACATCAAAGATCACTGATCACAGATCAGTGATCTCATAACAGATACACAAATAATGAAAAAAAATTGAAGTTTTCTGGGCACAATGGCACATGCCAGGAATCCCACCCAGTGGCTCAGGAGACTGAGGCAGGAGGATCACAAGTTCAAAGCCAGCCTCAGGAACTTAGTGAGGCCCTAAGCAACTTAGGGAGACCCTTCTTAAAATAAAAAATAAAATAAGGTCTGGGAATGTAGCTCAGTGGTTAAGTGCCCCTGGTTTCAATCCCCAGTACAAAAGAAAAAGAAAAAAAGTTTGAAATACTATGATAATTACCAAAATGTGACCCATAGAAACAAAATGAGCACATAATTTTGGGGAAATGGCATCAACAGACTTGCTTAACAAAACTTCAATTTGCAAAGCACAACAAACAGAGATGTGCTAAGTAAGTGTGTCCGCCTGCTAAAGGGATGTTATTTTTTCAAAATCTTTCTAAACTGCTAAATAATCCTTTCATTTAAGGGAAAAGTCTTAGCTTCTTTAAATACCTAAAATGAAATAATCCTTTGACTTCGAATCTGCTTAGTTTATGACACTGTAGTTTATGACTGTGAGCAATATTGAAAGCAAAATCTCCAGGATATCTCATCTTCGAATGGTCCTTAATGTTTTTTTGGTTTTATTTTGTTTTGTTTTTCTTTTTTGTGAACTGCATAACCATCAACAACCACTGGCTGGTCTCAGTTAAATATCACTTAATTTCAAACAGGACTTCCTTAAACTCAGACTGGTATAGAACTTAGTACTTCCCCTTTTTGAACTTGAAGTTCATGTCTGTGTCCTTTGTTGAACTGGAACCTACATGAAGTTAGGACTTTGTCTACACACTCCCGGCGCCGTGTAAAACAATGCTTTCCAGTAGAACTTTTGCAAGATTGAAATATGTCCTATAATCTGCATATATGGCTTTAGCAGTTGAAGTGTCCAATGCAAGTGAATTACTGGATTTTTTTATTCTACTTTTTTTTTATAATTTAAATAATAACCACATGTTGCTAGTGGCTACTTAAATATTGGACAATAGAGAACTAAAGCAATGTTTCTTAAAAATCTATGTAGAGATGTCAACATTTTCAACCATTCTTCAGGCAATTTACAGACAATAAAATACAGAACATCATATAAATATAGAACATAATCCTCAAGCCTGGCTTCACATTAATGTCATCTGAAGGAAGTTTTAAAAGGAAATGATTCTGGAGCCACGCCCCTAGAGATTCTATTTTAGTTGGTCTGGTATGAGATTCGTATTAAAAGAAGAAGAAACACACACACACACACACACACACACATCACCTCCCTGGTCATTGCAATATGATGCCACCAAGCTTAAGAACCTAGAAAGTCCTATAAATCGTCTATCACTCAGTACACGTTAAATAAATATACAAATCAATGGTTTGAATGCATTTAGAAAAGATTAGTGGTTACAAGTGAAATTCGTGTCACAGGAGATGTTAGTGACCTCAATAGTTTAGATGATTATTTTTTTTTTTTGATGTTCATTGGGGGTAATATTTTACAATCTTGTGAAATTCCCCAGTCTTTTCTTTTATTCATAAACACCACAAATAACACTGTGAGCTTAGGGTGACATGCCCAGCCTTCTCTGAACAATCACATCTTTATACTCAATACTCTTCTGGTTTGCTGGTTGATTGACAAAGGGCTTGACGACTCCTCAACTGTCACCTGACAGTTCGCCCCAGTCCCGCACTGGAAAAAAGGCGGTCCCAACCTGCAGCCCTGTGAAAGCCTCCCTAGGCAGGTGCTGGAGTCGCGGTTCTGCAGGAGGTGGGAAGGGAACTGTGAGAGCAGGAAGCAGCTCCGGGAGAGTTGGCTGGGCCAGGGAAGGGGTCGAGCTCAGGGCGCCCAGTGGGACTCAGTCCCTGCGCAGCCGGAACCCAACGCGGTGAGTACAGAGACCGGGTGGCGTTGCCGGGGGCGGGAATGACTTTTCAAAAAAAACAGAGGGGTGGTTAAAAGAAAACTCCAGGCTCAGAATAAATACGTGCAAACACTGTTAACTTTAACCAAGAGATCAGCAAAGGCTTGCGGGAGATTTGAGGAAATTAGCATGAAACTAAGAATGAAAATGTTGTGAAGCAGAACAAGCAGTATAGATCAGAACCCACCAAATACTAATTTAACAAAGAAGGAGGGGGATGATTAGAAGTTTAAATTGGTAGGGAAAACGCAGGGGGAAAATATTTACCAATAAGTGAGATGAAGTAGTAAAATTTTAAAAAAGAATACAGTTTAATAAAACAGACCGTTAAAAGTGAACATTATAAAATTATGTTGGTTTCACTAAAAGTTCAAACAAAAGGAAAAATTTTGAAAGTTTTTATCATGGAGAAATGATAAAGGTTTGAAGAAAGATCTTTAACGTGATTTAAGATTATACAATGAATACATGGATGGAAATATCCCCTTACACCCGATGAATATGTACAATTTTTATGTTTTGTGCCAGTTAGAAAATCAAATAATAAAAATTTTAAAAAGGAAAAAAGTAAATGTAAAATTACAAAGAGAAATTCCATCCAGCACCAAAATAAATATAGTTTGAGACTTAACAGATTTGGACTAAAAGCAATTGAGAGCAATGTGCTAGAAAAAAAAGTGATGGTGCTTTTCTTTTTCACAAAACCTTCATTGATTTAGAAAGAGGTAGACTCTTTCTTAAAGACAGTAAATTATTACCAATACACATTGAAATTAGATCACAGGCTGTATGCAATAAACTTTATTTATATATGGGTTATAACTGATTAATGGTCATGCAACAGTCAAATTGCAGTTCATGCACCCTGATTAGCACTTCAAATTATTCTTTCAATTCAGGGTGAAATCTGAGAGGTGTAAGGCTGTCTGACAATAAAATAATCTGCTGTCTTTGAAGTTTAGTCATCTGTTTTTATCAACGTACTTACAAAGATTTTGTTTTGCTTTGTTTCTTTTTAATTAAAATGGAAAAAAATATTCTTATCTAACACCTAATCCTGTCTTTCTACTCCCATGATAGCTTTCCCAGATAATTCCCATCTCTCTGACCCTTCTTAGCTCTGATATCATATCTTGGCAGCTCTGCCTGTTTGGCCCTTGAGCTTTATGCCTGTGAGCCATTTCGAGGGCTTAAACTTTCTTGGAGCCTATCAGTAAAACTACTACATGGATCTTTAAATATTTATTATTTTTAAAAATAAAATAACAAGGAAAGTTGATTTCAGGTGTTTTTTTATTCAATCCATATCAACAAGATATTAAATTTGAAGAAAAAAGAAAAACTGGATTATCTTGAATTGTATTCCACAAGGTTATTCCAAAGGGTCAATATACGAATACAAATGCAAAATGGTATTGTGAAAAACTGATAAAAGTGTGTGTGTGTGTGTGTGTGTGTGTGTGTGTGTGTGTGTGTTTCATGAAGTTCATGCAGCTGAATAAGGTGAATTGTATTTAGTGGTCTTTTCCTAATGTTTTCTTATTTTAAAAAAATGGCTCTTGGTTTCTTGCAGTTTGGGTCCTTTTCTTCATAGGAGAACCACTGCTGTACACTAGAACTTTTTTCAGTGATAGAAGAGTTCTGTAACTTGCACTGTGCAGTAGGGTAGCTAATGGTCACATGTAGTTATTAAGCACTTGAAAGGTAGTTGATGTGGCTGAGGAACTGAATTTTTCACTCTTTTATTTGATTTAATTCATTTTAATGAAAATTTAGCTATTTGAATGTGCCTAATGGTTCCTGGATTGCACAACACATACAACTAAGTAGCTGACTCATACACTTCAACTCGTTGATATTATTGCACAACACACCACTGCTGATCTTTCACTTTACAAGATTCTTGAAGCATGTCTTCTATCTGTTTATTTTTTTTAAAAGGTCAAAATGATACAGAGGTTCATGAACGACATTTATATATATATATATATATATATATATATATTTTTTTTTTTTTTCTCGGTGCTAGGATGGAACTCATTGCCTTCCAAATGCTCAGCACAGAGTCTACCTCTATTATATACCCACTGAGATTCATGAACTATTTAGACTAAAACTTACAATGGGTGTATTACTCATGAAAATAAAAGTACCTTTTCCCCTAGGGAATTCTGAGTTTGTAGCAGCAGTACAACCTAAAGTTCTCTGAAGCTGATGTTGAAAAGAAAACAAAAGCTTTTGCTTAGAAAGCACTTAGGCTTTCTAGAAGTCCTTGAAGGTGTTTTTGCATTTGATTGTCACAACAACCAACTGAAGTAAACCAAGTTCCAGCCCCCAAATCTTTCCCTTATACTAGTCTCCCTATAGAGAAGAATCTTTTATATCATATAATAAAAATTGCATCCAGATCTTAGAAGAAGTTAAATTGCAAAAAAAAAAAAATGTTGGATTTTTAAACTTGTAAGTTAGTGATAAAACATACTTGTTGGAAGAATAAATGAAAAAAATTAATGAATGTACATGTGGCATGTGAACATTATATAACTGCATAATGTTCTAAGCATCTTCAAGAAGTTATTTTAGAGTCCATACTTTTGATTGATGATATTGTGTATTAATTACAATTTGTTCAGAGATTCAACACTTCTCGATTGTTTCATTTTTATTTCTTTTATTTCAGAAACTCTTGAAAAGCATATAGAGCCAAAAGTGAACCAGCCCTCTCTTGCACTCCTGGAACCATGACCAATAATGGAACAGATCTAGCCATTGGCTACCTCTCCTCTTCTGTAGCGGTACTTTTGTTTGGCTCAAACTTTGTGCCACTTAAAAAATATGATACTGGTGATGGTAATTATTTTCTCTTCATTATTAACCTAAAATTATTTTTAAATCTTTTGGGTCTTTTTAAAAAAATTATACCTAAAAAGTAATGAAAAATATTAACATAAATCATTTGACAGTATCCATACCTGTTTATCTGAGAGTTAGTATAGGATCACCCTTAAGATTTTATGGTAAAACAGGAAAGCTTTTCAGACAGTATCTGCTATGTGTACATAAGAAGAAAGTCACAGTAAATTCTAATAACACTTGTTTTGAAAACACACATTTCCGACATGATTGATGTATTACAGAACAGTGTTGAGCCTAACAGGAGTTTTGTTCTAGCTCATATGCAATTTTGTCTCTGAGAAAACACTAGGTGAACAAAGAAAACTGCACCAAGATGAATACAGATGTGTAGTATTAAACAAAATCCATGCACATGTAGACACACACTCACAAACACACACACACTTTTCAAACCCCTAAGCTTCCTCAGTTCACCCCATGTGTTATGCATCACACTACATGCATCTGAAGGCAAAATCTTCTATTCACCAACTTCACAGTAATTTCATCTTCCAGTGCTACTTCTATAGCTAACTTACAGTCTTTTTCAATTTCGAGTGCTATATTTATTGCAGCATTCACGTATTTAACCAGTTAAAAACAACTGTCATTCTCATTAGGTCTACTCTTTTTTGATACATCGCTGATGAAGTTTTCCAGTATTCTTTCCCCAAAACCCGTTTTCCCAAAAAGCTCTGTGGTTTGTATTGCATGGTTTTTGCATAGTTTTGAAGGCTTTGCAGTGATATTTAGTAATGCACATGTCATCTTAAAACTGCCTGTGATGTTTATTTTAGAGAATGAAAAGTCAGAGTTATTTTTATTTAATACCCTCCATATGGAAGCCAGAAGGAATTGAGGATATTGGAATGAGGAATATCTATTAGGAAGAAACTTTCTGTTAGCATTTATCTCCTTAATTTCTTATGTCTTCATACTGCCTAGACCATAGGATTACAAATCTTTTTCCTCCAGAGTCTTTCTTCTCTTTTTATTTGGACTTGAAACAGGAATAGAAACTACTTAAAAAAAAAAAAAAAGTGGGGGAGGGGGAGAGGGAAGAGTAGAGGACCTGGATTTTAGGTTTCTTGCAATTAACTTTGTGCTTCTGGGCAAGTCTACTTCTTTAAATTTAATTAGTTAATTTAGTGATTTAGTTAGTTGTTTGGGCTTCGTAGATTGAACCCAGGGCCTCACACATGGCACATGTTCTACCGTTGAGCTATATACACTCCCAGCCCTGGGCAAATCTTCTCAGATCTTTCATTTTTAGTTTCCCACTTGTAAAGTGAAGAATTTATAAAATGAAGTTCCTTTTCATCTGGTAATATTACTTTGTTGTCTTAGAAGCCAATTTTTTCCCTCTCCTCCACTGTGAGGGTAAATAGAAATAGGCAAAAATCATCCTCAAAGTCAAAAAAGTGACAGGTTGAGTTATAACTGACTTTTTCTTTCGCTGTCAACTATTTCCTTATCTTTTTAATTCCTAAATCCTTGGTGGTGCAGCAGCTTCAGAGAGGTACAGATACATCTCATATCATCAGGTGATCTTCAGATCATCAGCAAATATCAGCTAAAAACATTACAAAGGAGAGCAGTCCTGATCTAGAAGGCTTGTTCTCAGATTTGTAATTTCTGGCTTATCTCAGGCATTCGACTCTAGATGAGACCAGTTGGGGGCCATAAAAGACTTTATTTTTATCCCAGAGTTGGCACAAATCATTCCTAAAAAGTTTTAAGTCACTGTGTGCTACTCTAAAGTCTTAATGCCATGTTTTGGGTGGATGGCTCTTAATGTCACATCTGAATGGAATTACAGACTTGGTCTGGCCAGCATTCTGTAACTGAGAATTCCTGATTTGTTTGATAGGTTAAAAAAAAAAAAAAAAGAAGAAGAAGAAGAAGAATTAAGCCATAATGCACTGTGTATAGGCTTAGCATCAAACAACCTGTGTTAAAATTTCAGATCTACAAACCAGCAGCTATTTGGACAAATTGTTTAATCTGGCATTTATTTTCTCTTTAAGTTAGTGTTAATTACAATGCAGAATACTTGTAAAAATGAAATGTGCAAAGTGCTTATTGCATAGACGTTTAGTAAACTGTGTCCATGCCTACTGTGTTATCTCATCCATATTCCTAAGCAAAAATTCACTCAAATCATGTTGGAGCATTAACACCAAGTTCTTTTGTTTCCAGGAATGTTTCTTCAGTGGGTTCTTTGTGCTGCCATTTGGTTGGTTGCTTTGGTAGTCAATCTGATATTACGATGCCCTAAGTTTTGGCCTTTTGCAATGCTTGGGGGCTGCATCTGGGCAACAGGTAATGTATGTTGTAACCTTTTGTATAATCATTTAATAATGATCAAAACACGTCTCAAACTCACAAAGGGAAGAAAGAGCACAAACAGAAATTCTCTATAATACTTAGTCATAGGTAATATAAATTAACTATGTAATTTCTTCCTTTTAAATATTCAACACATATTTGTGAACATTTCCTGATTTATTCCTTTCAATGATTTTTAAGTTCTTGATAGACAATTATTATTTCAAATATTTCAATCTTTTTAAGCAAATCTCATCTATTATCTTATGTGCTCATAAGCAAGCATCCATCCAACCTACAGATTTTTACAACCTCAGTAGGTGTTTATATTTACTCAGCAGATTCCACTGGGAGTCAGTGGGGAAGAGCCAAATTCGGGGATATGTTACAGATTGGGATAGTACAAGTCATAGCAACTGATAGGATATGGACCACTGAGAAAAGGGAGGAATTGATGATGTAGGGCTTTATTATAGTTGATTAGGAGGATGCTGTTATTGATACATGAGGAAACAGAAAGAAATATTTGGAAGGGAAAATGATGGAGTTAACTTGGAACCTTCTGAATTTGAAAATCCTAACGTTTCATCAATAGAACATCTAGCTGCAAACTTATCAGCATAACACTTCACACTCAAACAGGTATAGGCTGGAGCTGTCATGCTGGGAGTATGTGTCTCTGGTTGACAACTGAAATCATGAAATTAGGTGCATTACCCAATGAAGAACATAGATAATAGCAAGAAGAGCATGTTCCAAGTGAAATCTGCAGGAGGCACTTAATCCAGAAGGCATGATGAGAAAGAACAGCTGGAAAGAACTAGAGAGATACAGGAGAATAACCAGGAATTGAAGGAATCTTGGATATCCAAAAAGGAAAATCTTATAAGAAGGAGGCGAGACCGCAGGGCTGAGGCCATGCTAATGAGGGGTTAAGAACTGGTAAAAAGCAATCATGGATTTGGCCCTGAGTGACCCTTAAGAGCACAAGGTAATAAATTGGGAGATTTAGAAGAAAAGTCAATGAAAGTGAATGTGGAAACCTGGAAGACAAGTCCATGAAGGTAGAAGAGTAGATTCTGAGGCTATATTGGAGTCAAGGCTTCTCCAGTGGTTGGCCCCAGATGAATTCAAGGAGAACTGTAGTTTTATCATTTACATCTTTTACAAAGAGCCCTGAAATAGAAACCCTTGTTAAGGATGAAGAACATCTATACAGTTAGGCAAGAAGCTAATTCAATGTCTTCATGGGATTTTCCCCTAAGTCTAGTTCTTTGATCAATCATAATTGTAAATTTAATGCTAAAAAAGTAGTTATCTTATTTTAAAATGAAGAAATATCCTTTACCAAATTTATATAAACCCCATGCACTTCAGTTGAAGTTATTTATAAACACTAATTTTAGATATAAATAAACACTAATTTATAAATTTATTTTATATATTGAAAAATAACAATTTTTTTTCTGTGTATTGCATCTACAGGGAACGTTGCTGTGGTCCCAATTATCAAAACCATTGGTTTAGGCCTTGGAATCCTAATCTGGGGATCATTTAATGCTATAACTGGCTGGGCAAGCTCAAGGTAATACAAGTCAACTTTTCAACTAAGATTCCCTTCACCCATACCCAATGTAAGACAAGTGCTAAGGATTGGGCTTGCTGAGAAGAATAGCATATGATTCTTATTCTCACAGAAATTTAAAAAATGTCACATTTAATTATTTTAAGTTCTTAGTAAATTATCTAGATACTTGATCAAGATATAGCCAAAAAAACAAAAATATTGAAAGAATTATATCTAGGAAAAAAGTGGGAGAAGGAAAACTGAATGTTTATTTCCTCTTCCTGTTACCTGACAATTAACTAAAAATGTTATATGCATCATCCTCATTTTATTTTCATAATTATGCAAGTTAAGTGCTATAAGAGAGCTGATCCTCAAAGAGGTTGAGTCATGCAGGTCACAGACTAGTAAGCCAGGATTCAAACCCAGCTTTCCAATTCTAAACCACATATTCTTCCCTTACAGCAGATCTGTAATCTGTGAACTGCTCTCCTGCTTTTCCATACCCATCCATTTAATATTAACTGTGACTAGTTTTGGGGTTTTTTGGGGGGGTGTTGTTTTGTTTGTTTGTTTGTTTGGCTTTTGGTTTTTGGTTTTTTGGTACCAGGGATTGAATCCAGGGGCACTTAACCCAGCCTCATTTTTGTTGTTGTTGTTTTGTTTTTTGTTTGTTTTTTTGTTTTTGAGACAGGGTCTCACTAAGTTGTTTAGGGGTTTGCTGAGTTGCTGAGGTTGGCTTTGAACTTGTGATCCTCCTGCCTCAGGCTCCAGAGCTGCTAGGATTACAGGCGTGGGCCATAGCTTCTGTCTCTATGGCTGCTTGCAAAGCAAGAGAACCTCAAACCTAGGAAGTCTGAAACTCTAACTCTGGCCCTTTAAGAAAAAGTTTGCAAACCCTAATTCTAGAATAGTGCTGCCCAACAGAGTAGCCACAGTCTATTTTTATTGAATCCACAGGCTATGAGTTAAACATTGAGAAAAGCAACCATTAAATTTCTCAGTTGTACTAGCCACATTTCAAGTGCTCAGTAGTCATAGATGACTGATGGCTTCCCTATCATACAGCGTGCATGGACCAGTCTAACTGCCCTTGGTCTACATTAATGTGCACACTCAAGACAAATTTGGGGAAATGAGCAGAATGAAGAATGTTGCTCTCACCTTACAATGTGGGCTCCCCTTGCAGTCAAAAGCATTATTACCACCTCAAACCAGGAAAGCAAACTAATTTACTAACCTCCACTGGGTACATTCTTTCTTATTCTTTCCCATTACCACCTGAACTTTTTACAAATAACTACTTTCTGCTGCTTCTTGCCTCCTTATCCCTTGCCTCTATATGGTTCTCAGTAATTCTTCGTGATGAACACCATAGTGTAAAGGCATGAGGGGAAAAAGAAAAAGAAGAATTTAAAGTGATTGCAAAGAATAGAAGTTTTAACCAAGTTATTTAAAAATATGTTTCTGACACTATACAAGGGCTTGGGTGTAGCTTAGTGATAGAGTGCTTGCCTAGCATGCTCAAAGCCCTTGGTTCAATATTAAGCATGCAAAAAAAAAAGCTAAATAGTATACAAAATTGCAGCCAATTAATTAGTATTTAGTTATTCACTTGAACTATTTGTTTTCTCCTTATTAAGTTTTAATAGAAAAGGGACACTTACAAGTAGTACTTTTACATATGGTAACCCATTTAATGTTTATAACAAACCTAGAAGTACGATTGTTTCCCCACTTTTAACATGGAAAATTGTCCAAAGTTAGAGTTAGTAAGAATAAGGGCTAGAGTTTGAACCTAGGATCTGGCCCCCCATCTATGACCTTAAAAAATATGGTACAACAGGTCAACAATATCTAATTTGATATGACTCTCTGAATTTCCAGGTTTGGCTGGTTTGGAATGGATGCAGAAGAAGTACCAAAACCTCTGCTAAATTATATTGGAGCTGGGCTCTCAATAGTAAGGTACATAGCCATTTCTAATGTTTTAGCTATTCTTTCAAACGTTTGAACTGCTTTTTAAGGATCCTGATGTGTTTACTATTTTTGAGCCTACATTTAATAAAATCTGCAGGATTTTTTCCTTCATATTCTTCATTTATAATGACAAACCAGTTTTAGAGTACAAAAATACTAGGTCTGAATTCAATAACACCATCAGTAGCTATCAGTAGTGGAGACACTGAGAAAGTCACTTAAGTTATTTGAAGCTCAGTTCTGTTATCTATAATTTATAGAAAATCAGAATACATAGCTCATAAATTACAATCAAGGTATATTAAAGTATACTGCTAATTCAAACATGCTATATAAATAAATGCTGGCTTCCTGATGCCCTGAAATAGTTATTGATTCTCTCTTCTGTTTATTATATAGTCCTAATTCATTCAAGGGGAATATGTCCCAAAGTCCAAGTGGATGCCAAAAACTGCAGATAGTACCAAACTCTATAATTTAATGCCTTCTCCATCTTAACTATGCATTTATCACACACTGTGACCATTCTTTTGCAATTTGAGGTGCGACAGAAAAACTATCATAAATTTCTCTTCTTCACAGTCTCTTACCATGGATCTTAGCAACTTCAGCTCACAATGATTTTTCTTTCCTTTCAAAGTTGAGAACTTTTGCCTTTATACCTAAAGGAAGCAATTTACAGTTTCTCTTTGGTATATCTGATTTGCCCACACCAGTACTTTGTGTATTGGGGCCACTACTAAGCAAAAAAGGGGATACTTGAATAAAGCACTGCAATACCATGATAATCAGTTTGATAACCAAGACAACTACTAAGTGACCAATTGGTGAGTAGCATATACAGCATGGATACATTGACAAAGGAATGGGTTATGGCCCAGGCCTTGACATGATGATACGACATGAGATTTTATCATGCTACTCAGAATTATGCACAATTTAAAGGTTATGAATTGTTTGTTTCTAGAAGTTTCCATTTAATATTTTCAGACCAGGGTTGACCACAAGTAAATGAAACTTTGGAAAACAAAACCTTGGATAAAGGGGCCTACAGTACTCACTCTGTTGCCAGTGTCTATTTCTGACTTCTCACTCATTCTTCTTAACCTAACTAGATAATCACTGTCTCTCCTGGGAAAACCCATGCTCTTTTGGATACCTATTTTTGGATATATCTGTGTCTAGTCATACATACTATATGAGTGAGGATAAAAATGAATCTGATTCTCTACATGGTGGTGTTTGTTCAAGAAAATTCTAACAGGAATTAGGTCACCTTAAATTCAGTCCCCATCCTCTCCAGACTCCATTTATATTCCCTGTCAGTCTTCACAAAATGAATAGCACAGCCTAGAAAGATTTTAGTACATTTTTAGTCTTCAGGGAAAGAACAGTATATTTCCCTTCCACCAGCAATGATGGCTTTTCCCCAGCCACATTCAGGAACAATCTCTTTGTCATTGAAATGTTGCCTTAGAGAGTAGTCCTAGGGCAACTAGAGGAGAAATAATGTGGATTATTCTAAAGTAGTATATTCTGGACACTTTTTGGTTAGAGGCTATTTTATGTATTTTGTACGACTTTTTTACAATATTCTACATTTGAATAGCTCTCTCAAAAGCAATTTCTTTGCACCCTAAAATTGTAATGTAGCATGCCTTAGTTTTAACTTAATGGTAATCTAAGCCTAGTTTACCCAGTCTATTAAGGATTGTTCTCTCAATGTTTCTTTTTCCTGTAGAAAGAATGCATTTTCTAAGATTACAAATTAATTATTTATGTTTTACCACTCTTCCTGTGTGACCTTGGCCAAATCATTTCATTTCTCCAAGTCTTGGTTTCTTCATTAATAATAATAATAATAATAATAATAATAATAATAATAATAAAACCAATCTTATGAGACATTTTGAGGATTAAATGAAATAAAATATGCTAAATGCTTTGAAAATATCAAGTACCATAGTTAATGCTCATTTATGTTAGGCAGTTTTCATTTTGATCACTATTTTTTTTAATAATTCTGTTAGCTTTCTGTTACTTAAACAAATCACACTTGAGATTTTCAGCTTGGAAAGAGAAAGTTTATTTTGGCCCATGAATTTGGAGGTTTCAATCCATGGTTAATTGGCCCTGTTGCTTTGGGGTTTGTGGTGAGGCAAAGTAACTTGGTGGGGAGCAAAGGTGCTCACCTCATGGCCCAAGAGAGAAAAGAAGGGGCCAGTTCCCAAAGTCTCCTTCCAGGGAAGCCTCCAATGAGCTAACTTCCTCCACCACCTCCCCTACCACAGGCTAGGGACCAAGCCAATAACACATGGGCTTCTGGGAAACATTTAATATCCTCACTATAGCCTGGCACGGTGGTGCATGGCTGTAATCCCAGAAACTCAAGAGACTGAGGCAGGAGAATCACAAGTTCTAAACCAGTCTCAGCAACTTAGCAAGACCCTGTCTCAAATTTTTTAAAAAAATTGAAAATAGAAAGTTTAGTGATAAAGCACCCCAGGTTTAATCCCCAGTACTGCAGAGGGGCAGGGGGAAGCCTAATTGTAGCATTACTCTGATCAAATTTATGTTACACTAGACAATGTACTTGAGAACTCTTGTAGCTTGGCTCAGATCTGAATCCATGTAATGATCTCTTCCTGTGGGGTCTCTAGGACCCCAACTATGTTTCTCTTCAGGGAGGAATTTTAAGAATCTGTCATTTCATTACTTTAACTCATTTAAATCAGTTTTTTGTGAAGAATATTTATTGGATAAACTTGGAGCTTCATGATGTGTGTAAAGAAACTTGGAATATGGTTCCACTGGTTTAGAGTGTTGCTTTTCTGTTTAAAATTAAAACAACTGTTTGGATCCTCTGTACCATTCAATCTTTAAAAGATTGGATAGATAATTTCTAGCTTTATATTTTCCTTCTGTGAAAACCTGTATAACTAAATACCACACTAGATATTTTTTTATTCATTTATTTATTTATTTAGGTGCAAAGGATTAAATTCAGAGGCACCTAACCACAGAGCCACATCCCCTTTTTTGTATTTTATTTAGAGAGAGAGTCTCACTGAGTTGCTTAGGGCCTTGCTAAGTTGCTAAGGCTGGATTTGAACTTGAAATCTTTCTACCTCAGTCTCCAGAGCCACTAGAATCATAGGCATGCACCACTGCATCCAGCCACACTAGGAATTTTAAATAACAGAGTATTTAATAGAAGGTATTGTTGACCCCATGGAGCAAAACAGGGAAGGAGAGCACAGCCCAACAGGCATTGCTGGATCAATTGCTTCTGCCTTGAGCTAGCACTTGCTGGAAACCACTGGAGCTGCCACAAAAGCACAATACCTTGTGCATCTTTTAATTCTAGCCACATGCCTCCCATCAGCATGTTGAACTATGAGATCCTGAAAGAAGCAAGATCCATTATTATACATGTACAACAACCCTTTCACATTATCATCAGACTTTTCCAAAACATGTTTTAAACATAATAGATGATTAATAAATGCTTATTGAATACAGTTCAATACTAAGTCTACCACTAGATGTGGGTCGAGAGTGCATTATGATAGGGACGTGAAAGGAGAAAACAAAAGGAGAGATATCAGATAGAAAGGCAGTTCTAAAGAAATGGCAGGACGACTGCAGTGGCAATTTGGAAGTTGTGTTCATATCATAGGTAGTTAAAGATTTAAAGTGTGTTTTTTTGCTTAAAAGGCAGCTTAATGTGGACACGTGTTATGATAAATATCACTAAATGTGTTTTCTTTACAGCGCCTTCATATTCTTATTCATCAAAAGTGAAATATCAAATGGCACATGTTCCATGGACACCACCCCACTAATGACAGAGCAGGTGAGTCTCAGTAGAGACAACTGATTTGAAACAAGATAGAAGGAAAACAGCAAATTTGAAATACAGATGAGGAGGTAGAGTTTTCTTTTCATTCATGGTTGCATGAAAGAGCTTACTTATTGTGACTAGGTCTGTGCCCGCAGGCAATCAATATAACTAAAGTTCCTCAGTAAGCACAGAGGTTTATTTATTTTATGAATGTTAGATGTCTACTAGGAGATGTATGCATGCATCCCCATATTTTAGGATGATTTATGAACTTGTACAATAAGGAAGCCCTAAATTCTGCAGAGGAATATAAATAAAACTTTAAAAAGCAGTGGGGTAGATTTAATGCAATTCCTAATAAAATTACAATGATGTTTCTAGTAGAAATAGAAAAGGCAAACATGAAATTCATTTGGAAAAAATAAAAGGTACAGAATAGCCAAAGCAATCCCTAGCAAGAAAAGTGATGCAGAGGTATCACAATACCAGACCTTAAATTATACTACAGAACTATAGTTACAAAAACAGCATGGTATTGGCACCAAAACAGACATAAAGACCAATTTTACAAAATAGAAGACACAGAGACAAACCTTACATAAATACAATTATCTCATACTAAACAAAGCTGCCATAAATATACATTGGATAAAAGGTAGCCTCTTCAACAAATGGTGCTGGGAAAACTTGGAATCCATATGTAGCAGAATGAAATTGAATCCTTATCTCTTATCCTACACAAAATTCAACCCAAAGCGGATCAAGTAACTATGCATTAGACCAGAGACCCCACGCCTGCTAGAAGAAAAAGTATGCCCAAATCTCTATCATATTGGCTTAAGAACTAAATTCCTCAACAAGACTCCTAAAGCAAAAGAAGTAAAATCAAGAATCAATAAATGGATGGATTCAAACTAAAAAGCTCCAGTGCAAAGGAAATAATCAAGTGTGAAGAGAGACCCTACAGAATGGGAGAAAATCTTTTCCACCTGCACCTCAGATATAGCATTAATCTCCAGGATATACAAAGAACTCAACACCAATATGATGATTATTAATAATAATAACCAGTCAATAAATGGGCAAAGAAATCAAACAGGCACTTCACAGAAGACGAAACATGAATGGTCAAAAAATGTATGAAAAAATGTTCCAGCTGGGCACAGTGGCACACATCTGTAATCCCAGCAGCTAGGAAGGGTGAGACAGGAGGATCACAAGTTCAAAGCATGCCTCAGTAAAAGTGAAATCAAGATAGGAAGAAAACATAAAGCAACTCAGTAAGACTCTGTCTCTAAATAAAATACAAAATAGGGATAAGGATGTAGCTTGGAAGTGTCCCTGAGTTCAATCCCCAGTACCAAAAAAAAAAAAAAAAAAATCTTCAACATCTCTAGCAATTAGAGAAATACAAATTAAAACTACACTGAATTTCCATCTCATTCCAGTCAGAATGGTAATCATAAAGAATATAAGTAACAATAAATGTTGGTGAAGATGTGGGGAAAAATGTACATCCATACATTGCTGGTGGGACTGCAAACTGGTGAAATCCCTACAAAAAGCAGTATGGCGATTCCTCAGGAAATTTGGAATGGAACCACCATTAGTCCAGTTATTCCACGCCTCAGCATATACCACAGAGACTTAAAATCAGAGTACTTTAGTGATGTGGCCACATTAATATTTAAAGGAGCTCAATTCACAAGAGCCAAGCTATGGAACCAATTTGGATAAAGAAAATGTGGTATATATACACAATGAAATATTACTCAGTCTCCAAGAAGAATGAAATTATGGCATTTTCCAGTAAATGGATAGAACTGGCTACTATCATGCTAAGTGAAATAAGCCAGTCCCCAAAAACCAAAGGCCAAATGTTATCTCTAATACGTGGATGCTAACACACAATAAGCAAGGGATGGGAGGGAAGAATAGAAGTTCAAAAGAGTAGACAAAGGGGAATGAAGGGAAGGGAGGGGTATGGGAATAGGAAAATTGGTAGGATGAATCAGGCATAACTTTCCTCTGTTCATATATGAACACATGACCAGCGTAACTCCACATCTTGTACAACCATAAGAATGGCTCGTTGTACTCCACATATGTATGATATGTTAAAATACACTCCACTGTCAGGTATATCTAAAAAGAACACATTAAAAAAGAGGAAAATAAAAGCAGCAGGGTGGAGGAGGTCTTGAAGAAGGAATAGAGCAGAGGAAACCAATGAACAAGTCAACGGTATCATGTGAAAGGAGAAATGACACTTAATTATTCTTCCCATTTCTCTTCTATTATCTGGTTCCACATAAAGACAGAGACAAAAAATATATAAGAAGTCACTCTTCTGAAATTGACAAATCTAAATTAGTCTGGAAGAGCAAATCTGAGTCAAACAGGAACATCCTTTTTAAGAGACCTGATGCGTGTATCACTGGCTATATATTAAAGAAGTTATTGTAGGGCCAAGCCCTGCCATGAACCTGGAAACTCATCTCCTGTGTCTCAGGGATTTCCTGCCATTGGCCCAGAGTCCAGTGCCCCACACCTGCCCTGAAAGATGCTGCTTCTATTCCTTACTTCAAAATAAATCTTTTCTTCTTAATCTCCTGTTAAACATTTATCAACTAAAATGACTGGTATGGCACTAAAGTTGACTAATAATTTACTTAAGCATAAGAGAGAAGAGGTTTATTAATCTGTAAGCATCTGTAATCAGGGATGTGTTTCAGGGGGAATGGACGACTTAATATGGGAGGTTCCTAGTGTTTGTTGCCCATTAAGGACCCTGATAACCAACCAACCTTCAAACAGAGGAATAAAGTAATACAGTAATAGAAATAGAATTTGCTAAAGATACATAGAAGGCTAAGTAGATTTTCCTACACAAGGAGGAAAGATATGAACAAGCTAAGTCTAAAGACACATAATGAGCAGAATGGGTTAGTATGCAGCCATGAGTTCTGAGCCCTTTCAGTCAGAAAGCAAAACTTTGTTAGCTCATGACAAAGAATTCAAACCTAGTTTCTTATCTCATACAAAAGTGTAGATACAGCATCAAGGACACTTTGAGTTTAAGAAAGAAAAAAAATTACAGTCAATAGTAGAAGTATTACTATGAATTTGCTCATAATTTTTCCTGTTTTAGAATACGAGACTAATTTTGAAACATTCCTTGAAATATTTTATTAACTGATTCAGTTCCTAAAATTGAAATAAACAAACTTACTGAGTTTAGGCATTCCATATTAGGAGTCTAAGTTTTTCTTGGCTCCTATTTCTTTACAGGTTGTTGAAATATTACAAATGAACCACAAGAGTTAATGACCTTTGTTAGTTTCAATAGCTGTATCAAAATAGCCACACATTATCCTGTGAAAAATGTCAGTGGAGAACTTGCCAACTTCCAAACCATTCTTGAATGAAAGAGGGGACAGAATCAGAAAGAAATGAACTCAAGCTATCAAAATGTGTGGATAGCATGTTCATATTTTAAGGTATGTTTGAGAGAGGAAAGGAAATCACTGGAAATCTTTTTGTCACCAGAGCAATTATGACTTGAATGTTCTTTTGTTTTGGTTTCTGCCAATGTTTTCAATAGGCGATCAACACAGCTCAAGATCCCTGTCCTGATAATTCCTGGGTGGATAAACTTCCTACAGTATACCACCGCATAGTGTAAGGAGAGGTTACTTCTTTATTATTCTGTCTCATATCTGGTTAAAGCAGGGTAGCCAGAGTAAAGAGAGATTCCTTTGAGTTCAAGAAGGAGATAACACAAGCTTTGACTTCTAGTTCCTTGGAGTGAGGTTTTCTTTGTCCCCTGCTGGATTTTAGATACAGAGGCCCATGAGCTCAGCTGCTTCAGGGAGTTTTGGCATTGCAGGTGACAAAGTCCACATGATAAGCAGGTGACAAAGTCCACCTCATGTTTCAAGACTATGAGCCAAAAGTTAAAACAGGATAGTGTAATGGTGCAATGTATCAATTGTATTCTCAGTGATGATGATCAAGTTAGGGCAATACACTTCTCTAGTACAGCAGTGCCCAGGATGCCCACCCCACACTCATGTGTTAGACAGTTTCAAAATACCAAGATATTGTTGTCAATTATAATGTGATATTTTGTGTCTATGTGAGTCCTACCCTCACTGTGTTGATCACAAGGACTCAGAGAATTAGGTTCCACATAAAACTGTTTTATTTTAAGTGTAAGGTTTTATGAGATTTATGTTTGCTTGTTTTTTTCTTAATTTTTGGACTGACAAAAACATATGAAAATATGTAACAATATACAGCTTGTGTTTTACAATTCATGGCTGCTTCGAACTTTGTGTACACTGGCTTCTGCATGTAATTCCAGTGGCTTGAAAAGGCTGAGGCAGGAGGATCACAAGTTCAAAGCCAGCCTCAGCAATGTAGCAAGGCCCTAAGCAAATCAGCAAAACCCTGTCTCAAAATAAAAAATAAAATGTGGCTTAGTAGTTTGGTGCCCCTGGGTTCAATCCCTTTTACCAAAAGAAAAAAACTATATATGTATGTGTATGTATATATATATGAATGATATGTGTGTGTATGTACATATATATTTGTTTATATATGTATATATAAATGTGTGTGTGTGTGTGTGTGTGTTTGTGTGTGAGATGCTGGGCATCAAACTCAGGGCCTTGTTCATGCTAGGCAAGCATTCTATCCCCAAGCTCCATCCCCAGTCTAAAGCTTTGCTTTTAATTGTATATATACTATCTTCATAGTGAAAATAAGCAGAAATAAACAGTTAAAAAATTAAATGAATAAAAGAATGAACAAATAAGCAAGCTGTAAAAGAAATAAATATGTTGCTATTTTTGCCACAGTATGAAATCTTCAAATAAACATTTTTTCAAATATTTTCAAATGTTTGGTTTTTTGTTTTTATTTTTGTTTTTCATGAATCATCTTCCCCCACTTAAGGGGATATTTGTTAAAGAAATAAGATTTTTAATTGTCTTATAACTAAGCAGGCCTGGTTTACGTCTTATTTGTTTTGGGGACATGAAAACCATTTCTTCATGAAAACCATTTCTCACATGGCTCAGGGATTTCCAGTGTGAGAAAAAAAAAAAAATCCTTAATGATTTTTTTGTTTTGGTTTGTTTTTTTCCTTTACCTTAAGGAGATCAATTATATTGATTCCTTAATTAAGAAGTATTAAAATTGAATAAGAATTTGATTTTAGGCTTAGGAGGGAATCATTTTTGCCTAAATTTCCTGTTTCATGTTATTACCGTTTATATTAAGTTAAAGGGATTATTGCAAAATAATAATCACCTCTCCCCCAAAATCACTGGCAATCTCTGCTTTGTGGATACAAGGCCCAATTCTGAGAAATTAGCATGACTCCAGTGCTTAATATGAAAGATTTTCTCCTTATAAAAAGGGAATATTTTACCTGAAATATCCAGATTATTGGACTAAGTCAGCACTTCCCCCTTGACCATGCCATAGTCAAAGAATGCATAAACAAGTCTGTGGGTCTCAAGAGTTGTTTTCAACAAAAACGTACTTAGTACTTTGTCTATCATAGTCCTGTGCTGGATATTATACTGTGTTTTTAAAAGATGCATCAGGCATAGTGTCTGTCCATAAATGGCTCATAATTTAATTGAAGAGTCAACTTTATTTAAGTAGACTGTACAATACAATGGAAGCAAAATTCTTCCCATCTTATGGTGTGTAATGACAGCTTAGAGCAATAATCCACTCTGACTTTGGCAATTCATGTACTTCCAAAATTAGACAGCAGACTATGCCTGTCCTGGTGCTCATGCCACTTAATACTGCAGGATACTCCTTTGACTTCTGCCAATCACAGAGCTTGAGATAGATGTGTGATTTCTGCTAAAGGCCTTGTGATCTGCATTTTGAAGCTTGCTTTACTTATGATTCAATTTGTGTGTTTGTCAGCAATATTGCTCTGGCCCGAGATTCATGGTGAATTATCTTTGTTTCCGAAGGGGCTGCAGTCTTGCAGTGATATCTGGAATACTCTATGGGTCTACATTTGTGCCAATCATTTATATTAAGGACCACAGCAAAAGAAATGACAGCATATATGCAGGGGCAAGCCAGTATGGTGAGAATACAATGTTATTTTACTTTATAAGCAAACTCATTGATACCTACTTGTCTTAAGAATATGAAAAGCAATGTGATATAGTATATGTTGGTATGTATATTTGATCTTACTTTTTCACTTGGTTTTTTTAACATTTTTTTAGTTGTAGTTGGACACAATACCTTTATTTCATATATTTACTTTTATGTGGTGCTGAGAATCGAACCCGGTGCCTCACATGTGCCAAGCAAGCACTGACCCCTGAGCCACAACCCAGCCCCTTACTTTTTCACTTGTGAATGGTGATTTAGAAAAGTCCTGAAGACTAAAGTAATAAAGGACTGAGAGTATTTTCATGTGATCTTTAACATACAAATAGAATCAGCTGTAGTCAGGCTTCATTTCAACGACTGGGATCTTAGCACATCATTTTTGGCTTTCCGGCAAGATTTGGTGATATTTTCCATTTAAAGGATCGCTGGAAAAAATATGTATTCTTTTGCTTTTTTTAGAAAAGGCTAAAGTGTGGTACATAATACTTTTAAATCAAGTAAAGGTCAAAGTACAGTCTATTGAGTCAGAAGATATTATTTTTTCAAGCACAGGGTGGTAGATTGAAAGGCTCAACATAATGCTTCCTGATAATATCTCACTATTTAATGGTAAAATTAATCTCTCAGGGGTAAACTCAACACCGTATGCGATAGCCTTGAACAGGCTCAGGAGGAGAGGAAAGAGGATGTACTCTGGGGTTCTGTAATCACACTGAAACATGCCTTACGCCCATGAAATGATAAGGGAATTAAAACACGAGTGAAATAAAATTCTAGATCATATGGTACAGAAAATTAACATGACCTGTGTTCAGATAAGGGAGAAGTTTGGAGAGCACAAGTCATGAGGGAAAGGTTAATGAAGAAGCAGAGATTTGAACTTGACTTGAACAGAGCACACAGCCTTTGGGTAGATGCCACCGTTTTCCTTCTTCCTTTTTATATTTAGCCTCATATACAGTACTCAGCCGTTTTATTGACTTCTGTCTTTCTTGCTAAGGTATTATACAAATACTTTTTCATATTTGTATTCTTTTCATTTTTGAAGGATGAAAACTAATAAAAATAGGATAACCTAGGATAAATTAAAAGAGAAGGGAAAAGCAAGAGGGAGGAAATAAAGGGAACCAGGAATCAGTCTAAAAACTTTCTACTACACTTACACACTTGCAAGAAATGAGCATAAATTTGGCTCTCAGATTTCTTGTAGCCATGAGGGAAATTAGATCGGTCCTAGGATTCAGTGAACACAATATAAAAAGAACAAATTGTTCAGGAGTAAAGTTGTTCTTGGTACTGGGACATAATAAACAATGCCTCAACAACGTCGTTTACACAAATAGAACAACGGGTTCTTAGAGATCTTCCTTACCACAATTCTGCATGTAATCTGATGGGAATACACTTTATTCCACTTTATTAAAAATAATTCTAGGAGGCATTATTTTTATTTTATTTATATAACAAACACATATGTATCATCCATTGTAAAATCTTTGCAAATACTCTGTTAGCCCTCATAGCAATTGATACCATTGTTATCCTCATTTTACAACTGATAAAATTAAGTCAGAGAGACATCAGGTGATTTTCACAAGTCTCACATTAAGTACAGAAAGAGGTAGTCAGTATTTTTAATTGCTATTTTATGTTGTCTTTTGTGGAGGTCTGTTTACAGAAGAATGATTCTTGTATGACCCAGAAGTATAATTTAAGATTAAGAAGAATTAGACAAACTCTCTGTCCTTCAGCATTCATCCACAAGAAAGCCCACTCATCTTTGTCAAAATTTTAGGTGACAGAAACATTGAATCCAAAGTGACTTTGCCAGCCAAAAACCTGTAGTGCATCCATCTGTGTGGCCAGAGTGCCATCTGCTTAACCTGTCAGTAGAATTAGGGTATCTCAGAGAACAGCACCATCAGGGGTTATTACTCCTTTTTGTGCAGCTCCATTTATAGTAAACAATTAAATAAAACTCTCTTTGAAACAACTTCTGGCATATCTTTCTGTATAGTTGTCATCCGCAGTGGAGCTGCTGATTTCAAGATTGATTAATAGATCATATAAAATTTGCACCTCCCAGATGTTTTTATCCATACATCCTCTACAGTTGAGGTGAAGATTTGCTACAATTGCCAGCCGTTAGTAAAATGAGGTATGAATACCTACTCTTAAAAAGGAAGTATTGGGCTGGGGCTATAGCTCAGTAGCAGAGAGCTTGCCTAGCACGTGTGAGGCACTGGGTTCAATCCCTAGCACCACATATAAATGAACAAATAAAATAAAGGTATTCTGTCCACTAACAACTACAAAAAAAAAATTTTAAAGAAATACGTTAACATCATGGTCACATTATGTTCATTGTGTCTTATTTAGCTTTCCAAAATAATAATTTTTTAAAATTTGCTGTTTAGATTTGATTATAGTAACTAATTTACTATTTAATATTTCTAATTATGAATATGTTTCTTAATATTATATACAAACACATGTAAAATCTGAGGATGATCAAATATAATTAATGGTTCCTTTACTTTTAAAGTTAATTTTGGTGAGTTTGTTTTATTTTCAAGCTAAGTGTACTTGGGGTGATTAAAATGATGTGTAAGAGTTTTATGGTGTGTATTTTCAGATTTAGACTATGTTTTTGCACACTTCAGTGGCATCTTTCTTACGAGTACAGTCTACTTTCTGGCATACTGTGTAGCCATGAAAAATAGTCCCAAACTATATCCTGAAGCAGTCTTGCCAGGTAAGAATATTAACTATGGAAAATCTCATTACTCTGTGAAACTATCATCCTCTATTCATTTAGCTTGAATAACTGTTAGAGTTCAAAAAATGTGTATTTAAAATACATATGCTTTTATTCTTAAACCATTAGGCACCAATAGTTAAAATAATAATTTCTCACTTATGAGTTTACTGTAATTCAATTGGAGATATAGGACCACAAGTAAAACATTTTTAATGAAATTAGAGGTTTATTTTGAAGTCCTGATTCATTTTTGCTGAAGTGTATCACCTTCTAGAAAATGGTAGATATTTACTGACTACCCAAAGTATTGTGAGAATTCAGCCAGTATTTTCACTTAAATGCTATGAATTTTTCTCCTTAGCTCTAGCATCATTCTGAATTTCACCTCTTCTTTATGTTTATGGTTCAGAGTAAATGATTTTGCAGGAAATGATAAGATCCAGTACTTCCCTAGGCCTGTCTCTACTACCCAATTTCTACCTGAACTCCACTTTGGGTACTTTATTTATTGTCAACAAAGAGAAAGCAGTCAAGAGCAGAGAAATAATTTGGTTTCTAAGTTGACCCATAAAACACAGTTCAAGAACCCATATTGGTCAACAATGTTGATAGGAATGCATTGTCTGTGCACTTTGATGCTCCTGAGGTGTTGGAAGAGTGAATTTTTCAGGAGCAGAGCACAGCTTGCAAATGAGGGTTGTCTGTGTGTGTTTCAGGGTTCCTGTCAGGAGTGCTTTGGGCCATAGCTACCTGCTGCTGGTTCATCGCTAATCATTCTCTAAGTGCTGTGGTCAGTTTTCCAATAATCACTTCTGTAAGTACAAAAATTGTTTATCCAAATTTTTGTTTTTCAAATCAAATCTATTTTTCCTGAGCACTCTTAGCAAATCATTAAAGCCTGTCATAGAATTTGATCTCTTTAGGAATAAACTTTCCAGATTCAGAGTCTGTTTATCTACAACAAACTCTCTATACTCTTCATGTCCTTGATTGTTAAGGAACATTTATAATCTCATTTTAACAGGTTTGCTAACTGATGTTTAATCTTTAATATCCTTGCTATTTTTGTTTGATCATTTTGCCTATTATCTTAGATAAATCATAATTTGCTATTTATAAATTTGGAAAACAGTTTATAGCAAATGGTGTATATATATTATCCCACTTAAATCTCCTGATGTCCTTGAAACTTCTTGAGAATGGTGTTCCACTATTATAAAGGACAAATTTCAGAAAATACTAAGGCAAAGTATTATCCCTGAATGATGCCATTTATCATAGCATACTTAAGACAATTTGCTTCATCTGATTTTCTAGGTGTCATTTATGTAAAACATAATTTGATATAAAAAATGTTTCCTTAGGCATAATCAGGATAAGTATTAATAGAATGATCCTCATTTTAAAGATGAGAAAACTGAGGCAATAACTAATAGCATTATCCAAGTCATATGACTAGTGGAAATCTGAACATGTCTAAGTACAGAGTTTCAGGTATACAGTGCTGCTATCTGCTGGCAGTGTGGAATCCAGTCCAGATCCATTGTGGTACTAGGACTGATAGATCCACAGGAATGCGTTAATGTGTCCTCTAGACATCTTAGATTGCTTGCCAGTTATCTTCCTGCCTTCTCTGCTTACTAAGTCATCATAGCAAACAATTTGCATAAATGTTTTAGTAGCACACCTGTGAAAACCTGTAAAACTGAATATTTTTAAAACATTGAAACAGGATGTGGGGCAGAGGAAGGACTAGATCTCCATTTTCCATTGCTCCTAGCTTCCTCCTTGTTCCACCTTTCCAACTCTATTCAAGGACAGCCTTATTTGCATGCAGAAAAGGCTCAGTTCCTACCCTTAAGGAGTTTA
Source organism: Ictidomys tridecemlineatus (assembly GCF_052094955.1). Lineage (NCBI taxonomy): Eukaryota > Metazoa > Chordata > Mammalia > Rodentia > Sciuridae > Ictidomys > Ictidomys tridecemlineatus. The sequence goes on along the minus strand of NC_135485.1, from coordinate 117,458,357 downwards.
TATTCTTTGGTTTTGTTGTTTGGTTGATTTTAGTTTTTGTTTTTTGTTTGTTTTTTTTTGTTTTGTATTGTTTTGGTAAAGCTGAATTTTTTAAAACTTTTTAAAAGTAGTATTTCAAAAATACACCAACACACAGCTTCAACAGTTATGAATATAGTCAGTATTACTTAGTCAAGAATATACTTTTAAAATCCCAGCAACTCAGGTACAGGCATTTCCATGTATCCATTTCTGTATCCATGCTTCCTGTGAGGACTAGATTGTAAGTTTATTGATAGTGGCATCTCTTTTGTTTATTAGCAGGTAATATTCAATTAAAAAGGAAGGAGAGAAGGAGGGAGGGAGGGAGGAAGGAGGAAGGAAGAAAGGAAACACATCTAGCAAGGACAAGGACTTGTGCTCTAAATCTTGTTTGATAAAAACTGCATCAGTTTATCCAGAAGGTTTAACTTCTTAAAATAGAATCAAACACCCCTTGTTCTCAAAGGCTGATTGAAATTTAATTTGTATTAATTTCTAAAAGGAAAAGATGCAATGCCAAATTTTCAAAATAGTCATATGTTCAATTAAAATGCTCTCAGGTAGAAAATACAACTGGTTGCCCTTTGCCAGAAGCAGAGTGTGTGCTGACTTTGATCTATACTTGCCCTGCTTTCAACAAAGCACACTACTCCTTACAGGAATGCTCAGGCCATGTCTGAACTTATATTTAGAAAATCATCAGACACAAAGCTTCAAAGGGCAGTGACACTTGTGGTATTGTCTTCTTCCATATTCTCTGAAGGGAAATGAATTTGGGGAGCAAAGGGGATACAAATTATTGAGCAACTGGCATAGCAATAATGTTTTATCTCTTCTACTGTTTCCTCCATCCTGTCTCCAGTCAGTGTGAAGTTTTCCGAAAGACCCATACGCTTCTCATTTGGTTTGGATTTGGAGGCTCAGAATTTTGCATCACTGATAAAAGACAGTCCCTTTGACCTATTTCTCTAGCCCTTTTGATGTTGACTTTGCAGATGCTGATAAACACAGAGTAAAATATTTTTATTGCTTCATTCCTGTGCCAGAGTGGAATCAAACTTTGTTGACACAGTCACTTAGACAGGTGGAGGAGTAATGGGGGAAGACTCTTCGGAATCATTTATTTTGAAACTCTACTAGAGCTCCTGCTGGGTTCCAAAAGGATCATAAACATGCTGATGTGACACATCTCCACAAAGACCATGGTTAACCCCAATTCCTCTTTTGTTCCATTCCTTGTTGACTGAAAACAAATTAAATCAAAACTTCAAGTTTTCATATTGCAGAATCATTCTTTTTCTTCATCCCATTTCTTCTCCTTTTCTTCTAAATTATTTCATTTTTGTCTTTGTCTCCTGGTTAATGTTATGTCCTCCTTTTGTATTCTTTTTCATTATATATATTTTTAATCTTTCCATGTAACCATATTCAGCACTTATTTATGATTAGGTTAGGCATTCTCGAGTCTCTGCAGAATTAACTTTTTTTTTTTAAGTATGTGCTACTTTCTTTCATGTGCACACTGCTTGCGAGGCCCAAAGAACATGCTGAAATTTCTTCAGTTATGAGACTTTTATGCCAAAGAAAGAAGTTTGTTGGTGCACTTTATCTTGTTAATCCCATTTCTACTATCTATTTTTCAATAGGAATAAAATAAGAATAAGCTGTTTGCATATTAAAATAACTTATTATAATTGTATCACATTAAAGAAAAATATGCTATGGTAAAAAATATTATAGCATCATCAAAATAATAAAAATAAAAACCATAAAGAAAAAGACTTCTTTTTTAACTTAATGTTACTTGATGTTTAGTTTAATATAAAGTGATGGTTGAGATTATGGGTAGTTTTCCATGAAAATATTTATATATTATCTCAAACTTACTGTATTTACGTAGAGCACACTTGTAAGAAAAATATTCAATTTAATTAAAGTTCTTATTTTTATTTAAGGGACCAGGATTTATAGCTGCATTGTGGGGTGTTTTCATTTTTAAGGAAATACAGGTATGTATAAGAGCATGTCTGGATTATGACCAGGTAAGAAGGGTATTTAATATTATGTTTGTGTTATTTCCTGAAAACTATATGTGACTTCAAGGTCTAAGGTAGACAATATATGGATGAATTGACAGACCAATGTTTAAAATGTTCTAATATCTAAATAAGAAAGAAAATACTAGGTGTGTAATAATTATTAAGATTTATCAGGTCTCTTTCCATTTTAGTTGGCTTTAATTTCCCTGAAGGGGGATTATGGTTAAATAACCTAATAAAACATAATAGAGAGAAATTTGTTTAGTGTAAAATAATATAGATAAATAACATGAAAGTTTTCTTATATCAAAGGTTAAAATGTCTTTTGGGGGCTGGGTTTATAGCTCAGTGGTAAAGCACTTGCCTGGCATGTGTGGGGCACTGGGTTCGATTCTCAACACCACATATAAATAAGTAAAGGTCCATCAACAACTAATAAAATATTTAAAGAAAAGTCTAAAAAAAAATCTCTTGAGGAAAATGGAATTTGTTCTTGCGTCTTTATGTTGGTCCATAAGCTGTTCAAACCAGCAACTTTTTAGGAAAGCAGATGGTAACAGATGGCTACTATTCCCATTTCAAATGTGATAGTGGGAACTATAAATTACATTCATCAAATAGTTCTAGTAAATCTGTGTGTGTGCTTCTTTACAAAATAATTTAGAACTTTTCTCATTTACCTTTATCAGTGGAAAGAATCTTCAGTTGAGGATTATATGATAATAAAATTGTATAATGTTTTTTAACTAAAGATAATATAAATCCAAAGAATTTCTGCCAAGGCATCATAAGCAATATTTTCTGTTTAATATATAGTATCCTGCTACTAAGATTTGATGTTGCTATTTTCTGGGAATCACAAAGTAAAAATATTCTTAGCTGATCTTTAAAATGATTATTCAGTTTTATATTTAAAGCACTTTGATCATTCTAAATGATTTTTTTTTTCATTTTAAAGGTCACATTGTGTATGGCTTATTATGTAAATAATTCTTTGCATTCTAGCCAATGTTTGTTATTTTTTTATTGGTTTTGTTTTGTTCTGTTTAATAATAGTCATTCTAACTGGGGTGGGATGGGATCTCAATTCAATTTTGACTCACATTTCCCTGATGGCTAAAGTTATTGAGCATTTTTTCATATATTTATTGGCTATTTGCATTTCTTCTTTTAAAAAGTGTCCAGATCAGGCTGGGGATGTGGCTCAAGCGGTAACGCACTCACCTGGCATGCATGCGGCCCGGGTTCGATCCTCAGCACCACATACTAACAAAGATGTTGTGTCCGCCAAGAACTAAAAAATAAATATTAAAAATTCTCTCTCTCTCTCTCTCTCTCTCTCTCTCTCTCTCTCTCTCCCCCCCTTTCTCACTCTCTCTTAAAAAAAAAGTATCCAGATCATTTATCCATTTTATTAGATTACTTGTTTTTAAGTTTTTTGTGTTCTTTATATATACTGAATATTAATTCTGTCAGATTAACAGCTTTCAAATATTTTCTCCCATTGTGTAGGTTCTTTCTTCTCTCTGTCAATTGTTTCCTATATTTTTAATTTAATTTAATCCCATTTGTCAGTTCTTGTTTTGTTTCCCGTGCTTTTAGCATCTTATCCAGGAATTCATTGCCTATAGCAATACTAAAAGCATCTGATAAGTGGATACTGATCCATAACGAGGAAAAGGGAGGCATGGGAAAATGGAGGAACTTTGATTTGGCAAAGGGGTGGGAGGGGAAGGAGGGAGCAAGGAGGCAGGAAAGATGGTGGAATGAGATGGACATCACTACCCTAGGTACATGTATGACTGCACATATGGTGTGACACTACATCATTTACAACCATAGAAATGTAAAGTTGTGCTGCAATTGTATACAATGAATCAAAATGCATTCTGCTGTCTCGTACACCGAATTAAAATAAATAAATTTTTTTGTAAAAAAAAAAAAAAAATATGCCTCAGACTAAATAGAAAAGTAACTTTTAAGACCATTGTACCATGACCAATTAGTGTTCCCCTTAGGAATGCAAGGAGAGCTCATGATATGCAAATCATTAATGTTATTTACTACAATACCAGATAAGCAGAGAAAAGATGGGATGATATGTACTACATTAACCTCCTAATAACCTAGAGAGAGACAGAAACTTTGGTTAGTATAGGATGTCTAGCAAAGAACCACAACATGGCTAAAGGTGTAGCTCAGTGGTATAGCACTTGCCTGCATCCACAAGGCCTGGCGTTTGATCCCCAGCACCACAAACAACAGAAAATACATGTCTAAGGTGAAAAAAATAGTTCTTTATAAGTTGAAAGTCAAAGATTTCTCTACTACCAGGATTATTCAGCATTTTCTAGACAGTTTGTTAAGACAAGGATCGGAAATAAAAGAATAGATACAGGAAAGGAAAGGAAAATTTTATCACTAGCAGATTATATAAATTTTTTAAAAAATTAAAAGAATGAGCTGAAATCTAAAGATTCAACAAGATCACTTAATAAGGTTTATGATAGAAAAATCTCAATAGTTTTCTAATACACTACCCCTTACCAATTAAAAAGAAGAAAATTAATGTCATTATTAACTACAAAAAAACCCACAAAAATCTAAGAAAAACAACAGGAAATGTGCTAGATATATAAAGGATTTTACTTTACTACAGAAATTTACTATAGGTCATAGATAATCAGAGCAAATGGGAGACTTGACATGTTCCTGATAGGACAATTCATGGTTATAATTAGGCAGTTCTCTTTAATTCCATTCAGTGTGATTCCTATAAAGTCCCAGTGGAGCCCTGTCTTCAATTTCCAGAGTAGATTTTAAAGTTTTGTCTATTATGTAAATAAAAATAGGCAAAAAATAAATATTAGAAAAATGACAGAGCACATTCCATATTTTAAAACATATGCAATTTAGATTAGCTAGGACAATTTTCTTATAAAAATGAGGATTTTTAAATATAGAAATGACTCTCTGCTCTTTTCTATTTAAGGAAAAATGACTACGATAAAAATTACAGATATTAAAAGGGAGAGAGAACCAAGCTGAAAGCAAAGAGGAGATTATTGACATTTCTTGGGTTAAAAAAAAAAAAACTTATAAGTCTCCCTAAAAACCGCATTTTTTTAAGGGTTGTCTAGTGGTATTTGTCATTAAGTGCAGATGTCTAATTACTTCTCTACAGATATTTAAATTTTTAAATACTTTACATGCAATTTACAAAAAATAAACACTACACACTAGACCCCAAATCCTCCCAAGTATTTTTTTAAAGTATTTTTTTGTTAGAAACAAGATGAAACTATTTAAACTGTAAAAGAAACCAAAAGCAAAACCTTTATCTTTATGGCTTTTAGATCTTGCCAGATGTGTATCTTAACGTAGTCCTTAGAAAATATTTAAAATTCCACAACCTACACCTGCCAGGACTTTAGATTGAGGTCAGAGCACCTTTTATGTGAAAGAGTTTTGATGATTTGGTTTAGTTTAAAGCCATCAGTTGGACATTTCTGCACTTCTGATGCTCTTTTGTACTTGATTTCCATTACTCTTGGGGAGAAATAACAGACAATTACATTGCTAAGAAAATTATAGATCACATTTTTACCAAAACACTCCAGTCAGTATGTCTACAGTAATACCAATGCAAAGAATTATTCCCACAATTTATACATTAGTAGCTACTCTCATATGAAGAATGAGATGATCTATTATTTAGCAACTCTTTCAGAAATCAAAGTTAAAAGCTTTCAGCTTGGTTCTTAGAGTATACTTTCCAGGAGTTAATATTTGCTTCAATAAAGGAAAACTTGGTGCTGCCCAAATATAGTTGGTCTTTTTCTGTAGGAGACTAGACAGTTTGGGCTGATTCTGATTCTGAATCTTGAAGGTGATTTTTTTTTTCCCTGGGAACATTATTCTTCTAGCTCTGTAGATAACAAAACAGAACTTAGCAAAGTATTCACACAATTAAATTGTAGAGTGCTTATAATTCAAGCCCCATTTTTTTAAGTTAAATAATCACATCAATTTCTAATTCACAAACCATATTTACAAACTATATGAATGTATTCATTCTTTGAACAAATCTTTAATTGAGTGTCTATTCTGCTCCAGCATTATAATCTAGGAGAAGGTTAAAGTTCTGAAAGCTAAGAAAAAGATATTGGGAAATATCTTGCCTTAGTGCAAGATTTGTGTGTATGGTTGTTTAGTTTGGTTTGGTTTGGTTTGGTTTTTTGGTACTAGGGCTTGAACCTAAAGGCAATTTACCACTGAGATACATACCCAAACCTTTCAATTTTGTATTTTGAGACAGGGTTGCACTAAATTGTTGAGACTGGACTCAAACGTGCAGTCCTCCTGCTTCAGCCTCCTGAGTAGCTAGGATTACAGGTGTGAGCCACTGCGCCTGGCCAGTGTGGATGTGTATTTGTTAGCAGCTCTGTACTTAGCAAGGTTTTGTTTCTCTTGTATAAGTTGTGATTAAACTGACTTCAAGGAGTAAAGATGTTCACAGAGAATCAGATGATTCAACCAGCTTAGCAAGATCTATCTCTGACCATGAAACAGAGGGAATTTTAAAAAATTCTTTCTGACACAATTCTTTATTAAGTTGAAAAAAGAGGTACATACAATTTTGGTTGTTTGGGGTTATATATTACTTGACATTAGGTTTTATAAGAGCTAGTAATATGAAAGAAGAGCTTTCTTGGCAGTCCACATCTGACCCATCCTGGATATCATTTCTGCTTTGTCTAATGTCTGAACACACATTTACCTCTGATCTCTACATTTTAAGACCTCTAAGGATCAGTGAAGGAGGTAGAGTGAGACTAAACAAAAGCCACCCTTTGCCATGACAGTTCCCCTGGGCATCTAGGAAACAAAGTGATGCATACATTGCCGGCCTGGCCTATTCCACCCTGACCCTATTTCCTGGAGGAGCCCAATTAGCCCTTTCTGGGTATCACTCAAAGCAGACCTGACAGAAGGACAGTCAAGACAGAAAATCTCTGCACCCCTTTCCATCTTTGCAAGGGCAAGCAATCTCCCTAGGCCTTTGTGTGGTGCATGCCTGGCTGTCCACAGGAACCCAAATTGTGCATGCTCCTCACTGATGACTTGGGTAGCACTGGTGGAGATACTGAGGAGTCCAGCTTAGCCCTGAGGATCAACCCCTGACAGGCCCCAGGATACTGCTTTTGTGAACCCACTCCCTGTACAAGTCAGTCGACAGAGCACCCCATTCCCACAGCCTTCCCTGAAGTTTTGCCTCAGATTTGTGTAGCTTGACACTGTTAGCCTGGCAGACCCCAGTAGCCAGGGTTATCACAAGAGGAAGGCCATCAGCCCCGTTTTCTGCAACTCTAACCAGTATGTACATGACTGCTTAGAGTTGCCTCTTCTCTCTCTTCTGTTTTCCTCTCAGAACCCCTGTGTGTCCTCCATGTGACATAATTAAATAACTGTTATTTTTTTCTTTAAAGAGGAGCTAACATTAGAATTATGTGATTTCATTATTGGAAGATTTTTAAAATGATCTAAGAACATATATCTAAAATTAGAGGTTATTAGCCCTGTCTTATTTTGGATGATCTTGGTTTTAGAGTACTGGGGTTCATCCCCGTAGAATGATATATACCAACCAGCAATCATTCAGAGGGGAATGGCCAGGACAGTGAAGGAGCTTGAAGTCATTCCTTGTGAAACGTGCTCAAAGGAGCGAAACTATTGACCAGGAAAAGAGATGCCTCCAGGGATATAAAATGGTTATTTTTCACTATTTGAGGGTTTATCTTGTGAGAGAGAGATTAAAATCAATCGTTCTGTACCCCTAGAGATAGATCTTGTAGGAAATAAAATGCTTTGGCTTAACACAGGAAGATATTTCTTTATGAGTCCAAAAATGGACTGAGCTACACTGGGATGTGGTGCTCCGAGTTTCCCATCTTTAACACCAGTGCCCCATGCATGGCTGGGAAAGTTCGTCTTCATCATACTTCACACCTGTCTGCGTTTCTTCCTCATGCTTTGGTTCTGTGTTCATCTCTCCATCTACTCTTCATCTCTTTCCCTGGAGGACTGCAGGAACCTCCTTACTGGTCCCCTTGCATCCATTCTGGCCCTTTCTGATCTGTTCCCCATACTTCAAAAAGTGTAAGCTTTACAAAATGCAATCCTGATCTTTTCAGCACCCACAGTTGTCCATTCCTTCAGTGTCTTCCCATTGCATAATAAGCCCAAAGCATAAGAAGTTCCAAATGCTCAAGCAGACCCATAGCCCTCCACCTTATCAGCTCCACTTACCTCTCCTTGCTCCAGTAGACTGTTCTTTTAGTCCCTGGGAAGTATCATGCTTTCTCTTACAACAGCACATAAAATTCCTTCTACTTGGAGTCTTGACTGCAGCCCTGTTTTCCTGGGCAATCCATCGATACTCATAATTAGACTCATAATTAGAAGTCTAACTCCCCACCTTCCAAACCAGCTTTAAAAGAGTCTTATAACACACTCTCAGACAACCACAGTGGTTTCCTTTATGAACACCCCTTTCATGTTATAGCATTCCTCTGGGTAATTACTTGATTAATCCCTGTCACTTGTAGTATGTGATTAACTGGGTTAGGGCATGCATAGTTTGTGCTCAACTGTGAGTGAGTTAGTGAGAATTTTGCAAATTTTCAAAAGAATTTGGATTATTACTAGGAGAGGGTAATAAAAAATAATTTAAAAAAATACCAGGTGTGTAGAGCAGACAGTAAGATACTAAGCAATCTTGAAAGAATCTGGTTTTTCTGTGCATTTGATTCCAGTTTCTTCATTGCTGTTATTCTATTTTATTTTTCAGGGTCTACGAAACTACCTATTAATGATACTTGCATTTTGCATCATCTTGAGTGGAACTTTATGCACAGCTTTTTCTAAAATCTAAACATCGCAAGACCAGCAGATGGCAGCAGTGGTTAGGAGAACTCCCTTACTGGACAAGAGAGGGATTATGCTGAGAAGAGTTTCACTTTCATACAACAAATGGATCTCAACCACTTCTGATTTTTTTCCCTCATAAATGTGAAAATGGAGGAAAATTATGTTTCAGTCTACTATAAAAATGAAAAATTCTTCTGATGAACTGTTAATGAGGGTAGGACTTTACAAGGTGCCTGAAATTTGTACATTCATGTAGCATTACATCTAACAGTGCTGATTTTTGTTTGTTTTGTTTCTTTTAACACAAAGTATACCTGGTGTTGCATAATCTAGAAAACAGCATGGAGTTCATATACAAAGAAGTTACCATCCAAATTTCTAACTTACTAATGAAGAGAAACACAAATAAAGGCCTGTGGGGGAGGGGGAAGGAGAAGACTCACCATATGGAATTAAATTGCAAAGATACTTGGATATTTTGCAAAAGTAAATGTCACAGTTGGTAATTACATGTTTAAAAGACCATTGAATTATTTTTAACCGAAACTTATTTTTACTTCCAATTAATGTTGTTCAACTCTACATCATCGGCCCATCTTAGCTTAAAATACCTTGATTATCTCCAAGTAAATCCATCCTCAGAAAACAAAAGTTTTCCACCATTGAGGATATGTACAAAATGTAACACATGCATACATAAGTACACACACAGATGCATTTTTAACTGCACACCTATGCATATGTGCACAGTTATGAATTTGGGGGAAATTCTAGAGTTGGTAAAGTAAGGTTCTAGCTTATTGGGGCAATTTAAAGGGACCAACATTCATTTACATATTTTTTTCTAAAATATACTTATCTGAAACCATTTTAAATGGAGGCTTTCTGTTTTATTCCTGTTTAAACTAGTGGTTTCCAATAGACCACTGGAAAAAAAAAATGATATGGCAATAGTTTTATTTATTTAGGAAAATGGAAATAGAATTACTAATACAATGTTCATTGACATGGTTTTCAAACCCTTAACACAATAGAACTACTGTTCAAATATAAATTTCACCTGCTCCCACCTGATAACACATTATTTTTTGTGGGTGCTAGAGAAACAGAACAACATTCTGTATGAGTGCATAAACTCGGAAGACAACCTGCACCAGTTTAAATTCCACCTCTGCTTCATTTTAATCATTTGATTTTGGACGAGTTCCCAAGCTCATTGTTATCAAATTCCTTATTTGCAAAGTGGGGTTAATGGTAGTACTTGTCTCACATGACTAGTATACGGTTACAATCTGTAAAGTTTGTGAGTGCCTGGTATTTGGCAAGCACTGTATAATTGTTTGCTATTAAATGTTATTTGAAGGGAAAATGTCTACAAATTGGAAAATACCTTTTCAGAGCTACTATTCTTATTAACTTCCATCCAATTACCTTTTGTTCCTCCATATGAAAAAGGACACTGGAGTCCCTATATAATTATTGAACTGCTAATATAAATAAATATTTGATTATTAACTCCTTAAGCCCATTTTAATTTTAACCTGTCATTAAATTATGCTGATAACTTTTAAATAAATTAACATGATAAAAAACTATTTTTATTCTTTAAATATATTTTAAAACATTATATTGGACAGTTTTAATTATTTTGTAGTTGAGATTGTGAACTTGTATGCAAAATTTTAAGCATGAAATAATTGCAGAAGAAAAATGGGTGGAAAAGAAGGCAATTTATTATACACTGCTGTACAATATTATATACTGCTGCCAGACAATAACTGTAGTGTTAATAAGAATTGTATACAAAAAAACCCAAGTCTTTTCAAAATGATAGCCAAAAGGCTTACTGTTTAGAAGTTAGTCTAAATGGACAATTGCAAAACCCCCTCTGTTTGTTCACCTAGGGAAGTGAATGCCTAACTCTTTTGCGGTTTTGAGGATTTATTTTTCATTGACCAGTATAGCCAGATTCTTGTGTTGAACTTTTTATGGCTTGGTCTTCTTACTTTATCTCAAATGGTAACCTTTATAATAGAGCCCCTGCCATGTTGTGTATACAGACAGTACTACACTAAGTAGAAGTAGCAGCCCCTGAGCAACCCAACCTTCTTTTATTCCTATTGTACCGATATAACCTAGAGTTACTGACTACTAAGCCTGTCCTTGTCAATATTGAAAAACATGTAGAGTGAAGAATCCCATACTATAGATCTGTGGGTGGACAATGATGTCATTTAGGTAAATTATCAATAAACAAAATAATATATACTTTATATAAATCCTTAAGCTAAAAGTAGAATATACATATATTACTCTTATTGTGCATAATTAATAAAATTTGTCACGGGTATACACGTACAGAAAAAAACATACTGTATGTAGAGTTGGGTATTGTCCATGGTTTCTGGCATCTACTTACTGGAAATCTTAGAACATGTTCCTTGTTGATAAGAGGAGAATATTGTATTTTGAAATTAGATAATAATTCTATATTACATTCCTAGAGGGAAAAAAAGAAAGTAAAAGAATGGATAATTCATTGAATTTTACAAATTTTTAAGGAGGTCAAAGGAAATGCTTTAAACTAATCTTTGTTTAAGTGGATTTCATTTGGCAAAAAAAAAAATAATAATAATTATAGCCAGGTACGGTGGCACACACCTGTAATCCCAGCAGCCGGGGAGGCTGAGGCAGGAGGATCATGAGTTCAAAGTCAGCCTTAGCAAAAGTAAGGCGCTAAAAAAGCAACTCAGTGAGACTCTGTCTCTAAATAAAATACGAAATAGGGCTGGGGATATGGTTCAGTGGTCAAGTGCCCCTAAATTCAATCCCCAGTACCAAAAAAAAAGTAATAATAACTAAACTTTCTCCTTTTTTTTTTTTTTTGGTTCAGAGCACTTAACTTGCCAATGCTAAATCATATCCAAAAGGGGGGGTGGCTAGATCTGTTTTCATAAGCCTTAACATAAATTATTTGTTACTCCAGCTATAAGATTTCTAACACAGTTCATATTAATGAGATTTCACGAAAGCAAACATAAATCTCAATTTCTAAATGGAGATTTTCCCATAAGACCTAAAGAAATGAATCACTAGAAGAGAAGGTGAGACTCATTAGTGGAGAAGATGGGCCAGACACTCTGACTGATTGCAGCATCCACAGGGGAGTCCAAGACCCTCATAGGTTCTCCTGAGACTCAGATCCTGTTTTTGTGTTTACAAAGTACTTGTAAACACATTATCATTTGGCATAATTTATATAACTAAAGATTTTATAAACTTCCCTTTCACTTATAAAATTTTGATTGTATTAAATTCAATTTTTTTTCCAACAAAGTCTCTATCATCTTCCTGTTCTCCAAAAATATATGAGCATCATATCGATTCATATGTATAGGAGAGCTAAAATTACTTGGGAACTCCTTGAGAGAAGTTGTTTTAGTCATCTTTATATCTCAAGAACCTAGCACAGTGCATGACACAAGTGGAAAAAAAATGGATTTTTTTTTGTTATTTCTTTGTTTTTCCATCGAAGAACATCTTATCATTATCTGTTATAGTTTGTTTGTGATTTAATTGTGTCCTGTCCAAAGTTTTGTGTATTGGAAAATTGGTCCCCAAGGTGGAACTGATGAGGGGTAACTGAACATTTAAGAAGTGGAGCCTAACGGCGGGAGCTCTTTAGATCGTGGAGGATGCAGAGTACTTCTGGTGGGATCCCTCAGTAGTTCTCACGAGAGGACTATTATAAAAGTATGAGTCTGCCCCTGCCTCCTTCTCTGCTTTGCAGCTCAAGATCTGACTACCTGCTCAAATACACATTCCCACCATAGCCTTCTGCCACCTGCTATCAGGTGACTTAGCCAAAAGGCATCCCTCATCCCAGAGCCTGTGCTATGCTGTTTAGTCTAGTTCTAATAATTTTAAAAAATATATTTCTAGTAGGCAATTATGAGGCACTTCATATTTTCCAATCTCGGTGTCTTTCACTTCTTTTTCTTGCTTTATTCCCCTATCAATGCCCTCCACTGCTATTTAAATAAAAATGACAATGGGGACCCCATTCAGATGAAGGATATTGTCTTCTGTTTGTAGTTTACTGAGTTTTTATCATGAATGGGTGTTACATGTTGTGAAGTTTTCATCATTCACTGAGATACTATGTTAGTCGGCTTCCCATTACTATATACAAATACCAGATAGAATTAACTTATAAAGAGAAAAAGGTACTTTTGACTCACAGTTTAGAGGTTCCAGTTCATGATTAGGTCGACAAATTGCTTAGACCTCTATTTGTGGGTACAAGATGGCAATTGCAGGGAGATTGTGGCAGAGCTAAACTGTCATGAGGGTGAAGCAAAAGTGAGGATGAGGCCAGGGTCCCACCATCCTCTTCAAGGCACCTCCCCCCATTGGCACCACTGTGGTTTATCCTGCTGTGTGCCCTGGAACTCAGATGCCTTCTATGGTATAAGTGAGTTTGTTTTGTTTTTTGATTTGGGGTTTTTTTGTTTTGGTTTGGTTTGGGTTTTTACTTTTGCTATAATAAGTCAGAACTCTTCTAAGCTCTTGGACTTTGTGGGGACTGTTTCCATCTGTTCCTTTCCTGGGGAGTTGTTTGTCCAGTCTCTAGCATTTCCCTCTCATACATGGCTGGTCATTAGTCAACTAAAATTTTGAGAAGCCCACGGCAAAGCCCTGGAGCTCTGTCTCTGCTCCCTCCTTTCTCTCTTTCCCTCTCCCCACCCTCACTCTAGTTCTGTAAGGGGACAGCTAGATGAGGAAGGTGGGAACACAAGGTTAAGAGAATAATTCTATAAAATAGGCCCACTGTGCTGGGCACCATGGCACATGCCTGTAATCCCAACTACTCAGGAGGCTGAGGCAGGAGGATCATGAGTTCAAAGCCAGCTCAGTAATAGTGAGGCGCTCAGCAACTCAGTGAGACCCTGTCTCTAAATAAAATAAAAAATAGGGCTGGAGATGTGGCTCAGTGGTGTGCCCTTGAGTTCAATCCCCAGTACCAAAAAGAACAGTCCCACTGTACTGACCCCCTACAGGCTTTCTTAGTCAAAAAGCAATCTTCCTGCAGCCCCACCTGGCCTAGGCAGATCCAAAGGTCAACTAGTCAGTAGGTAATGAATGATGGGATCTAAAGAAACTGAGGACTGGTTATCAAAGACAAAAACAATGGGTTATTAACCTCCATGATCATGCTCCAGGTCACCCTGGGTTGCTAAAAATTAGCTTCTTGTCCCTGCCCTTGGTAACATATATGCTGAAGAAAGAGAATGCAATAATTAAAAGAGGGATTCTTGGGTCTGTAAAAGAGAAAAATCCATCCTTTCCCACAGACTCCCAGCTCTGGGGCCCTTTTTCTCCAGATAAATCTGTCTCTGTCCTTTTCTTAATAAAACTTGCTTTCTATACTTGCCTCAGCATTTCTTGGGGTTTTATTTTCAACACCAGGTTACAAGGACCTATTCCTGATCTCCAAGACCGGTATCAGGATTTATGTATCCTACCTGCCTTGGCCTTCCCAAATCCTCAACTCGTGTGGATTTATCACCTCTGTGTTCTTTCTTGCTGTACTTACATAAAATGTATTAATGTAAAATCCTTTTTATTTTACTCATTTTTAAAATTTCTTCAAAGTAACAGAAGAAATCTGGTTTCTATTATTCTTCTTGAACAAAAGCAGAAGTCCTGAAATTAGCATTTTGCTATATTTTAATTCCAGCTTCTCTTTGGTCACATTCTCATCAACAGCATCAAAAATAAGTAGGCGTTATAGCAAGTTGAATAATATCTCCTCCCCAAATATGCCCTGGTCTAACTCTTGGTGCCTGTGAATATGACTTTATTTGGAAATAGGGTCATTGTCGATGTAATTAAGGGTCTTAAGATTAGAACCTCTGGATTTACAGTAGGCCCTAAATACAGTAGCTGATGTCCCTATCAGAGAAAGGACATTGGAAACACTTGGAAAGACAGAGAAGGACATATAGAGATAAGGGCAGAAATTGGAGTTACAGAGCAAAAGCCAAGGACCACCAAGGATGGCTAAGGCTACCAGAACCAAGGAGAGAAGCATGGAATAGATTCTGCCTCAGGCCTACAGAAGGGACTGACCTTGCTGACACATTGATTTTTCTCTTGGACTCCAGAACTATGAGAGGATAGATTTGTGCAGATTGGTTGTGACATCTCTAGGAAACTAACAGAGGCACCTGCAATCCAGTGAGCATAGAAGACACTGCATGAAATAAGGTGCACACATGCAGCTCATGCTGAGCCAAAGAGGGTGGTGACACCGCAGAGCAAACAATAGGTATAAAAACTTACATGTCACAAAGACTTCAAATAAATGACTTTTTGTCTCAACACAACTGGGCATTTTTAAAGAGGACAGGATGGGGCATACTCTTTTCCTCTCTATAATAAAATCAGATGTCAAATGATTTTTATTTTTAAGAAAGAAAGAAACTAGATGACCTAGAATTTTCTGTAAAACATTTCAGGCAGATGTCAGAGCAGAAAAAGCTGTGGCTGAAATTAGATAAGAAAAATATTGTGGGTTTTTTTTTTAAAGTTTCCTAATATTGACAATCAGATTTTTCTAGCAAATAGGACATACAAGTGGACACAGTGTTTGTGTTTTTTAATTTTTTTCTACCATTAAAGTCTGTGTATGGGAACTCAGGTCATTTTTGTCAATTTTTTCCTTATTGAAGACAAGCTACCTTTTTGGAATTCAGTTACATTCTTATTTTAATGGTCCCAAGAAAATGTGAAAAATTTTTAAATCTAGTATTGTACTATTTGTGTACGACTCGCCCATCTTTCATTTACATTGATTCTGGGGTAAACTTAGCCTCCCTAGAGCTGCTAAAAATAACTCCATATAAAACAAGAAAATGCTGATCTTCACTTGTAATTGCTCTTAGTTAGCAGATATTGCTCTATCCCAAGAATCTTCTTTATCAGCCTCTCTATTCTATTACAAATGTTTGCAAGAACTTGGTGGTGAATAGTCATATAGTAAGCCATTTTACAGTCTTCAGTTGTTGAACCATAAAAAGAATCTGAGCTTAAACACTTGAACATTGTTTTTTAATATTATTCTGTGGGGATTTTTTTCTGTCTAAGCCAATAATAAAAACAACATGGTTATTATAAACAAAGAAAGGAATATTTAATTCTTTGGAAGTTTTTCTCTGGATCACACCTGACCTGACATTATGTAGAAATTTGCTCCCTTTTCTCAAAAGCAATATAAGATGCCTAGAAGAATGGGTGGAAAAGGGCCTAATAAATAAAATATCTTGGGTGGACTGGGTGGTGCTTATCATGTGCAGGGCCCTGGGTTCAATCCCAGTATACACACACACACACACTGGTTAGATGTTTTTAAGAAATTTGTGTGCAGTGTGAAAAAAGAAATAACATTCTTTCCATATACAATAATGTGTTTCTTAACTGAAACATACATAATATGTATTTCCTGAAAGATGAAAAAGTCAGGTCAGTTGGCATTTACTTGACTGGGCACAGTATTATGACATTGGTGGTAAATTCGTTCATAATACATTTTAAGTATATAAAATGTTTACTATAACAAAATAAACTTTCACAAATTTTGAGAGAAACACTATATTAAGACATGTTATATGAAATGTTATACATTTTGTGAAATTTGCATGCTGATCAAACATGGAATAGAAAAGCACCATTTTATGTAAGTTGAGGTGAAACTTCTTCAACAACAACTACTATAAATTTCTGTTGATGTAGAAAAGGAAGGCAGGCAAAGAACACATGGAAAGTTGATCTTGTCTTATCATGCAAACAGTTCTTAATTAGTTTTGAATTCCTTTTCAGCATATAGACATCCACAGAACTTTCTTCATCTCTATATTAGAGCCAATGAATGGAGTAGAAATCTGTCAATGACTCCAATAATGTGCCAGGGAAAAGGTAGATGGGAAAATATGTTATTATTTTTTTTTCTTTCTGCATACTTATTGGGCGATTCCTCTCTTATCCTTGCCTTGCTCATCTATGAAAAGTAGAATATAATGTTACCTTCTTCATAGGGCTGTTATGAGAACCAAATAGGATGATAGCAATAATAACCAGATTTATTCAATATGTGCTAGATACTTGACATGTTAAGAACATTGTTTTCTTTTTTTTAATGAATTCTCATAGTAACTTTGAGACAAGCTCCATTACTGGCCCTATTTTATAAAATAGTTCTAGGATAGTATAATAATATCCACAGAAGGCTCACCATGTGCCAGGCAGTGTGCTCAACATGTTAAGTGTGCAAGCAAATTGTCTTCACTAAGATGGTTTTGTCTTTAATCTAACAGGAATAACTCTGGGAGCCCCTACAGGCATTGGCCAAATACCTGTGTACTCACTCACCCCGAGGGACAAGCGTCAGAGATGACCAAGAGCAGGCTGCATCAGGACGTTCTAATGTAACTCAGTTTCAAAAGCAACATGATATTTTTGTAATAGCTAATATACTGTAATCAGCAAACAATAGGAAAATCACTGGGTTGAGCTGAAAAAACCTACACTCAACCATCAGTGAAAACTTCAGCAAATAATTTAATACCTCTTTATTTTTAAAGTTTATTTTCTGAATAAAAATAATAAATTTTAAGTTAGAAAATTTTAAAACTGCTATTCAAGAAGCTCATCTAAGATGACTGTAATATATTGGTATGAATCCTTCCAGAATTTTTCTCCTCAGATATATAAATACACGTAGGTGGCAAAAACTGAATTGTACTGCATTTATTATTTTGGAATATCATTTTGTTATTGAATATACTGTGAACATATTTTCATGTCCATCAATATATTTCCATAGCATCACCCTCAAGTAGAATAGACATTTAGTCCCTTCTCCCCACCCCGCCACCCCTTTGGCTTGGCCATTCCTCTTGGTTATAAAAACCTTTTTATAGTCCATTTTACATGTTGTACATGGGGTCTCTTTATTCTACACCTTCCTGCTCCCAGAGGCCACTGAATTGATCCCAGTTTCCTCCCAGCATCAGTTTATGAACTTATATATGTCTGAAGTGAATGACAGGGTAGGATTTGAGAACTCAGTGACTAGGTACTCTGACACTTTTTTTAAGTCTTAAAGTATGAGTGGCACTCACAACCTTCCGAGGTCATAACACTAATAAAAAGAGGAAAAATCTCATTATCAACATGCTACACTGAAAATACCCACATTTTCCTGTGTTTGTCACTAAGCTCATGATGGACTGAATCCACATTCCACATGGTCCCTGCATTCAGTACCACTTATCTCAATTTAACGCATCTCACCTGTTTATAAAGAAAGTATTGCGCATGCATAAAGACATCTGATGTCCATCTTTAAATCTACCTTACAGATCAAGGCTCTGAGCCTCAGGAAATTAGAGTTCCTATCCCTTGGCTATGATGCAAGCACATGATGAAGTCACCACTTTGAGAACTTTTCTACTCAATCATTTAATAGTCACTAGATTCCAACCACATGTGAGGCTAAGGAACAGAACAGGGACCTGAAGAGACAAGGAACTCACCCTGAAAAGGACAGCTTACATAGCCTGCTTGATGTCATTTCTTGACAGAAAGAAGAAGCTCCTCCCCCTTCTCTTGTCTAAAGTCTCTCCTACCTCACGGTCCATTTCTTCACCTTCTTCTTCTTCACACCTTCCTTATCATTAAGCCCTCTTGTCCCTCCCGGAAACATCCAGCATCTTGATCTCACAGTGTATTTCTGGTTTGCTTTTTTGCTTTTCTCTCACTAATTAGTAATTTTTAGTCCGCTTTTGCACTCCTGTGACCAAAAGACCTAAAAATAGTAATTAGAGGAGAAAAAGTTTATTTGGGGGCTCACAGTTTCTGAGCTTAGTCCATAGACAGACTTCATTCCTCTGGCCCCAGGTGAAGCAGAGCATCGTGGCAGAAGTGTGTGGCAGGGGAAAGTAGTGGGCACATGGCCCAGGAAGCAGAGAAAGACAGAATCCGCTCACCAGGGACAGAGGTACATCCCCAATGACCTACCTCCTCCAGCCACACCCTACCTGCCTATGGTTACCATCCAGCTAATTGGGTTAAGGCACTCAAAACACAATCATTTCTCTTCTAATCCTTCTTGCATTTTCTCACACATGAGCTTTTGGGAAGACAGGCCATATCTCACCCATAACAAGTACTCAACACCATGCTTTTGTAAAATAGGTGCACAGTGAATATTTACTGGACAAGTTTAAATAACCTAAATCCTAAAGGCTTTGTTGATGCTAAAATTGCCTCATATTCTGGTTTATGTTTCACATCAAACAAGCAGGTTGAGCAATATTTCAAGAAAATATATAGTTTCACGGTGTAGTTGTCTTTTCACAATCCAATTAGTATCCAGCGTGAAACGTATGATTATTGAAAAACTACTTTATCTTCATTAGTTATCACACAGAGCAAAAGTATACATTTATTATTTCTTGTCCTATCTTCCTCAGTTAAAAGAATATTTTTTAGAATAAAAAGAGTACCAAATAAAATTAGAGAGTTTTCTTTGTTTTCTCTTTGAGGCTCAAGGAGAGTACATTAGTACACATATCTTAGATGTAAAATTATCTTAGATGATGTTAAAACTCAACAGTCAGGAAGAATATACCCAATACCCAAATATAGGTTTATATTTTCTCCAGAGAGAAAAAACAATATTCCAAACTGAGGCTATAACAAATTCTACATTGTAGACATGACGATAAAAAGGACAAGTACAATGAAATGTATTAATATTTATATGCATCAACCACCCCCAAGCACTAGACAGCTGGGCATGATGGCATATGCCTATAATACCAGCAACTCAGACACTGAGGCAGGAGGATTGCGAGTTTAAGGTCATCCTCAGCAACTTAGTGAGACCCTAAGCAATTTAGAGAGATCTTGTCTTAAAATAGAAAATAAAAAGGGCTGGGGAAGTAGCTCAGGTGTTAAGTGCCCGCTGGGATCAATTCCTAGTACCAAAAAAAAAAAAAAAAACCAATATCCTTAGTTTCTGGGTTAAGCTTCTAAATTTTGACATTCTGATAATAATGTATGTCTCAGTGCTCCTAAAATTTTCCATTTTAATATACATGACAAAATATGGCATCAAATAACTCATAGTCTACTTTCTTAAAATTTAAGTATATTTAAAATTTGAGTATAAAATTTAAGAATATTAATCTCTAAGGGTTTTACCATCACTAATAGACATCCAGAAAAATATTATTTCCTATTCATTTTTCATAAATTGCAACTTAAATGAATACCCAGATTCCAAGTATATAAATAGTATCATGCAGTACAAGTGGCATATAGACCTTGTCATAGGCTGGAATGTTTATGAGAACTGAAACCTCTACAAGGAAGAGTCATCCAAATTTAATAGTGAGAGAAAAGGTAGTCAGATGAATTGGTTAAAATATTCACACAATATAAGGAAATCCAGTTGTCCGACCATTAGTTACTGATGTTTATAGTCACTCAATCAATTCATCTCTACAAATACATTTTTTAATTTGACCACTAGAGGGAGGTATAGGTTTAATTGTGATAGTCCTTACGACCTTTTTGCTCTTAAGTTCTTTCTCCCTTTCCTATATCTGTCCACTGAATGACCATATCATTTATAGGTTTTTAATATCTGACCTAGAAAAGAAAGCTATTAGATATATTTTATAAAACTATTGTATATGTCATGCTTCACATACTATCAATCTAATTCTCAATGTGATGGCTGTCTTTCAGTCATTGAGTTTTCATTACTTTATTATTTGGACTTTAATATTTAATTTCATAAAAGTTAAAAATGTCATAAAATAAGCTCACTTTTAGAGTTATTTAAACAGAAGAGTATGTTCTTGTCCTAGAATAGTCAGGACATAGAATTCTCACAGTGCCACCAATCTTTATGACGTTGCCAAATAACAAGCTAGAAGCCACATTATTCTCTGACCCAGTGACAAGAACATCACCACTAAATCAGTAAGCTGAGAGGCCTCAGGTTTCTCTAAGATGCACTAATAATTCTTTGGCTTAATTAGACTCTTAAGGTCACAGAGACCTGGGACTATTTGCCCTGTTATTTTGGAAGACCTTTTGGAATCAAGAGGCCAAAATGTTTTCCCAATAGGCTCATTAAGTCAATCATTTGCTGTAATTGGATGTTCAATGAATATTAATTCCTACAAGTTTTTTCATCACTAGTAGACTGAATTGAAAACAGCACATCTCCTATTCCTTTTCTCTGGTTATGGATTAACTTTGATGAAGGTAAATATTTGACATAAGCTGGGTAGTAAAATGAGCCTGATGTTTATTTCAGTGCTGAAATGCTTAGTGGAAAAATCACCATGATAACAAATTCCATTGGAATAGGAAAGTTGGATGTGTCTAAAAATGCTCAAATCATAAGCTGAAAATGTTTTCCAGAATCTTCTTCATTTATATACTTAAAATCAGTTCAAATCCTATCCCCTCATTTATGCTGCCTTAGTCTTGGTGCTTCTTATTATCTGAAATTCAAAATCATCTTACATTTACACTGACCTATCAATAAAATCACAAACTTTAACTTGGGGATGTGACATATTTCTTAAATACGAGGTAAGAAAACAAATCTAAATTTCACAATATATTCCAATAGATTTGTGTGCATTTTATGGGGTTGGTGAAGGAATGGAAGGCAATTTGGTTTTAGACACTTTCAGATAAAAGAGATCTTCGCAGTTACAAGACTACACAGGATGTACTATTTCATGTAAATGTGTATCTCTTTTCTTTTCAATGGCTGTTACAAATTTGTGTAATCATTGTTAACATCTATGGTTTATGAGATTAATTTATCTGTCTGAAAATATGTTTCAAGATCATAAATCAAAGGAGAAAATGTAATCTTTCTCAGCTTTTGTGTGATTTTCCTGGGCTCTGCACCTGCAAACTTTTCATTCAGGCAAACTTTTCAGAAAAAGCTACAAGAAATCTGTCAGAGCCAAAATGGCCCATACTTAGGCAATTTGTTTACCCATGAGAGAGAGAAGCACAGCAATAAAATCGCTATTCATATTGGTTGGAGTTTAAATTACAATAAAAGAAAATTACTTATAGAACAGGATTCTGACTCTTTTAATATTTCTTCTAGTCTGCATCTAAATTCTCTCTGGAATGTACATAGATTTTTTTTAATTACATCTGTTTATTGCTTACTGAGAAAACAAGTTCATCTTAAAAATAATGAAAAAAAATATTAACTGAAAGTTAAACAACATTCCTATTCTTTCCCAGTCTCTACAATTTCTACCTTACACACACATATACACACACAGAAATTTAGAGATTGTCTCCAATATTTTGTTACTAAAATAAAAAAGATACCATTAAGCCAGGCAGGGCAGCACATGCCTGTAATCCCAGGGACTCAGGAGGCTGAGGCAGGAAGATCACTAGTGCAAAGGCAGCCTCAACAAAGATGAGACTTGCCACAGTCGGGCTGCAGCAAAATAATGGGGTGTGTGTGTGTGTGTGTGTGAGACAAGGAACTTGTGTAGATTGATACAGCAGGAGTGGGAGCGGTTTATTGTAGGACAGGAGGGGTATATATACATTCCACACAGCTTATCTTAATTAACATAAACTAGATACAGCAGTCAACCAATAAGGAATCTCCACACTTAATGGCTCTCTGGCGTTACTTCACAAACCACTCCCTCTGGCAAAATGCCAGGCACCATCCTAACTTGTTTACAGATCCTAACAGAGACTCTATCTCTAAATAATAACCTACCTATGCTTCAGTGGTCAAGTGCCCCTGAGTTCAATCCCTGGTACCCTCCAAAAAAGATACAATTAATTTTTTGCATATTATTTTATGTTCTTATGCAACTATGTTTACAAGGCATATTCTAAGAAATATAACTGTATCATGAGAAAGATAACATTAAATTTTAGAGTTGAATATACCATAATGCTCGACCAAAAAAATGTAACTTTTACCCTAACAGATTCTGAACATTCTTGTCAAAATTATTTTTTAAATCTTTCTCAGTGCGATATGAATAAAATGATATCTAAGAGTCTATGTGTGTCTCTGTGTTAGTTCATAAGCAAAATTGATGGATTCAGAATTGATTGACTTTTTCTTTGTGTATCAGCTCCTTGTATTTCCCCTTTTTGTAACATTTCTTCCTATTTATCTCTCTCAACCATTTTTTTCTAGAAAGTTTTTGGAATTTAAATATAATTTCTAAGATTCCTTTGCATATTAAGAAGAATAATCTCTCTGAAGTGTAATTTTTGGCAAATATATTTCCCAATTCATTTTTAATGTTTGTGGATGGTTATCATCATTTAATCCTATGTGGTAAAATGTGCTAAACAACTCCCTTTTAACAGAGATATGTGGTCACACTTTCAAGATAATTATTTTTTAGTCTCTACTACATTTTTCTAGTGGTTTTATTTTTATGTTTCACATTTAAATGTTTAATCTCCATAGAGTTAATTTTAGAATAAAAAACAAAGTTTAAATTTTATTATTTTTAAGCTTTTTGCCCCTCTGCATTTCAGCTTTGGATATTTTCACTTAACCTAACAACATCTCTCACAATGGAGAATAAGTCAGCCTTCCAAAGTTCTCAAATCTGCCATAGGTTTGCAATTCAACAGCAAGAATATTGAATATATAATAGAAAAATTTTTTTTTGAAAAATAAAGACTTTTGCAACCCCTCACCCCACACCACCAGTTCTTATCTTAACTTTAACACATCACTTATGCTGGGAATATTTGACAACATACTTCATTGGAAACCAAGATCCAGAAGATTGAAGCTGAATCTTTACCCCAAAATGAAAACTAAATACAATGAGTAACGTGAGGGTTATGGCACACAGATTAGGTAAACGCACATACAAGGAGAAAGGGGAAGAGGAGATGGAAGTGTGGGAAGCAAAGCTGATAGAACACATTCCAAGAGTATAATGGAAAGAACACAGGAGAAGTGCTGTGTCGACTCAATGTAATGAACATGTCTGGAAGCACAAGATCCCTCCATGGCAGATCCAAGACCAGGGAGCTAAGCTAGGAGAAAACTGCCATCCTTCCAGTTTTAAAAGTCTCACGTGGAAGAAAAGAGCAGCATGTAGTGGGATGATGCCCTGTGCCTGGTGGCACCATTGGCCCAGTCTGGGAAGATAGTCATTTTTACCCTCTGAGCCTCACTAATCTGGACCACCCCTCTCCCCAACCTCAGATACCTCCTGATTGCCTTGCACAGTATAAAAGGCTTATTTCTGTCCTGAGAGAAATCAAAATTTTTCCATCTGCAAGCATCCCAGGGTGGTGCACCATGCAGGTCCACTTCAGGAAGGAGCAGGTCTCCTGGGTATCTGGTCTCCACCTGCACTCCCAAGGCTATGGAGAATGACGGGCAGAAGATGCCACCTAGCAACATGGACCTGGCAGTGAGTGGTTCCGTTTTTCTTAAAAATCTTCATTTTGGTTTATTGCAAAGCTGGGTATTGATGGAATCCAGGGCCTGGGGCATGCTAGGCAAGTGCTCCACCACTGAGCTACATCCCCAGCCTTCCAAATACTTTTGACATATTTCAGATTCCTATAGGTACTTAAATCAATTCCTACTCTGGGTGATCATTGTGTGTGTGTGTGTGTGTGTGTGTGTGTGTGTGTGTGTGTATGTGTAGTTGTAAATATTCTCTTGATAGTGTCTTTAAATTGTTTAGTTGGTCCACATCATTACTCTTCTATTTCAGGTTACCTAGGCTATATCTGTTTACTTTTCCAGAGGAATTTGAACAAGACTATCACGAACAAACAAACATACTTGTTGGTTGAACATCTGAATTTGCAAATCTAACTTAGCAACAACTGATATCTTTAAAATACCAACTTTTCCTATTAAACAGGACTCAATGTTATTGCACACTTTTGTAATATTTTCATTATACTGCCATATGGTTTTATATTCTATTATTAATGTTGAATTCAAATACAAATTCTTGGTTTTATTTGTCAATTCAACTATTTATCTAATTTTTATATTTCTGCTTTAATCATTTTAATACTTACTTTTTGAGTATGTGTCATCTATTTTATTCAACTCATTATTTAATCAGAAAACCTGTAAGATTCAAATGAAGGTAAAAGTCAAAGAACACCAAGAGGTCCATCAGGAATACTGATTGCAAAACTACTCAATAACTAGTTTGGGACAATAATCAAGTACATCTCCAAGAAACATGCTTTATTTGCATTTTAAAGTATAAAAATTATTCGTATTGCTATCAATTGTCTACACCTTTCAGAGTTAAAAATAGCTCAAAGACAACACAGATCCCAACAGATAAAGTTGAATTACACTAGAAAGGAAACCAAAAGGAGTTTTCTTTCCCCCTACATTTCAAAAAATCTCTTAATATGTTTTCTAACAGAAATATGAGAGTGTTATCTGAAAATATATTTAACACAGTTCTCAACACATCATGATTACTGTCTTGTTGTCTTTTAAGCTAATAAAATCAGACAAAACCATTGTCTTTGAGGCAAACTCTGCTAGAGAAATGTGTACAAGGACCTCAGTATTCAGAGGTAAGAATTTTCTCATCTGGCTGGGAGAGTCTTCCTGCTAGAAGAGATCTGGTACCCCTTTCTCTGGCAGCATTTACGCCCCAACCCCACAAAAAACACCATGAAGCCACAATATCCATGCTAACATTTTCCTGTCACTTTACAGCATATACACTGTGGCCACTTTAGCATTGCTCATTTGTTACTCATAACGATCATAATCATTCTCATTTTTAAAAAATTTTTACCTTTTACTGCAGTTTTAGTTTCACATCAAAATTAAGCAGAAAGGTACAGAGAGTTTTCCTATCACTCTCTGCCCGCAACATGCATCACCTCCGCATTATCAACACCCTCACCAGAGTGGTATTTTTGTTATAAACCTACATTAATACATCATAATCACCCAAAGTCCGTAAATTGCATTAGGGCTCATTGTTGATGTACATCATCGATGGATTTGGACAAATGTATGATGACGTGTGTCACCAATGATGGTATCAGACTGGAAGTTTCACCTCCTTGAAAATGTTCTGGGCTCTGCCTATTCATGCTTCCTTCCTCCCTTGTTCTGGCAACCACTGACCTTTTCACCATCTCCACAGCTTTGCTTTTCCTAGAATGTCATGTAGTTGGAGTCACACAGGATGTGGCCTTTTCAGATTGGCTTCTTTTAGTGGGCAATATGCACTGACGTCTTCTTCATGACTTGATAACTCATTTCTTCTTAGCATCGAGTAACATTCCCTTGCCTAAGTGTACCGTAGGTTTATTTTCTCATTTAAGTACTAAAGGACATCTTCCCCAATTATATCTAAAGCGCTATAAGCACCTAAGTACAGGTTTTTTGTGGGGACATAAATTTTCAACTGATTGGAGAAAATACCAAGGAACATGATTGCTGGGTCATATGGTAACAGGATGGTTAGTTTTGTAGGAAACTGACGAACTGTGTTCAAAAGTGGTAGTCCCATTTTACATCCCCACCAGTGGTGAATGAGAGTCCCTATTGTTCCACGTTATTACTATCAGTTGGTGTTATAATTATTATGGATTTTGGCCATTCTAATAGGTATATAGTGGTTTGTCCTTTTATTAGTTGTTTTTAGTTATACATTGCAGTAGAATCAACTTTGATATAATTATATAAGCATAAAATATTCTAATTAGGACCCCAATCTTGTGAATGTGGGATTCAGTGTGGTGTTTTCATATATGTACACAGTTATGTCGGATGAATTCCATTGTCTTTCCTTTGTTTCCTCACTCCATTCCTCCAATTCCCCTTTGCCTGATCTATTGAACTTCTACTCCTCCCCTCCCCCAACCTTATTTGGGTTACCAACTATATATTAGAGAGAACAACTGACCTTTGGTTTGGGGGATTGGCTTATTTCACTTGGCATGATAGTCTCCAGATCCATCCACATTCTGGAAAATGTCATAAAGCTATTCTTCTCTGTGACTCAATACTCCATTGTAGATATATACCACATTTTCTTAATGAATTCATCTGCTGAAAGGCACCTAGGTTGGCTCCATAGCTTAGCTATTGTGAAGTGTGCTGCTATAAACGTTGAGTGGCTGTATCACTGTAGCATGATTTTAAATCCTTTGGATATATACTAAAGGAGTGAGATAGATGAGTCAAATGGTAGTTCCATTCCTATTTTTTTTTGAGGAATCTCCATACTGTTTTCCAGAGTGGTTGCACCAATTCACAGTCCCACTAGCAATATATGAGTGTATGTACTCCTTTTTCTGACATCTCTGCCAACATTTATTGTTACTTGTATTCTTGATAATTGCCATTCTGACTGGAGTAAAATAAAATCCCAGTGTAGTTTTACTTTTTTAAGTTTCAAATAACTTTCTTTTGAATTTGTTTTAATTAGTTATACATGGAAGTAAAATGCATTTTGACACATCATACATAAATGGAGTATAACTACTCATTCTTCTGGTTGTACATGATGTAGAATTACACCAATCATGTAATCATATATGAACACAGGGTAAAAATGTCTGATTCATTCTACCATTCTTCCTACCTCCATACCACCCCCTCCACCCCCTCTATCTAATCCAAAGTATCTCCATTCTTCCCTAGTATCCTGCTTACTGTGAATTAGCATCCATTCTTAGAGAAAACATTCAGCCTTTGGTTCTGTGGAATTGGCTTATTTTGCTTAGCATAATAACAGTCTCCAATTCCATCCATTTACCAGCAAATGCCATAATTTTATTGTTTTTAAGGCTGAGTAATATTCCATTGTGTATGTATACAACATTTTCTTTATCTATTTATCTGTTGAAGAGTACCTAGATTGGTTCCATAGCTTGACTATTATGAATTGAGCTGCTGCAAACATTGATATGGATGTGTCACTATAGTATGCTGATTTTAAGTTTTGGGAGTATATTCTGAGGAGTGGGATAACTGAGTCAAATGGTGGTTCCTTTACAAGTTTTCTAAGAATCTCCATACTGCTTTCCAGAGGTGGTTGCACCAATTTTCTGTCTCACCAGCAATGTATGAGTGTACCTTTTTCACCACATCCTCACCAGCATTTATATTGCTTATATTCTTACTAATTGCCATTCTGGCTGGAATGAGATGGAATCTTAGTGTAGTTTTGATTTGTATTTCTCTAATGCTAAACATGTTGAACATTTTGTCATATATTTGTTAACTGATTGTATTTCTTCTTCTGTAAAGTGTCTGTTCAGATCCTTAGCCCATTTATTGACCAGCTTATTTGTTTCTTTGATGTTTTTTGAGTTCTTTATATATCCTGGAGATTAATGCTCATGTCTGAGGTGCAAGTGGTAAAGATTTTCTTCTATTCTGTAGGCTCTCTCTTTACATTATTGTTTCCTTTGCTGAGAAGAAGCTTTTTAGTTTGAATTTGTCTCATTTATTGATTCTTGATTTTACTTCTTATGCTTTAGTAGTCCTATTAAGGAAGTTAGATCCTAGGCTGAAAAGGTGAAGATTTGGGCCTGCTTTTTCTTCTATTAGGTGCAAGGTCTTTACTCTAGTGCCTAAGTCTTTGATCCACTTTGAGTTTTTTTCCAATGTGAGAGAGAGGTGTTTGTTACACGTGGATTTCCAATTTTCCCCACACTATTTATGAAGAGGCTATCTTTTCTCTTTTCTCCAGTGAATATTTTTGGCACCTTTGTCTAGTATTAAGTAACTTTATTCATGTGGGTTTGTAACTTTATTTATGTGGGTTTGCCTCCGTGTATTCTATTTTCTACCATTGTTTAACGTGTATGCTTTGGTGCCAATACCATGCCATTTTTGTTACTATGGCTCTGTAGTATAGTTTAAAGTCTGGTATTGTGATGCCTCCTGCTTCACTCTTCTTGCTGAGGATTGTTTTAACTGTTCTGAATCTTTTGTTTTTCCAAATGAATTTCATGATTGCTTTTTTAGGTCTATGAATAATGACATTGGAATTTTAATTGTAATTGCATTAAATCTGTAAAACACTTTCAGTAGTATTGCCATTTTGACAATATTAATTCTGCCTATCCAGGAGCATGGGATATCTTTCCATAATCTAAGGTTTTCTTCAATTACTTTCTTTAGTGTTCTGCAATTTTCATTGTAGGATTGTAGATCTTTTACCTCTTTTGTTAGATTGATTTCCAAGTTTTTTTTTTTTAAGCTATTGTGAATGAGGTAGTTTTCCTAATTTCTCTTTCAGTAGATTCATCACTGATAAATGCGAATGCATTTGATTTATGGGTGTTGATTTTGTAACCTGCTACTTTGCTGAAATCATTTACATGTTTTAGAAGTTTTCTGATGGAATTTTTTGGCTCTTCTAAATATAGAATCATGTAATCAGCAAATTGTGATAGTTTGAGTTCTTTGCCTATTCATATCCCTTTAATTTCTTTCTCCTGTCTAATTGCTTTGGCTAGAGTTTCAAAGATGATATTGATAGAACTAATGAAAGAGACATCCTTGTCTTATTCCAGTTCATAGAGGAAATGCTTTCAGTTTTTCTCCATTTAGAATGTTATCCTTGGGTTTAGTGTATATAGCTTTTAAAATGTTGAGATATGTTCCTACTATCCCTAGTTTTTCTAGTGTTTTGAACATGAAAGGGTGCTGTATTTTGCCCGATGATTTTTCTGCATCTATTTAGATAATCATGTGATTCTTGTCTTTAAGTCTATTAATGTGATGGGTTACATTTATTGATTTCCATATGTTGAATTGACCTTACATCCTTGGGATGAACCCCACTTGATCATGTGCACTATCTTTTTAACTTGATTTTTGTATATGATTTGCCAGAACTTTATTGAAAATTTTTACATCTTTGCTCATCAGGGATATTGGTCTGAAGTTTTTTTTTTTTTTCCTTGATGTGTCTTGTCTGATTTTGGTATCAGGGTGATGCTACCTTTAAAGAATGAGTTTGGAAGTGTTCCCTCTTTTTCTATTTCATGGTATAATTTGAGGAGCATTGGTGTTAATTCTTTTTTGAAGGTCATGTAAGAACTTGGCTAAGAACCATCTGGTCCTGGGTTTCTCTTAATTGGTAGACTATTGATGGTGTTTTTCCATTTCATTGCTTAAAATTAATGTGTTTAAATTATGTATGTCCTCCTGATTCAGTTTGTAGGGTCATATGTCTCTAGAAATTTGTCATTGTCCTCAAGATTTTCTATTTTATTGAAGTATAAATTTTCAAAATAGTTGCTGATTATCTTCTGCATTTCAATAGTGTCCATCATGATATTGCCTTTCTTATCATGAATTTTAGTAATTTGAGTTTTCTCTCACTTTCTCTTCATTAGCATGGTTAAGGGTTTGTCAATTTATTTTTTTCAAAGGACCAATTTCTCATTTTGTAAATTTTTTGAATTTTGTTGTTGTTGTTGTTGTTTCAATTTCATTTATTTCAGCTCTGATTTTAATTATTTCCTATCTCCTACTGCTTTGGGTATCGATTTCTTCTTTTTCTAGGTTAATTGTTAAGCTCTTCTGTTCATTTCTTGATCAGATAGTTTACTTTCTCATTGTTGATTTTTAAGAGTCTGTAAATATATTTTTTGAATAACTATCATTTGTCTTGAAGGTATATCATAAATATTTTCTCTCAGTCTGTGGCTTGTCTTTCAGTTTTTTGAAATATCTTTTGCAGAATAGAAATTTTTAATTTTAAGTAAGTCCAGCTTAGCAACTATTTCTTTCATGGATTGCGCCATTAATGTTGCATACAGAAAGTAATCACTGAGCCTTATGCCATATAGATTTTCTAATACATTTTCTTCTGAGAGTTTCATAATTTGTCTTTTTATTTAGGCCTAAGACCCATTTTTTTGTTGTTCATTTTTGTGGAGAGCATAGGGATTTTTAATTTTTTTTCTAACTTGGATGTCCGTTATTCTAGCTTCATCTGCTGAAAAGACCACTTTGTTTCCATTGTAATGCCTTTGCTTTTTTAAAAAATCAAATATCAGTTGTCTATATACAATTAAATATGTATGCTTGCATGGGACTATTGATGGGCTTTGTATTGTGCACTACTGATCTATTTGATTATATTGCAGAACACAATAGCTGTGTTGTTTACTCACATTGCATCACATGAAGAAATATATTGTCATGAGCTGTCCATGGGTCGCATGTGGGTCACTGCACATGAAAGCCTCATAGATAGAGACATCTAGTGTCTGGGAATGGCCAGTGGACATTTTCTCTAGTCAATTTCCCAGGGACAATGTAAATTTCTTTCCCACTCATCCATGGCCCACACAGCACCTGAGATGGGTGTGACCTGCCAAGATGTCAATCAACATTACCTTTACTACATCATTACCTGCAAGACATCAGGAAGCAAGACTCTACCCTTGAACCTTATCCCTGGCTTTGATGTACTTTCTTAAATAAATAACTAAAGCCATTTTCCCTTTGTCTAGTTCCAGAATCCATGTGGACTAGATCTACTGGGGGTTTCATCTTGTGTAAAAATATCTCTGAGTATTTGTGTTTTGTTATTTGCTAATTATCTGAGATTGTAGTTTTAAGGTGACTTGGATCCCCCCATACAGAAAAAAAACCCACAAAGAGATGCTGGCTGTCATCCTCCTTCCCAAAAATATATAATCCCATTTTACAACATTGTGGGTGATACTGAGTTTGATAATTTGATTAAGATGGTTCCCATCAGATTTGCATATTGCATTTTCAGGCCAAAACCTATTCTTTGGTCATATTCAACCAATGGCTTGAGCACCCATTGCTAATTCTTGTGTGAATAAATTATTACAACAATAGTTGCCAAAGAAGATTTTGTAATTATACTATTAATTGCATGTTGATTACCATCATTCCTTTGTAAAAATAAAATTTCTCCTCTACCTCTTCTCTCATTTTCTATGGACTTGTGAAAATCTACTGGTGTTCACTACATTGAAATTCATTGTAATCATCATTTTTGATATTTAGATTCCCCCAAATTTAACTAGGAGAAGCCCTTCAATGCTCCCATTAGTTTTCATGTATTTCCTTGCTTTGAGGTACAATAACTTATTTTGTACTTATCAAAACCTTTAACCAATTCTTCCTTTAAATGACTAATCTCCTTCACTTGGAAATTATATATAAAACTAAAAAGTGTCTGATTCTTTTATTCTCTGAAAATAATTGTCTAGTTGTTGTCTTTATTGGCTTTTTTTTTTTTTTTTGTACCAGGGGATTGAACTCGGGGCACTCGACCACTGAGCCACATCCCCAGCCCTATTTTGTATTTTATTTACAGAAAGGATCTCATTGAGTTGCTTAGCACCTCACTTTTGCTGAGGCTGGCTTTGAACTCATGATCCTCCTGCCTCAGCCTCTGGAGTCGCTGGAACTACAGGTGTGCATCACCATGTCTGGCTATTGTCCATTTTTTTTTTTTTGCTGTTTTGTAGTATGCAAATAATGTTCACATGGTGGACTTTTCTTAAGATCATGTTATTAATGAGGCTGTTATATTTGAGTGTGAATTTGTTTAGGAATATTGTGGGGAGGGGCTGGGGTTAATAATCAACGTTAAATCTGGTTATTGCTTCCCGAATTTTTTCCCACTAGAAAATCTTTTCCTTTTTCTTCCAGAATCTTTCCCACTGCTTTTTAATCCCAGTGGGTTGGCTCTTTTCATCTTTTCTTGTTTCCCCTTCAGAGAGAGAAGAGATCCCCTAGAAAAAGATGGACATGGTTCAGGGAGAAAGTTTGTAACCCAAAGCTCCTCATTTGTCTGTTGTTCTCTGATTTTCTCACTTTGCTCAGCAGCTGTTTCCCTGGATGAAGAGTCTCCATCAGATGAAACAAAGATAAAACATCCACACCTCTCTTACTTTAAGAGGCCCCCCAAAGGTTTCCAGCTTTCCTTGTGGCAGCCTTTACCTTAGTTCTCACTCTCTAATAAAGTGTTGTTAGTTAAGGTTTTGCAGAAAACGCATAAGGCACCTCTTTCAGAAAAAAAAAAAGGATGAAATCAGAAATATAAGTCATCTATTTAAAGAAGAATAAACTAAAATTTGAAAAGAAAATAAAAACCCTAAAAATGAATAGCCTTGGGATTAGATACTCTATGAAGCTTGTCGCTCAGGTCATCCTCTGATCCAGCTCCCTTGATTATATGTCTGAGGTTAAAAAAAAAAAAAATACAAAGGAAAACTAAACTCTTTCTATTAAAATTCCAGTCAGAATTGGAGGAACAGTCCTTCTTTGAAACTTGTATCACACACAGTTGAATAAAGCAGGATCATCCCCAGCAATACCAAAAGGGAAAATGGCAGGATTTATTGGGGCTGAAGAGTTAATGGCATCAGCATGACCTCTGCATGGCTGTGCCAGCTCATCAGGCAGTTAGGAATCTTTTAATTCAATGGCAAGAAAAAAACCATAAACCAGTTGGGGTTAAGTAGATATTGCTTAGTTTACATAAACAGGGAACAAGTAAGTAGTGTGTTATTAAGGTCTGATAGTTCAGAGTTGGTGGGTACTCTTTCTTCCTCTTTTCTGCCATCTTAATCCTTTCCATTCTATTTCCCCAAATTTTCTGTGATTCTTTCTTAGCTCTAATTATTTATGCCTTTTTTAAAAAATTCTCTCTGTCTTTGTACTGGCTATGTGTACATGGTGGTAAAACCTGACAAGCAGTTCCAGCTACCTATCATTCAAGCTCCATTGTTTCATAAGAAATCAGCTTCTACATCAGCTAGAAGATAAAAAGTCCTACAAGAGACTTTTGCCACATGCTATCCTTGGGCCAATCTCCAGGCATAAAGGAATGAGAACTATGAATGGTAGGCCTAAGTCATGTATCAATTCCAGTGAAAAGAGGCAAGAATCCGTGAATGTCACGCCCATGATTGAAGAGGGGAAAAACCACTTCACAAAGAAGGGTAGGACACACACCAAAACAAAGGAAACCAGTACATTTCCAGTGCAGCTGGGCTTTTGCAACAGAAGTACCTCTGGCCTAGAAGAGAAGAGGCAAGACCTTAGGCATTGCTACAGAAATCTGAAATGTTGTGATATCTACTGTTCCAACATAGCAATAATATTAGGGCAATGGCTTTTAAAAAAACATATCTTTCTTTCCTGGCCTCAGAGGCTGACCAAGACAGCTAGACTATAAGTGAAAAATAAATTTTAAAATGCTGAAGATGGTATAGTTTAGGATTAGTTATGTTCCATTGTCATATAATCTCAAAATCACAGTGTTCTGCTCAAAAAGGTCTATGCCTTGCTTAGATTACATGTGCTTTGAAGTTTTATTTTGGCTTTGTTCTACATTCTCTTTATTATAGGAGCTAGGGTGGTAGCAGATTATATCTGGAACATTATATCCTGACAGCAGAGTGGAAATTGAGAAGGCAGAACTGAGTGATAGTGCTTGAAACTTCACAAGGGAAACCATCACTTCCATTCACATTCACCTCTCACTGGTCAGTGTAAATATCTTGGCCCACTGTGTTAGTCAGCTTTTTGTCGCTATGACAAATACTTGGGAAAATCACTTATAGTAGTAAAGATTTATTTGGGCTCATGATGTGAGTCCAGAATTGACTCTACTGCTTTGGGCAAGGCAGAAGATCATGGCCAAAGAGCATGGTGGAGGTGAGCCGCTCATCTCATGTTATCCAGGAATGAGAGAGAGAAAAAATAAATAAATAAGAAGGGGCCATGGCAAGATATACCCTCCCAGGGGACACCCCCAGTGACCTACTTCTACCCACCATGCCCCTCCACCTACAGTTTGCACCACTTCCCAGTAGTCCATTCAGTTACCAATGGTCAGACTCCATGATCCAGTCACTTCCCAAAGCTCCACCTCTAAACATCGCCATCTTTAGAGATCGAGTCTTCAACTCATGATTCTTTCAGGAACATGCCAGATGCAAACCTAATCACAAATGGCGCCTGTGGTTTGGATATGAGGCCCCCCAAAGCTCCTGTGATTCAGGAATATTTGGTGGTGAAAAGATTAGAAATGAGAGCTTTCACCTAATTAGCCCGCCCTACTCTGAATGGACTAACTGGGTAACTAGAGTAGGTGGGGTGTGGCTGGTGGAAGTGGGTCCCTGGGGGCAAGTACTGGAAAGGTACATCTTCCCTGAGGCCCCTTCCCCCTCCCTCTCTGCTTCCTGGCTGCCTAAGGTGTGCAGGATTCTTCCCCCATACTCTTGTGACACACTGTTCTGGCTCCTCTTGGGCTCAGAACAATGGAGTTAGCCCACCATGGACTGAACTTCTGAAACTGGAAGCCAAAATAAACATTTCTTCCTCTAAGTTGTTCTTGTCAGGTATTTTGGTCACATCAATGAAATGTTGATTAACACAGTGGTATAAAAAATATATTTATTCTACACGGAAATATGAAAAGAGAGGCACCTGATAGGAAATGGTCCAGTAGAGAGAGGCAGAAAGTGTTTTGCCCTTAACACAATCTACCACAATGATTAAAATGACAAAGAGAACTAGTTTTTGTTTGTTTTTAGTAAACGTATGCTGTCTCTAGAGACTCCAAGAAATAGTTTGTAAGGGAATTTTAAGGGGAGATGGAGGTTAGAGTTTTTTCTAAATTATCATCTATCAGAACCAAAGAGGTACTGTGTTCATGATTGGCCTAGAGAATTATTGAATGTACAAAGGTAAGCAATTGTGAACACCATGTAAAAATAAGTCTATTTTTTGAATAACCTTATGATTTAGCACATAAAATAGGATATTTTTGAGAATAAAGGGGTTACTCTTGCTAAGTACCCTAGACTAAGTAGTAAGACATAGTGAATGAGGACTTATGGTTACTTCACTTGTGTATCATGATTGCCACAAATTATAGTAATAATTTTTAATTTTAATTTATTTATCCACAAACCTGGAACCCTTCATTGGGCTCATTGAATACTAGAGAACACTGTTAAAAAGTATAGCCTCTTTCCCAGCATGGTGATGCATGCCTGTGATCCCAGAGGCCCTGAGGTTGAGGCAGGAGAATCACGAGTTCAAAACCAACCTCAGCAACAGAGAGGCTCTAATCTACTTAGTGAGACCCTGTCTCCAAATAAAATATAAAATAGGGCTGGGGATGCGACTCAGTGGTTGAGTGCCCCTGAGTTCAATCCTCAGTACCAAAAAAAAAAAAAAAAATGTATGGCCTCTTCCAGGCTTATCTATAAAATTCAAGTCTCCAGGGCTGGAGGTATTAGAATGTAGGGACATCAAAGTATTCAATGTTCCTCCATACCAATCATCTATACTTCAAAGGAAATACTGTATTTCTTACTTTGCCAATATGATGTTAACTTATATGACTTGTTTTGGCCAGTGAAATCTAAGTGGACTGAAGCTGTAAAAGTCATATGAGTTTTACTGTCTCTCCTCCCTATGCCAGGAAAATCACCAGTGTTTCCTACAAGGACTACTCCATTAACCTTTGTCCCCAAGTTAGGAGGACATGGATCGTAGCCACCACCCTCTCCAAAGAGACTTGCAACATGAACAAAAATAAATCATTGCTGCTAGTAACCATGACCTGGGTACTTTAGTTTCTACAGTACAACCTAGTGGGATGTGGCTCTATCATCTTTGAAAAATGTTTATTTCATTTCATTCAATATTTAATTTTATTTTTTATGTTAACTAGAGAGAGAACATAATACTAAACCTTTAAGAGCACTATCCCATAGTGAGAATCCCATACAAAATAGAGTACAGATTATGTGCTTAATAACTAGTTGTTGAATTTTTCCTTTTGTCTGATTAGTTGTTTATATAGTACTACGAGGTTCACTACTTGACTATAATCTTCACTAAACAGTCTTAGTGTAGTCTTGGAGTTTTATTGATTTGCTTTCTGATAATAGAAGAAGCACATGCACACTGTAGACAATTTGAATGCATAAGTGATTATAAAAAAGAAAATGATCATATCATTCCACATCTCTTAGACTATCATTATTTAATTGTAAGACACTTAGGTTGTTTCCAATTATTATTGTAATTAATGGTGTTAGTAGTAACTTTTAATGAATGTTAGAAAGAAGAAACTCCAATTATTTTCTTCTGTTGGACTTCTAAAAGATGCATTACAGAGCCAAGAATATGAACAATTTTAAGACCTTTGATATGCCTTGGCAAACTGTTTTACAGTTAAGTTTTACCAACTGACCAAAAAAGCACTTGCCTTCTGCAAACTCACCAGCATTGACTGATCATTACTTTAATCTTTCCAATTGAATAAGCAAACTAAGTACATTTTTGCCATTTTCATTTCTAATGCATTTAAACATTTTCCTTTGTTTGCTAGCCCTTTGTCTCTTCATATTCTTTCTTTTGCCATAAAATATAATTCATTGGGGGAGCGGGGTACTCAAAGACTTCCCCCTACATGCAAATGAACTTTCAGAATGTACCTCATTTGTTAAGTTAGAAGCCTGTTATGCTGAATATATGTTAGGATGACACTGGAGAGATAATGTAATTCCAAACCCTTATCAGCACTATCAGCACTATCCCACAGAACTTTCTACAAAGTTAGAAATGTTCTCTCTCAGTATATCCAAATGGTACTCTCTAGTCACATGTCACTTTTGAGTACTTGCAATGTGACCAGTGTGACTGGGAAATTGAGTTTTAAAAATTGTATTCCACTTAGATTCATATTAATTTCAACTTTAATAGCCCACATGTAGCTAGTGGTTACCATATTTGACAGCACTGTTCTAAGCAATTTATCCAGCTTAGGGAATTAGTGAACTTCATTTATGGCCTATTAAATCTATAATTAAAAGGGGGAAAAAACAAAACCAAGGGGAAAGCTACACTTGTAGCTCAGCTTACATATGGTGTTTACATTAAAAAATACAAGTACAATTTATTTTGTTCAAGAGTGAATTTAATTTCTTAAGCTAAGAATTTACATAGGACAGGGTATGAATAACTATGTATGAATAAATAATCGAGTTAGTTTTCAAATGAGATCTAGCCATATCCTACTAGGTTATGCTGTGGAACCATGCTATAGTGAGTACAGATTATGAATTCACTAAATAGTTATTGAATGTTTTCTTTTGTCTGCTATTTATGGTATTACTAGACTCATTATTTATAAATAACCTATATCAAATAGTTTTGGTGTACTCTCATGGTTTTGTTGTTTTGTTTCCTGGTAACTGAAGGAGCACGCTGCACACTGTACACAATTTGGAAGTATAAATGATTATAAAAAAAGAATAATCCATCTCATCCCACTTCCCTTTGATTATCAGTATTAACATGTTATTTTGTTTAGTTTAATTGCTTCTTAAGAATATCTTAGTTATTTAATCATACTATACAATATAAATATATTTTCTACTTATTTTGCATGAGTATTCCCTACATTGGAAAACATGCCACAAAAGCGTTTTGATGAATATACAACATTCCAATATATCAAAGTCATATCATTGTTTGTTCATTATTTTGTTGGGTATTGAACTGATGTGGTCACATTAACCTACTATGTTCATATATAAGAGTAATAACACTTTTAAATTTTTATTATTGTGTTAATCAGCTTTGGTTGCTGTGACAAAATACCTGAGCAAAATCAACTTAAGGAAGGAAAGATTTGTTTTGGTTCATGGTTTCAGAGATCTTAGTCCAGGGCTATGTGGCTCCATTGTTTCTCAGTCTGCTGTGGCAAGGCAGAACACCATGGTGGGAAGCACCTGGCGGAAGATGCTCACTTCATGGCAGCCAAGAAGCAGAGAGAAGGGGGGTAAAAAAGGAACCAGGGACAAGATATACTCTTCCCAGGCAGATAGATCTACTTCCTCTAACTAGGCTTTACCTCCTAAAGTTTCTACCGCCTCCCTATAATGCCGTTATAGATTAAGCCGCTGACAACATCCCCTCATGATCCAATCACTTTCTAAAACTCCCACCTCTGAACAGAACTGCCCTAAGGAGAAAGCCTTCATTTAACACAGGAGGACTTTCCAGATCCAAACTGCAAGATTATATACCAGGCTACATTCCCAATTTTTCTCTATTATTGAGACAAAATCCTCACAATAAGCTTATGACATAGTTCCATGATTTTCTCAATTTATGGATTTTCTAAAAAACTGACACACAAAGAAGTAATCATAAGTTCCAGAGCCTGCTAGTGTGGATCCAATATACACTTTTGACAATTCCCTTACATTATCTCTTGGCATACGATCATTGTTCTTAATGAAATCAAATATGTTATTTCCTGAAATGCCATTTTCAAGGGGCATGCTTTATTTCACAACTCAGAGCTAACAGGCTTAAAATCAAACGCCTAAGTAAAACCAAGAAATGTTTATGAAACTTTCTACACAGAAAGACAGTTAACCTATATACGAAGAAAATAACCTATCAAATCATTCCCTGAAGTATTTGTCTTCTCATAAAACAAATATAAAGGACAGCTGGGCCAAAGAGTAGCCTTGTTTTGTTTCTACTGGGTGAAGTGAATAGCAGTAATTGTAATACCTGTCTTGCTCAGGAAGTTTTGCTTTGCTTAATTTGTGAAAGTTGTGTTTGTTAAACATTTACAAGCTTTTCTCCCTTGGGATAGTTTTATTAAAACTGTGTCACTTTCTCATGGGAAATGTGAAAATAGTGAATTACCTAACTAGAATAATGAATTAACTCTTACTCTATGCTTTCAAAAGCACAAGATTAATTTGAACTAAATTGGTTTAACAGAAAGCCAATCACAAAGGATATCTAAGTTCTCAAATAGAAGAGGGATCTAACTTCTTTGAGTAAAAAAATTCATTTGAAGTGATATCTATATTTTTTATTTAATATAATTCCAAACATGATGCCACTAAAATTGTGAAATTTTCAAAGATTGTAACAAAGGAAAAATAAATATTAAGTGTCATGAGGAAATTAATGAATTGAATTGATTTGCAAACAACTTGTCTGACTATAATCATATATTCCCTTAGCAGTAGGGCTGCCTGTACTCCATGTTCTATGTTCTTTGTGTTAGGCAAAACTTTAAAATCAGTCCATGCTGTGATGATGTTCCAGAGGCATGAAGAATAACTGGTGAGAATGTAAATGATTCCTGGATCCAATTTAAAATATTGCTTGACAATTGACTAAACCCTGTTGTTCCCTGTCTTTTACACTGAGACAACACCAGTAAGAATTTGTGTAGGCTCAAAAAGCAACATCATTAGAAGACAAAGCTTTGTAAAGATAATCATGTTCAAAACTCTCCATATAATCATCATTTGCAGTTTAGTTAATGGGAAGAATAAATAATTTGATGACAGAGAAACAAAAGTTACAATCTCAATCATGGCACCTAATAGTAGTATAGCACTAAAAAATTTTAATTAACTTCATGGAGGTTTGGTTTCTTCATATATTATTAAGACACACTATTTGCCAGTAAATAAAGTTTTGCCTAACACAGGCAGAATATGTGATTATAATGAGACAAGTTGTTCACAAATCAATTCAATTCATTAATTCCTCCCTGACATTTATTATTTGTTTTTCCAAAAGAAATGGGAATGGGAAAAGTCTAGAGACTTGTGACAAAGAGGCAGAAGATGAGGGCTTAAGCAGAAGATGAAACTTAGCAATCATTAGAACAGAAAAAAAAAATCCAATACGTGGGTTGTAGGGAGACCACAAAAAGCAACAGCTGGGATAATAAGATAATGTCAGATGCAAGTCACAATAGCAGATAATGTACCTGCAGTTACTCAAAACAATTTTTACTGATTGTATTGTGCAAAATTCCATACCCAAGATTTTCAAAAAGGATAGGAGGACCATTTCTGATCATTGAAATTCAGTTTTTACAATATAAAAAAATGTAAAAATATCACCCCTTTCTAGTATAGAAGTTTACTTGGAAGAACAAGGGAAATAATGCAGATGAAATACATTATCATGTAAACTAAGGGATGTAATACTAGGTTCCCATTATGATGTGCTCATTGCAATAATGAGGTATACTTAGGTTTCCTAGAAAATATATGTAAGAAGTACAACTTCATGGATGTTCCAGGCAAAGTTATCTTTGCTGCATGAATCAGGATTAAAATATGAATCCATATCACCTATGTTTATTTAATTTAGAATTTTTTTTATATATTCTGTTTTATCTGATGAATATTTACTTTGTTTGTTTTATGATATTCAACAATGAGCTTTTCTCACAGTAGATCAAAGATCCACAAACATGTATAACAAAGTTGGCCACATGGAACAGTAATTTGTGGTGACTTTCTGTTGTTCGCTGTTTCTAGACACCTCCATACCACTTATGAAGGGCCTACAATGTAGAGATGATGAGAATAGGCTCTCACATTTTAGAGACATGGGTCAAACTCTGGCTCTGCCACTTGTTATCTGGGTAAACCTAAGAATACTGTACTTCCAAATCTTGAGTTTCCTGTTCATCTGTAAACAGAGAGGATGTTACCAGGGCAATCCTTGCCAGGTAGCTGGCTATAGGGACATAACTGGACATATCTATCTTCATCCACAAATGCTCCTGACCTTAGTGACTCTACTGCAATCAGATTAAAAAATTATAGGGTCACAGATTGGATTGGCCTCAGCAATTCTGAATTAAATCGTCAAAATACAGTACAGCAAGTATACAATTTGTGCATTAGGAGTTTTTCCCTTCATTTTTAAAGTTAATTTTTCCAGCTTTATTGGTATATAACTGATAAATACAAGTTGTATATCTTTGAAGTCTACAGAGTGAAACCAAGCTACTCAACATAGGCATCACCTCACAGTGTTACTGTGCGTGTGGTGTGTGTGTGTGTGTGTATAACATCTAATACCTTATTTCTTAACAAATTGCAAGTATACAATACAGTCCTCTAAGCTATGGTCACCCTGCTGAACATTATTTTCATAAGAGCTTCTTCAGAAACCGAAGGTAAGCTGAATGGAAAGAAGCCAAGTAAACATAAAGATTCTTACAGAGTGAGGGATTAGAACAAAGAAAGTTGGTATTTGACTGGAGTGTATAACATAACTGGACACACCTATCTTCACCATATAGCTACATTTGTCATGTCAACATAATATTCCAGCCATTCTGGAGGGTTCCTGATTCATATTTAAATGGACATTCTCAGTATTTGTTTTCATGTATTCCACTTTTTGTTTTTAGGTATTCCTCTATCTATTCGTCCATTATAAACTTCCCTTTTGATTGACACAATACAGAAGAACAGGCATTTTAATCTTTTATTATTTTACAAACAAGTCTTCCAGGTCTAGGAAACTTTTTTTTTTCTTTTTAGAATTTTTTTTTCAGTTGTATAGGATTATCTCTCAAAAGTCAGTCTTATTTCTCTCGTTTCATAGATTTTGGTACACTCCTCAGTGAAATGGTGAATATTGACTCAAATACCTACCTCACACTCTCTAGAACTGAATAACTGCTGTGGCTTGGGTGAAGTGTCCTCACAGGCCCACGTATTGAAGGTGTGGTTTCCAGGGTGGTGCTACTGGAAGGTGCTGGAACCTTTAAAAGGCGGGGCCTACTGAGAGGGACTTACATCATTAGGACGTGTTCTTAAAGAAGATATTGAGACCCCAGCTCTTTCTTCTCTTTTATATCTCCCAGCCGTCATGAGGTGAGCAGTTTCTGCTGCCATGTGCTCCCCACCATGATATACTGTGTTGCTACAGGCCCAAAGCAATGGGGCCAACTGACTGTGAACTGAAACCTCTGAAACTGTGAGCCAAAATAAACCTTTCCTCCTTAAAAGTGCATTAGCTTAAGAATTTTGTCACAATGGTAGAAGGCTAATACAGTAAATATGCAATATATTTTAGTTTATTAATTTTATATCACCGTGAATTTTATCTTTACCTCTATCCCAGTTCTACCCCCAAAGAAATAAAGTTGAATTTTGATATAATCTCACCATGGTCTCTCAGCTGATACTGGTTGCCACTAGAACTGGCCATATTGCTTTGTACTGCTGCTGCTCCAGCGGCCTGTCAGAAGAACATCTGAAGTGCTCAGAGTGTGTTGCAACATTTCCACTGATTATAGGAAAAGGAATGAGGAGACAGGGACTTTTAAAAGGGTTTTATTTAGCAGGAGCAGCTGGAGAGGATTCAGGCAGAGATTCAAACCATGTGTTTAATACTTGGTTTCTTCTCCATTATAACTTATATTTAGAAAAAAGAAAAAGGGAAAGACAGGCACAAAGGGAATGGCACATTTTAGATTTCAAAGTTACAGGTACAAAACCATATCCTCTTCCTCTGAAAAAGTCTCCCTGACTCTACCTAATAACGGTCTCTGTTGCCATTACACCCACTTCTGCAGCTGCTTCCCACCTTTGCCACCTGCTCCTGCACCCACCCATGCCTTTACACTCCTTTAGTCTTCTAAATGAGAAACGTCTCCATGTAGAATCTGATGTATTAATTAATTAATTAGACATTCAGTTGTTGGTGTAGAGGAAAGAAACTTTGTGAATAGAAGACAGCTGACTTATCAACAGAAGGTTAAAACTCCAAACAGAAAAGTCTTGGAAAGTATCTGGGATATCTACCAAGTGGGTAGGTTCAGCTCCCACTTCTAATATTTAAGGTACAAATGCCTCAGCTGTGGGAAGAATACACTTGGCCTTGGGGGAGAGAAAGGACTAGTTCGGATCAGATCTGTGCACAGATGATCTTAACAAAACCCAACAAGTGGGAATCAGCAGAGAGGAAACCACTCACACCCACAGAACTTTGGAATCCCCCCTTATGCAAAACCATCAGGGAACACTCACTAGGAGGCATGATGGCATGCTGTTGAACTTAAGTCATAGTAAACCCATTATTGTTGTTTTGAAATACACGTAATTAACTTTTGAGTTTAAAAAAATACCCTGTTAGTACTGGTAATTAGAAAGAGTATGTCAATCAATTATCCTGATGAGAGATTTTCCAAAGTGCTAGTGGAGCACATTTGGAAAACACCAGTTTGAAATTATCTGGGCTTGTGGACCCAGTCTTGGTTAAAGGAGCAGAGTCGGGGAAAATTATCTGACTCACTTGGACCTCAAGTTCCTTCTGTTAGAATTAGAGAATCAGAACAGAGGACTCTAACTCTAGAATTTTATACCATTTTTATTCGAGGTGAATTTACTTATGAAATAAAGGGTATAATTGTGGAGCTTGAAGAATGAGAGAGGGCCGTTTTATTTTAAATTCTGACAAGGTTGGTGATACCAATAATCCTAAAATGACTTGCTTTATAAGTCCCAGACTTATAAAGGTTTTATAAGTCCCAGATTGTCATAAGAAAGGTTTGAGCAGGCTGGAACTGAATCTTTTTTTTTTTCCCCTCAAGTCAACTGAAATCGTTGCAATCATAATCCCAAAAGACAGCCCCAAATGCCATTATCCCAAATGTTGAAATCTCAAAAAGATCAAAATCCCTAAACTCTAAAATCCCTAAAATCTAAAATCTCTGGAGTCTAATATCCCCAAAATCATAATACCAAAATATTAAAATCTCAGGTATTAAAATCCAGAAAACCAATTTTTTCTTTTTTAGTTTTTTGTTTTTCA
Organism: Ictidomys tridecemlineatus; assembly: GCF_052094955.1. Classification (NCBI taxonomy): domain Eukaryota; kingdom Metazoa; phylum Chordata; class Mammalia; order Rodentia; family Sciuridae; genus Ictidomys; species Ictidomys tridecemlineatus. Next base: position 117,413,606 of record NC_135485.1, on the reverse strand, counting down.
TGTAACTAGTTTTGTTTTCATTTTCTTAGGATTTTTTTTCACTATTTTAAGTTATTGGAATTATTTTTCTACAATTCACTGTTATATACATGTTATCTTCACATCCTTCCAAATAGTAGAGTCATAAATCGTTTAAAAACTTTTATCTCTAATTAATTTTATGCATATTTTACAAATTTGACTCTGTTCAAATCCTGACATCGTCTTTGTGTGAAGCATTTTGCATGTACAAAACATGGAAGCCTCAGCAAAAGAAAATATGTCCTTCTTCCACATCTGCGTTTACGAAGATAAAATTTCTCAAGATTTCAGCTCTTAGGACAATTGCATGGGTATTGGTAACCTATTGTAGTTTTTAATTATTCTTGTCAGAAGACTTAGGCTGTCCATTGTGTTGTTTCAGATGACTGCAGTTACAAAACTGGGTGCACACATTACCAGCCATAGTGGTCTACATTTGCATATTTTGCATTTTGAACTATTTATTTATTAGTGTGGTCTGTCTGTTCATATGGTTATGCCTGTACTTCTGTTACAGAGCTGGGACCTTCTAAGAACTGAGACAATGTGAAGACCCCCTTCAAACCATGATTCTTGCAATCAAGTCAGAAAGATTTCAGACATATCACCCAGAGTAACCAGCATAAATGTATTGAAGGGATAGGAAAGGGGAAAGGGGACATGTTAGGGTCCATAAACAAGTCAAGAGGGCGCCTGGCATTTTGCCAGAGGGAGTGGTTTGTGAAGTAACGCCAGGGAGCCATTAAGATGATAGAGATTCCTTAATGACTGACTGCTGTGTCTAGATTATGTCAATTAAGTTAAGCTGTGTGTAATTATTAAGATGATGAGGATTCCTTATTGGTTGACGGCTGTATCTAGTTTATGTTAATTAAGATAAGCTGTGTGTAATTAGTTAAGTATATATACCTCTGCTGTCCTGCAAGAAAGCGGCTCCCACTCCTGCTGGCAAAATGCCAGGCGCCATCTTGATTTGTTTATGGACCCTAAACAGGGACACTCATTATCAAGGGGGAGAGGCTCCTCTTCGGGAGGATAGGGACAATGTGCCTCTCCTGCACTTCAGTTTTATTGGAGATTCCAGAGACGTTTCCTGAGAATACTGCCTAGGTCCACCTCTTGACTTTTGACTGACAGTAGGGTGACATCAGACTTTCAAGTCCCTACTGCCATGGCAATTCTATGTTTCCTTGGCCCATGTTGACTAGTTCTAACTGGATCCTTAATCATCTTTAAAAGGTTTTATAATTAGGAGGAATTATCCTTATCTTCCAAAATCTGGTCTGTGAAAAGGGTCACAAAAGTCTCTCCCTTCAAAGTAACTTGGGTTCCTCTTATCAACATTATTTCCTCCCTGCGTTTCCTTGCAGATAACAGGCTGAGGAATGTGACATATCCTGTCCACTTAGGCCAGGAGGGGCTGCAGGTAAATTGTTTTTTGGCAAAGAAAGCATGTGGGGGTCAGTACAGTGGGACCACTCTATAGAATTATTCCCTTAACCTCGTGTTCCCACTATCCTCATTTATCAGTCACTACCATCATAAGTATACATGTTTATGCTTGCAAAAATATGTATTTTTATGATTTGGTTACGTGGTATCCCCAAAAGTTCATGTGTGAGACAATGCTAGAATGATCCTTATAAGTTTTATTTTTCTTAACTTGAAGGCAGCAGCAAGTATGAGAGAACATTTTGAGGATGCTACCAAGTAATTTGATCACTACAGAACAGTACTTTTTGGACTATACTTCAACAAGGTCCTATAAATAAAAATCTGCTGAACAAAATCATCGAAGAGTTTTGGTTGGAGACTATTATGATCCAGGACTTTCTGTGATCATTAATATTTTTAAGAGCGGGAGTTGTCTATTGAGTTAAATCTAATTTTCCTAGGAAATTTAGAGACATTAAGCTGAATATACTTTCATCAGTGACAGCTCATAAATAATTCAATTCTTCTCATTTTAGTAGCTCATTTTAGAAACTGACCAGATGTACTGTCACTTAAATTTTATTCTTTGTGTTTAAATATAAAATTTGCATAAATTATTTTGGATTTTGTTGTCTATATGTTTATTGTTACTCTCTATTTCTAATAGATAATAATGGTTTTCAATTTATGATTGAAATATGATGAGTTCTTTTCAAAGTATAATTAAATCATATTTTATAATAATTTGAATAGGTATCCCTATTATATTACTTGGAAGATTCTATGGGATATTGAATTTGGAATCTCTTGTTTAAGCTTATGAAAAGGAAAGCAAAATGACATTTCAATAACAATAAACTATAGCATTTCTTATGTTGCTCCTTCAGCCTAGATCTCCCTTTCTATTAGGCATGTGTGTTCATCAGCTTTCCATGACTATAACAGAATACCTAGGATAATTAACTTATAAAGAAGAAAGGTTTATTGGGCTCACTGTTTGGGAAGTTTCAGTCTATAAATGGTTTACCCTGTTATTTTAGGGCCTGTGGTGGCACATTATACCATGTAGGAGCACATGACTAGAGAAGCTGCTCATCTTACAAGTGCCCAGGAAACAAAGAAAAGGACAGGAAGGAATGGGGGTTCCTAATACCCCCTTCTAAAGCACACCCCCAATGACCTAACTTCTTCCCACTAAGTCTTACCTGTTAAAGTTTCCACTACCTCCCCATGGCATCATGAGCTAGAGGCCAGGCCTTTGACATATGGGCCTTTGGGGTACACTTATCCATACTTGAGCAGCATAATTCAATTCAAGGACAATTTCAAATAGAAATAATTTTTTCTGAAGAAAACTATCTGGGTAGTAAAGAAAGAATTATATCATCTAGTTTTGCTTGATACTTTCCACAGTCTCATGCTCATCTCGAAGTACAGAGTACTTATGTGCCAAAGATGGGTGCTATCTAAACTGGGATCCTTTAGGGACAGCAACAATCTTTCTTAGGCACCTTTTTAATCACCAGAATACAACACCTATTTCATAAACCTTATATTTGTATTTAAAAGGTAAATGCACATATTTTTACCTATAGCAAAAATACTCTTGAACAATGTTGGAAATACTTTTGAAATATGTTGCTCTTTATAAATTACAATAGTACAAATAAATTTGAAGAGAAGTCAATGTCATTCATACCGTTTGGTGGCCCTGAGACCATTTCAGAATCATTTTAAGCAACTCCTCCAAGATGCATATTCTCTCTCTTTTTTTTTCACTTCAGACATATACCCTTCATTATTATAGCCCCATGTAATGTTTTTCTTTCCTTTCCTTTTCTAAGTCATGACAACTGATCCCAGAGAAGAGCATTGCTCCATTGGCAATCAGAGGCAGCAGCCACTAAATCCTGAATTAGAGCAATACTTTGTCCTGAGAGAGTTAATACAGCTTTCATTAGAAACAAATAAGACCCAAGAGAGTATTGCCCAATATTCCCTTGGACAATATTTCTCTTGACTTCTGTTTCTCCTGAACCATGGCCTTCTAGTCTATAATCCATCATCATGTGTAACACTCACTTAAGTAAAACATATAGCTCACTTTCAATCTGATATTGAAAAGTTATTTTCCTTTTAATTTTTTTTATCACTATAACCTAACCAAGCCATTTACTTTCTGTGAAAGCATTACCGATGATAAATACTGAACCCTGCCCAGAAGTAGTTTTAATGTGTGAAGATTGTTGGAAGAGACATTGTGGTGTAAAAAGAACTATTGTATTTCTTTTTATTTTCTTCTCAGTAATTTGTGCAAGAAGCAAGTGATATGTCAACATTTGGACAGGACAGAGAAACTATCAATAGACAGAGTGGATGCACTTCCCCCAAATGGAGGACATTACGGATAATGAACTGTGCTTCATTATATTTAGCAATAATTAGATTTTGACACAGGCTGATACCGGGGCCAACCTGAAGATAAACAGACATGCTCTGGCTATAGATGAGAGACAAATATATGCCGAGTATTTGGAAAAAGGAATAAAGCTGAAAGAAACCTCTATATTTAAGACTTTAATGCCATAAAAAACACTCTTAAACTCTGCTTAGATTTCTGGGTATTAGATCAATGTATGCTTCTCCTTTTTATTGTTCTAACAACTACTTTAAAACATAATTAACATTACATTAGTGATAGCATAGCATCTTTTAATGCTTTGTCAATGATAGTATGTGCAATTCTTGTATTTTTTCCCATTTTAAACATTTCCATCAACTATTTTATTGACACAAATTCCTTTTTTTTGAGTTTTTTTTTATTGTTGGTTGTTCAAAACATTACATAGTTCTTGATATATCATATTTCAAATTCTAATTTGTTTTATATAACCTAAGTTACTGAGATAACAGGAAACATTTTGGAAAAAATGCATGAATTTATTTTAATTTCCATTAAATTTTCAGAAAGTATCAGAATCGGATTTAACTTAATTTAAATTTCTTAAATTAACCCATAAATTATCCCCTCAATTTTAGTTCATCAAAGAGTATGTAAATGATGCTTAAACTAATTGTCATAATACTTCTTAGGTTCAAAAAATTTTAAAAGATTCAGGTGGAATTTTTAAAAAATTATTAAATGGCTCCAAAATGCAGAAAAAGACTAAAATTATTGGCACACAAGATTCGTGAGAATGTCATTCCAATTAATTAGCTATTGGTTAGAAGAATAGATCAGAGAACAGTGAAAGAGAACAAAAAGGAGAATTGAAAAAGTGAAGTCATTCTGATTTTGAACTTGAGGATTACTTTAGACTTCATTCAAAAGAAAGTAAGAGTGAGTTATTTAATAAAGCTGTATCTCTACTTTATCTGCAAGTCTATAATGTGAGGAAATTGAACTATACTAATATGGAAGGCCTCCCACCATTATAGATAGATTCTTTGTTCACATGTCTCCATAAAATGAAGTTTTAAGAATTTGGAATTATCAGATTTTTCACATTGAAATCTGCCAAAACATTTTAAAAATACAAAGCCTAAGTCTAGTGAGATTTGGTACCAGCTACAGGGAGAGAGCTAAACCTCTGAACACTTATACTGAGGAAAGAGCTCAGCATTGGCAACGAGAGAGGTGTTCAGTTGATACACCTGGCAGATTCCTGCTGTTAAGGAAGAGACCCAGCTATTGGGGGACACGGGTCAGAGCCTGGCCAGCAAGAATTCTCCTGAAATCAGGAGACTCTGAGATGCTCCTGTAGGACCCAAAGACCTGATTATCTCAGGACCTGGGGCTAAGTTGAAGACTGAAAGGTTCAAGTGCCCTACACTTAGTTTAGAGATTTACTGTGGCAAAAAAAGTTAGGAAGATTTTCACATGTACTTAATCAATAAAGCCAAGAGTCAACTGGCTAAATTTTAAAAATTGGGGGTGGGGGAATCTGAGATTTATGTTTGCCCAAGATACTCACTTATAAAGCTTATCTATCCTTTTACATGTCTAAACAAATGTCAAAACACCATAAACCATATTAGCCTAATTACATTTTTAAAAAGTTCAAAGCATCAGTCTCCCATTAAAACATAATGGAAAATAGATGTTTGAGCAACAAATCTAAATGGAGCAAGCAGATCTTACCTATCAATTTTGATTATCAATGGTTTATTTTTATTAAGTTGGTTGATTATTTTGCATATATTCATATACTAGAATATGGGAAATGACAATTACATTAGAAGCAAAAAAATTATACTTATCTATCTTGTATCTTTATTTTCTAAATCTATAATGACCTGAGCTTTTTAAGTGCTGAAAAAAAGTAAAGTGCCATTTGTCAAGTGAGTGTTCTTATTTTTTTTTATCATTTCAAATTTTAATACTCATGTAGAATATTTTTAAATATTTTCTTAGGAGTTATCTCTTATTGGGATCTTACAGTAATTCTAAAATAAAAGTAAGATTTTTGAACTGCTTTATGACTGATAACCACAAAACAGTTTCTACATATTGCTACCCACCAAAATAAACCAAGCATGTTTTGTTTTTCATGGTACTGGGGATTAAGACCAAGGGTGCCCTAGAACTAAGCTACATCTTCAGATCTTTCTTATTTTTATTTTGAGACAGGGTCTCTCTAAATTGCCCGGGCTGGCCTCAAACTTGTGATCCTACTGCCTCAATCTCCTGAGTTGCTGGGATTATAAGCATGTGCCACTGCACCCAGATCTATGAACTAAGAGTTCTAAAGAAACGAGGCAAAAAAAAAAAAAAAAAGTTTTCAAAATTAACATAAACCAACTTGTGCCCAGAAATAAGCAAATTCATAGGAATAGTAAGAACTTGTCAAAAGGACCCAAGAAACAGTTTAGACAGGTTCTAAGTGGCAAAATTTATCCAATTTGAGAATAAAATTAAATAAAGACATAAACAAAAACTCTTCAAATAAGGATTTATTAATTCATACTCATGTAAATAAATAAGAAAAGTTCCACCCTTGATCTCTGCTAATATAGAAGAAATTATGGAATTAAAAAATTACCATTTGTCAATCATCCTAGTAATAATAGATTGAGGTGAGAAACATCAACGAGTGAAAGTTTGGTGAGGACCAGGGTATTATGTATTAATGAGATCCCTTGTAAGTGTGATACAATGTTAACAAAAAAGGCATTGGGGTAAAAGGCTTTCATATTTCTATGTAGTCTCCTTCCAACTTTTCTATAAATTTAACACTAAATCAAAATTTAAGTTTCCCAAAGCCCACTGCCCAGATCAATACGACCCCCTAAAGAGTATTTCCATTTATAAAATATTTTTTTATTCTTCAACCTATTCATTGCTTCAGGATTTCTCTAGACTTCCTGTGGCTATATTTGAAACTCACAGAAAAAAAACCCCACATTTTAAAATAGTTCTATATGTCTGATGAAAGAAAATAATATGCAGTAGACTTTTTAAAATATTCAATTAATACCTACTGAAAGTTTACTATGTGACAAACATTATTTCAGATTCAGGGTTCAAAATAATACTTTCCAGGAAAGTGAAGGAAGCACACTGAACACTTCTGTGCAAGGGGAAGGACATATATCTTCGTGCTCTGTCACATTAATTTACTAATCCATTCATGGGAAAAGCCTGTCTTTAGACTCTGAATGAAGCAAATGCAAATAATATATAGAACCTATTTTTCAGAAAATCAAATTGAGGGGAAGGAGATGAAGAAGAGGAAAAAAAATAATGCTACTATAATACATGCTATAATGGAAACAGAAAAGTAGAGCTATAGAAAAGTAAAGAATTAATAATAGTGATTAACTTTCATTCAAGAATATGTAAAAATTTTCAGTATCACCAATCAGGGAAATGCAACTTAAAAAGATAAGAAAATACTATCTTCATGATTATTTCATTAGATTGGCTACTATAAAAAGCCAAGAGAAAAATAAGTATTGGCAGAAATGTGGAGAAAAGAGAACTCTTGAACACTGAGAATGTAAATTTGTAATAGCCATTATAGAAAACAGTATTGAGGATCCCCCAAATATTGAAAATTGAACTACCAAATGATTCTGCAATCCTACTTCCAGAAATATATAGCAAAAGAAAATAAAATCAGTATCCTGAGATATCTGCAATTCCATGTTCATTACAACTATTAACAATATTCAAAATATAGAATCAACTTATGGGTGCATTGATGGATAAAGAAAAGAGAGAAAGAGAGAGAGGAATATTGCTTGGCTTTAAAAAGGAGGAAATCCTGCCATTTGCAACAACATGGATGAACCTAGAGGGCACTATGCTACATGAAATAAACCAGGCACAGAAAAATAACAATTGCATAATTTCATGTATATGTGGTATCTAAAAAAGTAGAACCAGTAGAAGCTGAGAGTGGAATGATGGTTTCCAACTGATAGAAGAAAATGTAGTGTCAACACTCCAATATGTCCAGCATGTCTGCACAGGAATTGACTTCCTTAATAAGACTCCTAAAATGCAAGAAATAAAACCAAAAACCAATAAATGGGATGCCAGCAAATTAAAAATGTTCTGCACAGCAAAGGAAATAAGAATGTTAAGAGAGAGACTCCAAAATGGGAGATCTTTGCCACCTGCTCCTCAGAAAGGGAATTAATATTCATAATATATAAAGAACTCAAAAAAATTAACACCAAAAATCAAATACCCAACTAATAAATGGGCAAAAGATCTAAAAAGAAGAAATACAAATGGTCAATAATATATGAAAAAATGTTCAACATCTCTAGTAATCAAAAAATGCAAATCAAACTACTGTGAGATTTCAGCTCATTCCAGTCAGAAGGGCAATTATCAAGAATGCAAATAATAATAAGCATTGGCGAGGGTTCAGGGGAAAAAGTACAATCATACATTGTTGGTGGGACTGAAAGTTAGTACAATCACTCTGGAAAGAATTATGGAGATCCCTCGAAAAAAAAAAAACTAATTCCCATTTGTCCTTTCAACTTGTACACCTTACCCAAAACTCTTGAATCCTGAGTCTATCACCAGTAGTTCATTTATTTTTGAGCAAGTTGCCCAATTTTTAAAGTCAGAATGAAAATAACATGTGACTTGAAATTTGTTCTTTTTAGAGATACAAATTTATAAAATATATAACAAATTTTCTTGCAGGAAATTATCAGAAAGTGTTAGAGTCTGTAAACAAGTCAGGATGGCACTTGACAAATGTTAGAGTCTGTAAACAAGTCTGGATGGCTCCTGTCATTTTGCCAGAGGGAGTGGTTTGTGAAGTAATGCCAGCGAGCCATTAAGTGTGGAGATTCCTTATTGGTTGACTGCTGTTTCTATTTTATGTTAATTAAGATAAGCTGTGTGGAATGTATATATATACCCCTCCTGTCCTACAATAAACAGCTCCCACACCTGCTGTATCAATGTACACAAGTTGCTCGTCACCCCCCCACACACCCCCCCCGGGTTATTTTGCCCAGCCAGCTGGACTGCGGCAAGAAAGTAGTGAGATTTAGTGGATTAAAGTTAATGCAAAATTTAAAAAAAAAAAACTATGAATGGAACCACCACATTACCCAGCTACAGTACTCTACATTATATATCCAAAATATCTAAAATCAGCATACTATAGTGACATAGCCATATAAATATTTATAGCAGCAAAATTCACAATAGGTAAGCTATGGAACCAACCTAGGTACCCTTCAACTGATGATGGATAAAGAAAATGTGGAACATAACACAATGGAGTATTACTTAGCCATTAAGAAGAATGAAATTATGGCATTTGCTGGTAAGTGAATGAAAATGGAGACTTAAAAGTCAAAGATCAAATGTTTTTTTTCTGATATGCACAAGCTAGTTTAAAATAAAGGGCTAGAGAAAGAGAGAAAAGTGGAGAGGTTCCTCAAAATAGAAGAAAGATGGGTGGACTAGATGAAGGGTATTGGTGGGGCAGAAAGGAGGAATAGCATAAGGGAAGAACAATTGAATGAATCTAACCTAATTTTCCTATGAACATTTATGAACACATCCCAGTGAATCTCACCATCATTTATATCCACTAACTAAGACACTAAGAAACAAAACTGTAAGTAAATAGCAGAAAGATCAGTCAGTAGAGAGAGAAGAACAGGGAGAGGAAGGAAGGAAGGGGTTGGGAAGTAATGGGGACTGAATTAGAGCACAGTATATTCCATGCTTTTATAATTACGTCAAAATGTATCCTAATATTATTATAACTAAAAAGAAGAAAAACATAAAATGGTGGTTGCCAGGAGCAGAGGTATGGAGGACACGGGAAGGTGTTGGTTAAAGGGTACGAAGTTTCAGTTGGGTAAGTTCTGAAAATCCAATGTACTCCTCTAATGGTGAGTGCAATTAACAATAGGATGTTGTATGCTTGAAATTTGCTGAGTAGGATTTCAATGTTCTCACCACACACAGACTGAGCAAAAAGATGCCTGCATTTGTGATTAGATGTAGGAAAATGAGAAAGGCCTTAAGTGGAAGGGCAACAGGGAAATTCTGAAAGTAAAGTATGGGGTCAGATTCTAAAGTTATCCCTACCCTGAACGCCTTGGAAACCAGGAATCTGTTAACTCATGGGCACTTTTTCAATTGCTGGAAGGAAACACTTCAAGAGAACTCCAGAAATTAATACCAAATCTGTTGTTTTGGTTTTCCCTTAATTCCAAATTAAGAGTCACCAAATTAATGAGACGACAAAGATTGATCCTTAGTGATCATTCTCATAATTAAAAGCAAATTTTATTAGACATGAACTTAGAAATTGTATTTGGAATTCAAATTAGTTATTGGTATCAGAGATAAAGAAATAACAATTTGATTTATTTTATGTGAACACATGCATTTCTAATCTATTTAGTAAAATGTTAACTGGAAATATATGTTTAATAAGACTACTTTTATGTCCTGATTACCAAAATGTAAAATGATTTCAGATTCTTATACTTATCATTCATAATCTCCTGTAAGTATGCAACTTTAAAATACCTAAGCATAGACAATGTGATATAAGTGGATATGTTAGTTTTCATTAATTGAGATTTAGATTGGTTAGTCGGCTTTTTTTGCTGCTGTGACTAAAAGATTTAACCAGAACAACTGTACAGGAGGAAAGATTTATTGGGGGGGGCTCACATTTTTAGAAGTCTCAATCCATAGACAGCAGGCTCCATTACTTGGGGCTCAAAGAGAGGCAGGACTTCATGGTGGAAGAGTGTGGCAGAGGGAATCAGCTCACATGATGATCAGAAAGCAAAGAGAGCTCCACTTGCCAGATACAAAAAATATACCGCATAGCCACGCCCTCAATAAACCACTTCCTCACCTGCCTCTATTCACCACCCAGTTAATCCCATCAGGAAAAACTCACTGATTAGGTTAAGGCTTTCACAACCCAATCATTTCTTCTCTGAACTTTCTTGCATTGTCTCACATGTGAGCTTTTGGGGGACACCACACATCCTAGCCATAAAAAGGGTAGTTAGCTCACACTCTGGAGATGGCTACTACGAGTGTCTTAGTGTCCTTCTTCTCCAATACTAAGAGGTCTGTTATTTAACAGAAGGGATGGAAGACACTTTTCCCATGGCTAAAGTAAGTGGAAGTCAATTAAGATGGTGAGTCAATTAGAAATGTTACACAGGTAAATAAATTCTTGTTAAGAAGAAAAAGAATATTTAGCTAGACTGATAGCCAATATCCTCCAGAGTCATTTCTAGGCCTAAGGACTCTTCTATACCTTTTTCATACTCAATTTTAAAATGTTATGACTTGAAATTGAGCCAAATTTACCCACTAGCATATTGCTGCAGCTGGCTTGAATGAGCTTTTCATTCATGGTCCTTGAAAGAATGCCCAGAGAGGCAGCAAACTGGACCTCACCAAGCTTAACAATTTTATGCCTTTTTTTCTTTTTGCCTGTTGGCAAAACTATGTCATATATATGATGTAATTTCCCCCAAGACAATAGGTATTGTCATACTCCATCTATAAGCCAAAACTGTGGAAGACAGTAGCTAATCATGACCATTACTACTGGAGGTTTCCAATATCTGATAAAATAATGTCATAATCTAAATGACCAAATTGACTTAAGGCATTTTTGTAATAAATGCATCTTAATAAAATTTATTCAATAGCACTGAGAGCAATATCTTATTGTAAATAAGCTAATATTTCAATGTAGCCTATAAGTTTTGACATGGAATGTTTACTGATGGCAAGCAAAGTACTAGAGTCAAGTAGAGGGTGTAAACCTAGAAAATAAGGAATTCATGGTCTAGGGTCTAAGTGCTTAAACATTAAGTACCAAATAATGGAACGTGCATAACAACAGAGAAGTGCATGTAGAACTGTGGGTGGGAAGAGAAATCTACTGTTTGGGTTGTTTGTGGAGATTTTCAGGTAAGGGGAAAATTTTTGGATATAGTAATTCTTAATCTGGGTCTTCTTGGGAAAAATATGAATAAGCAGTAAAAAAAATAGGTAGTAGAGAAAGGCCTCATAATGGCAGAAGCACATAAACAAATATAGGATGCCATACAATGGGGACTACAAAGAGTTAAATGTCCATGGGCTGTCAAATACCAGTAGGTAGTTATAAAAATTATGCAGGAAAACTAGCTAAGAGACCCCAGAGATCTGGTTATGGACCCATACAAATCATTTTAGACATTTGTAGTTTAGTCAAAGATTAATGTCCCCCATGTCAGCTCTCCTTTTCAAATTGATAAATTTTAAGTAACTGTATTTTTACTAAATAACTGTATTTTTCATATATTAAAACATGCACAGGGGCTGGGGTAATGGCTCAGCGGTAGAGCGTTTGCCTTGCATGTGCAAGGTCCTGAATTCGATCCTCAGAACCACATATAAATAAATAAAATAAAGTTAAAAAAACATACACAATGAGTTACAGTAAGCAAGACAATGGAGAATTGGCAATACTATATGCAAACAGACCAGTGGACTAGAATAGAGAGCTCAGAAACAGATCCACATAAATACAGTTCATTTTTCTGTGTGGAATAAATGTAATACAAATAATACTGGAACAATTGGACATCCACACATGTGAAAAAAAAAATCAATCTAGACACAAACCTAACAGCCTTCATAAAAGTTAATTCAAAATGGATCATAGACCTAAGTGTAAAATGCAAAACTATAAAACTCACAAAAATCTAGAGTACCAAGAGTTTGGCAACAACTTTTTATATCAAACACCAAAGGCATGATGCATGTAAGCAATAATTTGCCGCAGTCTGGCTGGGCAAAATAACCCGGGGGTGAGTGACAAGGAACTTGTGAAGATTGATACAGCGGGAGCCGCTTTATTGTAGGACAGTAGGGACATATACATAACTGAATACACAGCTTGTTCTTAATTAACATAAACTAGATACAGCAGTCAACCAATAAGGAATCCTCATCATCTTAATGATTACACACAGCTTAACTTAATTGACATAATCTAGACACAGCAGTCAGTCATTAAGGAATCTCTATCATCTTAATGGCTCGCTGGCGTTACTCAGAAACCACTGCTCCTAGCATACTGCCAGGCAGGCACCATCTTAACTTGGTTGTGGTCCTCATCAATAATTGATAAGTTGGAATTCATTATAATTTAAAGCTTCTGCTGTGCAAAAGACATGTGAAAAGAATGACAAATAAGTCACAAATTGGAAGAAAATATTGGCAAAAGATAAATCTGACAAAGGATTCAAAGCCAAAATAAAGAACTCTTCAAGCTCAACAATGATAAAACAATTTGTTTTAAAAATGGGCAAAGACTCTACCAGTCACAGCATATTAAAAGGAACTCCACATTGTTTGTCTCTAGAAAAATCATAAATCATAAATGACCTACAACTACACACCTGTCAGAATGACCAAAACCCCAAACACCAAATTCCGGGAGGATATGGAACAAATAAGCTCTCATTTACTGTTGGTAGAAATGAAAAATAGTACAGCCACTTTGGAAGACAATTTGGCAGTTTCTTCAAAACTAACCATCGTTGTACCATATAATCCAGCCATCACACTCCTTGTTGACGTGTTGTTTACCCAAAATGAGTTGAAAATTTATATTCATACAAAAACATGCACATATAATCTATGTTATATTACTTATTCCATCTGGAATAGCTTCATTTGTGATTGAACAAACTGGAAGAAATCAAGATATCCTTCAGTGGTAAATAAACTGTAATACATTGAAAATGAAACAGTATTCAGGACTCAAATAACTATCAAGGCATGAGACAGGGAGAAAACGAAAGTGCTTATTACTAAGTTAAAGAAGCCAACCTTAAAAAGTTGCATACTCTCTGATCCCAACTATATGACATTTGGAAAAAGGCAAAAGTATGGAGGCAGCAAAAAGATCAGTGGTTGTCACAGATGTTAGAAACAAGAGAGAGATGAGTAGGGAGAACACAGAGGATTTTTAGACCTGTGAAAACTATTCTTTATGAGAGTATAATGTTTCATATGTGTCATTATAAATTTATCAAAACAAAATTTGAATAGACAACAGTAAGAGTAAACCCTGATTAAAACTATGGGCCTTGAGAGATTTTAAAAACATACAATACCAAAGAACTACTAGAAATTCACTAAAATTTAAGAAATTGGTATTTACATTAGTAATCATAGCCTGCATATGCATTTTTTGAGAAACAGATGGAATAAGTAATAAGTAACATATTACTCACTTCATCTAGGATCATCTAAATCTATGTTTTATTACTTATTCCATCTATAGTCATCGTTTGCAGCCAGCATAGATCTGTGATCAACCAAATCTTGAAAATGTCACCAAGAGTCTACAACTGGCTTTCATGGCCTAGAGAGAGGTGGTCAGAATTACCTGATTAAAAAAATCATCCTGGAGAGCTGTGACTCTAAGAGATTAGAGAAAAACAAGACCTGGGAAAAAAGAGGAGAAAGAGGGTAGAGTAGTTTCATCTGAAAGATTCTGCATGAAGGCATTGCTGATGCTGTGATTGGAGAAGAGGGGATAAGGTAAATGATCAAGCCTTCACTGATGAGACGTGAATGGTGAGTACAGGAGGAATTCATCAACTACAAGTATGACTTGGGTGGTTGATAGTGGTGTTAACAAGTAGGAGGAGACAGACTAGAGAATGGAAGATGGCTAATTTGCTTTGGATGTGCTGATTTGATCTGACATCAAGTAAGATACACAGCAGGCATTAATTAAAACACTCCTAAAGGTGGAGGAGCCAACAGCACCGAGTCAGTGAAACCCGACATTTGTTGAGATTGTACAAAGACAGCAAAGTAAAAACAAAGCTTATCAGCACCAATTGTGGGAAATTCCAAATTTTAATAGGAAGGGAAAGAGAGTCTCTACACAAGACAGAGAAGAAATAGTGGCATATGGGGAACCATGAAAGTCTGGAGCTCATGGGGAGCAGAGAATTTGAACTACAAAGAAATGGTGATTTGTGTTCCGTGAGGCTAGCCAAGAATCCGGTATCCTGTGGACTGATGCTAAGAAATAAGAAAACGAGAATAATAGATTCAACAACGGCTCTAAAGATAACCTAGCCTACTCCAAACCCCTCAATTTTTTAATGTGAAATTGAAGTTCAGAGAAATTTGATGTCAGTGACACCAAAGGGCATTGCTAGATTTAGAGCTATGTTCTCCCATAAAAGATGAGCACTCACAAAATTGTTATTGAAATCTACAAGTGAAAACTACTGTAGGCCAGTATCCAGGGCTGTCTGTTTGTTTGTTTGTTTGTTTGTTTTCTTAAAATAAAAGAGTATTCACTCTTGACAAATGCACTTCAATTTCCAGGAATATATGGACCAAAGCATCTTATCAGCTTCAATTATCAGCATCGCCTAATTTGCAGATCTGTAAAATTTGCATATTACCTTATCCCCATAGTCTGTCCCTCTACTCTTCTGGGCTTGAGTTCTCAAACTCTGGGATTAGACACCTGCATGGTGTTGCCTATAGCTCCCTACAGATTAACACACAGTGATAGCCTAAGCTGCTATGAGGAAAGAGACCAATGAGATGATTCACTGGCTATTGCACAGACACCAACCAAGTAGTTAAGATACAGTGTGGTGAGATTGAAAATTAGTGCAACTCCTTTGGAAAGCAGTATGGAGATTTAAAAAAAAAAACTAGTTATGGAACCACCATATGACCCAACTATTCCAGTCCTTGGTATAAATTATTTAAAATCAGCATACTACAGTGATGCAGCCACGTCCATGTTTACAGCAGCTCAATTCATAATAGGTAAGCAATGGAGCCAAACTAAGTACTTTCAACAGATAAATGGATCAAGAAAATATGGTATATATACACATGGAGTATTATTCAGTCATTTAAAAAAATGACTTTGTGACATTTGCCTGAAAATGGATGGAAGCGCTAAGTGAAAAAAATCCAGCCCCCAAAAGCCAAAGGTTGAGTGTCTTCTCTGATGCAAAAGATAATCCAAAATAAGGGCATAAAGAGTTAAAATAGAAGAAAAATCAGTGGAATGTACAAAAGGGAATAAAGGAAGGAGGGAGGGATGAGTTAGGAAAAGATAGTAGAAGGAATCTGACCTAAATTCCTATGTACATATATGAATATACCACAGTGATACTCATCATCATGTACATCCAAAAGACACTAATTAAAAAAACAACTATAAGTAAATATCAGGAAGACCAGTGAAGTAGAGGGAAGGGTATAGTGGGAGGGAGAAAGGGAGGTAAAGGGAAAATAGTGAAGACTGAATTGGAACAATTATATTCCATGCTTTTATAATTATGTAGGAAAGAATCCTATTGTTTTATGAAACTAAAAAGAACCGATAAAAAAAGATACAGTGTGTCCTTTTATCTCTCTTTTGTATGTATATGTGACATGAGTGTTAATATAAATGTTTAGTTTTTAATATATTGAAACTTTTATATTGGGTAATTTGCCACGTTGCATCATTTTGTAAGGTTAAACAATTTGGAAATTATATGCTAAATTGTAATTCACTTTTTATGACAAAACCAAATGAGTGAATGCTTTGCAGTTTCTGTAACATTATAACTTTCAACAGGGCAGATGTTATGGAAATTCAACACTTTCAAAAGTTTGTATATCATATGTTTCATAAAATGGAAACATTTGAAGGTTTCATTTGGTAATGGTGTGGTCTTTTGTTAAGGAAAGTATGTGAGTTTTGCTTTTAGTCTAAAATAGAACGTGATGTAATATGATTCTGCATGAAATGATCCCTCTATAAAAACAAGCTTATTCTTGTCCCACCAATTCTGAACATTTACCATTTACAATATATAAACACAACACCCAGTGATTTTTAGGGAACGGAAACAAAAGGAAGGTGGAATAAAGGATATTTTACTTTCAGTTTCCATGGATACAAAAGAAGGGCAACAGTGAAATGTTGGTGTTCTGTCATTTTGGCAGTGAAGGTAGTGATGGTCTTGGGGGGAGGACACACTGATTTTCAGCAGTATTTGCTGTGAAGTGATAGTAAATATTTTGCTAAAGTTTCTCATATTCTATCATAGCCAAGATTTATATTATTGTCATACTTTAAGGTAACCATCTGTGTTAGTCAGTTTCTGTCACTGTGTTAAGCTACCTAAGATAATCAACTTAAAAAGACGAAAAGTTTGTCTTGGCTCACAATTTTGGAGATTTCTGTCTATGGTTTGTTGGTCACCTGCCTTTGGGCCTGTTGTAAGGCAGCACACCATAGCAGAAGTGGCGGAGGAAGCCAGGAAGTGGTGGCCAGGAAGTGAAGCAGGATACAGGAAGAGGCTGAGCCTCAGTATCACCCTCAGGGCACACCCTCAATGACCAGGCTTCTCCCACTAGGCCCCACCTCTTAAAGATTCCACCACCCCAATAGCTCCAAGCTGAAGACTAAGTCCTCAACTCATCACCCTTTAGAAGAACACATATATAAACCCCAGCCCCATTAAATGATAAATTAGAACTACCAAGATCTAACTTACAATGGTACCAACTTGTACTTCCATTCTCCACCCCCCACTTTATTTCAAGCTTAGCATAAATAGCTTTATTTCAATCAAAGAGGATAAAGATGTCAAAATACTGTACAATTTCAGATGTGAATTTAGTTAAGTTTCACAAATGTGTAAAGATTACTAATGTATTTCCATATGTTGGAATCCTAAAGGTTTAGAATTATATTCAAGTTTTAAGGAAATCAGTGTGCATGATAAACTCTGAAATCCTATCTACACAGAGGAAAGGCACTAACTTTGAAAACTGATTAAAGTACTCAGACCAAGATAGATTATCTCAGATAATAATAATTTTGTTATTTTCAAGATGTTACTGAACTCTTCGCATAAAATGAAATAAAATCCAAAACATAAATGGTCAGACACTTTGATTAAGAGATCAATGGTTCTCCTGGATATTTCTCTGTGTTAGAAAGAAAGAAACAGCATTGGCTAATTACTTCATGGAAGACATTGTACTAGATCTTGTGGGGTACAAAAGCCCTATTCTTAATTGTGGCTCTGGGAGCTAAGTGGTAACCTGAGCCCAAGCAATGTTCTTATTGCTGCCCTGGTACTGATGTACCAGGTCAAATCATTTCACTTTCACATTTCATAACTATAAAAAAAAAATCGTAGTACATTACTGCAACAAGTGTCCCCAAATATAGCTCTAATTTCCTGAAAAGGGGTCAAGTTCTCCTGGAATTAACAGAACTTCCTAACTTACTATTATGAAAGTTAATTTCTTTAGGTCCTGCTAGGAAGATACCTTGAAAGGATTAGAGATTTATTTGATAGATCAGAGAATATTTTCTTTCCAAAGCCATTTCATTAATACCTTCATAAAAAAACAGGACACTCAGTATATTGGAAAGAGATATGTGCAAGTTAAGGTGACATCATAGCTTTCAGATGGTCTATAAAATTTTGATAAAAACTATAAGCTGGGGTTGGGCTTAACAGTAGACTGCTCATCTGGACATGTGAGTCACTGGGTTCAATACTCAGCACCATATAAAAACAAATAAATAAATAAAAGTTTGTGTCCAACTATAACTAAAACAAATATTAAAAAAAAACTTCAAGCTTTATTTTAAAAAATGGTAAGAACTAAATATTTATTTCTTTTATAATATAAATAAAGTCGAGTGGGTATGCAAAATGGAATTATATTTTTAAAACATAATGAATTAATATAAACATCACTTAAATACATTATGATTTTCTAAAATGATAAAAATACAGCTTCTTGAATAAAAATCTAGTTTCTAGATTAAAGAAATATTACTGCTGAACTCATCCTGCCTCAGCCTCCCAAATAACTGGGATTACAGGCATGTCCACCACTCCAGTGCTATAATGAACTTCTTAATGGCAACCATGACCTCTGATAGGTATCATATGGAATTAATGTAAGACGAGTGTCTTTAAGAACCTACTGACTTAAGAATACCCAAATTATAATTAAAAGGTCAAAAAAGGGCTGAGTTTATTGTTTATTTATGGTGATTAGACTTTAAAAATAATCTTAAAATTATAAATGTATCATTTGGCATTGATATATTTACTTATATAATATATTTATATTTATATAGAGACAGACTAACATAAATTAAACCACAATAAAATTCTGTTAATAATTGTTTTTTATTTTGAAAAGTTTTTAAAAACACAGATAAGCTCAGAGAACAATGTAATACATTTTCATCTACCCAACACACAGAAAAAGCAAAGGCTACTATTGTGTAACTTTTGTTTCAGATGTTTTTATAGGGTTACTTATTCCTGGACTGGGGCAGCACTATACTTATCTTTGGGGATGCATCAAAGTCTGGTATGACCTTTGGCTGAAATAGAATTAGATGAGCGAGCTGGCAATTCATCTTGTGCTGTTTAAAATCTCAAATTGCCCTGGAGGCACGCTTAATAACTAGCCTTCTTTGTGTAAGGATGAACAGATGATGGTTTTGAATCAGGCTTATTACACATCCTGCCATTTGCTATGTGACCTCTTGGTAAACGTCTTCCCGGGGTTCCCTAACACTAGGACAAGACAATGCATATATTGATGGTTCCTAATCTGAAGTTAAGGTATACTGTGCACTGAGAAATGACCCTGATGACTGTGCTTAGAAGTTTGCAACCCTGCACAGGATTACCTGAACTGTCTACTACTCGGTTGGGCCATTTCCTTTACCACTTGTAGGCTGCTGTCATATAAAAATGCAATTGCTTTAGGTACTTTACATCTAAGAAAATTAATCAACTCTTTTATAACTTCTAAAAGATTCCTTTAAATCTTTTGGATTTTCTACCTACACAGTGATATTACCAACAAATAATAATTTTCCTTTTTTGCTCTGGATAGCAATTCCAGTGCAAGGTTGAATAAATTGGTGTTAGCAGGACTGTTGTCTTATTCCCATTGTTTAAAAGAAATGCTTTCAACACGTCACTATTATTTATGATGCTTGCTAGAATTCTACAACAATGCTTATCAGATTAAGGAATTTTACTTCATACTTAATCTCTTTAAGGTTTTCCTTTTTCTTTTTAGTCCTGAATACTTCTTTTTTTTTTTTTATCAATTCCTTTTTTTTCTGTACCAGAAAAATGACATGATTTTATTTTGTATTTCTTTAGTGTGGTCAGTTACATCAATTTATTTTTTTATGTTAAATGAATTTCTTTGGGGGATCAACTCAGTTTCAGTGTGTGTGTGTGTGTGTGTGTGTGTGTGTGTGTGTGTGTGTATGTGTGTGTGTGAACACAAACTGATTTCGGACCAATTGTTATATTTGTCATGCTACTGTTTTTGTTTAAGATCTTTGTTATCTCAACAGATTAGTTTGACTTGGATTTCTCTTTTTCATATTGTACTCAGAAACTAGCAAGACAATGCTCAAATATATTTCTGGTGTTTCTCACTTCATCTGATGGTTTAGTGCCTTTCCACTGCTGTTCTGGAGTTCTACCATTCCCACTGCAACCCAGGAACCCAGTTCAATAATACCTCCTGTCATTTGCTAAAGAAAATAACTACCACTAATTGTTCTCAATGATGCTGGTTATGCCTCTTATCAGTGGATTTCTTATTAGCTACTGCAGTGTCCTCCAGGTCCTCCTAAAGAAAGCATATGCATTTCTAATTCTCTGAAACTATTCTCTCCTCCTTACTTGGCCACATGAGCTCTGCCTCTTTGTTTAGTGCACATCCCAGGTATCTGGGTGTGGATCTAGAAGGTATTACAACTGCTGGTGCCTGAGTGTTAATCTTATGTCATGGAACAACGGCATCCCTCTTGACAAACTCTCCCACTACCAGAAGCCCTCAAGATATGTTCTCCTCCATACCCTCCTGGGTTCCTGCCAATACAATTTACCCAGATTCTGCAATTTGTTTAACCCACAATAATCCTCCTTTGGTTGGCCCATCACTTCCCTCATCAAAATATGAGAGACTTGGCTCTAGTTATGGTTTTGGTAGTCAGAAGTTAAAAAGAGGACAGAGCCTGAAACAAGCATTGCTTTTGAGGCTTCTATCCTTGAACATGAAAGAATGCTACTTCTGCAGAGGGTGTAAGGCAGTAAGAATGTGGATCAAGACTCTCAAATGCACTTACTTAGATCTCAGGTCTTGGGGCCCCCCTTCTTCCCAAGTAGAGCTCTGCTTTGACATAAGAGATAAATTAGTAACCCTTCTGTCCCTATAACAAATAACTAAGATAATCAATTTATTAAGAGAGAAATTTTATTTTGGATCACAGTTTTGGAAATTCCAGTTTTGGAGATTACAGTCCACGATCAGCCGGCTCCTTTGTTTTCAGGTCTTTGGCAAAGAAGCACATTGTGCCGATAAAGCAAAACTGATCACCCTCATGGCTGGGAAAAGAAAGTGTTGGGTCCCACAATGCCCTTCAGGAGCACACCCCCAATAGCCTAACTTCCTCCCACAAGTCTCCACCTTTTAAAGGTTCAATGACCTCCCAGTTACCAGCATTCTGGGGACACAGTATTCAATACATAAGTCTTTGGGGGACCACTTACGATCCAAAGCATAACATTCAGAGACTTATCTAGTTAAAAACCCAGCCTCCCTAAAGTGTCTTCCACCTCTAGTATTAAGTTCTGTTGGCTCTCTTTCAAAATACTATCAAAGAAGTTTTTTAAATGTCACATTAAACTTTTTAAGTTGTTAAATATATATGTATATATGTACACATGTATTATGTGTATATATATATATGTATACACATGTGTGTGTATATATATATATATATTTCTGTCATTTTTCTTTTTTCAAAAGTCATTGGCACTTAGCAGTAAATATCCAATTCCAAGGTCCTTATAGGTACTGTTTTCCCCAACCCTGTCAAATGCTCAATAAGTTACACTATTTTGATGCCTCCTCTTTTATCTTCATCACAGTCAAATTTCCTACAAGTAAATGTCTTAGCAATCTTGTCTGTACAGCATGCAGAGCACTATCAATATTCTACCTAACACCAATACTATGATTCTTTTTGCAAGCAGAGTGATCTTTTTCACAAGCCCACTCCTAGGACCAAATATGTTAGGTGTGGTTCCCTAGAAGTAGAGACTGCTAAGGGGATTCTTGTTACAGAGTTATTCAGGGAGTAGTCTCAGGAGAGAAGAGAAAGCAGGTCAGGGCAGGGAAACAAGTGCTAAGAGGAAAATGTGGTCTTAGCTGGAGAGTGGTTTAAACCTAAGCTCACTATAAAAAATTAAAATTTTTTAAAAAAAATAAAAAATTAAAGCTCTATGCATGAATCACCCCAAAGAGTCAGTTATCCTTGAGGTATGAGGACTGGTCTTTTGTGCTCTCTTGTCATTCAGACATTGGCTACGGACTGCTCCCAGAGGATAGTGCATAACTTTTTAGGTGACCTGGTCCTACTGTTTGAATATGGTTTCATCTCTTAGAAACTGAAATTTAATTCCCACTGTGATATTCTAAGAGGTGGGACCAGGTAGGACATTTACGAGGAAATAAGGGCTCTGCTCTGAGAAATGGTTTATTCTACTTATGGCTTAATGGGTTATCTCCAGGATGGGTCTGCTATAAAAGCCACTTTGACTAGGTCTCTGTGAGCTAAAATGAACTTCTTCTCTTTATACTTACCCAGTGTTATTAGCAACAGAAAATAAAACCAGGATACCAGATACCATCATGTCAGGGCATTTCTTTTGAGAACAAGGGCAGCTGTGAAATGTAAGTAGGCAATACTCATGGCATGCTAGCCAAAGAAAGATTGACCCAGAGCACTGCAGGATATACTATGGAACACTTCAGAAGTGGGTTACAAAGAGCTGCCACCTCTTCTATAATCAGGAAGTCACTTGCTTTGGAATCGCACTTTCTCAGCTATTATCTCTCAGTACAAAAAGGGGAAAAAAACCAAACCCATACACAAGGAGCCACAACCAACAGAAAGCAATTCTGCTGCTACTATTACCTGAATTGCTGTAATATACTTTAAAAAAAAAGATACTTTCTACACTGTCTCTTAATATCTCAATAATGTACTTCATGGTCCCTGAAACCCCCTGCTAACACAGCAAAATGAGGAAATTTCCCCAACTCTGTATGAGAAGCAGCAAAACAGCAAATTCACGTCTTGTATGAGTGTATCGGATTGTCACTGCTATGACCTAACTCCAAGGAGCCTTGGAAACAATTTTATACTTCTTCTGCATCTTCATTCAGTCGCACTAGAAAGAGGGAGGGTAGATGGTTAAACTCAATCCACCAAATGCACCTGCATTCACTCTTTTATTACTCAGTATTTAAACTTCCAAAGACATTAGCACCAACAACGGGATGATCCTAAAATGCTCCAATTTACATCCTCTCAGACTTCACATGACTGAAAATATCTTAATTCACCTTCTGTCTCCAGTTAGTATTTAGTTTTATAGAATTACTAGTAGACAATGATTTTGCATCAACACACTGAAATTGTTCACTGTCTTGTTGCATTTATTGGAGCCACTGAGAAATCTGCTGCCGACCTACCACCATTCCTTTTATAAGTTTTCTGTTTTTTTCTAAGAAACCTAAATTTCCCCCTTTTTGTTTGATAACCTACAATTTTTCTGTGTCTTAGTCTAGGTATAATTTGTTTTTCTTTTTCTTTTGAGGCCTCTTAATAGACTCTTCCAATCTGAGACCCACATTCTGTTTTAGAATATTCTCAGCCATTATCTCTTTTAATATTCCCCATACCTTATTCTCTTTCCTCTTTTTCCTGGAATTTTATCAGCATTTGTTGATGGGATCCTTTTACTTTATTCTCTATGAATCTGTCATAATTTTCTCTCTCCATATTTAATATCTCTCTGTTTTTTCATTAATCTTTTAATTCAGAAATTATTTTCCAATTTTTTAATTAAACTCTTCAGTCTTTTAATTACATCATTAAAACTTTAGTTTGTTTAAATTTCCCTATTCTCCAAATTTTCTTTTTATTCTTTCTAAAATTACCTGTACTTTTACATGTTACCTGGATGTTGCCTCTATGGTGTCTCAGATATTTGTATATATGCCATATTTGTTAATCCAAATGTTTCTGTTTATTGCACTAACTCTTGCTTATGTCCTTTATTTCTTCTTGTTGTTAATCTGCACAACCAGAGCCCACTTCTGGTCCTGATTCCCTCATCTGCCCTCCCATCTCATCTAACTCATTGCCCTCATTTTAGTTCCCTCTTCATTTATTTACCAGATGATTCCCCCTTTCTTTGGAGTTGCAATATATCCCAGGGCTTGTTGTTTTTGTTGTTATTTTCCTTGTAATTTTTATAGGATGATATTGAGGATTTCCTACATCTTTTGAGTCTATCGTGGCAACCAAAAGTATTTTGTCATTCAATTGTCTGTCTTCTACATACTGAAGGAAAAAAATCATCTTTCCATCAATATCACAAAGAGAGCTGAGATAATCAACTTATAAAGAGGATTTGGGTTCATGATTTTAGAGGTGACAGCCCATGTCCAGGCAGACCTGCTGCTTTTAGGTCTCTGGTGGAGGTTCCAACTAACAAGGGCAGAGTGTGTGTGGTAGAGTAAAACTGCTCATTTCATGGCTAGGAAGCAAAAGAGAGAAAGAGGAAGAGTCCAGCACCAAACAATCCCCTTTAAAAGCACTGTCCCCAGTGACCTAAGGACCATTAGGCCCCACCTCATCCAGGTTCCACCACCTCCCAAAAACTTCATCCTGGGGATGAAGCCTTTAACACATGAGCCTTTGGGAGACATTCAAAATCCAAACTATAGCAGCATCCCTGGTGACTTAAAGGACCAGAATTATTAGCCATAAGACACATTCTTTAGCTGATAGATTCCATTAATACACTCTCAATTACTGGTAAAATCTCATTTGGAGGCTAGGTGCATTATATACCTATAATCCCAGCAACTGAAAAGGCTGAGGCAGGAGGATCACAAATTCAAGGCCAACCTGTGAAAATTCATAAGACCATGTCTCAAAATTTTAAAAAAGAAAAAAAAATAGTTCTGGGGATGTAGCTCAGTGTTAAAGCACTCTCAGTTCAATCCCCAGTGCCAAAAGAAAAGAGAAAAGGGGGAAAAAAGAGGAGAGGGGGAGGAAGGAAGAAATCTTATTTGGATTTGAAGAATAACATATTTATGTCAAACATATGCAGCCAGAATGCCAATCTTATACTATTTTATGGCAAGGAAAAATAATTGCTTTTTGTTACCTAAGCTATGTTATTCATAAATAAAAAGCTAATGAGAATCAGCTCAGCTTCTGGAATTTCTAATAATGTGAATATATTTCTCACATGGAGAATCATTTCAGCTTCTTGTCATGCTTTGGCACTACCCCTCAGCCTCTCCTTCTTCACTGGTACCCCCAAAAGTGACATCATGTGGATCTGCTTCATCTTCACAGAGCCTTGTCTTCTTGGTCCCCAAATAGCTGCTGATTGAGACAAAGCAGGCAATAGTGTGGTATAATGTATGAGTATTCTTAGGGCAGGGGCCCTGATCTGCCTCATGTTACTGCAGTGAGATTGTCCTCTGGCATTAGTTGCCTTAAGGTGGGAATTACAGCCCTCCCGCATGGGCATAGATTTTTCTATAGATAGAAATCCAAGGAAGGGATTTTCTGACTTTTTTCCACATGACATCAAGACTTAATAATTTGCCTTCTTGAACACAGAAAGGAATAACAAGCTAGCATTCTCATGGGCCCAAGAGTTCCTTCTACCTTTTGGACATATGAGTGCAGCAGATTATCTATTAAGGCTTTGAAGTATGGAGGACCTCCTGCTCGTTTTCTATTCCGACCTGGATTTGATACCATTGTCTTCCCTCTTGGCAGCAGTTAACTCACTATCTCTTCTTCAATCTTCTAAACATGCAATTCTCAGATGAAGTAAAACTATCAGTACGTAGGAGGACCAGCAAAGTACTCTTTCAAATAAGTCTGTTTCTTTTGACATTAGCCAGTTACACATTCACTGCAGATGTGCTGGCATTCTAGAAAAATTTTTACAAATATGGTTAAGCCACTTTTATATAATAATAAAGAAAAACACCATAACATAAATGCCTTTGAATGCAAAATGACAACATTGTCGTCGCTCAGTAGTGATCATTACATAAAGAATTAAATAATGTTTGAAGACAAAAATTATACTCTGACTCACAGTGAAACACCAGGAATATTTTTTGTATCCTAAAATAAAGCTTTGAAGCAACTGAGTTCTCTGTTCTAGGGGAAACACACTAAAATTTGAAAGTAGGCCATGGGCAGTTGTTTTAAAATGAGATGTGTATTTTCTTTGAAAAATTGCAATTTGAATGTATCACAACTCAGCTGTAACTCTGAGGTGTGTTTTAGAAATTATTTTTTTTTTTCCTAAGTGGATTTAGCTATGCCAATCCTCTATACTAACATTTATCTTCTTGAAATGCGTGAATGAGATTGGGCAAGGAGTTTCTCAACAGACACAAATAAAAAGCTGAGTCTCCTACCTACCACCTGATCATTGATGGAAGCTGGAAGACAAACTTCAAGAAAACTGCTGTGGTCTGGTTAAGTGTCCTACAAAGGCTCATGTAGGGAAAGCTTGGTTGCCCAGCCTGTGGCACTTTTGGACGGTGGTGGAAATTTAAGAGATGGGGCCTAGTGGGAGGTCTTCTGGTCACTGGGTACCTGCCCTTGAAGGGAATATGGGACCCTGGCCTGCTCTTCTTCCTCTCTCTTTCATGCCTGGGCCACAAGGTGAATGGTTTTGCCACAGTCCCTGCCATGATGTTCTGCCTCACCACAAACCCAAAAGCAACGGAGCCAACCAACCCAGGCCTGAAACCTCACATTGTGAGCCAAAATAAACCTTTAGTCTTATAAATTTGATTATTTCGAATATTGTTACAGTAATAGAGAGCCGACTCATACAGAAACACTACACTGGGATTGGCTACACATACCTTATATGACTCAGAGATCATTCTAGACAGAGTAATAAAACTTTTCACGTGCCAAACACGAGTGTAGATTCTGGGGTCAGTATTGTGGTCTTATCCTTGGACTCAGAGAGTCTGCTTTCCAGTGGGAGAGACAAAACATAAGTAAACCATGAACACATGCAAAACATGAATGTCAAAGAGCCCCAGGATCTATGAAGAAAATCAACAATGTGAAAAGATAAGTGGAAGTGAGAGGCTATTTAGGTTGAAAACTGAAGGACGGACTCTCTGAAGAAATGCTTCCAGGCTAAGGATTGGCTGCCAAAAGCCAGCCAGTCATGAGACAATTCTGAGGAACAGTCCAAGAAAATAACATAAGCTTAGAATATTGAGTAATAGAAAGATCCATGTGATTAAAATATGTGAGCAAAGGAGAAGGCGGGGTTGTTAACGGATATTGGAAGGTGAACTGCAACTAAACCACATAGGACCTGGCCCATGTTGGGAAAACTTTGAACTTGATTTTAAATGGGACAAGAAGTCACATAGAGGTTTTAAACAAGAGATTTCCTAGATCATAATTATATAGCCCCAATATAAATTAGAAACTTCAGCTATGATAATTTTTGATACTTGTATTTTCTTCATACCATTTTATAACAGGTTTGCTTGTGAGGTTATTTTTTATAAATCTATCTTCTCCCCATAATCTCCATGAGAATAGAGAAGAGTCTTTTTTGTTCAACACTAAATATCCAGAATCTGCTCAGTGTTTACCAGATACCTGGGGGGTGTTCAACATGTAATGGTTGAATGAATAACTAAATATTAAATGCACGATTCTTTTTAAGGTCACATGATAAGGAAATAATCCTCCCTGTATTGTGAGCACTGCACCAAGTGAATCAAAAATTGTTTTACACATCATCTAAACTTGCTTTACAAAATTGTATTCAATGAGCCCCAAAGGACCCACTTTTATGCTCATCCTAATATATTAAATCAGAGTTCAAATAAAACACAGCCCAAAGAATGTTTTTAAAATTTTCAACAACAAATACCTACATTCCTCCACTCTAAAGTTATAGCAAGGTACAAACATGCACTAATTTTTTTTTTCCTGTCGGTGCTGGGGATCAAACCAGGACCTCTTCTGTGCCAGACAGACACAACTGGAGAATATCAGGCTGAACCAATCACAAAAACTAAAGGCTGAATATTCTCTTTGATCTATCAATGGATACTAACCCAAAACAAAGGAGGTTGGGGACGGGAATAATAGAGATCCATTGGATTAGACAAAGGAAATGGAGAGAAGGGAGAGGGAAGGGGAGGGGAAGGAGAAAGACAGTAGAATTCATTGGACGTAACTTTCCTAGCCTTGTGCTTGAGTTCATGGTCAGGGTAACTCCACATCACGTGCAACCACAAGAGTGGGATCCTAAATAGAAAAAGTTATATTCTATGTTTGCATAATGTGCCAAAATACATTTCTATGTCATGTATAACTAAAAAAGACAAATAAATAAATGCATAAATAATTTTAAAATAATGAAGTTTTTTAAAAGTTCCTACACACACACACACACGTTAAAACAGTGTCAGGACCTCAACAGGTAGTGTTTTGGTATCTCTTGTTTTGTATGGTAAGACCACTAAAATTGCTTTTGTCTGTAACGGCTAAAACTGCAAATAAGAGAACTGAAAGGATTTTATGGCTGTTTCCTTCAAGTAATTCTGTCCTGGATAGAATCATTACAGACTAAAATTTTGGAACAATAAACCTGGTGGCTTTGTTCAAAGGCTCTGCTCTCAAGGTATTCAGAACCACTCTGTGCGTCAAACCGGATTCTTCCTAGAAAGCACATTAGAGTGAGCTTTTCCATGGCCAGTGCCCAGCATCTCTCTTCGGGTGGCTCCAAGCTGAGTCTAGTCAAACCTCCCATCTCTGTGTGTGCAGCTATACTGCAGGGCTGAAGCATACTTTTTCAATGTTTTTTTTTTTTTTTTTTTTAAGTACCAACAACTCATGTTTTAAATTACCAAGGGTGGCCACTGAAAACCAGTAACGGGTCATAAGCACATGCACCAAACATTTGCCTGTTGTGATTTCAGGTAGGTCCGGCGAAATTCTTATCACCAAAAATACACATCCAAACAACTGAGGTTCTCTTTATTGAATTATAGCTTTCCATCTGTTCAGGAGAGTCAAGATGAGATCTACTGAAAAGGTAGTATAATTTCATATATTCACAAGGGGTAGGCTATGATTTACTAATTCATAAATGGGCAAAGAAACTGAATAGATATTTCAAAGAAGAAATGAATGGTCAACAAATATATGAAAAAGTGTTCCACATCTCTAGCAGTTAGAGAAATGCAATTAAAACTACACTGAGATTCCATCTCACTCAAGTCAGAATAGCCATTATTATGAATACAAGTAACAACAAATGTTGGTGAGGATGTTGCGGGGGAAGTACACTCATACATTGATGGTGGGACAAAAAATTGGTGCAACTACTCTGGAAAGCAGTATGGAGATTCCTCAGTAAACTTAAAATGAAACCATCATGTGAGCCACTCCTTGGTTTATACCCAAAGGACTTAAAATCAGCATACTACAGTGATACACCACATCAATGTTTATAGCAGCTCAATTCACAATAGCCAAGCTATGGAACCAACCTACATGCCCTTCAACAGATGAATGGATAAAGAAAATGTGATATATATGTACACAATGAAATATTACTCAGCCATAAAGAAGAATGACATTATGGCATTTGTCGGTAAATAGATGGATCTGGAGACTATCATGTTAAGTGAAATAATAAACCAATCTCAAAAAACCAAAGGCTGAATGTTCTCTCTGATAAGTAGATGCTAAAACACAATAACAAGGAGGAGGGGAGATCAGAAGTTCATTGTATTAGACAAAGGGAAATGAAAGGAAGGGAGGGGAAATGGGATTAGGAAAGACAATAGAATAATCAGACATAATTTTCCTATGTTCCTATATGAATATATGACCAGCAAAACTTCACATCATATTCAACCACAAGAATGGAATACTAAGTAGAATATATTACACTCCATGTATGTATGATATGTCAAAATACATTCTACTGTCATGTGTATCTAAAAAGAACAATTTTTAAAAAAAAATAATATAAATAAAAATTTGGGTAAAATGGACAAATTTCAGAAAAAAAGATGATACTACGTACAAGACAAAGAAAAAGATGTGCTATGGTTTAGATATAAGTTGAGTCCCTGAAGAATCCATGTGTTAAAGGATCTGCCGTGAAATGCTGTGAGCCTGTGGGAGGTGAGGCCTAGTGAGAGAACCTCAGGTCACTGAGAATCTGCCTTTGATTCTGTGGAAACCCAGTCTCTCCCCTTCTTGTCTCTCCTTCTGCTTCCTAGCTGATGAGGTAAGCCATTTGCTCCTCCATGTGCTACCAACATGATATGTTGTCTTCACCAGAGACCCAAAGTGAAAAAGCCACTTGATCTATAACTGGAACCTCCAGAATCGGGGAACAAAGTAAGCCTTTTCATTTTATAAGTTAACTGCCTCATGTATTTCATTATAGTAACATGAAGCTAATACAAGTTATAAATAATACCCAATACTATAATACCAGAGATTCCCTAAAGGAAATCTGGCTATGAGGCATAGGATATCTTGACTTTTTATAAAAAGGACTTGCCTGAGATAAAAAGGAGGTTGAAGGCAGGTAAACTGGAATCTTTATATCACCATTTTCCTAAGACCATCTTTGCTTAGAAACTATTCTTCTTCCTAAATATAACAAAATGATTCCTAAAACACTATGAAGAACAGATAAAATCATATAAATCATTTATTGAACATTTTTGTGTAGGGGATACAAACAAAGATAAATAAGACAAAGACCCTATTCTCAAGTTATATACCATCAAGTGGGGAAACAAAGGAGATCCCAAAAATTATAGTACAAGTAAGCTCTTTTTTATGTTTTATTTAATTCTTTGTCCCTGGTGCCAAAAGCACTGCCAAACATTGAGCATACACTCAATAAACATGTGTTGAAGATTGAATTAATATTATACTTGCTATAATGGAGATAAGTTCCAAGTACTGCAGAAACTCATTAACAGCCACACACACAAGACCCAAGTTCAAATCCCAGCTTTTGGCCTGACCAGAAACCTAACCTTTGGCAAAAATACTTTAGCTCTCTATGTCTCAATTTTCTCACTAATAAGAATGGGAATGTCATTGGCTGCATCATCAAATGGAGAAAAAAAATGAGCTTCTCTGAAAATGGCAGTTCAATCCTCTTTGCCTTCCTGGACTTACCAATCCACTAACCACATAGACATAATGCTGGAGTTGGCCATGTCCATTCTGCCCATGCTCCACTGCCATTGAACTCAACTGCACCGTGAGACAATCAAAAGATCTTCAATCATGCTTTCTCCAAGGCTTCTGTCACTTATTTGGGTCATATTGTTTTGATTCACTCAACGCATGAACTCAATCCCACAAGAGCCAGTTGGCTTTTGTTTTCCTTTCTGCTCTCAGATGACAGCAGCTTTCTTTCATGCAAAGGCAGCTGGAGAACTAGGCAAGAGAAATTGAATGGTGAGAAAGTCATTCTCGCCTTCTTACCAACAAGAACCTCTCTCCAAACAAATAACTGATTTTTCTTGGCACTGTTCAACAAGTAATAAAAATAATGCAGGCCTGATCTCCTCATTGGGTCTTTTATTACTATTTAAATATAAACTAAGGAAAAGTCTCAGTGTGTTTTTTAACCAATAACTATGCCCCAAGATGTACAATTGATTGGCTCTGCTGTTTAATTCAATCAAATTTCTATCCGTTTGTTTTGCCAGAAATTTTATTCAAGGTGATTTAAGTTTTACAGCCTTTGGAGTTTTCCCCATCCTTTGATGATACCATCACTAAATAGCCCTTTTTTGCAATATGTAAGTATTATATATAGTTTAAAGGTTTCTAAGCAGCATGGTCCATTTCATCAAGATCCACCAGACTTTGGAATGCCTTTAATCTCTTATCTACTTTTCTATATTGGGATATGTAAAAGCTGGGGAATGATTCCTTGCATATGACTTCAGTTTGATTCTGATATGAATGAGTCCACTCATGTGCATGTGTGCTTAGATTACTCAAAACCAAGCAATGGTTGACTCATCTACAGACACTATTCTGGGGGGGTGGGGAAGAGAGATAGAAGGGATCTCTGGAACTAACCAAACTTCTGATCATTGGCCTAAGGGACAACATTACAGGTAATCGTGGTCATACTGGTCAGTGTCTCTAACAGATCCCAGCTTTAAATGGTTTACCTTAGCAGCTGAACTAAAGAAGTCAGGTCAATCCTTTAACCCAAATACATTGATGATACTGTTATCAATGCTGGTCGAGTCTAAAACAGAGATTTTTATGTCCTCACTACTTCCCAAAATAACCAGTGTGTCAGATGACATTTTGCAGCAATTTTTTTCTTATTTTGTACTAATGTATTTTAAGTCTATAACCCTGCTTAATCTTGAATGCAGTTCTTTTATATAACTGTGAGACAATTTCCTCTGTTCAGTATGCAAGCACATCAGGATAACCTAAGGCATCCTTGAGACCTTTGGGAAAATCCATAATGTCTCTAAATTACCTCCTACTGAACCTTGGAGTATTACAGACCAATATTTTGCTTTACTGGTGGAGAAATTCTAAACCACAGCTGTACTGCATGCTTAAGCAGGAAATTTGCTGTTTTGCAGAACCTGTCAAAGCTCACCCCTAATTTATAGGTTATTATTTCTTCTTAATGTAAACTATAACCCTTTTACAGCTAAAAGCTGAAACTCACATCTTTAATAAAATTTTTAAGTGATTGTATCCCTAGCATGGCCCACACTGCAGACTTTTAGTCATGTGCACTATTGGGAAATATTTACTATTGGGTAAAGTCAGTTGAAATCAAAACATTTTGCCAAGTGATAAGTATAACATTATAGTTATAAATAAAAAGCTATTAAAGTTTGAGATTTCAAAGAATCACAAAAAGTAAATATTATTCAAGACTTTTAACATTTCTGTCACTTTAAAAATTATTAATTATGCTACAATTTTAGGAGCATAATAGACTTTTCAGAAACAAATGGCTATTTATATGAGCCACCTACTTTTTTCTTGAATAGCTGCAATATTTTTACTTACCTATAAATTCTAGGATTTTCATAAATATAGAATAAATATGAAAATTGGAATATAACTATGAGAAAAATGGATTATTTATTTTCTTCTTTTATTTTGAAGGTGTTTTCTTTAGTCGCTGTAGAGTCAGTAACACAACAGTTCATTTGTAAAGACAGGCAATGCCAAATGATTGGTTTTTCTACAAAAGGGAAATTCTAACTATTAAATCTTAAGGAAAATATTCCAATTCAGGCTTATTTAGTCACCTCTGAGTCATTTTTCCTAAAAACAAAGTTATATAAAATTTGACCAAGACAAGGTAGCCAGTTGCAGCTACAGATTAAACACCTCAGAATATTCTCCGGCAAAAAGAAGAAAGAAAAAATACAATTATATCAGTGAGTCCTAGTGTTTAGATACACTAAAATTTTTAAAACATAAGATATTTTTTATATTCATAAGTAACGTTTTGAAAGAAGCGGGAACTCTAAAAATGCAAGAAGCATTGCCCTGAGAGACTCAGCTTGCCCTCTGGTAAAAAGGGCAGTGTGCCAGCTTTCCATTGCTGGGGGAAAATACCTGACATAACTTAAAGAAGGAAAGAATTATTTGGGCTCTTGGTGTCATAGATTTCACTCTAAGGCCCTGTTGCCTCTGGGCCTGAAGCAAGGCAGTCTATCACAGTAGGGAGTGTTTGTCAGAGGAAACTAATCCCCTGGTGGAGGCAGGGAAATGAAAGAAAGGGCCTCTTTGAAGGGCATGTCCCAAGTGACCTAAGTTCCTCCCACTAGGCCCCACCTCTAGAAAGTTCCACCACCTCCCAATAGCATCACAGCGGGGAAGCAAGCTTTTATTTTTTATTTATTTATTTATTTATTTTTGTGGATGAATATTTTCCTTTATTTACAGTGTAGGGACAGAGAGTTTGCTTTTTTTTTTCTTTTACTTTATTCATTTTCAGACGTATTTAGAATCCAAGCAGCTCATCTGTGAGTTATCTAATACCAGAAGGAATATCCCTCCCATAGCATACAATTACTATTACAAACCTACAGTGTTAAATGGGGGTACACAACAAACCCAATTTCTAATGTTGGATTTTCTTCTTTTCCTATTATAACCATTAACACTTAACTGATTGCTGGTGGCTCTGCTGGTCTGGGGTCAGGGCACTGTGGCTGTGGACAGTCCCATTCTCATGGCTTCCCTAGGAACAGCCACACTGCTTCTTTCTCTGGTCCCCATTCCTAAGGCACTGAGGTGAGGACAAGCCATCCTACCTGAACCACAGAGGAGGTAGCTCTATGTATGTTGCACCTCAAAATTTTTCTAGTTTGCACCCATGAGAAAACACGGTCCCCTTCATGCTTCTGTACCTGCTCTTCTCTCTTTCTGGAACTTTCTTTCTCCTCAAGCTTTTAATACGTGGCTTCAAGGGAATGTTTGAGATCCAAACCCTGAGAGGCCATCTGCTTAGAACTTCATACCTTTTACTATCTGCTGTCCAGTCTCTTTGCTTGTACTGGGGAGACCAAGCAAGCTGCAAGCCCACTGTCCTTCTCCTTCTAGAGTGGCTGCCAAACCAGGCTTCATCTGCTCAGCACCTGTGACTGAATCACAGGTGATGGGAGCAGGATTAGGAAACCTGTCCACAGGGCAGCAGGTTGCCTGAGGTGAACTAACGATACAGCCAAGAGCTCAGTCAAGTCTTCTATTATTTTCTGTCTTTGTTTTGTTTTAGTTTGGTTTGGTTTGGTTTTTTTTTTGTTGTTGTTGGGTACCAGGAATTGAACCCAGGGACACTTAACCAGTGAGCCACATCACCAGCCCTTTTTGTTATATTTTACGTAGAGTTGCCTAGGGCCTCACTAAGTTGCTGTGGTTGGCTTTGAACTAGCTATGCTCCTGCCTCAGCCTCTTGAGCCTCTGGGGTTATAGGTGTTTACCTCCACAATTTACCTAACCACTAATGTGTTATTATATTTTATTTATTTCCACAGTTGTATATTTTATTGTACTAATCTTTCATAATTTATTAATCCATCCTACAGTTTAAAATTATCGTTAGAAAAAAATTATTTGTGTAGTTGAAAAATATCATAACTCCTGGTACATTCTTTCAAAGTCTTCTCCCTGGCATACCTATGAATGAAATTGCTGGACTTCACGAAATGTCCTACCTTTCAAATCAATGCCCAGTGGTTTTCAAATGTGATCATACAAATATTTTCAATGGACTGTGATTATGAAATACACAAAACAATTTGACTGGCTGTTTCATGAGTGAGGATATACAAAAGGCCAATAAGCACATAAAGTATGTAGTCAGCTTTATCAGACATTAGGAAAACACGTATTAAAAACACAATTCAATAAAATACATCTATTGGAATGTCTAAAAATTTTTGAGGCAGAAAATAACAAGACCACAGATTAATCAGAATTACACACTGCTGGTAGAAATAAAAGTTGATGCGACTACTTTGAGATTACTTTGGCAGTATTCCCTCAAACTGAACATATCTTATAACCAGCAGTTACACACACACACACACACACACACACACACACACACAAGAGCAACTTATTCATTTACCAAAACATAAGAGCAAGAATATATTTAGTAGCATAATTCCTAATTGTACAAAAATAAAAATTATCCAAATGATCACCATCAACAGAGTGTATAAATGAATTCTGCTGTTTTTCCACAGTATAAGATGAACACAATGAGAAGGATCAAAGTACAGCTGTACACAAGAATGAACCTCAAAACACAGTATTGAATGAAAGAAGTCAGGCATAAAGGAGGCACACTATGAGATTCTGTTTGCATACAGTTCAAAACCAGGACAAACTCATCCTTACTGTGAGAAGATAGGAAAGGGATTTCCCTCTGGAGAGGTACAGTGACTGGGAGAGTCCCAAGGGAGTTCCTGGGTACTGGTAGTGCTGTGTTTCTTGATCACTGCACTGGTGACCAACATGGTAGTTTTTGAACATTCATCCATCAGTAATGCTTGTGATTGGTGTACTTTCCCTACTGTCTTATCTTTTGATATATTTTTTTAATGTCATAGAGATTTAATTCAAGAGTGTTCTTGTAGCTTTAAAAGTTAAGAAATAATGTGCAGTCATTTGAATGGAAACGTTTAAGGGAATTTTTGCCATGCAACAGATTTTATTGTTATTTTCTCTGAAGTGAACTAACATATTTAATAGAATAGAGTGGTTATTGAGGCAAATGCTTATATCTAACAAAACCTTCCCCTCTCTTACATGGTTACTACATTACTTGACAGTAAATACTTGATTTTAAGTAAGAAAAACATGTTCAAGATGGAAAGAATAAAATTTTTCATTACACTTCCTTGTCTGAGAAACCAAAAGTCAGGTAGAACAAATAAAAATAAAATTATGGATCAGGAAAATCTTAAAATCAACTGTGATTGTTCAATACATATATAAATGCCTCCCTTTCTAAAGTATGTGTCATTAGACTTAAATGATTTATGTACTGTTAGGGCCCAGAAGTGACATAAGCCATACAATGAAATATTTAGCAATTAAAGGAGCTGTGCAAAAATATATCCCAGCTAATAATACATAGGATAAATGTATTTCTTCTTTTTTAAAGAAAAAAAGCATTACTTGAAGATATAAAAACAGAAGCATGAAGGATCTTATGTCCTTCATTTATGTCATACAGAAGTCCATATCTTTAATGAGTGTGAATTACTTGGGCAGTAAACAGAGAAAGCAAGTATTTAACAAAACTATTCATTTGGACAAAATCCTGTAACCAGAGTGTTGAATGTTGAAGGGTTTTTCTCAGGAATGGTTTATATTCCTGTATTATTATTTGCATATTTATGTAAGGCTCTTATATTTTACTTTATAACATTATTATGTGCAAAATAATTATAGCCTACTTAAGACAACATATTTATTATCTTACTCCCCATCCCTTCCTAAAGTCTGCTTTTAGTGGTAAATGTAAGATAAATCTTCATCACCACTAAGCTTTCTCTTAAGACTGTTAGTAGTAGATCCCATTCTACTAATCCAAACCCTGGTGACTACTAGTCTGCTTTCTATCCTACTATGTGCATTTTTTAAAATATCATACAACAAAATAATAGAGTATGTAGACTTCTTTGTCTGGCATCTTTTACTTAGCCAAATGTTTTTAAGATGCATGTAGGTTATTGGGTATATTGATAGTTTGTTCTTTTTTTTTTTTTTTTTGCAAAATAGTATCCCATTGTATGGATTTCCTCGCCATTACCAGGGGTAGACATTTGAGTGGTTTTCACTTTGGATCAGCTATGAATATTATGGATAAATATGCTATGAACATTTACATATAAATATTTGTGTACACTTGTCACTTGACTAAATACCCAGAAGTGGGCCTGTTGTGTCATATGATAAGTATACCCTTAACTTTTTAAAATAAAAAACTACCACAATGTGTTGCAAAGTAGACTGTAACATTTTGTTCTCTCACCATCAGTATATGAGAGTTTTAGTTTTTTCATATGCTTGATAAACCTTGGAATTGCCTGCATTTTAAAATTTGCTATTTTAGTGAGTAGAAGTAGTTCATTGTAGTTTAAGTTTGCATTTGCTAATGATATTGAACATCTTTGCATGCACTTTTATGTCATTTGAATATCTTCTATGATCAAATTTCTCTTCAAATCTCTTATGCATTTTCAAAACGGATTTTCCTGGTTTCTTATTAATGAGCTGTAGGAGTTGTATATTCTGAACAAAGCCTTTTATCAGATGTATGTTTTGCAAATATTTTCTCCCAGAATGTAGGTTGACTTTTTTAATCTTTCTTAATCATGTTTGAAATTTTCTCCTCTAGTAGCTTGTTCATGGCAGTTTATATAGTCCACATAAAAATAGACTGATATTCAACACAAAACACTTCATTTTTATTGTCTTCGTCACCTGTTGTGAAACACAAAATAAAGTGCACACTGTCATATGCACAGGGTCACCATGACCAGAGTGATTTGATTTATACTCTTCATGAAAACAAAGGGAAAACTGCTTATGGCCATTATATTTGGAGTCAAGCATAAAGCAGTAAAAGTTCCTAGGCTACATGAAGACAGAGCTTTTCATGTTTGCCCGAGTGGCAAGGAATTGATAGGAGCCCTGCTTTTCCCTCATTGTGCATATCTTTCCTTTTGAAGGAGAAACTCTCTTTGGTAAAGTATAAATAATGTTCAGCTAAATCAAATTTAAATCAAGATCTTAATGGAATTGGAAATATTCAGGTCATCACCAAATGGAGAGCCAAAAATTCCCAATGGCTTCTACCACCAGAGTTAACTTTACTGCTGTAGGTTCTGTCAATCTTTTTTTTTTTTATTGGTTGTTCACAACATTACAAAGCTCTTGACATATCATATTTCATACATTAGATTGAAGAGGGTTATGAACTCCCAATTTTACCCCAAATGCAGATTGCAGAATCTCGTCGGTTACACATCCACAATTTTACGTAATGCCCTATTAGTAATTGTTGTATTCTGCTACCTTTCCTATCCCCTACTATCTTCCCTCCCCTTCCCTCACATCTTCTCTCTCTACCCCATCTACTGTAATTCATTTCTCTTCTTGTTTATTTTCCCATTCCCCTCACAACCTCTTATATGTAATTTTGTATAGCAATGAGGGTCTCCCTTCATTTCCATGCAATTTCCCTTTTCTCTCCCTTTCCCTCCCATCTCATGTCTCTGTTTAATGTTAATCTTTTCTTCCTGCTCTTCCTCCCTGCTCTGTTCATAGTTGTTCTCATTATATCAAAGAAGACATTTGGTATTTGTTTTTTAGGGATTGGCCAGCTTCACTAAGCATAATCTGCTCTAGTGCCATCCATTTCCCTGCAAATTCCATGATTTTGTCGTTTTTAAGTGCTGCATAATATTCCATGGTGTATAAATGCCACATTTTTTTATCCATTCATCTATTGAAGGGCATCTAGGTTGGTTCCACAGTCTAGCTATTGTGAATTGTGCTGCTATGAACATCGATGTGGCAGTATCCCTGTAGCATGCTCTTTTAAGGTCTTCAGGAATAGTCCGAGAAGGGCAATAGCAGGGTCAAATGGTGGTTCCATTCCCAGCTTTCCCAGGAATCTCCATACTGCTTTCCAAATTGGCCGCACCAATTTGCAGTCCCACCAGCAATGTACAAGTGTACCCTTTTCTCCACATCCTCTCGAGCACTTGTTGTTGTTTGACTTCACAGTGGCTGCCAATCTTACTGGAGTGAGATGGTATCTTAGGGTGGTTTTGATTTGCATTTCTCTGACTGCTAGAGATGATGAGCATTTTTTCATGTACTTGTTGATTGATTGTATATCCTCCTCTGAGAAGTGTCTGTTCAGGTCCTTGGCCCATTTGTTGATTGGGTTATTTGTTATCTTATTGTCTAATTTTTTGAGTTCTTTGTATACTCTGGATATTAGGGCTCTATCTGAAGTGTGAGGAGTAAAGATTTGTTCCCAGGATATAGGCTCCCTGTTTACCTCTCTTATTGTTTCTCTTGCTGAGAAAAAACTTTTTAGTTTAAGTAAGTCCCATTTGTTGATTCTTGTTATTAACTCTTGTGCTATGGGTGTCCTATTAAGGAATTTGGAGCCCGACCCCACAATATGTAGATCGGAGCCGGTTCTGTCAATCTTATAAATATTTTTCTTGATGACTTTAACTTTGTTGCTTTAGGTTTTCACTTTTGTTTGTTTTGTTTTGTTGTTTTGTTTTGTTTTCATTTCCCCTCTTCTATTAACTCCTGTCAGACATGCATCTAACTGGAAGTTTAAAAACATTAGAGAACATGAGTAACTGAAAGATGATTTCCTACCACATGCATCAAGTTCAAATTTAAAATGACACTTAGCAAAAAACTATATAATTTTAAAGTAAAATGTACATTTATGGGAAATTTTATATTGTTTATTTCTAAGTTGCCAGATTATTTCCAGGGCTACTCTTCCTTGCAAAATTCTTTTAACATCTATATTAGCCTATATACAGACTAATATTCCAATAAGTACCTTACAAAGTCACAATCTGAGTGTTACTAATTTCTCTGTTTTTTTCTGCATCTTTTACCATTGCTCATTCTACACTATTCTATACATACCTTCATGCATCTCAACTTGATCGTTATTGTTAATGGCCCAAGAGCTGGTTCTTAGCACCCCTGCTGTATAATAGCTATCTGAAAATCTAAAGGTGTGGCAAGCAGCAATAACAGTGAGGAAGCTATTGCATCATGAGTGTGAGAAAGAAGATAAACTAGCTTATCTCCACAATAAGACGAGTTAAATTATTGAGTGATGGTGTGTTCGTATTCATTTTGGAACCCTGATGTCAATCACCCACAAGTTGAAAACATGGTCAGGGTTGCTCCTTCTCCTCTTGTCTAGAATGCCAAAGATCTTCACATTAGATGTCCTCATCTTCTTTAACTTTTCAAGCTAATTATCTGAGAATATCCCTGCTGGTATTTTGTGTCTCTTTTGTCAGTGGAAACTTTTTTACTCCATTAGGTTAAAACTGGGCAACACAAGGTCTACAGAATGCAGGTGCTCCATGAAAACTGATCATGAAACAGATTTTAGCTTTGCCTTTCTCTTCTAAAAAGTATTTCCCTACCCAACTCCTACTTCCAGATGTTTGCGTGTGAATGTCATGATGGGAAGGGATTGTTTAAATTTTGAAACATTTAAAATCTTATGAGAACCTCTCACTCTCTCTCAAATCAGAATTGGACCTGGACTTGGCCAGATTCCTGTGGCATGGGCCCTTCAAAAGACAAATAAAATATTATGGCCTTCCCACTAAAGAGTCTTGAAGCTACCCAGAAACTCAAAAAGAGTCACAGCTACATATTGGCCAAGTTCTGATTGTCAGGATAGACAACATTTTTCAAATTCTTTTTACCATGTTTGGCGAGTTTTGTTGAACATCCAGAATAAAAGCACCACCCAGGTTCCTTTCACTCTCTGAAATTACTTTTTATACCCCAAGATGAAAAGGGGAAACTTTTAACTTTGTGAAAAACATATATAAAGGTAAAGATTTTTAGAACTAAATTAACTAGAAATCAAATATGTGACTAATTTGTTACTTAAAAATCAAATTTGGGATTTGCACAAAATTGGGGGAGTCTTCTTTAACAGGCTTTTCATTTCATGCAATATGTAACTAAAATTTACCCATTTATAGCATTGGGGGATCAAAACATTAATACTCTTTCTTGGTTTAAAATCTAATATTAACTCCAATATTTCTTGATTTTTAAGTCAGTTTTATTAAGGAACTTAAAGGCCACAGTTGCACTTGTATTAATATATAACTCTGTGTGTGTGTGTGTGTGTGTGTGTGTGTGTGTGTGTGTGTACATATAAACTTCAGAAGCCATCAACATAAAGAGTATATCCATCAAGACTGGTGGGGGTGTAGCTTGGTGGCAGTGCACCTGCTTAGAATCAGAAAGTTTGGATTCAATCCTCAGCACCAAAAAAGACTAGAAAATGAAATACGTCCACCCCTCCCAAAAGGTTGCTAGTGTCCCACTGCTGTTCTCTGCTTCCCCACAATGGGCTTTCCTCTAGCCTCAGACAACCAAGCATCTGCTTTCAGTGATAGATTCATTTTCACTTACTAGAATTCTTCATATTTAGAACCATACAATATATCTTCTTTTTTGTCCACATTCTTTTCACTCAGAATAATGACCTTGTGAGTCATGCATTTGCTGCATGTACAGTAGTTCTTTCCTTTTTACTGCTGAGTATTATTCTACTATGTGGATATTTCTCAAGTTGTTTATATATCCAGTTGTTGAAAATTGAATATTGGGACTATTTCTTTCTTTTGCCTAGTACAATTAAAGCTGATATGAATATTTGTCTTCAAATATTTGTAGAAACATTCACTATCATTACTCTTGGGCAAATACCTAAGAATGGGTTGACTGGATTATCAGACAGGTGTATGTTTTAACTTTTCAGAAACTGCCTAGCTGTTCACTTACATGGTAATACCATTTCCCATTCCAACCAAGACTTTATGAGAATTCCAGTTGCTCCACATAATTTCCAACACATGACATGAATTGCCTTTGTACTATAGCAATTCTAATGGATGTATAATAGTATCTTAATAAAGTTTTAATTTACATAATGAGAAGAGATATTTCAAAACCACTTTTGGTGTCATATCTAAGAAATCCATAGTCACATAATTTCCCCCTAGAAATTTCATAGATTTAGATTTTATATGATTTTTGATATGGTGCCAGATATGGAGAAAAGTTTGCTCATTTGCATATGAATATCTAATTTTTCCAGCAGTTTGTTGAAAAATCAATTCTTTTCCCACTGAATATTACTTGGCACCTTTGTCAAAGCTCAATAAGTCACATATGTGTGAGTCTGTTTCTGGACTCTTTATTATGCCTCATCATCAATATATTTGTATACTTTTACATTATGACCATACTGTCTTGATTACTATAGATTCATGACAAGTCTTCAGGTCAGGCAGTGTATGTTTTCCAAATTCATGATTCTCTTCCAACTTGTTCAAGGTATTTTAAGTCTTTTACATTTTAATGTGAATTTTAAAATCAGCTTGTCAATTTGTCTTTTGTGCTTTGGACTGAAATCACCTTAAGTCTATATATTAACTGGGAGAGAAAAGGCATCTAAAAAATATTGAGTCTCTCATCCATGAGCACAGAATTTCTCTCCATTTAGTCACGTCTTTGTCAATTTTCCTCAACAATGTTTTATATTTCCAATACCAGTCCAGTGCTTGGAACTCAATAGTAATTCAGTTATCTTGTTGAATTGAACTGACATAAACCTACCATAAGATAAATTAAACATTCAACTTTTAATAAAAGGATACACTGTACAATTGCCCTGCTAAAATCATTCCAATAACTAAGATAGTTAACCTTTAGACTGCCAGGCTCGGTGGCACACACCTGTAATTCCAGCCTCTCCAGAGGTTGAGGCAGAAGGATTTTGAGTTCAAAGCCAGCCTCAGCAACTTAGCAAGGTCCTAAAGAACTCAATGAGACCCTGTCTCTAAATAAAATACTAAAAAGGTCTGGAGATATGATATGGTTTTTGACATGGTGCCAGGTATGGATAATATATGATATTTATCAGTGGATAAAGCCCTCTGCTCCAGGTTCAAACCCTGCTACTAATATCTACATCTATATATCTATATATCTATATATCTATATCTATATCTATATATAGTTTAGACTTATACAACTTCATACTAATTAGATAAGTCTACTTGGACAATCTTAGTAAAATCAATATTTCTTTACTTTTGGCATCATTACCAAAAGTTTTGCCAGTTTTTGTTTTCAGTTACTTTTTGGGCTTGTTCCATTTTCCATCTTAATTTCTTTTCTTTTTTTTTTCTTTTTCTTTTTTCTTTTTTTGATGGTGGGGGTGAGAAGGTATATAGAATTTCCTTTGTATAAATCTCATTGGTATTTCTCCTTTTATTATATTCTGACAACCAATATTCACACCCTCACTCATTCTTTCCCTCTATGCTACATAGTTTCTGCTTAAATAATTCAATGACTGCTTATTACCAGATGACACTATTCATTAATTCATAAAACAAAACTTAAATCACTAAGCTATAGTATTACTTATGAATAGAGAACAGAGGAGGCTGGGAAAATTTGATATCAGATTTTTTTGTTTAGCCCCCAAACCCTGAGCTATATATTCTAAATTGAAAATCACCTAAAAGAAGAAAGACTACAAAGTAGTTATAGTCCTCTCATGTCTGCATTAAGATTAAAGTTTAGAGATAGACTGGAAGAATAGATTATCTAAAATACTTAGCTTCATAAACTGACATATATTATAACCAATTATATACTAAATCTAAAG
Source organism: Ictidomys tridecemlineatus (assembly GCF_052094955.1). NCBI lineage: Eukaryota > Metazoa > Chordata > Mammalia > Rodentia > Sciuridae > Ictidomys > Ictidomys tridecemlineatus. The sequence goes on along the minus strand of NC_135485.1, from coordinate 117,369,446 downwards.
TTATTACTGCCAATTATATACCAACTATATGCTAGAATCTTTTTATCCAAGATTTCATAATAAAAAACAGAGGGGCTGGGGCTGGGGCTCAGCAGTAGAGCATTCACCTCACACATGAGAGGCCCTGGGTTTGATCTTCAGCACCACATATAAATAAATAAATACATAAATAAATAAAATAAAGGTATAAAAATAAATAAAAAGCATAAATAGATGAGAATAAACTATTAAAAAAATAATCAAGATTTGTTTATTTTGAACCTACTAAGTGAAAATAGTATTATGTTCTATCTTCTTATTCTTTTAAAGAATAATTTTATTGTTTCCTTTCAAGTAGTTTTATCTATGTTACTGAATGTCTGTTTTCAGAGTTATTTTAATTAAATATTGAATCAACAAAATATGCAGCATCCTGCTTCAGAGAAATTACTCCCAGCTGTGACTAGAAAACTTTGTTGTCATCTAAAGACAGTGGTAACATATTATAGAAGAGAAAGGAGAAATTGTCAACAAATCTGTTGAAAGCTATTTCACAATTGATATGGTTAACTCTAAAATCACATCACTTCAAAAATCCAAAGTAACATCTAATTTTATATGGCAATTTTCACTCCTTATCAATGTCTGTGGGATTCTAAAACCACGTCAAGGTCAAGATTTAGTTATTGGCCTAACAGTGGTCAACATATCCCTTTGTCAACTAATAAAACAATGCAGGGAGGGAAGAAAGCTGATTAATTTTTGCTTAGCCTGAAAAGAATAAGTGAATTAAAGTATTACATACAGGGGGGAAAAAAACCTAAAACAACATTTCTCAGAGCATGGTCAATGTCCACCATCAATCAGCAGGATTGTCTGAGAGGACTCTAAAATCTGCATTTAAAAAAAAAAATCTCACATGATATTCTTACCATTATAATGTGGGGATCATTTATTATTCTGAAGGTGTGGGCTTAAACCATTAGCAAACAGGAAAAGCAGGTGGCACTTCTTGTAGAATATACACGGTGCACAGTGAACAAGAGGAGAGTTGGAGGAGAAATTTGCACCGCAGACTATCAGATGTCAATGAAAATACAGAATTTGCAGCTGAAATTTAAGAGAAGAAACTGCTCCTTTTAGATGTTAAAAGGATTATGACAGAAAGTAAAGGGAAGAAGGCACAGGTCTGTTGTGGAAAAAGTTTGCAGAGGAATGGCCAGAATCTTCTACAGGACAGGTTGTGTGACAGTGGCAGTTCATTCTGAATTGGTGAGGTCAAGTCGAATGGGAATGAAGAGCATGGCAAGAGAGTTAAGCCTTGATACAGCACTTATCTTCTTAAATATGGCAGAATATGATAAAAAGCGGTTTGAAGACTTTGATCTGGCAACCATATAATGAATTATGTAATATAATTATAAATTAAATGATAGTAATTTCAAAACATTATTATAATTAATATATTTTAAATAATACTGTTTTATTTATTATGTTAGGTGTAATATTATATTGTATCATTATAGCACTATAATAATAGTGACATAATTTTATAAATAAATAGTACATATAATGATAAAGGGAAAAACAGAGATGGGAAATTTGGCTATCTAATAGCTAAATACATTCGTTGTAGGAAAACATAGACCTCGATTTAGTTGTTTGGGGCTCTATAGGAAGATGGGAGTGGTGGAGTAAAGAAGAGTTAAAACCATAAGAGGAAAGTTCATAGAAAATGTTCCAAACTTCAAATCCTCTGAGAGAACAGGCCCAGGGTGCTCCAAATGGTTTCTTAGTTTTTCCCATAGAACCGAGCCTCAGTTACACATTAAGAATAATCCACCGCTGCATTTGGATCTTAAATGTTCCCCAAAGGTCACATTTGGATCTTAAATGTTCCCCAAAGGTCACATGTTTAGTCCCCATCATGTGGGGACTAAGAGCTATTAAGAGGCTGTAGACACTTTAAGAGGTGGGGCCCAATGGGAGGTCTTCTGATCCTTGGGGATGTGACCTTGAACTAGATATTAGGACCCCCAACTCCTCCTCTTCCTTTCTGTGTTGTTCTCTGGCCATGAGGTGGATAGTTTTGCTCTAACATGTGATCCCTGCCATATGTGCTGCCTCCTGACATACCCAAAGGAAATGGTGCCAATCAGTAGTGAACCTAAACCTCCAAAACCATGAACCCAAAATAACCCCTTCCTTTTATAAGCTGATTGTCTCGGGTATTTGTTATAGTAATGGAAAACTTTGCCTTCACTTGTGTTGTTTTTGCTGTTGTTGTTGCTGTTGTTTTTGGTTTGGTTTTTATTTTGCTTTCTTCCCTTCTTTTCCTTCTTTCACACTTCACTATATTGGGTTTCCTCTGAAAGATTTTTTTTTTTTTAGCAACTTGGTAATATAAAATGAGGGATGCTCCTAGAAAATATATCTGAGAAATCCCTACTCGTACACAGAATTAAATTAAATCAGTTCTCCAAAGTACCCAATATGTAAGTCATAATTTATTCAACACTTCTTTGTCATTCATAAAATATATTATAAATTATTATGCATAAAATATAACACATGGTATATTATGTGATAGATGATCATTAATAATATAATTTTATATCATATACATATATATTACATATATTATTATATATTATGTCCAGGAATTAAAATCACCATGCTTTTTACCCATCTCCCGAAATTCATTAGTGGCCCTTATAGTAGTCAAGGCAGGGCTTATGCACTAGCCCTTAAGGAATATGGTCCAGAATATGTTGTAGGGAGAAAAACTACCTGTGATAGCTAAAATATTCATAAATAAAATGTCAATAGTAGCATATTTAGGGTCTTAACATTTAAAAATCTTGCTAGATGAGGACCTAGCACATAGAAAAGATGTGCTTGGGGGATAATCAGAGCTTAGAATAGAAAAGTTAAAAAGATGAAAGAGAATATAAATAGACCTGCCTTATTAACTTCTTTTAGATTCTCTATCTTTTCAATACAAAAGTATGCTAGGCTGGTAGGACTTTATGATTATTACTATTTCCTGTCTTCAATGCCCTTTCACCTTGTCCATTGGCCTATTCTCTCTCTTTTGTGTGTGTGTGTGTGGCACTGGGGCCTTGTGCATGTGAGGCAAGCACTCTACCAACTGAGCTATATCCTCAGCCCTCCATTGGCCTATTCTCTAAGTCTTTTTTTTTTTCTTAATCAAAGTAGATGTTAGAAATGGGAAAAATAAGTCTTCAAGATAGTTGTGAGGACAATGAGACAAAAGGATTCCAGTGGTGAGGGCAACTAGGCGGCAGGATGCTTTTGCCCAAACCACCCTCTTTCCTTCCATGCTTTCCTGTTTCAAAACTTCCACCTTTAAAACAAATTCTTACTTTTTAAATTAAAATAAGACATTGTGTTGGTGTTAAGGCAGTAGCATTTTTACACAAGCACCAAGGTGCTGAACACTTACCATATTTCAAAACTTTGGTAATCCAAATCTACTTTTCCACCATTACACTAAGAATATGTTAGAAATATCTACCTAGAATGAATAATATGCAGCAAACGTGCATTTTTTGCTTTAATGTCTCATTTTAGTTTTGCAACATTTCTTTCAGAGTTCTCCAAAAAATCTGCATCAGCTAAAATTCTTCATAGCATTTCATGGCCTCTGACTTCATTCCAAAGCTACCAATTTTAAGGTGACAAATTATGTGTTCTAAAAGTATTTGAAATTATAACAGTGAATGGTAAAATAACAGCATACCAGTCACCAGAGTACCTGGAGGTTACAATTTCTATAATCAATAGATAGCTGTTGTTTAACTATGAGGTGTCCCCCAAAAGCTCATGTAGGAGACAATGCAAGAAAGTTTAGAGGTGAAATGATTGTGTCAACCTAATCGTAGCATTAAATAATTTAACCTGATCATAACATTAATCCAATAGAGATTAATTGGATAGTAACTGAAGGCAAGTGGGGTGTGAATGGAGGAGGTAGGTCCCTGAGGATGTGCCCTTGGGGTATATATTTTGTCCTTCTGGAGCAGAGGTCTCTCTCTCTTTCCCTGCTTCCTGGTACAATGTTTTGAGCTGCTTCCCTCAGTCAGATTCTTCTATAATGATGTTCTTTTTGTCTCATCTTTTGCCCCAAATAATGGAATCAGCTATCTATGGATGGAGACCTCTGAAACTGTGAGCCCCAAAATAAACTTTTCCTCCTCTAATTGTTCTTGTCAGATTTTTTGGTTACAGCTGAAAAAAAAAAATGCTGACTAAGACAATAGCACAGTGCCCAAGATACTGCTAAAGTGGCACCACATGACAGTACTGCAAATGCAGTTCCCAAGTCACTTAAGAGACCAGCCTTTCTTTCAACTTTTTTATAAGCCACAGGTAAAACACATTATTTCATAAACTCAAAAAGAAATATTTCATTAGTATATTATGTTATGTGGTTATCAATTTACAGGGTTCAAATTCCCATAAAAATATAGCCAACACTCTACACTTAGATTAACTCTTCAAGAAACACTATATCATGCCCAGTGTCTAGTTTTGAGATTGGCCACAGATAAAAAATATTCTCTAGTTTAAAAAAAAAATGATCTAGGGCTGGGGTTGTGGCTCAGCAGTAGAGGGCTCGCCTAGCATGTGTGAGGCCCTAGGTTGGATCCTCAGCACCACATAAAAATAAAATAAAGACATTAAAAAAAAGAAATATAGATTTTTTTTAAAAAAATGATCTAAATATTTTATAATTCCTATGAAAAGAACGCATATAATGATTCATTATATTAACATCTTAAGATGATATAAGAAGCAAAGTATGTAAAAGTTTTTCAGAAAAGACTTTTGGGTTCTCTAGACATAGGGAATTGGAACTCCATTCTTGCTGCCATTGCCCAGGATGTCCACTTGAGGCACTGTTGCTCAGTTAAAAATAAAAAATAAGAAAGACAAAAACACAATTGCCTCACTGTTATTCTGCTATGAGCTATAATAGTTCTGGCAATGAGTATTATGACATATAAAAAGAGGAGCATATTCTGCCGTAATCTTAGATTTAACTAAACATAAAATTTTTACTCATCCTAAAGTTTCCTTCAGTTCAAAACATTTGTTTGTTTAGGGTGTGAACCATGATATTTTAACCAAAAAATATTTTATTTTCACATTTTTTAGCCAAGCATGGCCTTTGAAATTCTGATAATTTGGCAAAGGTAAAAGTAAATTTGGCTGACTTTGTAGTTATTGTTTATTTTCTGAACAAAAATAAATGCAGACACTGTGTTGATGCTAAAGAAGCTTCGTTTCTCTATAATTATAGTCACTTATCTTGCTTGACTGAGTAAGTGTGAAAAAGAAACTGCTCTGCATGTATGAAGATAAACTAAATGCACAAACTAAGAATTTGTGGTGGATATTAATAGAAAACCTGAATATGAAAAACTGTTCTCCATTTAGTTAAATGTGCTGTGAAATTATAAAATGGTTATAAACCAGAGGGACTGAATTTTCAAACATCTTTGGTGTGGTGCACTTTCCATTTACTTTATTAAATGAAATGAACTAATATTAGAATCATTGAACTTTGGGTGTTAATATAAAAATATATATATAAAGAATTCAAGCAACTTAATATAAAGAAAGAAAATAACATATTTTTTAAATGGGAAAAAGATCTAAATAGACATTTATCAAAAGAAGACCTGGAAGTAGCTAATTGGCATATGAAAAGCTCATCAACTATTCACCACCATCATTATTCATCAAAACCACATGAAATATTATCTCATACCTGTTAGAATTATAACAATCAAAAAGGCAAAAAATAAAAAGTGTTGGTGAAAATGTGGCAGAAAGAAAGCCCACACTTCCTATTGGTGGGGATGACTAAGGAAATTAGAATATCCATTATGGAAAACAGTACCTTCTTTGACCTCACAACTATCTGGACCATTTTTTTCCTATTCAAAATACTGAAAATAAAACTACCATATGATCTAACAATCCTACTACTGGGTGAATACCCAGAGAAAATGAAATCAGTTTGTTGAAGAAATATCTGCTTTCTTATGTTCATTGCAGCATTATTCTCAATAGCCAATACATGTACACAATGGAATACTATTCAGCCTTTAAAAGAACAAAATTCTCTTATTTTTTTACTACATGAATGAACCCAGGAGATACTATTTCAAGTGAAATAAGCCAGGAACAGAAAGACAATGCACAAGCTTACTCACATATTGAATCTAAGAAAGTCAATCTCATGGAAGTGGAGAATGGAATGGTGATTACTAAATTTCAGCTGGACAGAAGGAATAAGTTCAAGAAATCTATTGCACAATATAAGGACCACAATAATATATTCTTGAGTAGTGCTGAGAGTTTATGTAAATTGTTCTTACCACCAAAATATGATAGCTGTGTGAAGTAATGTGGATGCTAATTAGATATATTTAAGCATTCCACAACATATATATATATATATATATTTCAAAACATTGTGTTGTACATCATAAATACCCATAATTTTATCTGTCACTAAAAATTAGAAATACTTGAACTTCTAACACCAACCTCTATTAAAACATCAAGCTGAGATGCCCAGCATGAACCAGGTGTTGTAGGATTCATGGGTACATCAAACTGGGTGGGACAGCAGGCCTTCTCTACCAAATAGAGATTGCATATATTAAATTGGGCCGAGACAGGTATTCAAGGTACAAGTAAGTGGTAGGAGCAATGACTGATTCTTGTGACAAAACTCTTTGTCACTAAGGCCCCAGGATTCTCTTCACACAGTACCAACTACATAGGAAGGAAGGAAGTAAAATAGAAAGCATCAGAGAAACTCATTATAGGAGTGACTGAAAATATGATTTATGGAGGGAGCAGAAGCCATTCATTTGATAGTCTTTTCCAACAAGTATTCCATGAAACACTAGATTTGTGGTTGCTAGTGGATATTACACATGCACGAACAGAAGTGAATTCTGGAGTCCACTGCCTTTGAGAAATGCCAGTTCTAACATTTTTTGAGTTTATTTGAGGTTCTTTCATTTTCACGTGGATTATGAAGTCTGATCATGTCACCACTGGTTACATTTAAAAAAAAAAGAAACTGTGTAATGTTTTGAACAACCAACAATAATAAAAAAAATAATAAAAAAAAAGAAAGAAAAAAAATTAGTGCATCACAGAATGGTGTTTGTTGCCTCTTTAAACAACATGTGGCTAGTGAGGTACCATAATTATTCCTACTTTTTCACATTTAGCACTAAAAAGATGTAGACATAGCATATCCAAGGGCATGTGCTCTCACAGCTCACAGAGATGGTTTTATGTCTCAAGTGCATCTTTGGGTATGTTATACCTGAGAGGCTATTTCTCAAATAGGAGTAAGTGAAAAGTCAGAGGCCAAGATTTTGTGCTCCAATTGACAAGAGCCACAATGTCCAATACACTAGCTATATATGGCTCTTTCAAATTAAATTTAAAATGTAGTTTTTTCACTCACACTAGCCACATTTCAGATATTCACAAGCCAACCCCACATGTAGCCAATGACTACTATATTGGACAGTATATATAAGTACTTTTCTGCAATCACAGGAAGTTCTGTTGAACAGCACTGAGTGGTGTTACACCACACACACACACACACACACACCACACACACCCACACACACACACACACACACACACACCTCTTGTCTCCAAGTGGAATTTATCAAATGACTCATAATGGTTAGAACAATCCTGCTCTCTGTGTCTTCGTTGGTCTAATCATTTTTGGTTCTCCACAAAGTAGTGTCCTTGGTTCCGACCTTTTCAATAAACTTTAAGAATAAGATGTGAGAAGTGCCTGTTAGAGAACTGACCCATAGTAATTCCACCCCGAAAGAACAGGGATCAGCTAGACAGGCTCCACACCACTAGGATGTGCTCCGATTTCACAATTTACCTCTGTTGATAACTATGAGCCAGTGAATTTTAAAATTTTATGTTTTTACATTCTTAGTGTTGTTTCTATATATTTTTAATCTATAAAATCTACCTTTAGGTAGCTTTAATGATTGTTATACCCAATTATGAGTTCTTCTTGTAACCCTTCTGTCATATCTTTTGGTACATTTTTCTGTCACAATTTCCCTTTCTATTTTATGCCTTATACATTTTTATATATTAAAAACAGAAGCCCTTTGTTATTAATTTTTAAAATGTAATTTTTTCACATTATGTGGTTATTCTTTTATAGCAAATCTTCATAAACAAATCAAAAGATTGTTTAACTAGTCAAACATGTTGATCCATTCTTAAATGAAAGAGCCATGAAATTTTAGCTATTTTCCAACAATGTAATAAATTTTGGATATTTCATCCCTTACCCTGGAACTATTATAAACAATGAATAATATCTGGAAAAAGCTGAATATAGTTTTAAAAGTTCATAACTATGACCAGATTACTGTTCCTCCTAAGGATCAAATTACTACTTTGACTTCATTAGTTTTTATTCAGTCATACATTATATTCCCATTTGCATATTCTCCTATTTCTACTGTGGATGCAATTGAGGCTCAGAAAAGTGGCAGTTTAACAGCATTAAATTCCCTCAGGCTAGAATCCAAGCCTCCTGATACTTCCCTCTTTCCCACACTGACCTAAGTTAGGACACATTGGTTTCTAAATTCAAAAAATCACCATATTGATAAAGAAATATAATTTCTCTTCCAACCTCTCAATGATCACTTCTTCCTTCTTATAATGTACCTCTTCTTTGGACGCCTAAGCAGGAAATAGTTGGACTTCTCTTGTTAGAGACAAAGCTTAAGTGGGGAAACCAAGTGGGGGAGCATTTGCTTTCATTGCCCATCATCTCCCCATGTGCAGTGAAGGCCTGCTAGGTAAATATGGCCTCCATCTCCCTTACTCCAACCTCTCCAAGCATAGTAGGCTGTATTTTCCATGTTACTGTAACTTTAATTCAGTCACATAAATATTGATTTTCATATTTAATTCAATCACATAAATATTATTTTTATTAATTAACATGAACACCTTTTAGAATATATGAAAACCTAGAGAAGATAAAAATGAAGCAGTCAGAGGGTAGGATATTTATGCTTTATCTTTTCTAACCAACAATCATTGTAATTGTATTAATCAATTTTGCATTACTATAAGGAAGTATCTGAAATAATTAACTTAGAAGTTCTTTTAAAAAGGGATATTTTGGTTTATAGTTCTGAGGGTTCCAGTCCATGAATGGCCATATGGCTTTGGGCTTCTTGTGCTGCAGCACATCATGGCAAGAGCACATGGCAGAGCACACTAATAGCTTCATGAGCTGAAAGCAAGAAGAAACAGGAAGAGAAAGAGTCCGGGGGTCCCTCCATCTTCAATAGTGCCACACTGGAACAGAGACCTTTGAGGACATTTAACTTTCAAACTACAGAATCAGTTGTCCTTATTACACATGCGCACGCTTGAATACACACACTCATTCTCTCTCTCTCTCTCTCTCTCTCTCTCTCTCACACACACACACACACACAACACACACACACACACACACACACACACACAGAGTTAAACCCCTCCATACCTTTTCAATGGCTGGCTACGCTGACATCAGTGATCCTACTTTTTCTCTATGGAAATTTTTTCAGCTCTACTTTCTCTAATTTCACTTTTTCTCATCTTCTCTGGTACAAAACTGGCCAGATGTATTAAGAAACCCAAGATGTCAACTAGACTAAGGATTTATTTATAATGCACTAAATATTCCACATGTTTTGGTGAATAAACAGGACAAAAGCTGCTTACCATGATCTTTTTTTATCACTTTGGTCTTTAATATTTTGAAACATTTCTTATTTACCACTTTCACAAATAACAAATCTACTCAAACAATGATTCATTATCGTACAATTTCCTTAACTAACAATTACACAACATTAATCTTAGAACTCAACTGTGTATTTTGTTAAAGGCCAGTTGTTTTATTTATTTCAAAACCTGGAAAAGCCGACTTAGAAGAATTCATCAAATCATTCACAGTATGGAAAAAGAATCAAAAAGTACTAAAGAAAATGTAAGTCAGTTTTCCATTGCTGTTGAAAATTCACTATATTATTCCATCATCACACACCAAGTAAATTGTCAAGAGGAATCAAGATCAAAGTCCTGAAAACCTTGTTCAATCACATAAACATCACTAACTGAAGGAAACTAGTAAGGAGGAGAGAATGTGCCTACTGATGAATTCATAACTGAACAGGTAGTGTTCAGTAAATGTAGTTAACCAACCTACTCCAAATAAATACTAAATTACAGAATTACAAGTAAAACCCAAATTCTGGATTATAAGAAATAAAAAAATACATTTTCTACAGTGAGATATTATTTATTCCCCAAAAGATCCTTGTGCTAGAAGCTTGGTCTCCAGTGCAGTGGTTTTGATTCGATAAAACCTTTTAGAGGTGGAAAAAGCAATTACGTGGTAGGAGTCTCATCCTCCTGAATGGATTCATGCTGACATGGAAGAAGGTGAGTTCCCGCTCCTTGTTATTAAGTGAGCAAGACTGATGCCTCCCTGGCCTCTTGCTTTCCTTCTCATACATGTGCTCTTTCATTCTGGCCAGTTCCCTTTCTGATTTTCTACCATGTTGTGATGCAGGTAGGGAACCCTCTCTAGGAAACCAGCACCATTCTGTTTGGACCCTCCATCCAGCAAAATCCTGAGCCAAATATGCCTTTTTACTATATAAGTTACTCATCCTCAAGTATTTTGTAATAACAACACCAAACAGAATTAAGACAACATTCATAGTAAAGAAATTCTGAAATTGTGAGATATTTGCCTAAGTCATTGAACCTTCAGAATATTTTTCAGCCTGAAAAGTTTTACTTCCTTTATGTTCTCAAACTATGAGTCCCCACGCCTAAACAATTATTTAATCCTTTTCTTAGTCCCGTCTCCTAAAAGCTAAGAAAATCTGCCTATACCATCATACAAATTAGGGCTTTTTTAAAAGTTTCTATTTGTTGATGGATCTTTATTTTATTTATTTATATGTGGTGCTGAGAATCAAACCCAATGCCTCACACATCTACCACTAAGCCATAACTCCAGCCCCCAACCTAGGTTTTGACTGATAACTAATTGAACCAAAGTTGACTGATTCCTGGAATTTTCCATACAATTACCTCTTTCACTTTTCTTTGTTCCTATCATCATATCCTTAATATATGCAAAATCTAAAGTGTATTTTGTATATAAGGAAGAAATGTTTAAAAACCATAGGTGGTATACTGGGTTGAACTGTGTCCCCCCAAAAGACATAGCTCATTCCTAACCCTGGTACCTGGAATGTAAACTTATTTTCAATAAGGTCTTTGTAGTAGTAATTAAGATAAGGATCTTAGATGACATCTAAAAACTAGTAATTTACATTCACAGGGTATATCAGGAATATCAGTTTCCAACTCCTGTCTTACACACATAAACTTACAAATCAATAATTTTCATACAATTTAGTTTTCAAGCAGGATGGTTAGAAAAATCCTCCAAATTTTAGAGGCTATTTAGAAAATATCTACAACATGCTTCATTGTTCAGATTATTTCTATTTGCTCTGCTTCCAAAGAAAAGTTTAACTCAGTTAGTTGAAGAGATTTCACCTGGTTCTCTGATCAGTAATACAAAAAGGGTGTTTCTTGTATTACCCAGCATGGGAAAGGAAAAGATACCCAGACAAGTGCTCTCTTCTCTCAATCTCTGAATTGCAGAAGAAAGGCTTTGCATCCCTGGAGAACAAATCCTTGAGATCACGCATGAACACTTCTATCTGGGTTCTCTGACAGTCTACAGATAGTTTTGGTAACAGACAATTATTGTCTCCTTAAGTGTACTATATCCTGGGCTCCAGGAAGAAAAAATAGCATAAACTACAGAACATTTCTAATACTGCCATCTTAGAATTTTTTCATTAGCTTGTTCAACAAATTTATAATGAGTGTCTTTTTTGACACAGACACCAAGTTAAGAACACAAAATAACTTAAGAAATGGACCTTCCTCCCAGGTAGATAGAGGAATTAAATGAGTAAAAAGATAAATTACAATATTATCCGAAAAGAAAAAGCAAAGATAGGGGAGAAATGTTAAGAAAACAAAAAGAATGGAACAACTCACTGTCTGGAAGGACTTAGAAAGATGCAATTGTTCCTAGACTTCTTGGGGGATCCACCAACGTGGCTCTTGTGCAGAAGATGAAGAAGGCAGTGGAAGGGAAATAAGGACAAGGGATTGGGAAGGTAAATTTTTCAAGTATTCTAACACCTGCCATGCATTGCAAAATAGGAATTCAGGTTTAGTATTCCTTATACAAAATGCTTAGAACCAGAAGTATTTTGGATTTCAGACGTTTTCGATTTTTTGAATATTTGCATAAATATTTGCATAAGCATAATGAGATAGCTTGGGGATGGAACCCAAGTCTAAACGTGAAATTTATTTATGTCTCACATATACCGGCTACACATAGCCTGAAGGTCACTTTATACATCTTGTTAGTGCACCTGCCTAACTGAGACCCTTCACACCAAGTCAGATGTAGAATTCTCCACCTATGGCATCAACGTTGGCCCTCATCAAGTGTTGAATTCGGATGGATTTCAGAATTTAGATTTTAGATTAAGGATTCTCAACCTGTATACATCCTCTAGCATATAAGGGAGAACTGGATTTATTTAATTCCAAATTTCTGATGATGCACATTAAAAAACTAAAAGCTAAAATAACAATCCCGGGAAACAGTAGAATGAGCCAGAAATGGCTGAGTCAGAGAAGCCAGCAGTCTCAGTCTCGCTCTTGGTGTGGGTGGCCACTTTGCAGTCTCCTAGAGTCATCATCCACCCACCTAAAGAAAGCCTGGGACCACATATGCACAATATGATGTGTAGCTTCATATCACTGAAGAAGAAAATGTCCTGGAAGAGAAGAGGAGGCAAAGTTGTCTGGTACAAGCCGGAGGGAAAAACAAATCAAGCTCATCACTAAAGAGAGATATATTCTAAATTAAACATATTCATAATTCTTCATTCTGAATACAATGAATATTTTTTGTCTGCTTGCCTTGAATACCTGTCACTCACCTCTGCACTTTTATATGCCTGTATAGAAAGTGTAAAGAGATACTTCTTTAAAGCAATGAAGAAACCTGTCTTGAATCTTCACCTTTCAATAAGGAGTTCCCTTTCAAAGTCGTCCAGCAAACCTGTACCATTAAAATGAGATGTCCAGCTATAAATGAAACTTGTGATTCTATTTTATCTTCTTTTCTTCTGTGGCTAGAAGTGATCCTGGAAATCACTGGAGGTGGTCCCAACCCAAAGGGTAGAGGATGTCTTGGAATAAATAAGGCTGATGCCAAAACCATAACTCACTTTTGAGTCATGGGGCCTTCTGGATGGCGGAGGGAGTGTGCATCCACAGATGAAAGCTGTGGAGAGATCTTTTAAAGAAAGTGTTTAATTTCCATTTTGCACCACAGGGAGTGTATTCAAACTTTATCTGCCTCAAATGTTTGAGAGAAAGTTGCTTGTCTCCTAATAACCCTGCAGGGGCCTATTGCTAGATTTCTGAAATGTTTAAATCAATCCTTACTAGTGACCCCAGCAGCCAGGACACTGAAAAGAACTAAGCACCAAGTCATAGACCCATCAGATGTAACGACATAGGAACCCAAAGAGGGAAGGGTAAGTAGAGCAATGGCTGAATCCTCAGCTATCACTACAGGAAGTTGGATAGATGGTTTAAGTTGGTCAACAAAATTACTGTAAGCCCATATCATTGAGAAAAATCAAAAGCGATAAAGGAGATGAAAATGGTTGTCTTTGGATGCCTGACCTGAAGGACATGGAAGATAGTCCAAAGGCCATCTATGTTTTAAAAAACATACTTTGGTTATAAATAATGAATATGAATTCTTTTGGGAAAAAAATGTTTAAGGAAACTAAAGGGAAAAAATACCATATTATCTTTTTAAAAAATCCAAAACTAACATTTCATTTTGACTAATGAAGATAAGTTGTTTTTTCTTTTTGGTGGGAGTGGGTAACAGCAATTGAACTCAGGGCCACTTGACCACTGAGCCACATCCCCAGCCCTATTTTCTATTTTATTGAGAGACAGGGTCTCACTGAGATGCTTAGTGGCTCACTTTTGCTGAGGTTGGCTTTGAACTCACCATAGTCCTACATCAGCCTTCTGAGCTGCTGTGATTGCAGGCATGTGCCACCACACCCAGCAAGATTCATTTTAAATAATCTACTTCCACACATTTTTAAGAATCTAGTCATTTGTTGTTGTTGGGTTTTTTTTTACATAGCTGCTAACTGGTTAGAAATCTAAAAAGCTTTGGGACTTGCACTTATAACTAAGCACAGGAAACTAGCTTTAAGAAAGGGTAGAATAATATTTTTCATTCTTTGAGTTTATTAATAATATGGCAAGAGTAAAAAAAAAAACAACTCCCTTCAAGCATGTGAAGATTAGCAGAACCACTGGATGTCACATTTTGAAGTGGAAAATAAATAGCATAAATTCAGAGATAAAAATATTTGTGTTAACAAGACTTAAAAATACCATTGTTTTAGTCTCAATTTCCATTTGTGTATCAATGAGTCTGTGAGTTGAGGGAAAAGAGAAGGAATTGAGATAAAATGTGTTCCATAGGATGGAAAAGTAGGGAAGCAGGAGGTGAAAATGTGGATGGGGTTACAGATGGTAACTTTGGGGAGGAAGATCTATGAAAAAGGAATATTTATAGAAAATCTAAAATGCATGGGAAAATAAAACTTGGATAGGAAATCTTCACTTAGGCATTTGTTCTAGGATGTGTGCCAGGAAAAAAGAGCATCAACTCCAGGAAATCTCCTAAAGAGAGTCTAGATCAAATAAGTTTCATCTGGCTCTTGAGGAACCTAAAGAGACTAAGACTAGAGTAGACCTTGCATTTTCAAATATCCAGAGGTCTTACCTTGATCCAAAGATAAAAATCAAAACTAGTTAGAGTTATTATCAGAATAATGACTCATGTGAAATGATTTTTAAATGACAGTGGTACAACTTCATGTTCTAATTGGGTATATTGAAGTTCCTTGTTTCTGTGAATAACCATGGCTGTTGCTCTTGGATCTGTGCTTAGAATTGACCAAATAACTGGTTTGGTACTGAACCTTCTATTGAGAATCCTTGTTGGCTGTCAGCCTCCAAACATTCACCTGTCGTTTTCATGAATAATTATGGAAGTTGACAAATTTGATTCCTTTTACTTCATTACTTTGTGAATACTGACATCTGTCTGAGTTTTTATCTATGTTCTCCATCTCCCTTATTGGGCAATGTAAACTTCAATAACCTGGATTCCACCTCATTATCTCAACCAGCTACAGAGAACTAGCTCTCTTAGGAGTCTTCAAAAAAAATATTAATCCCCAAACTCCACCACAAATAAGTAACTGGGAGCAGGACCCAGGCTTTGGTATCTTTTAAAGCCTCTCTGGTGATTCTAGCTGCCTACAAGACTTCCTAACCCCGTACTGGGGACATTTATTTCTTCAGTGACTCTCTTGTCTTAGGATTGTGTCAAGATACAGAGAGAGGACTTGGAAGAATATTTTCATCCTTGTTCCATCCTTCCTTATACCAGGTTTTGGAAACATGTCTGCTCCCAACTTTATATCTTTATGTGTCTTTCATAAAACTAAGACTTTTTTTTCCTTTCTTTTTCTCCTTTTGTTTCATTATAACCAAAATGTTTGACTGAACTAAGTAAAAAAATTAGAACATATAAAAACATCTAAGTAACAGAGAATAATAAAAATGTACACCTGATTTATGTGACAAAGAGTAAGAAAAATTGACTCCTTCATTGAAACTTGTGGAAAGTGCCTCAGTTCTTTAATTTATAAGGTAACAGAGGAGGTGACTTCACTTTCTAATAGGACATATGGTTTTATTTTAGCTGGTGTACAAAAAGCGATGTGAGATGTTTTTCTAAATGAATTCCCTCTGGTTTTTGCCTTCTTAGAAACAGGAATTTTTATTGTGCCAAAAGTATGACTTCAGTTTTATTTAGGAAATTTTCCTAAATAAATTTCCTAGTAAGGAAAATTTTATAGGGTTTTTAAGAAAAACATAGTTTGTTATACTTGGTTTTCTAAAAACCAAATTACATACATGGATATCTATGTGTATGCGTATATGTATATGTGGGTGTGTGTGTGTATATATACACACAAACACTTGTGCACATATGTATGAATGTGTTTGTATGTATATGTATATAAATAAATATACAATGTGCCTACCTCCTGTTTTTAAGAACTATTTTAAATGATACTCTTTTTTCATAATCATTTGACTGTTTTTAGATGACATTTAAGGTAATTTTACATTTCACCTTTCTTATAAAATTTTTTTAACTTTAGTTTGAACTATACCCATCAACATATAGTAATTTAATTCAGCAGCTCAATATCTTCTTTTCAAATTCTAAAACTTCATATTTAGTTGTAATGACAAAATACAACCTAATCCAAAGTAAATGCCTGAGCTTCATTTTTATAAAGTTAAACTAATAATTTTAAAAACTTTATCTAATCTCAGGAAAAATATATAATTTAACAGATCTGCAAAGAGAAAACAAAAGAGATCCATTTTTATTTCACCAATTTTCTTTCCTTTGCTCACTTCCCAACACAGGTAACAATAAATGACAACACTGTAAGACTTAGACTAGTGATGCAAGAAAATTAGAATACCACTCTCTGATCCTTTTTACATCAGCAGTGGGCTTCTATTTCATGTAATATGTAAAAAAATATGTACCAACCCATAAAAGACTATTAGGTCCATGTTCAACATAATAATAACATAAGAATAGGTTCCTGTGTGAAATTGAGTCATCTGGATATGAGATATATCCCTTATCTATACTCAGAAACTTAACTGTGGTGTTTATCCAAAAAAAAGTGATAAAATGAAAATTTTTACCTGGAAGTGTGGTTTGTCTATCACCTTTTGAAATTAAAAATAGATTATAACGATCTATCAATATAAATCATAATGCTTAAAGAATTATGCATTTATATATTTAAAAGATGATTTTAGCCTCTAGAAGGAAAAATGGAATGGAAGTAAGGTTAATTATACTATTCAAATTAAACATTAGCAACTGAAGAAAAGATAGGTTTGTTTTAAATGTTGCTTTTCTTTTTATTCCCTGTGCACCTAATCATGCCTCCACTCTTTTAACTAAAGGTACAAATTCTTTTTGAGGTGATGGGCTCAATAGAGATCCTATTTGGGTCATGTCATGTATTGCAGTCACATGACACATCAACATGATAGGTAACTTTAGAAAAATGACTGACAAGTTTTTAAAATTTTAGATCATTTCTACCACATATCTGCTATTTTTATGAGGGTAAAAAAAATTTCCCCTTAAAGATGTACTAAGCCAGGATTCTTAGAAAAATCCAGTTTTCTCCTTTCTAATCATTCTAAGTCTGGCAATCTATTGTACTGGCAATCTATTGTACTGGCAATCTATTGTACTACAATCTAAAGCTACCAATCTTTTTTTTTAATATGACAGTGGAATGCATTACAATTCTTATTACACATATAGAGCACAATTTTTCATATCTCTGGTTGTATACATGGTATATTCACACCAATTCGTGTCTTCATACATGTACTTTGAATAATAATGATCATCATATTCCACCATCATTTATAACCCTATGCCCCCTCCCTTCCCCTCCAACCCCTCTGCCCTATCTAGAGTTCATCTATTCCTCCCATGCTCCCATTCTCTATCCCACTATGAATCAGCCTCCTTATATCAGAGAAAACATTCAGCATTTGGTTTTAATCTTAATCTCTGAAACAATTCAAGTCCCAGCTCAAGTCTGATAAGATTCATTATAAATTTCATCCCAGTAATTTTTTGTAGGTTTGATAGAAAATTGATGAATTGAGTTGCAATTCCAGGGACCAAGGATAGAGACAGTGAAGGACGGATGGCCCTGGCCCATTGACTGCAGAGTAGCCAGAGGTATGGAAGACTCAACTAATGTGCTACCTAATCTCCTTCCCCAATTTCTCTTTTTCCCTCATTCTAATTACTAACCACATGTCTAGTTCTAGGTCCTGAATAGCAAGCCAACCTACACATGGCATTCTAGTCCCACTCTTACTGGTCAAGTTTTGGATGTGTTTTAAGTTCAGTGAGAATGAAGGAAAGAGCATATCCCATGATTCGGGGAAAAGGTGATAGTTTTCTGTGTCCTCTGTTGTATATGAGCAATGAAGATGGTTGTCCCATTTGCTGCTGATTGCATATTGCAATCATCAAGGATGCCAACCTATAGACCATGTTGACAAGGGAGAAGGGAAAAGCAGAGTTAGTTAACCACAGTGGGGGGGAGGGGGGGGGACAATCTTACCTTTCTTCTGATCGTACTTCTACCTATCCCTACCCTATCACGCACTCCTGGGTATGCATGATAATAAATTTTCTCATTGTTTCAGTCCATTTGAGCCATCATTCCTGTTATCTGTAGCCAAAAGTGTTCTAATCTTTACAAAGTCATATTTGAGGCCAAAGTTTACA
The DNA here is from genome assembly GCF_052094955.1 of Ictidomys tridecemlineatus. Lineage (NCBI taxonomy): Eukaryota > Metazoa > Chordata > Mammalia > Rodentia > Sciuridae > Ictidomys > Ictidomys tridecemlineatus. The sequence goes on along the minus strand of NC_135485.1, from coordinate 117,350,773 downwards.
GTCTAATTGAAGCAGCAATCTCAAAGTAAAGAGAGAGAAAGAAAAAACCAGGGGACAGAAATGAGAGTGCCAAAAGAGAGAAAGTAGGTTCATAATAGAGCAAGAGAGAGTCTAAAGCAAGAGTTCCAACCCCAGCACTAGTGATATTTGGCCACACAGTTCTTGGCTGTGGAAGGTTGTCCTGTAAGCTACAATGTTTAGCAGCATCCCTGGCCTTCACCCACTAGATGTCAGTAACATCCCCAACAAAAGTATGGAAATCAAAGATGTCTCCAAACATTGCCACATGTCCACTAGATGGAAAAAAAAAAAATCCTCATGAGAACCACTGTTCTAGAGAGATTCTGTGAGACTGTGAAAGCATCATAGCATTACTTCAGAAATCCGAAGTTTCCCTGGAGCAACACAGAGAAAATCATGTTGGTCTGTTGTTCACACAATCACCAGAGTCCAGTAGCACTAAATTCTCGTGTCATTCATTCTGAACCTCAACGTTTATAATCCAATGCTGATTAAATAACTTCTCTATGCTTCATGTTTTTTGTAAAGAAAGTGGACATGACAATGCCAATAAATAACTCATAGAATGGTTGAACAAAATAAGATAATGCAAATAAAATGTTTCTAACAGTATTGGCACATAGTAAGTTAAAACAAATTTTAGCTACTATTATTAATGTTTGTATTATTTTTGACAATTATTATTAACATTGTTATTATTATCAAAACCTTCACTAGGAGCCATGGCCTCTCTAGGACCTTCAGTAATTAGGTAGAGGCTGTTATGGATTGCAGATTATTGGGAGTATTGATTGACTCCATAGTGCATGACAGTAAGCAATGGAGATTTCTCAAGCTCAAAGTAAAGGAATAAGATTTCCCTGAGGGTAACATAGGCAAGACAACTTGCTCATGACAAAACCTTTCATCATCCTGTCCAAGTTCACATCTCCTCTTCAAATTGCCATGACAATCCACATCCATAATGGATTGTGAATGACTTGGACAAATTCTGCAAATATGACCAGCACTTTCAATACAATGTTTCTACCTGAGAAGGGCTTGTGGAGAGGAGATTGGGAGCTTGGCTTTATCTTCTTTAGAGCTCTGTCTTTCAATTCTGTCACATTTTTCTTTACCATGCTAAAGACAAATCCTATTCATTCAGTACTCATGTGTGGGAAATCTAGGATGTACCAGGCATCTTCAAGGTATCAGGACACAGCAGGAGCAAAAGTTCCTTTAAGAAGCTGGTATCAGGGTGGAGCAGGCAGCCCAAGGATACATCTTTTGCCAGATTAATAGGTACTATGGAGAAACAAGGTAAAAAAGGATGGGAAGGAAGACTGTTTGTTATATCACTTGTTCAGAAAAATAATCACTGACAAGAAGCAAAGGAGTAGGTCATGTAGACTCTAAAGAAAGAAAGTCCAAGGCAGAAAGAGAAGCAAATGAAAAGACCCTGATTGGAGTGGTGAGCTTTGCATTTGGAGAATTAGTAGAGGACAGTATGGTCACAGCAGAGGGGACAATGAACTTGTAGGAAATACAGTCAGAGAAGAGGGGTGTGCTATAGTTTGGATCTGGAATATTCCACAAATGTCTACATGTTTAAGGCATGGATCCAGCTTACTGCTATTGGGAGATGCTGAGACCTTTAGGAGATGGGACCCAGTGGAAGGAAGTTAGGTCATTGTGAGTATGCCTTTGAAGGTTATCATGGGACCCTCACCTCTTCCTGCCTGTATCTTTGCTTCCTGGCCATGAAATGAGCCGCATGCACTCCTTCTATGATGTACCGACCTGGTCTAGGCCCAGAGAAACAGGCCAAGTAACAATGGACTAAATGCACTGAAACTGTGAACCAAAATAAACCTATCTCCTGTATAAGTTGATTATGTCAGGCATTTTGTCACAGTAACAGGGAGTTGACTGACATAGAGTAGGGAAAAGATGCAAGTCATGTGGGCCTCATAAGGGCACAGAGTTTTACTGAGAGAGATAAAGTCGGTTTAATAAGTTTTGTCAGAGAAGTCACAGAATTTCATTTTTTTGTGATAGGTACTTTATTAATACTCATAATATAGAATTATTAGCCAGTGTTTACTGAGGTGTTAATTCTAGCCACATAAATGTTAATGGCTGTGCCAACTGGAAACATATCATCCTTGGATGGGCTTCTCAGATGCGGGGGGCTTGAAGAGGTCGATGATTTCACCAAATAATATAAAACTGGAGAAATGTTAGAAAAAAAACAATTAATTTAGCATAGCGGGAGTTTCCAAAGTCAGTTAATAAATTTGAAAGCATTTCTACTTGACAAACTGCTACAGCAGAGGAAGTGAGTCTGACAGAGTCGGTGGCAGCAGGCTTTCCCGGAGTTCCCTCCCCTCCAGGTGTAGGGAGCAAGGTTAAAACCCAGCAGCTCTGCTGCTGGAAAGGGGACTCCATCTGTGGCAGAGTAAAAACCTGTGTCTTTGTGGTTTAAAAGCTGTGAAGTTGGTTTAGAATGAACAGGAAAAACTTGCAGCCCTGCAAGCTCAAGGGTATAGTTTTTGATAGTATTTTCATGGAGAGATTCTGAAAATCAGTGATCCTGGAAATGTGGCTAGCAGAATTGAGGAACAGAATTGATTATTTGATTCAGTTATATTTCAAGAGCCCTATGTGGCTGCCATGTATGTGGCTACCATATTGGACAATGCAGACGTGTACAGTCAAATCAAGGTCTGAGAATCCAGAAAATGAGGAGGCCTCCCCCTTTAAAAGTCACAATTCATTGCCCAGTTTCTCAGCCTGGTTCAATTTTTATATATAGAAATCTTTGAAAAGGAGTCTAAATCCCCATGAGCAAGGGCCCTCAACACTACAGCTAAGCTCAATGATAATGATTCTTCCAATCCTTTCCCAGTTGTTCCTCAAGTAAACTCACCAGGGAAATGAGAAAAATCAGACATGGAGGGTTGTAAGGTATAGAGTTTGAGTTAACATTAATGTTAATAAACAGGTTTTTGAAGCCATACCACGTGCTACACATGTAAACCACAGTAGATTCATATCATGTAAAAATATTTTTTTGTATTTAAGGCATTTCTTGTCATCAGTAATTGAGATTATTTCTAAATTGTTGTGGAATTTGAAAATCCAATTAACACATTTAAGTCAGAAGTTCCTAAGAATAAATTTGTTAAACATAAAACTAATCTTCTATGCCACTTTCTGTAGGAATACTCAAAACTCAACTGTTCCAGGTTTCATTAACAGAATCAAAAGCATAATCTTAACAAGAACTTCTAATAGTTTACTTGCATATTTTTAAATTCTTACTATTTTTTCTTTCTAACTGATACATGGAAATCTCATGTGGCTACCATATATTTGAAGATGAGGTTCTTTGCAATAATTTAAGTAAAAGATGTGGATTGCTTGTCATTAATACACATAATGGACAATAAGTCTTAGGGCATAAGAGTTAGTTCTGATTCATATTTCATATCATTATACTAACTAGCATCCCTTCACCAGAGTAGATATTAAGGACATCTAATACTGAAACAGACAAAAACAAACCAACAGGGGCCAAAAAATAAAATCACAATTCACCCTCTCCCCTCTGAGCTGACATTGTCTAAATAATGTCAGATAGTTGTGAATTTTGAGTCCTTTGTTTTCATTTCTAGGTCGTTGCACCAGGGTTTCTGTGTTGAGCTACACATGTCTGCAGTGTTGAGGTCAGTTTGAGTGCCTTGGAGACGAAAGTACAAAAAATAGAAAGGTATGAATATACATCTCCATATATGGCATACAAAAATCTGGCCAATTTAGGACTCTTATTTTGGCCATCAGGCATGGTGGACTCTAATACATTAAAAATTAAAATAAGACCCCTAGACAAAGATAATATGAGAACTTTCCTTTTGGAATTAGCTAGCAGAGGAATCAAGAAAAGTTTGGCTTAGTTCTCTCTTTGCAAAGTTCTTTTTTAGAATCACAATTGTGGTGCATATTTTAAATCTTCTAATACATTGATCACCAATGGTTACTGATTTAACCACTGAAGACAGTCATAACTACTTAAATTATAGAAATGGATCCAATAAGTTCTCAATAGTAAGCAAGTAAAAATATTGGTTGCATAAACTAATAAACAAAAATCAGGCTTACAATATTTTTGAACTTGTGTTTCAACACCTTTAAGTCTTTCATCTTAATAACCCACTGTTTCTATCACTTTCATGCCTTTGATCCTTGATTAACACTCATCATCGCCATCATCCCAAATCCCCTTAGCCATTTCCAATTCTTCAGCCCACCTGGACACTCCTAAATTCAATTTCTTTTCCAGGCTGGGGACCATGATAAAACACTCCAACTATTTTCCTCCCACATGTTCATTTCCTTAGTCCACCTTCTCTTCCATTTGTTCTGCCCAGCTCCTACCTCCAGATTTAGCTACAAATCTCTTCTTCCTGTGCACCAGCATCCAGGGTGCAGAAGCTTCTGGGTTGAAACAAGTGATTGGTTTTTCAGCCACATCTGGCTTCTTTGATAAACTACCTCAATTTTTTCAAGGGTATTATTTTTGAACCCACAAGCTCTCAAAGGCAGAAGGCTTTTGTTATTCGGCCCCGTATGTGCTTAGAACATAATGAAGAACATATATTTTCTCCAAAATTTTTTGAGGTTACAGTGAAAGTCATCTTCAGATGCATTTTAACTACAAATAACAAAATAATTTCTATGCATTGTCTTTAATGATAAGGAAACATATTACTTTACATAAGAGTCCCAACCTATAGGAGTCCAACCTATAGGGTTAGTTAGGCACAGCAGCTCCACAGCCTCATCAAAGATGTTCCTTGTTTCCTCCACTCTGCTATTAGCATTGCCTTTGCCCTCAGACTGGTGGTCCCTCATGGCCCCAAAGTAACTCAAGGTAACAAGAGTTACCCAAGGTCACGGAGTTTCTAGTGCATCTAGATATGAAAATGTTTAAAGAATTTAATGAAACATCTCTTACTACACCTACTTAAAAATATGAAATGTTTTTTTTGAAAACTTTGCTTATGCTTCCCTGAGTCATCTTGGGTCATGTGCTTTTCCCAAAACCAATTTCTAGCAAGGGATTTTCAAAATTAGACATCTGTTTGAAGGTATTAACCACAGATATGACCGCTGACAGTATTAGGAGTTGTCTCAAAGAAGTGTCATTCCATCTGATGTACATAGACTTTCTTTCCTTAAGATTTTGAATTCAGTGATTTTTCTTAACCTGACTGGCTTATTAGCATAAAGAAAAACACTAATAGAATCAATCCAATAAACATTGATTGAATATGAATAGGGTGAAAAATACTGTCTTAGGTTTTACAAGAAATAAAAATCAAAACCATACATAGTCTCTTTCTTTAGGATTCTTTATAGCTAGTAGAGGATCCGGCACAATAATACTAATTGTCATAAAAGGTAAGACTTTAATTGACATGTTGGGAACAGATGCAGTAAAAGATTTGTTGCAGGTGAGGTCATTTTTTTCTGCAGAGATCATTACACCTAATCTCTGATTAATGACAACATAAACCCACAGACAGATGGTACCTCACAGATTGGAAGCAGAATTATTTCCCTCATCTTCACAGGAAAACAGCACTTGTCCAAATGACTGCCCTCATATTCCCACTTTTTACCCATCAGTCGGGACACCATCCAGAAGCCCAGGAATGTTTCATTTGGAGACAACTGAACCTTTTAAATGTTCCAGGGGATTTAGCCAGAATTATCAACCACTTCTGGAAAATGACGACACCTGTGTTTTAAAAGTGACTCTATTCTGGAAATGGAAGTTTCAGGTTTCTATGCCAATCATCATGCAAAGTGGTAGCAGAGATAATATAATATCCCCATGCTTTAAAAGAACTGGAAGAAAGTAAAAAAGAATGAAAGCCTTCCCCAGGTATCTTTGGAGAACTACCTTTATACAGGGCAACTTTAGTTCCTCTTGATATGTGACTAGGCACTGAGTTATATTTTTCTAAGCTACTATTAAATTTTAGTATTCTAAATCCATGAATGACAATATATTTTTTAAAAACAGAGTGCTTACAGATGTTAATTAAATTATTTTGTGCTAGAGCTCCTCTCTGGAAGTCTCTCAGGAAGATTAATAAACATTGATAACAGACTTTAATGGATCATATCTATTAAAATCCCTTTATTTCCACCTCTACGAAATCAAAGGGACTTTACTGAAGAGGTGGATGTCTCATCTCATCCTCTTAACAGGAGACTCTAAATGGTTCCTATGAGGAAGCTAAACTGAAGATCAAAGGATCACTGAGGGTTCATCTGTAAGCTGCTCTTTGAATTTCCTCTCTGGGCCCAATTTTCCTCTAACAGATGGACAACAGATCCTTATCTTCACTGTTCATGTTGCTCTACCATCAAATACACATATGAACAAAAGTCTTAAACTAATGACTGGTTTTTAATTTTAAGTCTACTTGCATTTATTGTAATGTTGGCTAATTATAAAAATAAGCAAAAATACAAATAAGAAAAAATAAAAAACCATTTTAAATACTTATAATCCTAATTTACCCAGAGGCAATTATTGTGAACTCATGGTAGATATGGTTCCAGATTTTTTCTGTGCAATGAAAAAAATATGCATGTTGCTTTGAGGGCTGGGTTATATGTCAGTGGTGGAGTGCTGGAACACAAAATCAACACCCATAAATCAATCATCTTCCTATATTCTAATGATGAATCTGTTGAAAAACAAATTGGGAATACTATCCCATTCATAAATAAAATAATTGGGAATCAATCTAACAAAAGAGGTGAAGGATCTCTACAAAGAAAACTGAGAACACAAAAGAAAAAAATTAAAGAAGATCTTAGAAGATGGAAAGACCTCCCATGTTCTTGTATAGACAAAATTAATATTGTTAAAATAGTCATACTACCAAAAGCACTATACAGATTCAATGTAATTCCCATCAAAATTCCAACAACATTGTTCATAGAAATAAAAAAAAGCAGTTATGAAATTCATTTGGAAAAATAAGAGACCTAGAACAGCCAAAGAAATTCTCAGCTAAACAAGTGAAACAGGAGTATCATAATACTAGACCTTAAATTATACTACAGAGCTATAGTAACAAAAACAGAATGATACAGGCACCAAAACAGGCATGAAGACCAATGGAATAGAATGGAAGACACAGAGACAAACTCACATAAGTACAGTTATCTCATACTTGACAAAGTTGCCAAAAACATACATTGGAGAAAAGATAACCTTTTCAACAAATGGTGCTGGGGAAACTGGAAATCCATAGGTAGTAGAATGAAACAACCCCTATCTCTTACCCTGCACAAAAATTTTACTCAAAGTTTATCAAACACCTAGGAATTAGATCAGAAACCTTGTACCTTCTAGAAGAAAATGTAGGCCCAACATTCCAACATGTCACTCAGGACATAAGTCCTTGTCACATAACAAGACTCTTAAAACATAAGAAGTAATATCAAAAATCAGTAAATGGGATGGCATCAAACTAAAAATCAAGGACATGAAAAAAGAGTCTACAGAATTGGAGAAAATCTTTGCCACCTGCACCCCATATACAGCATCAATCTTTAAGATATATAAAGAAATTAAAAAAACACCAAAAAAAATTAACACCAAAAAATAAATAACCCTATCAATAAATGGGCAAAGGAACTGAACAGACACTTCTCAAAAGAAGAAATGAATGGTCAACAAATATATTTTTAAAATGTTCAACATCTCTAGTAGTTAGAGAAATGCAAATTAAAACTACACTGCGCTTTCATCTCAGTCCAGTCAGAATGGCAATTATTAAAAATACAGGTAACAATAAATGTTGGTGTGGATGTGGGGAAAAGGTACACTTATACATTGTTGGTGGGACTGCAAATGAGTGCAACCATTCTGGAAAGCGGTATAGAGATTCCTCAAAAAAACTAGGAATGGAACCACCATTTGATAAATTACCCTACTCTTCAGTCTACACCCAAAGGATTTAAAATCAGCATACTACAGTGATGCATCCACATCAATGGTTATAGCAGCACAATTCACAATAACTATGCTATGAAGCCAACCTAGGATCCCTTCAACAGAAAAATAGATAAAGAAAATGTGGTGTATATACACAATGGAGTATTATTTAGCCATAACGAAGAACGAATTTTTTAATCCCACTTTTTTTTTCATTATGCAGCCAAAGGCACATTTGCTATTAAATGGATGGATCTGGAGACTATCACACTAGGTGTAATAAGCCAATTCCTAAAACCAAAGGTAGAATGTTTTCTTTGATGTGTGGAAGCTAATCATCCCTAATAGTGAGTGGGGAGGGATTTAAAAAAAAACAAAGTTGTTATTTAGTGGAATAGACAATGGGCAATGAAGGAAAAGGAGGAGGGATGAGGGAAAGAAAGACAATGGATTGAATCTGACATATATGAATATGCCATAGTGATTTCACTATCAGTACATCCACATGAAACTAACTAAACACACCACACACACACACACACACACACACACACACACACACACACTATGGATGAATGGCAGAAGTATCAATAAATATCAGTAAAGCAGAGGAAAGGGAGCAAGAGCTAGCGGGAAGGAAGGGGAAGGGGAGGTACTGGGGACTGAATTAGAACAAGAAATATTCCAAGCTCTTATAATTTTGTCAAAATGGATTCTACTGCTATGTTTAACTAAAAAGAACCAATAAAAAAATTCATTTGGCATATTTGAATATAGCTGTTTCATAATTATTTAGTTGCAGATTTTAAGTCATATACTTCCCAAAGTACACTGACATTGGTTACAAGAAAATATAAACGTTCACTTAGAAATGCACTAAAGGAGAAGAGACACCATATAGAGAAATGGGAAATAAAGTGTGTAAGGGAGCAGCCGTAAGTTAATTTTAATATCCTGACAACCAAGCTAAAAAGGAAACATCTCAGGCAAAATAATTCTCACTGCCTGGTGAAAGGAAACACACCAATTCAAAAATAAATTTTATTTGCTCTGGCTCTAGGGATACAGGAATATATCCCATCTGTCTTTATGCAAAGATAATGAACAATTTTTTTAATATAACATTTTTTGTTAATACAGCTAAAGGCACAGTATTAAATTTTGTTTCATAAAAAAGAAACCGTTTTGTACTAAAAGCTAATACAATGCAGGCAGATGATTCTCGATCTGACTTGTTCCTAGACTAGAAATTAGAACTTATCATACTGTTCTCACATATGGCTTCCTTCCAGCATCCCTCATGTTAACCATAATTGGACACAATCTAAAGAATTGGAGACTCTAGAATTGATGGAGCATCTATGTCTGCCCTAAGTCTCTGAATTTGTTTAAAAGTCTACGTAACCAATAAGTTGAGCTCCATCAAGCAAGATGTAGATGACTGAGCCCAGATATTTTTGTCAATAGGTTGAATGAAAGTTGACCACTCAAAAACCCTCCAGCATTACTAACTATGTAATAATGTCAGATATGAACAGAGGCAAATTAAAGATGCTTACCTGGAGGCACTCAAAAATATAAAAAACATTTTGGTAACCATTGTCCTGGTAGAATTTGGTCTGCAGGCAGCTAGTTGGGACCCCTCCTGATGATCACTGAATTGAAAGTCCTAGAGCTTTCTATAAAGCCAACCAGAATGAGTTCACTGCAAAATACACAGCCACATCACTGGAATAAAATATTTAAAATACTTACTATTTTAATGTTAGAATTCATCAGCCAATTATACCTATTTCAGTTCTGTTAATTATACATTATATAATACTATGTAGTTCTCATTAATAGTAGTAGTCAATCCGGATGAGGGGCTCTTCCTACTCCAGGTAGTACCATGTATCATCGGTTTGAGAATTCTGATCTTCTATTTGCTGCAATAAAAGGATATGTACCCACTTAATCTAAATAATAATGAGAGAGTTGGTTTATGTGGTTGAGAAGAAAGAGAAGAACAGGGTTCTCTTTTCTCTCCATTGGAAATGGACTAGAACAGCATCTCACCTGCCTTGTTTCTGGCTGAAGTATCATGAATCATTCATCTGCACAAAAAAAAAAAAAGTCTTTGGCCCCATCTTAGCCTTCTTGACTCTAATTTAGCCATTGTTTGATATAAACAATCAAACTGATAAACAGCAATACTGAGGAGCTAAATTAATTTAAGGGAGAAGCAATCATGTTTAACCTTACTTAAAGGTCAAAGCAAGTATTTCCAGAAAAATGACCCAGGGAGGAATAATCTCAAAGATTCTCTATGGCACAGTATTTTACAGTTTAAATCCAAGCATTTTATTTTTTCAACATCATTAAGGTGATAAGTAGCTTTTAAACATGTGACATACCAAAAATTAAAAATTTAAATTGGATTAAAACAAGTTTTAGCCCAGTTAATACAAATAGATGCTTCTATACTATACCTTTAAAAAAATGAATTCATAGAAAACCAATTATTGACATAGAACTTTCCTTCATCTTCACTTTTTTCTTCTACCCAATTTTTTTTCCAAGTCTAGGCCAGCACTGTGCAACACTATTGCTACTAGCCACATGATACTATTGAAATTTAAATAAAAATAAATTAAAATTAAATAAAATTAAAGGTTCAGCTCCTCTGTTTTCTTAGACACTTTTCAAATGCTCTATGACCACGTGTCTAGTGGATACTTGTATTGGTCGGTTTTCTGCTACTTTAACAAAGTACCTGAGATAATCAAATTCAAAACAGGGAAGATTTATTTTGGCTCATAGTTCCAGAGGTTTCAGTCCATGATCTGTTGGTCCCATTGCTTTCTGGACTGTGGCAAGGCAGGACATCTTGGTAGAGCAAACCCTGCTCACCTTGTTATTGCCAGGAAGCAGAAGAGAAAGAAAAGGGCCCAGGGTCCCAATTTATTTTCTTCAAGGCAACCCACCCCATATGACTGAAAAACTTCTACCTCAGCTTCTGAAAGCCTTTTATCACATTCCAATAGCCTCACAAGCTGGGGACCAATCCTTTCACAGGGCCTTTTGGGGGCATTCAATCCAAACTATAGCAACACTATGCTGGCCTGTGCATAGAACATTTTAATCATTATAGAATATTGTTCTAGACAGCCACAGTCTAGATAACATGAAAAGCAACGGAAGCCTTGCCCATAAAGAAAATGACAGGGGTATGATATGTAGATCAGAGGTAAAGTACTTGCCTAGCAAGTGCAAGGCAATCCCTAGCACTACAAAACAGATAAAGAAAGGAAAAATGACAAGGAAATTTGTTGAGGGAAGCAATTCACTTATAAATATACCTGCCAGTTAAGGAGTCACAATTGCTGGCATTTAATTTCCAAATGACTTTTATCCACCAACTATGACCACCACCGGTCCTGGAATAAATTTACTCTTCCAGTTGAATGCTTGCCACCTTAACAATGACACGGGATGATTTCAAAGTCGTTTTCAGTTATTACAACCATCTTCCTGCCAATAATTAAGACTCAATGAATGCTATTAATTTTTTCTAAAATGTGAACCTCACACTTGGCTCAGAACTCTTGTCCTCCCTCCGTCCTTTCCATCACCCCACACAGGCGTAGTGTTTGAAGTGGAAGAAGTGGATGTGGGCTGTCTCTGAGACACCTTCTTTCGTCCCTCATTATGGACATTTGCCACTCTGACTGGATTCAGCGACGATTTGGGAATGAAGGTAGGACAATGAAACTCATCTTAGGTGACTTTCTCCACAACGCTGGCTTGGAGGGGTTCCCAGTCGGTTTAGACTGACTCCCTCAGATTGTGGTGGCATCCTCTGGTGGGGCACCCTCACCTAAGCCTGTGTGCACGTGAAGTTTCACCCTGGCCCACTCTGTGTATGAAATCCTCTGTCTCCAGGAGTATTTCATCTCCTTCAATCTCACCACAAACACGTCTTCAAATATCCAGAGCCACGATCTACCACTTCCCTCTTCTTTCCCATAGTGACAGGGGAGAGCGGAGAAGAACAGAATGTCATATATTTAGCAAGAGGATAAATCTCCAGATTCTGCAGCTAAGTAAATATTTCAAGGGACAGGGTGTCAGTCTACTACTTACAAAATGTCCCCAATCTTCATGAGGTTTTACTGAAGCTAACTCACTTGGCTACAAGGATGGAAAAGCACTACTGTCTCTTTCTCCAAGCATCCCATGGCTACAAACTGTGAATGCTCTCCTTCATCAAGTTCTGGGAAAGCAGAAAAAAAAATGGACATGGAGTAATAACTAGCAATGGTGGTGGAGACAAATGCCACTTAGTAAGCCCTAGGAGCCACTGGGAGCTTAGGAAAACTTAGTGCCATCTGTCCTTAGCTTTGGGTTTTAGCCAAAATTCTGAGACAACAGGAAAAAAATCAAACCCCACACTCTTTTACATATGCAATAGATATTAAAATTAATCTTCAATTTATGCCTTAAATTTTCCATCCTACTATAGTCAAGAAGATTTTTCAGTTGTTTAGAGGTATGTTCCAGAACAGATTCCAAGTCAGAATAAGTAAAACCACTTACTTGCCTTTTGATACTTGAGACATTTCAAAGCTTTAAATGTGCTCTTTGTAGTCAACCCAGAAGTGAACAACTGTAACTCATCTGGACACAGAGGCAGCATGAGGAACCAGTTTGTCATGGGGAGAGAATACATGGACTGCTTTGACCAGGTCATTTGACATGGAGCTAGCCAATGATTGAGTGAAGAGTGTCAATTCACATAAAAAGAACCAATGCACTCACGGGTTACCCCTGAATAATAAACATCTGAATTTATTAAATCTAACATAGTAATAAAAATCATGGGCTTCAGAGTCAAACCCCTGAGCTTGACTCCACTTTAATATCAAACGTCAGCAAGTTTCAGAACTTTCTGAGCTTCAGTGTACTCATCCCTAAAATGGTGTCTCATGGGTAGCTATGGGGGTAATATCATGAGAATTCAGCACTTGCATTGTACTCAAACAGCTGCTATTCTTAATTTCTACATTGCCTTCTCATAGAATTCATCCATGCATTGTTTTAAAGGCTTTAGAAGGAGAAAGAGGAGAAAAAGAAGAGAGGAGTGTGTTAGCTCACTTTCTATCACTGTAATGAAATACTCAAGATAATTAACTTATAAATAGAAAAGTTTTATTATGCTGAACAATTTTGGAGGTTCCAGTCCATGATCAATTGGCCCATTGTTTTGTTCCTGTAGTAAGAAAGCACATCATGGTGGGAGCATAGAGCAGAGCAAAACTGTTCAGCACATAAAGCAAAAGCAAGAAAGCAAAACCCAGGCTCCCACTATCCCTTTTTTTATTCTAATTAGTTATACATGACAGTAGAATGCACTTTGATACATAATACATAGATGGAATATAATTCCTCATTCTTCCTGTTGGACATTATGTGGAATCCCACTGGTCATATAGTTATATATGTATATAGAGTAATAAAGTCTGATTCATTCTATTATTCTTCTTACCCCCATACCCCCTCCCCTCCCTTAACTCCCCTCTACCTAATCTAAAGTAACTCTACTCTTCCCTACCCCTACTCCTTATTGTGAAATAGCATCTGCACATCTGAGAAAATACTGGGTTTTGAGACTGGCTTATTTTGCTTAGCATGACATTCTCCAGCTCCATCCATTTACTGGCAAATTCATTCTTCTGTAAGGCTGAGTGATATTCCATCATATCCATTCATCTGTTGAAGGTCAGCTAGGTTGGTTCCATAGCTTAGCTATTATGAGTTGAGCTACTATAAACATTGAGGTGGCTGCATCACTGTAGTATGCTGATTTTAAGTCTTTTGGATGTAGACCAAGGAGTGGGATAGCTGGGTCACATGGTGGTTCTATTCCAAGTTTTCTAAGGAATCTGCATAATGGTTGTGCCAATTTGCATTCCCACCAGCAATGACTGAGCATGCCTTTTCCCTCACATCCTTACCAACATTTATTGTTGCTTGTATTCTTGATAATTGCCATTCTGGCTGGAGTGAGTGTTTTCCTAAAAGATAGTTTTAATAAATTCCTAAAGAGAGAAGAATGAGCGAATGAATGAATGAATGAATATGGTACTGGTGAAAAAGATTGGAACTTGACCAGCAGTGTGTTTATAGGGGAAGGAATTAAAATAATGATATTACATGGTGTTGAGCAAAAATAAATAATGTCTTAAGGATGCTACTTTGATGAAATATGTATAAATACAAATTTGCCCAAAATATTGATATGGTTTAATTTGATTTATTAGAAAGGCAGTTTCTAAGTATTATTGAAGGAAGATGATGAAATTATTTTACAGACTGAACAATAACTATAATACAATAAACTTGTCTCTTAACTATAAATAAATAAATAGATAAATAGATAGATAGATAGATAGATAGATAGATAATGTCTATGGCATAAAGCAAACCCTCAGAGATGAAAGAATTCAGTAGAATGACCCATGATCTGGGTAGGCATCGAACTAAGGTGTTGGAGCAGCTCAGTGCAAGCCTTCTATAGCCACTCCATGTTACCCTGCCTCTGAATGGATTTAATTCATACCTCTGGAAAGGACTGAAGACTATTCCATTGTATATGATCTACATAATTCTTATTTCAGTGTTGAGTAAATTGGATCCATCACCCTCTCCTCTTCTCTGTGACTCTTAAATCCCCGAGAGGCTCTGACTTTTCACACAAAGGATGACTCTCCTTGACCTAAGGCATCTGGGCTCACTCTGCCCTCTTTCCTCCACTCACAAGCCCCTCCCTCCTCTGCTGCCCAGGGCCTTCTGGGTCATAAACTTTATTTTCTACTCGAATTTTCTTCAGGACAATTTAATTTTTTATTCTTTTTTATTTTCCTCAGAAAGCACAGGTTGGAGGTTTGGAAGGACAAAATTTTAAAAAGGCATTCTGGCATTTTCTTTCTTGACAGTTGAGAGTGGAAGGAAATATTATAAACTACTATTACTATTACTACTACTACTTCTATTACTACTACTACTACTAATACTACAAGGCATTTGCCTTCAGCACCTACCAAAGCATCACTCTTCCATTACTTCAACTAATCCACATGCTTTTCACCCAACCAATGCCACTTGACATATTAAGGAAGTCAGATCCTAGGCCAATATGGTGAAGATTTGGTCCTACTTTTCCTTCTATTATACACAGGGTCTCTGTTCTAGTGCCTAAGTCTTTGATCCACTTGAGTTGAATTTGATGCAGGATGAGAGATAAAGATTTTATTTTAGTACATGTGGCTTTCCATTTTTCCCAGCACCATTTGTTGAATAGGTGATCTTTTCTCCAGTGAATGTTTTGGGCACCTTTGTCAAACAAGGATGAGATAACCATATTTATGTGGGTTTTTCTGTGTGTCTTCTATTCTGTTCCATTAGCCTACATGTCTGTTTTGGTGCCAATATCATGCTTTTTTTGTTACTATGGCTTTGTAGTATACTTCAAGTTCTGATATTGTGATGCCTCCTTCTTCATCTTTCTTGCTAAGGTTTGCTTTGGCTATTCTGGGTCTTTTATTTTTCCAGATGAATTTCATGATTGCCTTTTCTATTTCTATGAAGAATGTCATGGGGATTTAAATAGGAATCACATTAAGTCTGTATAACACTTTTAATAGTATGGCCATTTTGACAATGTTAATTCTGCCTATCCAGGAGCATGGGAGGTCTTTCCATAATCTAAGGTCTTCTTCAATTCCTTTCTTTAGTGTTCTAAAGCTTTCATTGTAGAGGTCTTTCACCTCTTTGTTAGATGGCCACTATCCCTTTGGGGGGATACCCTGAATGACCTAAAAACTTCCCATTAGGCTCCACCTCATAAAGTCTCCTTCATCCTCACTGCCCCACAGAGAGGACCAAGCAAGCGTTCAACACATGGGTCAGTGGGACATTAAACATTCAAACTACAGCATGGAGCAAGAGAAGAAGAGGAAACTTTAAAGGAAACATCTGATGTCTCCCGAAGGGTCATAAAGGCTCTGTCACCACCCTGCAGTGCTATTGGGAGGTGGTGGAAACTTCCGGAGGTGGGGCCTAGATGAAGAAAGTAGGTCATTGGGCATGTACCTTTGAAGGAAATGTTGGGACTATGGTTTCTTCCCTCCCCAACCCCCCTGCTTTCCAGCTGCCATAAAGTCAGCAGCTTTGCTTCACCCTGTGCTCTCCAAGACATTCCTCCTGGCCACAGACCCAAAAGCATTGAAGCAAACTGATGACCAGTGCCTAAAACCTATGGAACCATGAGCTGAAATAAACCTTTCCTCCTTATAAGTTGATTTTATTGAGTATTTTGTTACAGTGACAGAAAGGTAAATAACATAAGTACCATATTATTTAGGATATAACTTAACTCTTTAAAAAATTGAAGTCACATTACCATGTGATAATTATTCAGATTGCTTTGTCCATAGGAATCACTGAAATGAATTGCTTTTGAAAATACATACTCTTTTTTTATGATGTTGCTACAAATGATCCAAAGATTTGGATCACAAAATTTTATAAAAATGTAATGCTAAGACCTGGATTGTAGTTCAAGGGTGGAGCACTTGCCTAGCATGTGTAAGGTCTTGGGTTTGATCCCCAGAACCACAATAAATAAAGACAGAAAGAAATAAAGAAAGAAAGAAAAGTATCGTGTCCATCTACAACTATATATATATATGTATATCTTAATATATATTTTAATTTGGGATATAAATTTTATAAAATTTTACAAGTCTTCAAATAATCAGACATTAGTTTTCATTGAATATTTAAGACAATTTTCAACTTTTAATTTTAATTTCATTTAATAACAATTATTATTTATTATATGAAATTAATTTTTGTTTAATGTTAATATGTTTAATTTTTTGTCAAGTTACCATTGTTTGTTCCAACCACTTAGCTTTTTTATTCCACTTGAGAATTTTTCCTTTTTTTTTAAATATTTTTTTAGTTGTAGTTGGACACCATACCTTTATTTTTATTTATTTATTTATTTATTTATTTATTGTTATGTGGTGCTGAGGATTGAGCCTAGCACCTCACACCTGCTACGTGAGCACCCTACCGCTAAGCTACAACCCCAGCCCCTTGTCTTTTAATCGAAGTGTTCAGAACATTGGGGATTGTTCCCTTGACACCTTTTGAGTGTTTTCCTCCTCTTTGGCTTCAGGTAATTTCCTCATACACAAACACTGATTCATACTCAGTTGAAGACCCTAAGTGTCCCTCTTCAGATCTCTGAAGTTCTCTGAAGCTCTCTCTCCTCTTAGGTCCTCTGCCCTATAAGCTTCGGCCACCTGCCTGATTCACCAGCTTATCTCCTCAACTCAGAGGTACCGCCAACATCCACCTGGATACTCCCTCCTCTACTATGATCTGGAAACTCGCCAGACAGTAAACAGGCAATTGTAGGGTGCTGAGACCTACATGCTGAACCTAGAAAACCAGAAAGGGGCAATGGGGATTAAGAAAGGCAAACAAACACACATAGAGAGAAATCTGAGTCCAGGTGGGACACCATCCTCTGATGAGGAACAATGACCCAGAGCTAGCTCAACATGTTTATTTGTAGAGGTTTTATCATCAAAAGGATTTTTTGTGAGAAAGTTTCTGAAAAGCAGGCAAACTTAAAGGTCAAAGCACTGACAACCAACTATAATTGCTAGCGGTGATCATAAATTTCTATCCTGGCAGCTGGTGTCAGAACTCAGGGTCAAGACTGATAGTCCCTTGTCTTGCACAGAATCTCCTCAAGCAGGGCATCACCATAGCAACTGGGCAATCTTGATCTGAACCTTTGCACAGGAAGTTTCCAGCACAAGTGCAGCCTCCTATGAGGCAGTCTGAGACCATGATCAATTTCACTATTCCTCACAGTAGGGCTCCCTCCCTCATTTGTTTCTCCTCTCTCAATTCTTGTGCTTTGCTGCCTGTTGTTCCTTGTCTTAGTAAGCCATGACTTTATTTATTTTGTTCAATTTTTGTTGCTCAGCCAGAAGGATGACTCCAATTCCTTTTTCCTACAAAAGGCCTCCCAACTTGATTTCTAACTGGCAAATTAAATTGAGTGTCATCCACTGGGAAGCTGGTTTGTCATTGCAGTTGATGGTTGAGGAACCCTTAATTGCCTTTAGCCAATTCTGAGATGCTTCCCAATACCAAAATAGCCTTTTAATTTCTGTCCACTTGGACTATTACCTGCACCACGAATAGCCCTTAGCATGCCACCTTCTTTTTCTTTTTTTCTTTTTTTTTTTTTATGCGTGTGAGGTGGGTGGTTATCAGGGAATGAACTCAGGGGCACTCGACCATTGACCCACATCCCCAGCCCTGTTTTATATTTTATTTAGAGACAGGGTCTCTAAAGCACTTTGCTTTTTGCTGAGGCTGGCTTTGAACTCATAATTCTCCTGCCTCAACCTCCCAAGCCGCTGCAATTACAGGCATGTACCACCACACACCATCACCTTCTTTTTCTTATCCCATTAGTGTAAGAATTAGAAAGTCCAGTGATCCATTTTCAGAAGATAACCATAATTGGATACAACTGTAGCCATTTTAATCATAGTCCTTCCCTTTGCCCACTCCAATTTTAAAATTAGCACAGATTATACCCCTAAACTTCTCTAATCAGGATTAAAGGCACTGCTACTCTAGTGATATAACCAGGTGGACTGCCTACCCACACCCACTTGCCAGCCAGCGTACCCTTTCAGCAAAAGCAAAGTTTTCCTTGCCCACCCACTTTCAAGCACTTGCTGCACCTTGGTATTTATAGCACTAGGAACAGGTGGACAGGCAGATAAATTGCAACAATGAACCAAAGTAAATTCAATTTACTTTGATTATATTCAATTTACTTTGATTATATCCTATAATCAAATTTAAATCTGATTATAGGATCTCTAAGGGCAGATTCTCGAAGGCAGAGGAAACACAGGAAAAAGGAGACAGAACTACAAATCCAAGACCTGTTATCTAAAGAACCCTGTCTTTGACTATTGATTTGACTGCCATCTTCTCATTGTATTTTTATTTAAACTTAATGCTATTCACCCCCTTACATGCTGTGTTTAAACTATCTTAAAGAAGAAGCATATACTTTAGTTTGCTGTGACTTCTTCTATTTCATTCAATGCCTTCTCTTTAGCCCGTGGCCAGCACAGGCTTCATAAATGAAGGTTCAGCTACGTGAGAAATCCAAAAAGGGAGTTTTAATTAAAGAGACAGGCTCTAATTACCTTTAAACCAGCTCCAGGACGGCTTCTCCTAGCTCCAGCCTCCAGCCACCTATTATGGTAGCGAGATTTACTGAAGAGGGGAGAGAGAGAGAGAGAGAGAGAGAGAGAGAGAGAGAGAGAGAGAGAGAGAGAGAGAGAGAGAGAGAGAGAGAGAGAGAGAGAGAGAGAGAGAGAGAGAGAAACACCAGGGAGTGGACTTTTATTGGGGAAGAAATTCTGGGGAAAATCTCATCCAATGAAGATTAAGGGGGGCAGTGTCCCAAGGTCAGATGTGACGATTGGTCTTCAGGGGCAGTAGCCAGACACACCTCCACACTGGACAAGCCCTCAGACCTGAGAAGGGTGGGGAAAGCTCTGGGCACAAAGATGTGTCTAAGCGCCTCTTACCCAGCTAGGGAGGTAATTCAAATCACGTTTGAGGATGGCCTCCCACACCTCTCCAGCACTCACAGCCCATGAAAAACACAAACTGAGGCCCTTAGGTACATTCAGCCTCAATCTGACCACCACCCAGATCTGCCTGGTAGCAGGAGAGACCTTAGTGCACGTCTGTGGAGAAACCAGTCCATATCTATACACTAGGATCACACACCCTAACAGTTCTTGTGGGCCCAAGAGCCACAGGATGAACAGTTGGAGCTGAATTGGGTTTTGAGTATTCTATCTGGGGAAGATGCCTTAGGACCCCAAAGTGGGTCTATGCATTTTTACAGGGAACTCGAAAGTCCTGGAGAAGCCAGAGAGGAATGCAAAGGTAGAAGAGGAGGAAGAACAGCAGCTCCTGGTGTGTCGGTGCCCTTTCTGGGGAGGAAAGGAGACAAGAGGAACACAGAATGCCCAGGTCAGGGGTTCCAGTTCCCCAGTGCTAAGGGTGGTACCGCTTTGTTGTAAAACTCTAGTTAAGGAACCATATTGAATGTCATTTCTTAACTATTTAAATATTCCTTTTAAGAAACATTTTTTTTCCTATGTCTAATATATATTACTTGGGAAAACCAAATTCATAAATTTAGTGACAACAAATTATTTTTATCTAAAAATTATGAAAAATTCAGCAGAAAAAAAAAATGTCCCCTCACTGGTCAAGTGGCTTTCTGCAACACAGTGAGCGAAAATCACAAGGAAGTCTCTGAAAAACGAATTGCAACAACCAGAATAAAGTGAAGTGTGGTTCTTCAGAAAGCCTTGGAACACCCATCTAAACAGCATGTGGTTATAAGAGAACGATTGCTTGTGTCTAGGAGTCTCTTTTCAAGAAGCTTGATTCTTGTGATGGGGCTAGGATAGCCAGCGGATGCCATCATCCGCATATGAGCTTTTAAGGAAGGTTTCATGCACTGTAAGGAATGTAAAATAAATCATCTGCCAAGGCTTTCCTTGAATTCACTTCACCTCCAGTGGTTGACCACACTTCACTAGCATATCAGTTTATCTTGTGACAACAAAAGGAAATATTCTAGATCAAAGTCTGACCATACCATAAAGATAATTTCTCACTAGATTTATTTATACACAATTGCAGCTGACTGAGAGGGAGTTCATTAAGTATTTAGGGGATTAGTTCTTGTTATTTTTTTTTTGAAGAATAATCAGAAAAATGTTTCTATAAGATAACAGGATTTTGGTTTTTTGTTATTGCTTGGTTGTTGTTGGGTTTTTTTTCCCTTGGATCTATAATAATATTAAGAGTTTTGTTTAAATTTCTCTTATTAACACTCTTAAATGAAGCTCAGAAACCAAACAAAGGGAAAATTGTCATATCTGAAAAGACTTAAAAAGCTTAAAAAATGTGATATGATTTTTGCAATGTACTGCAATGACAGTAAAAGACAGAAACTCAGTTTGATTTAAAGTCACACAACAGCTGCACAAACTGATCTTTTACATAGAAAACTTACTTCCTGTCTTCAGAGGACTAAATAGAGAGAAGGCAGGGATTTTCAAAGAGAAAAATGATCAGAAATTTTCTTTAAACTCCAGCTGGACATGCATATTGCTCATGTCTGACATGAATTCTTGTTGAAATTTAAATGAAGCTTGCCAGAAAATGGGGACATAAGAATAAAATATGTAAAATATTATGCATTGGACTTGTCCAGGAATTTAAACTTGTTCTGAGATTCAAAACAACGTCAGACTAAAAAAAAGCACTAAGAGATAGTGACCAGGAGTATTTGCACAGGGGTAAGAGTATGAACAGGCATGGTTACTTCAAACCACTAAAGAGAAAAGTCAGGTGTGAGAAGATAAGGGAACACTTTGCACACTGTTGGTGGGAATGTAAATTAGCACCGCCATATGGAAAACTCCATAGAGGTTCCTCAAAAAGTTAAAAATAGAACTATCATATGTTCCAGCAATTCCACTACTGGGTATTTACCCAAAAGACTTGAAATCACCACATTGAAGACATCTGCTCTCAAATGTTCATTGCACATCATTCACAATAGCAGAGTTATGGAATCACCTAAGTGTCCATATGCAGATGAGTAGATGAAGAATATGTGATGTATGTGCCCAGTTAAATATTATTTAGCATTTTAAAAAAGGAAATCATTTGCAACAACACGGGTGAAATTGGAAAACATTATGCTAAGTGAAATAAGTCAGGCACAGAAAGACAAATACTGCATGATCTCACTTACATATAGAATCTAAAACAATCAAGCTCCTAGAAAGACTTGAATGGTAGTTACAGAAGACACAGAGAGAGAGGGAATGGGGTGGT
Source organism: Ictidomys tridecemlineatus (assembly GCF_052094955.1). NCBI lineage: Eukaryota > Metazoa > Chordata > Mammalia > Rodentia > Sciuridae > Ictidomys > Ictidomys tridecemlineatus. The sequence goes on along the minus strand of NC_135485.1, from coordinate 117,328,722 downwards.
GAGAGTCATAGGATAAAAAAGTCTCAATCAGGAGGAATAGCTTTTTTATTGTTTTTAGATCTATTGCACTTCAGAGTGAAGGTATTTAATGTGTGTTTTATACGTGTCAAAATTGCTCAGAGTAAATTTCAAATGTTCCCACCATAAAAATGATAAGCATTTGAGCAAATAATAGAATTATTTAGAAGTTGTCAATTTACAATATATTAAATAAATTATTTATAAAATTTATAAAATATAATAAGCAGCTTCCAGATTTTTAAACAATTAGTTATATGTATAAAAAGAAGAGAGGGAAGTCAGGTGTATTACTTTAAGGAGGCAAGATATGCTTAAAGGGACTAAAATATCAACAGAGATGCAGAAATTAGACAAAAATGTGCAATGGTCCTAAAACTGAATAATGAACATGGTAGTGCCCCTTTAATATCACCCCTCCCCATATCCTGATACCCCAAGATAAGTTTCTTTCACAAACAGAGCAAAGTTCTGCCTGAGGAAAAAGTTCCACAGGCAACCTTGAAATTGAAAATGGCTGAAAAATAGAGGTGTTTTGTCAAATAATATCTGTTTTGATAAACTCTGGTTAAATAATTATGCTCTATTTATCCATATTTTAAAAGCAATACAATCTTTCCAATTCTAGACAGGATAGGGTGTTGAAGACCAGATTGACTCTCCTCCTGCCTGAAACAATCAAGAACATGAGACAAAGTACTTGAACATGGTTGTAAAGACCCTGGACATCCTACAAAAGATACCAGTTCTTAAAAGACAGGAAACAAATGAGCCTCACAACTAACTGGCTGACTGCTTTGAGAGCGTTTTCATGCCGCAGTGAAGGAAGGGGAAACAGCAAAATCCAGCCATTTCCTTGAGTTTAGGAAATGGAATTAAGAGTCAGGGAACTAAGAGGCTAGAACTGGCGGCACTGAGAACAGAGAGCAGGCTAGAGAGTGACCTCAGGAATCGGCAAAGGATTCATCTCAAGAATTCAGCAGAGTCATGAGCAATCAGCACATCCTTGAAGAACAATCCAACTCCAGAGAAGGAACCACAAGACTCAATTAGAGGAACAGTACCCAACTTTTGCAGGGTCAGGAACAGTGCCTGTGCCCAGTGGCCAGGGTGGGAAACTTCATAACTCATGGGCATTGGGTAGAGTTCTCAGATGGGACCTGACTCAATAGCGGGAGAAACTACCATATCCTGTATGTAGCTCTGGTCCTGCAAATCCTTGGATTTGGGAGAATCCTATAAGTGAAATTGTTATATTAAAGTATATGCACATTTTACATTTTGATACACCACTGTCTTTGGCCTGTGGTGCATCTTTCAATTTATGCTGTCCACTTCATTCTCAGAAGTTGCCCTCAAGGGAATCTATTTATTAATTTGTCAATCTGATGGGTAAATATTTTTCCTTATGACAACGCGGCTTTTCCAATAAACTCTCTAATCTGACTTGACTACTCTCATGAATTGTTGATTATTGCCACATTCTATTGACAGTCTTAACCTCAGTTCAGTCTAGTAAACGTGATCCAAACATCACTCAACAATGAATATACATCAGTGTCCCCGTTCAGAGACTGGCCATCCTCTCCTAACAGGGAAACTTAGATTCTAATTCTCTGCCAGTCAGTATAATTCCAGCAACTTTGAAGGCTGAGGCAGGAGAATTGCAAGTTCAAGGCCAGATTAGACAATTTAGTTAAGACCCTGCCTAAACATTTAAAATAAAAAAGGCTGGGGTTGTAACTCAGTGGTATAACACCCACAAGTCCAATCCTCAGTACCACAAAAATAAATGAGATTCTAAGTACCAATACATTCCTATGTCTTGAAAAGAAGACAATGCAGTAAAAGCTCACCTTACTGAATTGGCTAGTCTTTACCAAGGGACTCAGAATAAAATAATGTGACAAAAGCCCATTTTTCAGAGGCAAACAGACTTGAAGTCAAATATCTTCTGTTAGATACTAACTAGGTGACCCTGAGCAAGACAATGAATTTCTCTGACCTTATTTCTTTATCTGAAAAAGGAGAAAATGAATACCTACTTTAAAGTGCTATAAGATAATGAGTGGAAGCTGGGCAGAAGAAGACTCCTGAGATATAGAATATTTAATGTGATGAAGTAATTAATTAAAATTTAAAAAAAGAATTCTGTCTTTTGATTAAACTCATATTTTGTTGATTTGAAAGGTTAGCAAAAATGTAATGAAAGGAAAATGTGAGTGTCTGATTCAATGGGATTATTCCCTTCTTGGTGCAGAATTATTTGGGTTTATCAATATTCTGTAATACTTTCCAATAGCCCTTTCCTTTCTAAAAGCCTGTTTCTATAGTCCTTTTCCCTCAATTTAGTTCTTATATTCTGGTTTGGATCTTGAAAGTTCACTATAGGCCATGTATTAAATACTTGGTCCCCAGTCCCTGGTACTACTGGGGGGAGGTAGCACCTTTTGGAATGTAGGGCCTACTGAAAAGAAGCTAGGTCATAGGGATGTGCCCTTGAAGGAAGAAGTTCCTCTATTTATCACCTCATGGTAGCCAGATTCCATTCACCATGTGCTTCTACCATGATATACTTTCTTGCCACAGGACCCAAAATGGAGTCAAGCAATCATGGACTGAAACCATAGTTCAAAATAAACCTTTCCTCCTATAAAATCAGCTACTTGTAAGTATATCAATATGTTGCAAATACAAAGTATTTTGTACTATGTCACAGCAAGAGAGCGCTCAGTAACACACCTTGGTTAGGCTTTTCCATTATCTACATGAGATTCACTGTATTAAAGTAGTAAGTAGCATCCTAAATATCTTTTGTGCCTCCTTAAGAAACCAAAAAAGGAAAACAAATTTAAGCATATCAAATTTTGACAGTTCTTCTAGAAAAAGTAATTTCCTTTTTCAAGTTATAAAGAAACTGTTATGCCAAGGCAACAGAAAATACACAGTGACACATAAAATTTGTCACATAAGAAATGACAGAAAATCACTAGGGGAATCAGTAAGTATACCCATTAGTGCTTAATCAGGGAGGCAGGACTTCAATCATGAATATAGAATAAGAGATTCATTTTAAAAAATTATGCATAAAGGCTGCTAGGGAAGAAACAGAAAGAAAACTCCAGAAAGGGATTTCAGAGAATCAGAAAAACGTCACTAGCCAGCCACTGCAGGAGAGAGCTGATGAGGAAGTCGACACAAGGCTGCCCCATCTACATGGAGTCTGAAACTGCTAGAGGTCAGCGAGGCCAGGGGTGGGAAACTACATCTGGCTACAAAGCTGGAGAAATAAAGGAAAAACTAGAAGCTGTGAAGACCAATAGGAACTTACAAAGACAAACGAAAACCCATGAGAGCAAAGAGAAATATGCTCATGTTATCACTGCCATTCCTGTGACCTGAGAGGAATATGGCACCTTCGTCATGGGATGTCACATGTACTTGGTCCAAGACTTGGAGAAGTGAAGGGTGGAGATCCAGCCAGTTCTGATGTAGTTGCAGATGGAGATGCAGATAGAGCCACCTCACCCCAAAGTGGTAAATCCACGGACAGTGGCCCTATGCAGGAGCTGCAAAGGCACCTGGGTCTCTACATTGAACCTTCTGGTGGTCATTGCTGCTGCTTCCTCTGCCTTCTGAATGTTGTACATGCTTCTCTTGTGGTCATCTGTGGCCCAGAATCATAAGAAAGGAGGTTTGACATAATTTTCCCTTCCATATACCATTTACTCAATCTTATTTCACACATTGACCATATAGAAAGTCTTATTCTGTTCCCCTTCCTACCTTCATAATCCCCAAATCCTCTACCTTGGTGCTTCTCAAACATTCATGTATTTAAGGATCACCTAAAAATTGTCCTGAAAAGCAGATTCTACTTCAGCAGGTCATGGATGGAGCCATGGCATCTTTACTCAAGAAAATACAACCCTGTAGGTGAAAACTCCTGTTTTTACATTGTGTCTTCTTGGCTCCCCAGAGGTGCCTGACAAACCCTGGATACGTGAGAAGGGGAAAGCAATGGGCAGATTTGCAGCCTCCTGGCTATTCCACTCTTATCTGTTTTAACATATTGGAATTTCATGTAACATTTTAATTGCAGGAAAATATGGATGAGTTCCCTGGTTTAACAGCAACACAGCTTGAAAATCATTTGAATTTGAATTATCATGAGCTTAATTGCAAAATTATTTGGGTATTGTTTTTGAAGAAAGGAAAATAAATATTCCAGTTTTATCTGTAAAAACAATTGTGAATTGACCAATTGAGAACATAAGTGTTTATAATTTTATTAGTGATCTTTGCCTATTCAGTAATACCAAATTCTCCTCAACTTATTTTTAGTAGATAAACTGAATTCCCATTGTCACCTTGGGCTAATCACTAACCTTCTTTGGGATTTAATTTCTGTGACTATATTCAATTCAACTCAACAAATACTAAAGATGTTAAGGATACAATGCCTTAGGATACAAGAAGACGAAGTCACGATTTCTACCTTCAAAGACATTTGCCTTCTATTATGAAGAAAAGAGTGACTTAGTATAAAGCAGTGAACAGAAAATCATAAAAAGTAAAAACATGCAGGAGTCCAAGGAAAAAAAACTGTATCCATTTGGATGTGAGGAAGAGAACTTCAGAAAAGAATTGGTAATAGAAGTGAATCTTCTAAGTTGGAATAGGATTTCTTCCATCACTAATGCAAAGGAAAAGTGTTTCTTTTGTGGATACATGCTGAGCAACGGAATGGAACCCAGAAGAAGAGATAAAGGAGACAAGATTGTGAGACCAGATTCAAACTGGGGAACAGGGTCACCATGAATGTTATGGAATAAGTAGTGCCATAGGAATTTAGTCTTACACAACTGTGGAAGAACTGGGGGAAATGAAGATCCAGAGGGGAAGCTGGAGGGTCAGAGAAGACTCCTGCCAGTCCATCAAAAAACCCACATCCAATGGAGAAAATGGAACTGGGATTGGGAACTTCTAGGGAGATCTGGGGGAAGCTGCTTCCTATGTGTAGCCAGCACATCTGGAAGTTAACAGCCAATCATCTGGAGGTTGACCAAGGGCTTATTTTAGTCATCAAGGTAAGAAGTTAAGGGCTGGTAGAGAGCTTGCCTAGCATGTGTGAGGCACTGGGTTTGATTCTCAGCACCCCATCTAAATAAATAAAACAAAGTCCATTGACAACTAAGAAAATATTTAAAAAAAAAAAAAAAAAAGGAAAGCCGTTGAGAGGAGCTGGATCCAAAGCAGAGGAGGCCAAAAATGAGTGAGAACCAGCTAGATACTTCTACATTGGTCCATCATTGATTCTAAGATCATCTTCTTATAGCAATGGAAACTATTTCACTCCCGCCTCCCCTCTCTTGTAGGAGTTCTTCTTGAGTCACACACGGAGGTTTGCCCTGAGAAATATAGTCCCTGCCTAATTGAATTGACATATATAAATCATCACACAAGTTGTCTGGCTTAAACAGAGACAGGATATATACCTGAGTAGGCTTGAGATGAATTTGATCAAAGATTTCAGAGAACTTGGTAATGATCATGATTTCTGTGGTGTTAAATTTGTTTTGGGGGATTTTCCCCACATTTTTTATTGGTGCATTATAGTTATACATATTGATAGGATTTGTTGTTACATATTTGTACATGCACACAATATAACTTGACCAATATCATTCCCTAGCACTTCCCCTCTCCCTCCCTGCCTCCCACCACTTGGTCTCTTTCTTCTCCTGATCTTACTTTGATTTTTAGAAGTTCTACCCCCATCTTTGTTTTCCCTTTTCCTCTCTAGTTTCCCCATATTATGAAAACATACGACCCTTAAACTTCGGAGTTTGACTTATTTCACTTAACATGATGGTCTCTAGTTCCATCCATTTTCCTGCAAATGCCATAATTTCACATTTCTTTAAGGCTGAATAAAACTAAATTGTGTATATATACCACATTCTCTCAATCCATTCATCTGTTGATGGACACTTAGGCTGGTTCCATAGTTTGGCTATTGTGGATTGTGCTGTTATAAATGTGGTCATGTATGTGTCACTGAAGTAAGATGACTAATTCTTCAGGAGCAGGGTCATATGGTGGTTCCATGCCTGCTCTTTTAAGGAGTCTATATAAACTGATTTTCATAGTAGTTGTACTAAGTTACAGTCCTACCAACAGTGTAAAGGTTAAAAATGTTCCTTTTCCTCCACATGCTCTCTAGCATATATTGCTATTTTGTGTTCCTTATGACTGCCATCTAACTGGTATGAGATGAAATCTCAGTGTAGTTTTGATTTGCATTTCCCTAATTGCTAAAATGTTGCACATTTTTTATATGCACACACTTGTTCAGATTCCTGACCTGCTTCAGCTGGTTGCATGAGCCACCAGACTCAAAGAGGATAGCGAGGTGGGCTCCCTTTCCCCTTTCTGATTTGAACTCCTCTGGGTAAAATATTTTGTATGCCTGTTTCATTCCTTTTATGCTAGGTTAGACTATAGGTTACACAGAAGGCACTCTCCAGGACAGTGTAGCCATGTTTGCTCAGCTACCCCAGCCCCTACAGCAGCAACTACAGCATGGCTGCCTCAGATATAGCTCCTCCCTCACCTTTTCATGGCCACTTGGAAAACACAGGGCACTTTTCAAGCACCAGTGCACACTCTGGATCAGCTAAGAGCAGTTTGCTTTTCTGATCTCAGGTTTTTCCTCATTAAATCTGTCCATTGTATTTCTCTCTGTGTTTTTCCTCCCTCTGTGCTTGAACCAGTGCTGCTACCACTGCTGCCACAATCAGTTTAGCTCCAAGGTAGCCTTTCTTCTTTGTTTAGTGTACCCAAATTTCTGAGTTTCTAAGACATTCTCACTACAAAATGAAGAATTTTAATGAGATTCCCCCTTCCACCCATCATGCAGAAAAACAGTACTTCAGCTGTTTGAATTCCAAACCACAGAGTAACTAGGAATGCAGCCTTCCTCTAACCAACCTTCTTAAACCCTGAACTTTATTCTTCATTAGTCATCAAAGAAGTCATCATTACAAGTGATGTGAGAGTGAAAATGGAGATTTATTTTTGCAGCTCCAGATTGAAAAGGCTGAGATAGATCCAAAATTATCAGCACAGGATAATATTCCTTGACTGATGTCCTAATCCATAGGGACATGAAATGGTTTTATTTAAGAGAGGGAGAAAACTCCAACACAGTAGCTTTCATTTTGCATGTCAAGGCAAGCCTGATGTACTGGTGTACTAGTAAGGTGTTCAGGTAAGTGAAGATGTTGATCTCAAGTCTGCAAGGAAATATGGTTATAATCACAGAACATCTAGACCAGGTGCCTTGAGTATTGATGATTTCTGTCCAAGGTTGAAGACAATGAGTATAATGGGCTACATTTAGTGCTTACTGCTGCTTCTCTATGCATTCAGCACATTGTAAGGTACAGAAGCACCTGGGCATCTCTTTTAGCAGCCATGTGCAATACGCATTGCTGCCCATGATGGACAAGGAGTCTACAGAGACTCTGAAGAAATCCATGTATCATGTGCCCAAGGAGTTTAGCTGCAGCCCAAAGTTTACTACCTGAAGTAGGAATGGAGAGGTTGGAGACAGGGAAGCAAAGTTCTGAACAGGCACCACTCAGGCAGCAGCTCTAAATTTCTACCTTCACTATTTAAAATAGTTATACTTACTTGGGTTTGTGGCTAATTTGCTCCTTTTTTGATTCGAAGGATGATTCTTAAAATGTACCCACATCCTGCAAGTTACTCATCGTTATTTTGAAAGTCTGATACAAAAAATTCAAATAGATTCAAAATCATTAACATAATTTCAGTGTTTCATCTTTGAGGAAAAAAAATTCTACTTCAAAAAACACTTTCAACTGCTGCAAATACTTGACTAGTTGTGAAAAGAAAGTTATAATGTTTTAAATCACATACTTATGTGAACAAAATTTCCCTTTGATGGTGACTATCAAGGATGTAATAAGATCATTATTCAAATGTATTAATCATGAATTAAATATAACCATGGAAAATATAAAACCTAACATTAAAATGTTATACTCATGGAAGCAAGTAAAAGTTTCTCATTAAAATCCTGAAAGATTTTATTTGGGAATTTTAAGCATGGTCAACATTTAATATCAACAAAATACATATTTATGAGCATATAAAATAAATGTAATAAGTATTTTCTTAGGCAATACAAATGACCTCAGATCCCCTCCTGTTTACCCCAGTGTGTTGTACTTTGCATCATTTTCTGTGTATTTCATAATGTTAAAAGTAAAATGCTCACGAAAAACTATTCTGAGAGTAAAGGTTAAGGTTAAGAATGCATGCTTCCTTGTGGTCAGAGGGACAAATGAATCTTGCAGCTCTAATTCCCTATAGCCTCACTCTATCCCAACATTCTCTTAACATGATATCACATTGAGCCAACAATATCATGACACTGAAACTTCTGGATGAAGGACTATTCTCTGTCTGAGAACAGCCACACAAAACAAATAGTAGAGTAGCAGCTGATAATTTGTTCTCTCAGAAACAAGACTAATTGTTTTAAATTGAGTTATTTTCTAAAAGAAATTGCATTTTAAGAAGATCCATAGACTGGGGCTATAAATAATACAATTGTAAGATACAACTTTCCATTACTATAACACATACCTAAGATAAATCACTTATAAGGAAAAAAAGGTTTATATTGGCTCACAGTTTTGGAGATTCTAGTCCATGATCAGATGGCCACATTGCTTGTGACTAAGAAACATATCATGGCAAGCGTGGATGATGGAGCAAAACCACTAATCATAGGGCCATGAAGCAAGAGAATGAGGAAGAAGCCAAGGTTTCACTATCCTTCAATGACATAAAGACCTCCCACTAAGTCCCACCTCCTAAAGGTTCAACAATCTCCAATAGCGCCACCCTGGGGACCAAGTTTACAACACATGGGACTTTGAGGGACACTCAAGATCTACACTATAGCATAGTAGAAAGGGGAGAAATTAAAGAAGGGAGGAAAAGTTGTGTGCTATTACAATAGTCAGGCAAAAATAACAATGACATAGTGTAAGACTGAAGACTGGGCATGAAAAAGAGATTTCTAAGATACTCTGCAGTCAAAATTTTCTGAATCCTTGATTTGGAAGAGAAATAAGAATATGGATAAAGTCAAATGTTACTGAGAACTTGATTGTTAGAGGGTGGTAAAATAAAATTAAAGGAAAAAGAAAGAATGACGGCTTAGTGCAGAGAGTAATGTACTGTATATTGCTATACAGATATGTTGAATTCACATCCCAGAGGACAATAAGATAAAATGTCTAGCCAAATGATTAAAATACTGGCTCAGAGCATGATACAATGATTTTTAATAAAAAATTTAAAATTTGTTTTAAGAAAAACAAATTAAACCAGGTGGTGCATGCCTATAATCTCAGTGGCTCAGGAGACTGAGGCAAGGGGGTGGTGAGTTCAAAGTCAGCCTCAGCAAAAGCAAGCACTAAGCAACTCAGTGAGACCCTGTCTCTAACTAAAATATTAAAAAAGGGCTGGGCATGTGGCTCATTGGTTGAGTGCCCCTGAGCTCAATCCCTGGTATCCACCCCCCAAAAGAGAAAAACAAATTGAATTGTTGGTGAATAACAGTAATTCAGGCAATTAGAAATCAGTAAAGATTTTTGAAATTTTCAAAATATGTTGTCTCTGTTTTGTGCTCTTTCTTTGTATAAATTTATATTTGTATTTTTACTTCCAAGTCTGTATCCAGAGTCTAAGCCTTGGGAATTCCTAATACATGGAAGATATAAAGGTCACTGAGAAATTCATTGGACTGCAGTAAGCTTTCAACAAAAGTTTTCATGTCTTAAGTCTTTTTTTATATGTGGGTTTTTTCTTAAAACATTTTTATTTTAAATAGGTCAAATATTCAAATCAATGATATTATCTCTTAATAAATACCACAGCACTAAAACATTAAAAAATCAAAGTTTCTTTATAAAATACCTGTACCAAACATTGCCACTGTAAGCTGAGAAGTAACAGTGTGTTAGCTTCTGTACTAGATAGGCTTGAAAATGATGCCTCATCATGTTGAAGATTTGTGATTGGGAAAATGGTATAATAAAATTTGAAGAAAGTCTGTGAGAGCTTTTTATTTTATTGTAGATATGATAACTAAGTGTGAACAAAAGTCTCAGCAGTATTTAACTTTACTCTTTCTCAATGGCATGATTACAATGGCACCAAGAGAAACATCTTAAACATGCACCCTTGATAAGGACAAATAACACATTGCAGCAAAATATCATGGTCCCTATCAAAGCCTTTTCTTTCTTGGACCTTCTGCTATCATAGAGAAAAATGGAAGTAAATTTCTTATGAATTGCAGGCACATTACCTATTCCGTGAGATATAAAAGAAGCAAGCAATACTTTCGATGTTTAGTTGAAATTATAGACAGATCATTATAATCTTTCTTGTGCATTATACCATTCAAGGAGATAACCATGCTTTCTCTAATTAAAAATCATATATATGAACAAGACAAAAAAAATTGCCCTCTGTGACAATGCAATGGTTTTGCCACTTTTAAAGTACTGAAATGGGTTATAGTGTTGGGAAGAAAAGGAGAAGACTGATACCCTGTAAGTTTAATCCATTTTATTTGACAAATGCTTCTTCATCGGAAAGATAAAACCAATGAGAATTTTGAAATGTTTTTGCAATTTTACATTGAAAGAAGACTGAGGGTGAAGAGGTGGGGTAATATTTTTGTTGATTTATCCATTTACAATTTATATATAATAAATTGCACATATTTTAAGTTTTTTTTTTTAATTTGAGAAAAGTATTCACATGTAATTATGGTCAAAAGGGACTCCATATTTGGTTTGATGTTCTGCTAGTGTTGCTGTCTTAAAATTCTTAATGATTTATTTTGGGTTTGTGTATGTGATGGTTTAGATATGAGGTGCCCCCCAAAATTGTCATGTGTAAGACAATACAAAAAGTTTAGAGGTAAGATGATAGGGTTATGAGAACCTTCACCTAATCAGTGCATTAGTCCTCTAATAGGGATTAACTGAGTGGTAACTGTAGGCAGGCAGAGTGTGGCTGGAGGAGGTGGACCACTGGGGGTGTGTTTCGGGGTTTATATTTTGTTCTTGGTGACTGGAGTTCACTCTCTCTCTGCTTCCTGGTTGCCATCTCCTAAAGAGCTTTCCTCCCCCACACTTTTCTGAAATGATTTTCAGCCTCACTTCTGGCCCCGAGCAATGGAGTCAACCATCTGTGGATCAAGACCTCTGAAACTATGGGCAACAAATAAACTTCCTCCTCTAAAATTGTTCTTGTCAGGTCCTTTGGTCACAGCAGCAAAAAAGATGACTGAAACAGTGTTTTATAAACAAAGTCTGATTGGACAGTGGAGCTACTCGAGCACCTCTTGTTCCTTGTTGCCACATTCACACAGACCTTTGCAATGCCTCAGGAGGACATTATTCCAGGGAACTAATGAGTGGCAATTCAGTGAGACTCCATGTGAGCTAAGCATGATACCCACAGCCTCAAAAGCCACGCTTTCCATTCCAAACAAAATTTGCATCAAACACTTCTAGAAAGAAGGTGATAGAGTTCTAAGAAACCCAACAACCAAGAATCCTATCATATCCTTTTCTATTCCTGTTACTTCTCTATATTGGTCAAACATTTATGCTCAAAATGATGATCTGAAAGGAAAGGAAAGTTGAAGCAAAGCATAACCCACGGTTTCTTTTCCCTTCAGACCTCACTTGTTAAGCCAAAAGTAGAGTGTGGATAGAAAACACATGGACCTAGGAGTGGCATAAAAACAGTTGAATTACTTTTGTGCTGTGTTTCTATCATTTTGATAAGAATGAAATATATGCACATGCATGAACTACAAAATATGTTGTATGGTCTGAATGTCCTTGTCCCTCCAAAATTCGCATACAGACTCTTAATTCCCAGTGCAATGGCATTGGGAGGCAGAACAACTAAGTGATTAGGTCATGAGGATGGAGCTTTCATGAATGGGTTAGTGCGCTTATAGCAAAGGCCCAAGAGGGATTGTTAGTCCCTTCTCCCATTTGAAAACACAGCTAGAAGATGCCATCTTTTAAGTAGACAGCAATCTCTCATCAAGTCTGCTGGTGCCTTGATCTTGGTTTTCCAACCTTCATAACTGTGAGCAAAAAAAAAAAAATCTGTTGTCCCTAAATAATCACCCAGCTGCAAGATTTTTGTTCTGGCAGCCTAAACAAACTAAGATAATAGGAGTTGTGTAAGTTCAGTCATTCTGCATAACAGTTAAATATTCTTATATTTGTGCTTAAAACTCTCATTGCAAATACAAAGATGAACAAAAAAACTTTACCAGTTAATACAACATTGAATTTAAATTTTTTAAATTTTATTTTTCTCTAGTTAAAACACTTTTTAAAAAGCAAGCTAAAAAAATGTTGATAATTCAAGAGAGAAATTGTAGACCAAAAAAAAAAAGCTTTATATGTATTAGTACCTTTAAAGACATTTTTTCCTGCTTTTTTCACATCTTCACTTTACACTGAGCAACACAAATTTATGTAACCAGATCTACAGGTGGTATAATCAGACTTCAAATTTTTGATGATTTATGGGTACATTTCCCAGATTGCTGGGAGTCTGAATATGTTTGTGTATGCAAAGACATTTCCTCTTTGGTAAGTTCTATATATGTAATAAGAATTGTAATGTATTCTGCTATCATATATAAATAAAAAATTTTTAAAATTCATTAACCAGATTAATGAGACAAATGAGGATTAAGTCATCCTCATGTGCGGGGGGGAAAAAAATAATGTCAAGGAGACATTGCTCAGAGAAGTTTATACAGTGCCTTACACACAAAAGGTACCAAATAAACATTTCTGGATGAATTACCCATTATACATAGACATAGTTTCTGAGTTACTGATTTTTAAAAAGTAAGCTCTACAAGCAAACAAGAGGACTCAGTCTGTGTAATGGGACATCATAGCAGAGGTAATAAGATATAGATCTTGAAATAGAAAAATAAGTGGAGAGGAGGTGGTGGGCATTTTAAGTGAGCCACTACTTTGTCTCAGGTGGGTGGTTCTTAGGAAGATAAATTTAGAGCCCAGCTGGCTGGGGCTAGACTATAGAATATAATAATGCCAAACTTCAAGTTTCATCCTGAATGATAGAAAGTTATCTGTAAAAACATAAATAAAGAAGAAACAAAAGTTACAAATTCAGACCTAGTATGTTATCACAGTCCACATACCCACTTATACTATTAAGTAAGTAATACTGATTCACTTTTAAACCTTGGCAATAATATACACAAAATCACAAGTTACATGTACTGTTGTAGTTGTCTCGATGTATTAAAACAAATGTGTAACTTTCAAAATGAAAATAGCAATCATTTTTCACATCACTGAAGATACACAACTAATCCATAGTGAAAAGCTCCACCTCGTAATTTACTAGCCTGCAGATCACACAATGTTACTGTGCTTCAGTTTCCTCATCTGTGAAAAGGAGATAAGTTGTTTATAATATAATACTCAAAATTGCTGGGATTATTTGATAAAGATACTGCATGGCCATTGCTGGACATCTGTTAGGCACAAGCCAACAGTTACATCCTTAAAAAAGTAACATTGATGCATTGATGCAAATACATGTACATGTCAGATACCTAAAATATTTGTTTAATACTAAATCTATTATTTTGACTATCTATACATATTTTTAAAGAAAATCATTTTTAAGGAAAGTTTACAAAGGGAGAAGTATTAGCATTATACACACAAAGTTTCCCAGTGCTTTGTACTTGAGAACATGTATAATTTGCTTTGTTTCAGCTGTGCTGCTGATTTATGGTAATGACATTCAGAGACAATTGTATCCAAACGTATTTCCTTAATTGCATTCCACAGAAGAACAAAGGCTAGGCCATTTTTATGGTGCTGAATGCTATTTTAATTCCCAGCTTCACTGATAATTTCATAGATGGAAGACAATCCTTCGTATTTAATGCACAATTTGGGGAAAGTCTATGAAGGAAACTCTCAGACAAAATCTAGAAGAAAGTAAATTAAAGTCTCTTGGTTTATGGTCATAGGATTTTTAGCATGAATGTAGCCTGCATAAATTCAAGAAGAGATGCTTTAATGTTTGAGGGAAGGAGTCACATATTATTAACAAATATAATACAAATATTTTCCTATTGATTATACACAGAAACGATGTCAATAAAATTTATTTCTGAAGTTCCTATTTAGCACAATAATGTAAAAAGTTTGCTAACATGAACAAAAGGTAAGGAAAGACTAAACCAGAATTTTCTTAGATTTTGGATATTTATGAGGTATAATTTAGTTTGGGCTGGGGGATTGTTTTGTTTCAAATTCTGTCTTGAACTGGTTTAAGGCCTTGGTCAGAGAGCAGTTAGTTCCCTTAATGGGCCAGCTGATTAAAGCCACACCCCACCCACTTCACTTCTCTTCCTGTCCCTTCACACTCCAGGGCCAATATCTACCAGTTCTAATCACCCCAGGGATAGGTACCAGACAATTAGGGACCCCCATCTCAGAAACTCTTAAAATTATTCAAATTAGCCGGCCTATGTGGAGCCCATGAAACCTGCCTATCCCACCTTACTTGCCATACTTAAACCATCTCCAACGACCCCTGTTTGCTATTACTTTGTCTGTGATGGTAAACCACATGGCCCCTCATTTGGAGCTGTATGGAAACTGTCTTTCATCCAGCCCCAGGTATTTGTGTTGTGTCTTGCCATCCAACCAACTTACACTCCTACCTGATATCATTATGAAACACCAAGTAACAATGAACAATGCTGTGTCTTTCTAATTTGTTTTTATGTCATAGCTATTTCTCTCTAAGGCAGACTTCATTGGAGTTAATTCTACAACTGAAATTCCCAAAAAGGACTGCCTTGAAGTTCTCCACAGAAATATACTGGGGATATGAATTTTGGACACAGATACAGTAGCTTATTGTTTGTCAATGACCCAAATAATTCATTGTTTTAAAATTCCAAACCCTGGGGAGGGATGATTGGGGAAGATGAGAATTACATAACTATAATCAACAAGAACTTCCTCCTGTCTATCACTGATCTTGATCTTGCTAAGTACATGGTGGAAATTTTAAAGGACAATTATATTTTCCTTTTTAAGTTTACCCAGAATCACTCGGAGCATTGTACTCATGTGGTCAATCTCTCTGCTCAACAAACAAATAATATATTTGTTGATATCTCTAATTATATTTGTAAACAAAGAAAGCCTGTGGAAAGAATTAGAGCTATGGCATAAGACCAGTCTGGTCCCAATCTTGGCTCAGTTGCTGTCTATCTCACAATATGAAGCAGATCATTAAAACTTCTTTGAAATATTGCCTGTACATGTTTATAATTTTATATAAATGCATAATTGTGATATCCATATGTTTAAAACACCCTTTTCTAATTTTCCCCCCATTTTTTAATTGTTTTTTCCCTAAATCCCTTCATCCAGATTCCAACCCAAACCACCTGCCCCCCCCACCCACCTACACATCTCCAAGTACTGATATTGTTAGAATTTATCATATATATTGTTCAAGTTTATACAAGACATGCATGCATATATACATACACACTTATAGCATGTATATGTGTGTATACATGAGAATTATGAGCATATATGTAATAAGCCGGTATAAAGTAATAACTTAAATAAACACACATTTCTTGTTTTTTCCATTCAATAGAACTTCACAAGAATTCTACATCACATATTGCTATAACTATTTTTAATTGTGTCTATACTGCAATTTATCCAATTATTCTTCTATGCTTTGTTTCATTTATTTATCCATTCATTTGTTCATTCATTCCTTTATTCTATGCTTATTTATTTAATTTTATGCTTATTTATTTATTTACATGACCAGGCATGGTGGCACATGCCTATAATCCCAGTGGCTGCAGAGGCTGAAGTAGGAGGATCACAAGTTTAAAGCCAGCCTCAGCAAAAGCAAGGCACTAAGCAACTCAGTGAGACCCAGTCTCTAAATAAAATGCAAAATAAGACTGGGGATGTGGCTCAGTAGTCAAGCACTTCTGAGTTAAAATCCAGTATCCCCCCAAAAAAATATGTATTAAGGATCATAATTATCATAAATCTATGGCACACTTCCCAACTCAAGGATCACTGCTTTTAAAATGCATAAATATTTTAATGTGCTTCCTCATAGCCTTCTCAAAAAGTTGTCAAATTAGTATTTTCAAAAGCACTTTTGACAGTTCATATTCCCTCTATTCCATCTACAATTTGTGTCAGCAGTCTTTCTAATTTCATCAATCTGATAGATGTGAAGTGATACATGTTTGTTAAATTAATTGTGCCTTTTCCTGATTATTAGTGAGTTTGGTCATCCATTCAGCTCTTGTTGATCATTGTGATTTGCCTTTTTATATTTTTATTGTACATATTTTAATATAAATTAACATTATAAATATATACTTGTATATGAAGCATTAGAAATATTTTCAAATGTATTTTTTTACAATTTTATGTATTTTACTTGTGATTTGTTTTACTAACACACATGAATTGTATGTATTAATAGGATTTAGTGGGGTGTTAACATATGTGCATACAAGGTGCATGAGCACACCTCTTTTACCATGGACTGACCATCCCAGTACCCTTTCCAGTCCTGTTGCTCTCTATTATGGTTTCAGGTCAATTTTTTGTAACTTCCACATATGAGAGAATATGTAGTATTTGTTTTTCTGTGTCTGGCTTATTTCTCTTAACCTAATGTACTCCAGTTCCATCCTTTTGTTGCAAATGATAGGTTATCGTCCTTCTTAATGACTGAGTTATATAATATATAATTATATATGCATGTGTGTTCTATATGCATATATAACATATAACTATATAACTGTCATGTATATGTATATATGTGTATGTATGTGTATATGTGTGTGTGTGTGTGTGTGTATATATATATATATGTATATATATATATATATAAACTATTTTCTTCATCCATTCATCTATTGATGGGCATCTAGGCTAATTCCATATCTTGATTATTGTGAATAATATAGCAATAAAACATGGATATGCAATATTTCTTTTGTATGCTGATTTCATTCACTTTGGATATACAGACTCAGGAGTAGAATTTGTTTTCTTATTACTTGGCCAGTTAAGTTTGCCATATTGTTTATCTATTTGTTATAGTAATAGACAAAAAGTTAGAGTTTATTTATTTGTTTTATATTCATATTTTATCATTTTAGTCATACATGTCTCTATTTGGATAGTTTCTACATTTTAGACATATTTGAAGAAGGTCTTCCAAAACCAAGGCTATTCATGCATCCTGAATTTATCATGGGAGTTTTATTATCTTATTTCTTACACTAGGCTGGTTAATTCACAACATACCATTTGTTAACTAATTCATCCTTTGTGCCTAAAACCTGCTTTGTCACTTTCTTAAGTTTATTCTTCAGTATTTTACAGTTTTGTTACTATTGTGACTTTTTTCAGTTACTATAATAATATAACTTAGGGGCTGGTGTTGTGGCTCAGTGGTAGAGTGCTCGCCTAGCATGCATGAGGCACTGGGTTCGATCCTCAGTACCACATAAATGTAAAATAAAGATATTGTGTCCACCTAAAACTTAAGAATAAATATTTTTTAAAAATAACAATATAGCTTATTGTTAGAGAACAATGCTAGTTTTGAAATTTAATTAATATTCAATCATTTTATTGTATTCTTTTTCTCTCTTCTAAATATTCTCTTTTTAATTCATTACTGATGTCCCTACCATCTTTTTATTTCCTGTTTTGAAATTCCTTAAACTTTCATGAAGGCAAATTTACCCTAAACTGATTCTAGTTTATTTAGAAAGCATAAACATATTAGGTGATTGTTTTTTAACTTAGGTAGTATCTAAACATTATCATCAGCATTAATTTACTTAATAGAAGACTATTGTATAGATACTATTGTTTTTCCTATTTTTACAGATAAGGGAACTGAGACCCACAAAGAAGAAGAAAGTCCCACAGGTTTAACAGCTGCTGTTGATAGAAACAGGACTAGAACCTAAATCAGAATCTCCAAAGTCTGCACCACCGCCTTGTCATTTACTGTTGATTTTTTTTTCTTCGATCCAATGGTAATTTAAAAATATGTAGCAGTTTTGTTGGACACGGGGCTATCTCTCACTTAAATATTTGTTTGCTTTTATTGTTGTTGCTTTAATTTTATACTTATCACAATATTTTGCTGATTGCTTTTAGCTTGATGTTCTTTGTCATCTGAAATTGATATTGCCATTTCTGCTTTCTGTTTATATTTTCCTAACATCTGTTTGTGCTTCCATTGATTTCCCCTTACGGGTGATTTTTTTTTAATTTATTTTTTTTATTGTTGGTTGTTCAAAACATTACATAGTTCTTGATATATCATATTTCACACTTTGATTCAAGTGGATTATGAACTTCCATTTTTAATTAAGGGTGATTTTTATAAAGTCATGTACTGGTTTTATAAAGTCATTTTACTGATTTTATCAGACACTCTCTAACTTGATAAATTCAAGTCTAGTCACATTAAGAATAATGATTAATTTACTAGGCTTTTATTCCTAACATCTTATGTTTTTCATGTAATTTACATTGCTTCCTCTTTTACTTAATTTATCAATTGAGCTGTTCATTCTGACGTTTTCTGTGGAAATTTGGCAGTTCTACTAATGGTTGCTACTCCTACACTCCTTATCACAGGTGTATTTCTCTACTACTATTTGTATACAAGATACTACCTCCCTGCCCTCACCAGCACATGATTTTTCTCCTACCTTTCAAAGACCATCATGATTTTCCTTCACAGCAAGAACATGGCTCAAAGCATATCCTGGCTGATTCTGCTTCCATTTAGAATTTAGAAATTCTAAAGGGAATGTTTTTTTTCTCCTGACAAAAGCAACAAAAGAAGCTGGATAATTCACATACACTATAAAAAGAAGGGGGGAAAATTGTAAGCACATCAGAAGTATGAGGACTTGGGCAATCAAGTGAAGTAAACTCCAAAGAAAAGAAGTCCTTAGAACAAGAGAAGGAACCTATAAACCACTTCATCTCCCACACAGCATAAAAAAAGAGAGAGACAACTACCATAAGAGTGGATAAGAAGAAATCAGCTAAAATTTGAACAAATTCTTAAACTGATTGGGGGCTAGTGTGAAAGCTTAAAATAACTTGAAGCCACAAACCCAAGTGGATTTTCTTACTCATAAGCTTTATTCTACTGGTCTTTACTGAGTGCATCCAAAAAAAAAAGTGAGATGAATCAGAAACAACTCAATTCTGATTATATTTAACCAACTTTACATACTAATGTTCTAAAGACCAGGCGTGCTTACTTTGGGGCCTAAGTTCTATTTACCTCAATCTCTACTGTGGTTGTTTTACAAAGGATATCCAGAATTAAGCAAATATAATGGACATATGAAAACATAGTCTCTTGTCAAGAAATATATGGTACTCAACATAACCATACTTAGCAACAACCCAGATATTGGATCTATCAGACAGGAGCTTAAAAATAACTGTGAATAAGTGAAAATTGTGAACAGGATGTTGAGTAGTTGGATAATTTAGACAATTTGAAACAATAAAAATAGTTTAATGAAAATACTAGAAATAAAATGCTGATCTATCATTTCATGTTAGTTTTGTCTAGCATTATAACCACTAGCAAATGTGTTTATTGTTATGTATTTAAAATTCATTGTTTTAATCACACTAACCACCTTCAAGTGCCTTAACAGTAACGTGAGACTAGGAACTACTGTATTGGGCAACACAGGAAACATGTTTATTATGCTACAGTTAATCGTTTGTGCAATTGTACACCCAGATATGGAGGAACACATTCCTAGCATCACTCTCAGATTGAAACTGTGCAACTGATAGTGGGCATTAAGATTATGTGGTTACAGCTAACATTATATAGAGTAGTAAAAAAGAAATAAATTAACGTGTTCCTTTTCACTAATATTCAGAGCAAAAGAATGTCTATAGTCTTGTTATTTCCTGTTCAACACAGCATTAGAAGTCCTTGACAGAGCAATTAGACAAAAGAAAGGGAAAATGCATCCAAAAACAAAAGAAGTGACATTGTCACTGCTTGCTAACAGCATACTATTATGAAAATAATTGCAGGATCATCTCAAGTTCAAGGCCAGCCCTATCAACTTATCAAGGCCCTAAACAACTTCAAGACCTTGTCTCAAAATAAAAAAATTAAAAGGTCTGGGGATGTAGCTCAGTAGTTAAGAGCCCCCTGAGTTAAATCTCTGGTACCAAAAAAGAGAGAGAAAGAAAGAAATTCAGAGGGAAAAAAAATTGTCTAAGGAATATTTTGGTTCTTTTTGCTATAGATATACGCAATATAACCTCTTTCTTCCAAATAACCCATAACATAGCCAATAAATTCTATATCGCTAACTAGTGATTTTTTTTTGAATTTTTATTGTTGGTTGTTCAAAACATTACATAGTTCTTGATATATCATACTTCACACTTTGATTCAAGTGGGTTATGAACTCCCATTTTTACCCTGTATACAGATTGCAGAATCACGTCGGTTACACATCCATTGATTTACATAATGCCATACTAGTGTCTGTTGTATTCTGCTGCCCCTCCTATCCTCTACTATCCCCCCTCCCCTCCCCTCACCTCCCCTCTTTTCTCTCTACCCCCTCTACTGTAATTCATTTCTAACCCTTGTATTTTTTCCCTTTCCCCTCACTTCCTCTTGTATGTAATTTGGTATAACCCGGAGGGTCTCCTTCATTCCATGCAATTTCCCTTCTCTCTCCCTTTCCCTCCCACCTCTCATCCCTGTTTAATGTTAATCTTCTTCTCATGCTCTTCGTCCCTACTCTGTTCTTAGTTACTCTCCTTATATCAAAGAAGACATTTGGCATTTGTTTTTTAGGGATTGGCTAGCTTCACTTAGCATAATCTGCTCTAATGCCATCCATTTCCCTGCAAATTCTATGATTTTGTCATTTTTTAATACAGAGTAATACTCTATTGTGTATAAATGCCACATTTTTTACCCATTCGTCTATTGAAGGGCATCTAGGTTGGTTCCACAGTCTTGCTATTGTGAATTGTGCTGCTATGAACATCGATGTAGCAGTGTCCCTGTAGTATGCTCTTTTTAGGCTTTTAGGGAATAGACAGAGAAGGGGAATAGCTGGGTCAAATGGTGGTTCCATTCCCAGCTTTCCAAGAAATCTCCATACTGCTTTCCAAATTGGCCACACCAATTTGCAGTCCCACCAACAATGAACAAGTGTACCCTTTTCCCCACATCCTTGCCAGCACTTGTTTTTGTTTGACTTCATAATGGCTGCCAATCTTACTGGAGTAAGATGGTATCTTAGGGTGGTTTTGATTTGCATTTCTCTGACTTCTAGAGATGGTGAGCATTTTTTCATGTACTTGTTGATTGATTGTATGTCCTCCTCTAAGAAGTGTCTGTTCAGGTCCTTGGCCCATTTGTTGATTGGGTAATTTGTTATTTTATTGTCTAATTTTTTAAGTTCTTTGTATACTCTGGATATTAGGGCTCTATCTGAAGTGTGAGGAGTAAAGATTTGTTCCCATGATGTAGGCTCCCTATTTACCTCTCTTATTGTTTCTTTTGCTGAGAAAAAACTTTTTAGTTTGAGTAAGTCCCATTTGTTGATTTTAGTTATTAACTCTTGTGCTATGAGTGTCCTATTGAGGAATTTGGAGCCCAACCCCACAGTATGTAGATTGTAGCCAACTTTTTCTTCTATCAAATGCCATGTCTCTGATTTGATATCAAGCTCCTTGATCCATTTTGAGTTAACTTTTGTGCATGGCGAGAGAAAGGGATTCAGTTTCATTTTGTTGCATATGGATTTCCAGTTTTCCCAACACCATTTGTTGAAGATGCTATCCTTCCTCTATTGCATGCTTTTAGCCCCTTTATCAAATATAAGATAGTTGTAGTTTTGTGGATTGGTTTCTGTGTCCTCTATTCTGTACCATTGGTCCACCCTCATGTTTTGGTACCAGTACCATGCTGTTTTTGTTACTATTGCTCTGTAGTATAGTTTGAAGTCTGGTATCGCTATACCGCCTGATTCACACTTCCTGCTTAGCATTGTTTTTGTTATTCTGGGTCTTTTATTTTTCCGTATGAATTTCATGATTGCTTTCTCTATTTCTACAAGAAATGCCATTGGGATTTTGATTGGCATTGCATTAAACCTATAGAGAACTTTTGGTAATATCGCCATTTTGATGATGTTAGTTCTGCCTATCCATGAACAGGGTATATTTTTTCCATCTTCTAAGATCTTCTTCTATTTCTCTCTTTAGGGTTCTGTAGTTTTCATTGTATAAGTCTTTCACCTCTTTTGTTAGGTTGATTCCCAAGTATTTTTTTTTTTTGAGGATATTGTGAACGGAGTGGTTGTCCTCATTTCCATTTCAGAGGATTTGTCGCTGATATACAGGAATGCCTTTGATTTATGGGTGTTGATTTTATATCCTGCCACTTTGCTGAATTCATTTATTAGCTCTAATAGTTTCTTTGTAGACCCTTTTGGGTCTGCTAGGTATAGAATCATGTCATCTGCAAATAGTGATAATTTAAGTTCTTCTTTTCCTATTTTTATGCCTTTAATTTCTTTCGTCTGTCTAATTGCTCTGGCCAGTGTTTCGAGAACTATGTTGAACAGAAGTGGTGAGTGAGGGCATCCCTGTCTTGTTCCAGATTTTAGAGGGAATGTCTTCAATTTTTCTCCATTCAGAATGATGCTAGCCTGAGGCTTAGCATAGATTGCTTTTACAATGTTGAGGTATGTTCCTGTTATCCCTAGTTTTTCAAGAGTTTTGAACATAAAGGGATGCTGTACTTTGTCAAATGCTTTTTCCGCATCTATCGAGATGATCATATGGTTCTTATTTTTAAGTCTATTGATGTGGTGAATAACATTTATTGATTTCCGTATATTGAACCAGCCTTGCATCCCAGGGATGAATCCTACTTGATCATGGTGCACAATTTTTTGATATGTTTTTGTATCCGATTTGCCAGAATTTTATTGAGGATTTTTGCATCTAGGTTCATTAGAGATATTGGCCTGTAGTTTTCTTTCTTTGAAGTGTCTTTGTCTGGTTTCAGAATCAGGGTGATATCGGCCTCGTAGAATGAATTTGGAAGTTCTCCCTCTTTTTCTATTTCCTGAAATCGCTTGAAAAGTATTGGTATTAGTTCCTCTTTAAAGGTTTTGTAGAACTCTGCTGTATACCCATCTGGTCCTGGGCTTTTCTTAGTTGGTAGTCTTTTGACGGTTTCTTCTATTTCCTCAATTGATATTGGTCTGTTTAGGGAGTCTATATCCTCCTGGCTCAATCTGGGCAGATCATATGACTTAAGAAATTTATCAATGCCTTCACTATCTTCTATTTTATTGGAGTATAAGGATTCAAAATAATTTCTGATTATCTTCTGTATTTCTGAAGTGTCTGTTGTGATATTGCCTTTTTCATCCCATATGCTAGTAATTTGAGTTCTCTCTCTTCTTCTCTTCATTAGCATGGCTAAGGTTCTGTCTATTTTATTTATTTTTTCAAAGAACCAACTTTTAATTTTGTCAATTTTTTCAACTGTTTCTTTTGTTTCAATTTCATTAATTTCAGCTCTGATTTTAATTATTTCTTGCCTTCTACTTCTTTTGCTGTTGTTTTACTCTTCTTTTTCTAGGATTTTGAGATGAAGTATGAGATCATTTATTTGTTGGTTTTTTCTTTTTTTAAGGAATGAACTCCAAGAAATGAATTTTCCTCTTAGAACTGTTTTCAATGTGTCCCATAGATTCCAATATGTTGTGTCTGTGTTTTCATTTACCTCTAAGAATTTTTTAATTTCCTCCTTGATGTCTTCTATAACCCATTGATCATTCAGTAACCTATTGGTCATTCTCCAAGTGATGCATGATTTTTCCTTCCTTCTTTTATTGTTGATTTTCAGTTTCATTCCATTATGATCAAATAAGATGCATGGTATTATCTCTACTCCTTAATATTGTCTAAGAGTTGCCCTGTGACATAATATATGATCTATTTTTGAGAAGAATCCATGTGCTGCTGAGAAAAAAGTGTAATTGCTTGATGTTGGGTCGTATATTCTATATATGTCAATAAAGTCTAGGTTATTAATTGTGCTATTGAGTTCTATAGTTTCCTTATTCAACTTTTGTTTGGAAGATCTGTCCAGTGGTGAGAGGGGTGTGTTGAAGTCTCCCATGATTATTGTATGGTGGTCTATTAGACTCTTGAACTTGAGAAGAGTTTGTTTGATGAACATAGCTGCACCATTGTTTGGGGCATATATATTTATGATTGTTATGTCTTGTTGGTGTATGGTTCCCTTGAGCAGTATGTAGTATCCCTCTTTATCCCTTTTGATTAACTTTGGCTTGAAATCTATTTTATTTGATATGAGTATGGACACTCCTGCTTATTTCCGAAGTCCAACCTTTCACCTTCAATATGTATGTCTTTTCCTATCAAATGCGTCTCCTGTAGGCAGCATATTGTTGGGTCTTGTTTTGTGATCCATTCTACTAGCCTGTGTCTCTTAATTGGTGAGTTTAAGCCATTAACATTTAGGGTTATTATTGAGATATGGGTTGTTCTTCCAGCCGTATTTGTTTATTTGTGTTACTATACATGGTTTGTTTTCCTGTTTGATTATTTCCCCCCCCCCTTTACTCTACTACCTCCCACTGTTGGTTTTCATTGTTATTTTCCATTTCCTCTTCCTGTAATGTTTTGCCGAGGATGTTTTGAAGAGATGGTTTTTTAGCTGCAAATTCTTTTAACTTTTGTTTGTCATGGAAGGTTTTAATTTTATCTTCTATCCTGAAGCTTAATTTCACTGGATACACAATTCTTGATTGGAACCCATTTTCTTTCAGTGTTTGAAATATGTTATTGCAGGATTTTCTAGCTTTCAGAGTCTGTGTTGAAAGATCAGCTGTTATCCTGATTGGTTTACCCCTAAATGTAATCTGCTACCTTTCTCTTGTAGCTTTTAAAATTCTCTCCTTATTCTGTATGTTGGGCATCTTCATTTTAATGTGTCTAGGTGTGGATCTCTTATGATTTTGCACATTCGGCATCCTGTAGGCTTCTAGGATTTGGGATTCTGTCTCATTCTTCAAGTCTGGGAAGTTTTCTCGTATTATTTCATTGAATAGATTGCTCATTCCTTTGGTTTGGACCTCTATACCTTCCTGTATCCCAATGACTCTTAAGTTTGGTCTCTTTATATTATCCCATATTTCTTGGATGTTCTGCTCATGGTTTCTTAACAGTCTTGCTGAGCTGTCTATGTTCTTTTCAAGTTGAAATACTTTGTCTTCATTGTCTGATGTTCTATCTTCTAAGTGTTCTACTCTGCTGGTAGTATTCTCAATTGAGTTTTTAAGTTAGTTTATTGTTTCCTGCATTTCTAGGATTTCTGTTTCTTTGTTTTTTATAACCTCTATCTTCCTGTATAGTTGATCTTTTGCTTCTTGGATTTGTTTATGTAATTCATTGTCAAAGTGATCTTTCATTGTTTGATTTTGCTGTCTAATATCTTCCTTGAGACTCCAGATCATCTGAAGCATGTATATCCTGAATTCTTTATCTGACATTCCATCTGCTGCAGATATTACCTCTTCTAAAGTTGAGTTGACCTGCATTGCTTGTGGTCCTTTCTTTCCTTGTCTTTTCATACTGCTCGTGTTTCTTTCTGCTTGGTGAAACTGTTGTGTTATTGAATTTTCCCCCTATAGATTTATATTGCTCTTGTATAGTTGAAAAGTCTCCCTTGCAGGGGCGGGCGGCAGCTGTGCTCCTCCTCCAATTGGGGTGACGTGTCTACCACGCCAGCGGGTCGCTAGGCCTGTTCTGGGCACGGGAGGCGGCTCTGTTCTGCCCCTAGTCCAATTAGGGTGACGTGTCTACCACGCCAGCAGGCCGCTTGGCCTGTTCCGCCGGTGGGTCACAGGTCTGCCTACCTTGCAGGCACGGGCGGCGGCTCTGCTCTGCCCCTACTCCAATTGGGGTGACGTGACTACCATGCCGGCGGACCTTTGGGCCCGTTCCGCTGATCGGTCGCTGGTCTGCCTACCTTTCGGGAGCGATTAGTGATTTTTTTAAGAAGCAAATTCTTTGGGGGAAATTCACAGAAAGCAATGAGGAAACAGCTGGCATCTGAGTTACTACTGAATTGAAACTGTGGAAATTTGTGTCTCAACTGGAGGTTAGTCCCAAAAAAGAAGAAATCATTTAAGAGCCAGAAGGCTTTGTGGGGAAAAGGGTTGTGGACAGAGCATCACAGGTCTTTGCCATGGACATCCAGAGGAAGCAATGGGTCACTGATGATCTGAGGTCCAGGGGAGGGTGCAAAAAGGAGGAAGACATGGAAAAGAAAGAAAAATGTCCTGGGTGCTGATACACCTCCAATTTCAGGTCATGTCTTACTTCATGCCTAAGATCTAGGAATTGTCCCTGATGCTTCCATTTATTTCACTGCCCCTCCCCCATGTTAATCTATCTGCAGTTTTGGTGAGCTCTGCCTATGTGTAATAAGAATTGTTATGCATTCTGCTGTCATATATAATTTTTTAAAAAGTATTTTCTGAGTTTCACTGTCTTACTGCTGCAATCACCCTCTCTGAGGCCACCACCAGCTCATCTCCCTAAGGAACTCTTTCTTCAACAGCTTCCTGACTTTTCTCCCATTTCATTTCTACCTCCTTGTGGTTTGTGTATAGTTAAGAGCCTTGAAAGCAGGGAATTTGTCCTCTCACTTCTGCTTCTCCAGGACCTAGACCAGTGTCTGGCATACACGAAGTGTTCATCAGCTCTTAATGAAAGAGAAGTGCTGCATTCCAAGTTCAGTGCTGAGCACATCATCATAACAAAGATGTGTGAATGTGAACTGTTGGAGCTGGATCCAAGACCAGATTCAATCAGAGCCTGATACAAATCTCAAGGAGAAAATGAAAGGAAGAAAGAGTCTGAAAGATAAACTAACAAATTGGCATCAAGTCCTTGTTGCAGAAGTCATTTGTGCAAACTAAAATCACTGGAGCCTCCACTGCCACAATGCCAGAGCTTGTCTCTACCTTAAAATGTCATACTATGCATGAGTCAGCCACTGACTACACAGTGTATAAATAAATAAATTATAATTAAATAAATAAATACAAATAAATAAGTTGGGTGCAGCAGTGCATGCCTGTAATCCCAGCAATTGGGGAGGCTGAGGCAGGAGGATTGCAATTTGAAACCAGTTGCAGCAATTTAGCCAGTCTCTATCTCAAAATTTAAAATAAAAAGTGTTGTGGGGGGAGGAGTGGGAAAGCACTCCTGGGTTCAAACTATAGTACCATAAAAACAAACAAAAACATTATACCCCTATAATTTGGAATCTGGCTATAAGTAGAGCTTTATTTGAACTTAAAAGACTATTCAGAATAGGTATTTTATTAGTCTAAACAGCACATCTGTCCTAGCCAGAAAGGATACTGCTTCTTCAGGAAAGTTTACTATCACCACAAGATTCTGATTTTGTTCAAGTAAGGAACTTACTGTCATTGACCAAGAATTGATAATACATGCACAAATACGCAGTGTCTTTGGTGTACACCCTCACTCCCAGGACTTCAGCAACCCCTCAACCTTGGCAACCACGTAGGTAGTCCTGATTCAGAGCATCATGGAGCAGGGAACTTAGATATTTGATGATTGCAAATATTATCAAGTGTCAGTTTCTCTAATATTTATATGTTATGTGCTCAGGTTTTTCTACCATCATGAAGTATGCTCATTCATGAAAAACATCACATTGCAAATTTTTGCATGAAAACTAGAGGGTTTGTGGTGAAGTTAGAACTAGAAGCAGATTATTTAAAACATATGTAACCTCCACAGCATTGATTTTTTAAAAACTAATGATGGCATGATAAGTACCTATTAATTACAGAAATGATAGCTAATGTGTAGTTTGCATCCTTCTCAGTCATGTAAAGGAAAGGTTATAGGAAACACAGGACTTTTAAAAATGTGTTTTGCTTGACTGAATCGGTTTAATAAGGGATGAAGACAATGTGTACTGAAATCAGAAGAACCATGCCAACAATCGCTTCATCCAGATCCTGTGGTCAAACTGAGCCAAATGGAAGACTGGGCAAGCAGGCAGACTGCATCATTCACAGTCCTGCATTCCCCAACCATCTGCTACAGGTAAAGGTAGAAGGCCAGCCTATATTTTGTTTTCAGCTGCTGATCGTGCAAACCAGAACCATGCAGAGAAAACCAATACAATTGCTGCAATATACTGACAGTGTCCTCTCATTTATCAGTCATGAACAAGACAGAATTACACAAACAAAAGTTGTAGCAGATCAAAGGGATTATCCTTTTTTTGTAAATGAGGAAACTGAGGTACAGAAAGAAACTTACCTAACAACCACTAAACACTAAAACCAAGACTTTATTAAAACCAAGATTTGAACATAATTTACTTCATTCTGCCACATTGCCTCTTTCAAGTTTCATAGGTGTTTTCAAGAATGAATTCTTCCCAGCAGGGCACAGTGGTGCTCCGTTGTAATCCTATCAGATCTCCTTAGGTGACTGAAACAGGAGAATCACAAGATAGAGTCCAGCCCCAGCAACTTAGTAACACACTACCTCAAAATAAAAAATTGAAAGAGCTGTAAATGTAACATGGTGGTAGAGAATCCCTGGGTTTAGTTCCCAGTATTACAAAATTTAAAAAAAAAAAAAAGAATTAAATATTCCTTTGTATCAAAGGGTACATAATATGCATTCAATAACTAGTAATTGAAATGATCCTATTCTGTACGCTGATCTGTCTCCCATAAATACACACACACACACACACACACACACACACACACACACAATGAAAATAACATACACAGACTCATAAGAACCTTGTTCATAACAGCTGCTCAGGGTGGTTAAAAAGCCGGCATGGATTTCTTCCACACCTTGTGCAACGCACAGGGACCACCCATTATAGTCCATGGGTGCTCCTAGCTTAGAAAAATAATCCAGTTGTATTATCACAGATTCAAGAGCAAAATTCAATTATTACAGAAGATCTGATATCAAGCTTGATAGCTCTGTACAAATTGATACTCTGTAATCATTCCACATTCCTGGAATATCTTCTGGTCTAATTTTGGAAGATTTCCTACTAGCCTATTCATCTCATCGGCGTTCTTTGAAGTCAAGAGGCCACTTCACTGCCAGCACAGAAGTTGCTGTTCATTCCGTGTTCCACAGTAAGCAATGACTGGGGAGTTGGAAACCCATCTTCCTCTCAGCCGCTTACCACATACCCTAGGTATTGTGTCGATGTGAAGACAGGGTGTGCTGCAATAGCCCTGTCCTGCTCCCTCCACCTCTGCCAACTTCTCTCTTTTCTCTTTAGGAATAAAGTGAATTGTAGAGTAAAAAGATGTCAAAGCAGTATATACAGAGGCTTTCATTATACCCCATGTCCTGTTTTGTTTTTAATAAAATATTTTTATTGAATATTTTTTGGTTTTTTTTTCAGGTTTAATGTGTGCAAATCCAAAAGGTCTCATTCATGTGTTCAAATTAGATCTTTAGGTTCTGGCTAGGAGATTTTTGTGTGTTTCCAAGTTTAAGAAGTACTTAGTCTTTAAGAATAATTTTAATTTTCTTATTACAAAGGTGAACATATTTGCAATGCCTATATTTTTAGTTTGGGACTAACAGTGTTTCATTCTTTAAAATGAGGGGATTCCACAACACACACACCCCACCGATTACCCAGCAACAAAGCTGCTATGACACAGCCTTCGCCTCTTCACCCTCCCCAGCCTCTCAACATAATTTTAATTGAGGCAGAAAGAAAGGGCATGGGAAGCCATAGCAATGAAGCTTCTTCCAACTTACAAACACTTTTAGTCATCTTACCCAGGAGTTGTCTTTTCAAGCTCACAGGTCAGATGAGTTCACACCACGATGCTCTGCATAGTAATTGCACATTTCTGTAGAGATGTATCATTTGCCAAGAAACCTCAAAGTGTCTCCAGACCTGGCTCTGAGTTTGTCTCAGCAGAATCAGAAAAATCACCAAACTTTTCTTTTAATCTGAGTCAAATTCATAACTATTTCCCATTATCCTTTAGGGAGGTAGAATAGCCTGGTGGCTAAGAATATGGGCTTTGGGTCACTGTCAATTTTGTTACTTGCCTGCTAGGCACAATGAAGCATGTTATTTAATCTCCTGAAGTTTTATGTCAATAAAATGAAGAATCAATGTCAAGAATTTATATAAAGGATTAGGCACAGAACCTAGCAATAGTGAGCATTCCATAAATTTTATTTATTAGGAGAAATGAAAATCAAGGTACAAAGAACATGGGGGTGCCCCCAAATTTTAGCTCAAAAGATCATTGGAGACTAGACTAGCTATCTCTACCTCAGAGAATTGTTGACCCTGTGTAGCTTTTACAGCCCTTTCCTAACATATAGTGAAAACCCCAGTTCTAAACTCACCATATCTGTAGTTATTGTGCTGAGATCTCTAGTCTTTATTTGAGTGGAACACGGCAATCATACAGATAGCCACCAGGATCACTCACTAGTCCCTAACCTTCTTCCCTTCCCAGGAATTTCTTTATTTTTGTCCCTTCCCCCACTCCCTTTCTGAAAACTGCTTCATGAATATTCTTTACATTATCCAGTTCCTTCTTGTAAAACAGCTTGCTGCCTGCATCAGTCTGAACTCTTGACAAACAACTAATGTAATGGCCCTTGCCACTTGTGGGTTTTGCCTATAAAACTTGTTTGAACTCTGCAAAAGCCCAGAGAACATATTCAAGACTGCTTAGAATGGTGATTTCTCAAGTTGTGACTCTGATCAGTTCAAATAAATTTTTTGTTTAATTTGTCCCTTGATTTCTCCTAAGGATTGACAGAAACAATAAAATAAGTCATATTTTTATCGACCTACACAGTATGCTTAGATCACAGACTACCAGAACCGTACAAAGTAACTCTCAGTCATTCTGCAACTGGTATGTTTAACTCATAGCATGAAGTTTATATTCTTCCAGATTTAGTAAAACTATAATTGTTCAGACTAACTAAAAATTTCACTGAAGACAAGCAATAGAAGTTTCACAAATTATTATTTTATTCCCCATAATCTTTCTTGTAGTTAGATATTTTTCACAGAAAAATCAAAAGGACTGGCAATGAAACATTTTTGTAATAAATGTATTTGTAACTATATCAATTGTTTCTGGATATGTAAATCATAGATATCTAAATGTACATAGATATTTCAGATATCGATATAAAAAGTAAAACTGATGTATTGAAGACTTGTGAACTAGCCATCATAAGCTCTCTGAGGCATCCATCATGTCAGGGCATTTGATGTTGTTATAAGAACACAAAGAGCTAATGAAATATACAAACTTTGTTAAGAATTTAGTGTATACTGAGCTATGTGCTGGGAATTGAAAAGTGTAACATTAAATCCTAATGTTCAAGGAGTTAATACAAACAGGAAAAGTTTAAGTACATCCAGTAAGTAGTATAATGGACATACCTTTGAGTAGACACACATTTGAGGGAGCCCAGAGAGAGATAAAAGGAAACCAGTGTGACATGGGAAGATGGGTAAGTGTCTAGGGAGGTAGAAAGAAGTGATTACCTTTGAACTATACCTTGAAAAGTGAGTGAGAGTTTTCCAGACTGGATTTTCCACCTGGCAGGGTAAATAAAGCATAGAAAAATGAATATAAATGGCATGCTTGTTTCCCCAGC
The DNA here is from genome assembly GCF_052094955.1 of Ictidomys tridecemlineatus. Lineage (NCBI taxonomy): Eukaryota > Metazoa > Chordata > Mammalia > Rodentia > Sciuridae > Ictidomys > Ictidomys tridecemlineatus. The sequence goes on along the minus strand of NC_135485.1, from coordinate 117,296,671 downwards.
ACACTGTCCTTTAAATTAGACCAGAACACCCATGCACAATTTTCCCACGTGCCTTGAAATGCAAGTTCAAAGTTAGACAGTTTTTCTTGACCTCACCTCTCCTACCACAACAGTTACCAATTCATTTCCAGGTGGTCTTTCTCTGGATTTCTGTTTCATTCCTGATTTTCATTACTTCTCCCCATCTGATGGATGCTCAGCATATTCTTTAAATCTAGAACACCCTCCAAATTTTGAGTTCATCTTTTCCCATCCTGAACACATTATCACAATCTGTATATTAGGATTTTTTCTAAATAAATATTCATATAGATATTAGTATAGATGCTTGCATCTATAGATGAGAAAAAAAAATTCTACTTAAAAACACAACTACTATTCACCTGGGTAGAACCCTAGTAAAATTAAGACCCTTTGTTTCACTGAGAACCTTAGTAGATTGGGATAGAGAAAGATGATTCACAGTAGAATAAATTAAGTATTGCCACTTCTATATGAAATGAGAAACATAAATGTAAATCAGTCTTTGATGAAAGTTGAGAATTCTGAACTTTCAATTCATAAAACAAAAAGTTTTATAAACCTTTGTGAACAACTCAACCAGGAAATGCATGGAAAGAACATATTTATAGCTGAAGAGCTCAAAAAAAGTATGGGGCACCATCAACATGTTAAAATATAGATTGATGATTGATTGATAGATAGATAGATAGATAATGATAGATAGAATATAGTTGCAACAAGTTTAGTGACACATAATCCATTTCATTTCATTTCCAGTCTCCTTGGAATCTACTTGGCATCATATCCAAACTACCTGAAGGAGTGCAATTAATTTAAGAATCACATAGACTAGCTATATTTAGACAGCTGCCTAAGTAGGAGACATGCATGAAAATTAAAAACAGCCTATAGTGTCATTTTTAATTGACTATAGATGAGGAAAAGCTAAATAATTCATGTTCTAAGTAGAATTCTTGTTATTCAGGATCATAACACTATATGGATACTTTTCATCAAACTCTCCTATAGATTATATATTATTCACTATATTCAAGAATAAATATTTTAAAAAATATACATAACTATTTGTAAAGAGAGAGAGAGAGAAGGAAAATAAATAGAAATGTAGACTAACAATCAGAAAAAAATGATAACATGGTCCAAATAAAAATTAACCAAATACAGTGTCCTAAATTTGAAATGAATAATAAACCAAGTACCTCTTTAAGACAAAAACACAAATCAGAGTTCTGAGAAAACATGAAAAAATAACAATACAAGGTGAAAAATAAGCTATATTAGCTCATCAGGGAAGTATAAGAAGAGAAAAAGTATCACAAAAATGAAGATCAAATTGGAAATAGCTCAAAGAAAAATAAACACACTGAAAGTACAGCCTAAGAAAACACAGAGCGCAGTTTTTTAAAAAAAAAAATTGAGTAAAACATAATAGGCAAATATTTTAAGCATAAAAAGAAATGCTAGTATTGTAAAACATGTATACCATGTAAAAGTTGTATAGTAACTCATTAATATGTACAACTCTTGTGATTTTAGGTATGAGTTTAAAAATAATACACAAAAAGATTATTTTGTCTATTTTAACCTTTTTCTGTTTATCCAAGAAACATCAATAATGTAAGAGACAGAAAAGATAATTGTTCATGATATGTCTATGAAATTACCTTTAACCAGTTATCATGCACATTAGGATTTGTTATTTTAAAATCTTACATGAATTTGATAGCTGAAATTTATATTTTATTATTGTAAAAGCATCACTATTACTAGGGGCATTAGAGTTGAAATTAAGATGGTGATAAAAGCATGTGAAATAGATGTCTTTATGCAGTGTGAGGAGGTGGTATTTTAATAAATTCTGGCAATAGTTTAAACAATTCAGAAAATTTAAATGGTAAATAAGCTTAGGATTGAGAGAGCGTGTAAACATATTACTTGTATTTGGAGTTGCATCAAGTCTTTAGCTCCTAAGGTCAATAGATTCTTCTATACTGTGAAGTTTAGAAAGTCTTATTGGAATACATGGAGGCATGTGTCAGAAGCTCTTGTATATTTTCTTGATAAATAAGGAATTTTAAGCTTCTATTATTAGATTCATAATCTAATTCTTTATTTAATGCTGCAGTCCGGCTGCAGCAAAATAACCGGGGGGGTGACGAACAACTTGTATACATTGATACAGCAGGAGTGGGAGCCATTTATTATAGGTCAAGAGGGGTATATATACATTACACGCAGCTTATCTTAATTAACATAAACTAGATACAGCAGTCAACCAATAAGGAATCTCCACACTTAATGGCTCACTGGTGTTACTTCACAAACCACTCCTTCTGGCAAAATGCCAGGCGCAATCTTAACTTGTTTACAGACCCTAACAATTTAAACTACATTTAGTATATGGGTCCTAGAATAATTTGGAGGATAGGTAATAGGAATAATACAAGTAGCATATGTGTAACTATGAGACTATCTGATGTTCATCCTGATAAAGCGCTATATGAATTTTCCTTGTTATGTTGTGATTGATGTGCTAAGGGAGTATAGTAAGTAATTAGTATATTAATTTATATTAGGATAATAGTACATTAGATTATGAAAATGACGCTATAACTACAAGCAGTCCTCCAATAAAGTTAACAGCTGGTAGTAAGGTAGATTGGTTAGGCTTGCTAGTACTCATCAAGCTGTTAGTATAGCAAGTAATGCCTGTGGTCCACAAGCTAATATTATAATTCAACTAGGAATTCTCTTATGGTTCCAGTTTATAAGGCAAAATTATACTGAGGATATGAGTCCATGAGCAATTAGGGCTGTGGCTCCTGTAAAACTGCATGTCATTTATATATAAATAGCTACAACTGCTAATGCTATATGATTTATGGATGAGGATGTGATGAGTCATTTTAAGTCTGTCTGGCATAAACAAACTAATACAGCTATTAGCATTATTCTTCATAGGGACAACATAAGTAGTAAATAGGCTATATATTCCATTAGTGGGTTTAAAATTACAGTAATTCATATTATAACATAGCCTCCTAATTTTAGTTATACAGCTGCAAGAACTACAGATGGAGTGATTGGGGCTTCTACATGTGATTTTGGTAATCAAAGGTAGAAGCTGTAAAGGGCTATTTTTACTATAAATGCTATTATGCATGCTATCATAGGAAAGCATTAGATCAGGACTTTGGTAGTGTTTGAACTCAGCAGTGTTAGCACAGGAATAGCCCAAGAAATCAGAATGCAAGGGTATCTTCCAAGCAGCAACCTGAACCCCCAGATAAAATTGTTTTTCTAAAAAGAATCTTAAATTTGTTTTTCAAAAGTAATGTTCCACAAGCTACCCTAAATAGTATGTGTATTGACTAACAGGTGAATTTACTTCATTATAATACTAAAATCTCCACCCAGGGAAAAACTAAAACCTCATTTCCATAATATGGGAATTGAGAAGGAGCATTGCCTGAGCAGGATCATCCCCACCCATGCATGTGATGAAGCCTTTGCTCCTCCTGAATCTGAACCCTCTTCCAAATAAGTTTCAACTTCCATGAGTCACAGCTTTGGAAGTGATTCCCCGGGGTCTCCTTACTTGCTGCAAATGAACTTCTCTCTGTTTGACACCTATTCTTGGTATTCTATTCTGGTTTGATTCTCACCAAGAGGAAGACCCATTGAGTCCTGCGACAAAGGGTTTATTAAAAATTAATGAGCCTACAGAACTTAGGATTATAAATTAATGCTATAAGAGAAAAGCTAATCACTTTGTAAAACAGGAAATAAATTCCTGCACTTAATTGTCCTAATGATTGCACAATGAGTAATAGTTTGGGATTAGTATTGCCTTGGGAGGTGGAGGCAGGAAGATCTCGAGTTCAAAGCCAGCCTCAGCAATTTAGCGAGATGCTAAGAAACTCAGTGAGACCCTGTCTCTAATAAAATACAAAATAGGGCTAGGTGTTAGGTGCAGGGCAGTCTGAACTAAGTTGTCTGCAGAGCAGGCTAAACAAATGTTAGCTGCAGGATAACCCGGGCACTCAAACCCCCTCTGTCTGGTCCTTTATCACCTGTTTGCGTCAAGTCTGAACACTCAACCCCACTCAAGGCTGAACACTCGATCCCCACCCATCTGGTACAACGGTACAACAGAAACCCACATCTGACCCCTGCCCCATCTGCCTGAAGGCAGAAAATGACACCCTTAGCAACTACTTTATGATCCAATCACTATACACCAATAAGGCAGCTTGCAGACCTAGAGACCCCATTAGATTTGGGCTATAAAAACTCCCTCCTGCCGGGCCCCTCTGTCTTGCTCTTGCTCTCTCTTGCTTTCTCTTTCTAATTTTTTTCTCTCTCCTCCTCCTCCTCCTCCTCCTCCTCCTCCTCCTCCTCCTCCTCCTCCTCCTCCTCCTCCTCCTCCTCCTCTTTCTCACTGCTGCAATAAAGATCTCTTGGTCGCTCCGAGTTTTGTGGTCACTTTCCTTTTACTAGGGATGTGGCTCAGTGGTCGAATGCCCCTGAGTTCAATCCTTTGTACCCAAAAACAAAAATTAAGAGAGAGAAAGAGAGAGAGAGAGAGAGAGAGAGAGAGAGAGAGAGAGAGAGAGAATTCTGTAGCAGTAAATGTCATGATCAAAAATTTTTGCAGCAGCCCCTCCTCCCTCACCCACTACCACCTCCTTCCTCTGAGCTGAACCTGAGCCTTTGTAGTGCAGGTCCACTGCCTGACCTCCTACCTCTGCAGGCCCTGCACTCTTTCAGTACTTGTAGGATACTCAAGTGGTGTCCTGGAGCTCCAGGGGATCCTCCATGCAATCTCAAGAAGCTTCCTCCACTCCTCTAATGAGCTTGGCATGGTGATGAAATACTTTTCTCTGCATTATCTGGGAGCATCTTCCCAAAAACTCAAGGAGATAATGATGCCTGAATTCTTAAGATTAATAATAGCAAGAAAAAACATCATTTCTTAATCAGCTTTGCAGATGGTGGAGTTGGGAAGGGTTCTTTTATGAACCAATATGTAATTAATAAGTTTGATGCCCAGTTCTTCTCTATGATAGGTGTGGATCTTTTAAATAAAGATTTGGAGGTGGATGGTCATTTTGTTACCATGCAAATTTGGGACACAAAGTTCAAGCATAATTCCAAAGCCTGGGGATGCTATTTGATTTACAGAGGTTCTGATTGTTGTATTCTTATTTTTAGTGTCAGTGATTCACAGAGCTTCCAGAACTTATGTAACAGAGGTGAAAAAATAAAAATAAATTATGCAAATGTGAAAAAACACTACCAGCCACTTAGGAGGATCACAAGATCAAGGCCAGCCTCAGCACTAAAAAAGCAATGGGGATGCAGCTCAGTGGTAGAGCACCCCTGGGTTCAATCTCCAATAACAAAAAAAACAAAAAAGGGCACAAAACTACCCTTTCATGACTTGGAGCAACAAGACTAACATAAGCAAACAGCAAGCATCTGCAGAAGAAGTCCCAATCTAGGACAGGGGCAACCACAACTTTTGACTTTGAGACACAGGCAAAAGATGCAACCACCATCACAGCTACTTTTGAGGAAGCAGCTCAGAGTTCTTAGGAGCTAAGGATGTAGCTCTAGGTCTGGGGCTGTGATGCTTGGGATAGGGATGTAGCTCTAGGGCTGGAGATGTAGTTCAGTGGTAGAGTATGCCTAGCATGGATAATACCTGGTGTTGATCCCCAGCACTGCCTTCCCACACCCACATCCACACACACATATGTTCTTGCTACACAGGAAAAGTCAGATCGAGTGATTCAGATAGACACCTTCAATCTTCACTGAAAATCCAAACCAAACTCATCTCACTGTTGATTAATAATTAGATTGTGAGTGGTTCTAACCAACCCATGCATCCACACAAAATAAGCAGGAGATGGAAAAGAGACTTAGCATTTGCAGCAGTGTATGGTCTACTAATAAAATGAGATGAACATTCACTGCTCCTTTATTAGTTGGTGACAGAAGGGACACAATCACTCTGGAGGTACTATTTACTCAAAGCACTTTACAATTATAAATTGTAATCGTTGTCTAATAACATTTCTTTTATTTAAATATGTAAGCTGGAGTTAATAAATGAGATGACTAAGACTGAAGTTATCATCAAAACAAAAAACTTATTATTCTAGAAGTTATACTTGGATTTTTACTCTCTGGGAAAATAAACTATATGTATATATATGTAATTAGCATTCTATTTTTGACTTGGGAAAAATACTTTCTAAAGCAGTAGTGTAAATATTAAAGAGTAAAATATAATGCACTTATCAAAATTTTTTTTAAATGAATACTGAAATCTGCATTTTTTTTAGATGATTGATTCTTTGGAATGATTAAGGACAATTAGTCAGATAGCTAAAGTTAAAAGAGGGGTTAATTGATTAAGAAAACTTAATGAAAAGTTTGGCCTATTTTTAATTTGTTTTAGAGAAATAAATTGATTGAACTAATCAATAAGCTGTGGAGAGTTGTGTAAATTCAGATTATGGAATTTTTAGAGTATTGTGTTAATGATGTGAGTATAACTATGAATACAGCAAATTTTAACATTGGAGATTTAAGTCTGACACATAGCCAAGATCATAAATATTAGATACCATTACTAGTAACACCAGGCCTATACCATCCTCACAGGCTGAAAGATTGTTATAATGGTTATGTCAGCTCTTTGTTGCTGTGGCAAATACCTAATAAAAAAAAAACCTAGAAAATAGAAGACTTGGAGTTCATGGCCCAACAACTTCGTTGCTTTAGGTCAGATAAAAAAAGAACAGAAGGGTAAGGTGGTGGAGAGCTGCTCAGCTCAGCTCATGGCCGACAGGAAGCAGAGAATGAGAGAGCATGGAACATGGATCAGAGACAAGAAATACCCTTCCAGGCATGCCCCCAGGGACGTACTTCCTCCAACCATGCCCCACACCTACAGTTTTCACCACCTCCCAAAAGTCCACTCAGCTATCAATGGATTTATCTGCTGATAAAGTCAGGACTCTATGATCCAGTCACTTCCCCAAACCCCACCTCTGAACATTGATGCATTGGGGACTAAGCCTTCAACACTGAGCCTCTGGGGGACATTTAAGGTCCAAATCATAACAGTGGTAGATAATCTAAAGTAAGTAATTAAGATTTCCAGGTGTGTTCTAGGTGCGGTGGCACACACCCGTAATACTAAAAGAACAGAATCCTCACTGATAAAAAACAAACAAAAATATTAAATAACCTCTACAAAATGTCAATTTCAGGCAGTGGCTCCAAATCCAAAATAGTAATTTAGACGTAAAGTGAAATTTTAATTGACAAAAGAAGCAGAAGATAGGAAACCTGTTGTGCTAAATACATTAAGCAATATACTGCATCAGAAATGATAACAAGGATGTTTCAAAATAGTCTGAGGCTTATAGAAAAATAAAACAAAATAAATGACTATTGAAGTTATGATAAGAGGGGGTTAAAGTATGGGTTTAACCAGTTTTAACCAGTTACCTTCTGGGAGGCTACCATAGGCTCAGGTGATTGACACCCTAAGGCCAGTAGCACTGACGTTTTGAGTAGTAGTGGAACCTCTGGAGGATAAGTGAAGAATACTTGTTGGTGGTCAACAGGTAATTCTGCATCCTAATTCTGGGACTAGAGTGATGCTCAGAAGACTACAAAGAAGAAATTTTCTAATATAACAAAGAGATGTTTCATATAATAGGACTTTTAGGACAATTAATGTGTAGTGACCATGAAATGTGCTTTCTCAGGGTCTCTTCCTTATTGGTATATTGTTCATGTATTAGTTCATAAGCCCAGAGATAATAAAATATTGATGTTAAAATAAAATTACATTACTAACCTGAATGACATGAGCAGGACTGATAATGCTCCTCTAGGGGGACAGAAATGGGATTAACTAGGTAGGTGTGTATCTGCTGGGTCAGCAAGTAGCCATGTTGATAAAGGCTAACCAAGAGTGTGAAGATGTAAGCTTGAATCAGAACTATAGCAAATTCAAGAATAATGAGGTAAGAACAGCAAATGTTATTAAGGTCAGTGTAGGTCTAATGGATGTTAGCACTAAAGTGTCTCCTCTAACCAAGTGTATATGTGGATGGACAGTTGTAATGATGGCCGTTTATCATACAGCTAGGGATGTGAGTTGGATAAATAGGCTAATGGGGTTCAAAATCACTAGCATAGGAATAAGTGGGACAGATGCTTCTTGTGGTAGAAAGTAGACTGGTAATGCTTTTGTTTTGTTTCAGAAGCCAGTAATCACTGCTTCCACTCATGGTGGCATAGCTGTATCTAGATTTATTAAGAATTGAGGGCTTAGTGGAAATGAGTGGGATAATAGCCCAAGTAAATTTGTTGAGTCAACAAATGAGTGAGTTTATTTTCAGAGTTCAAGAGGTGTATTCTTTAATATTATGAATCACTATTACATGTTTTAGTGTGAGTTGCACTCATTACTATTGATTATATACTAGCTGATTATTGATAAGTTTATTGGATTAGAAAAAAGAATGTTTAAGAATTAAATCATTAGTAATATGAAGTAATAAAAGAGGTAAATTAATTTTTTCATTTTTATTAATTTTTATTTATATATGACAGTGGAATGCATTATAATTCTTATTACACATATACAGCACAATTTTTCATATCTCTGGTTGTATACAAAGTGTATTCACACCAATTCGTGTCTTCATACCTATGCTTCAGATAATAATGTCCATCATATTCCACCATCATTGCTAATGTCATGCCCCCTCCCTTCCCTTCCCACAACTCTGCCCTGTCTAGAATTTGTCTATTCCCCCCATGATCCCTCTTCCTATCCCACTATGAATCAGCCTCCTTCTATCAGAGAAAACATTTGGCTTTGGTTTTTTGGGGGGATTGGCTAGCATCACTTAGCATTATCTTCTCTAACTCCATCCATTTACCTGCAAATACCATGGTTTTATTCTCTTTTATTGCTGAATAATATTCTATTGTGTATATATGTCACATTATTTTTATCCATTCATCTATGGAAGGGCATCTAGATTGGTTCCACAACTTAGCTATTGTGAATTGTGCTGCTATAACCATTGATATGGCTGTGTTATGTAGTATGCTATTTTAAGTCCTTTGGGTATAGACCAAGGAGAGGGATAACTGAGTCAAATGGTAGTTTTATTCCCAATTTTCCAAGAAATCTCTATACTGCTTTTTATATTGGCTGCACCAATTTGCAGTCCCACCAGCAGTCTATGAGTGTATCTTTTTCCCCACATCCTCGCCAACACTTATTGTTGTCTCTCTTCATAATAGCTGCCCTTCTGACTGGAGTGAGATGAAATCTTAGAGCAGTTTTGATTTGCATTTCTCAAATTACTAGCGATGATGAACATTTTTTCATATATTTGTTGACTGATTGTATATCATCTTCTGGGAGGTTTCTGTAGAGGTCCTTGGTCCATTTATTGATTGGGGTATTTGTGGGGGGTTTTGTTGTTGTTGTTGTTTGTTTGTTGTTTTTTGTTTTTTCTTTCTGAGTTTTTTATATACCCCAGAGATTAGTGTTCTATCTGATGTGTGAAGGATAGAGATTTGCTCCCAAGATGTAGGCTCTCTGTTCACCTCAAAGATTGTTTCTTTTGCTGAGAAGAAACTTCTTAGTTTGAGTCCATCCCACTTATTGATTCTTGATTTTAATTCTTGTGCCAAAGGAGTCTTATAAAGGAAGTTGTGGCCTAATCCCACATGATGGAGATTAATAGATGCAGGGTCTCGGGTTTTATTCCTAAATCCTTGATCCATTTTGAGTTGAGTTTTATGCATGATGAGAGACAGGGGTTTAATTTCATTTTGTTGCATATGGATTTTCAGTTTTCCCATCACCATTTGTTGAAGAGGCTATCTTTCCTCCAATGCATTTTTTGGAACCTTTGTCTAATATAAGATACTTGTAATTTTGTGGATTAGTATTTGTGTCCTCTATCTGTACCATTGGTCTACCAGTCTGTTCTGGTGCCAATACCATTTTTGTTACTATTGTTTTTGTTACTATTGCTCTGTAGTATAATTTAAGGTCTGGTTTAGTGATGCCACCTGCTTCACTCTTCCTGCTGAGATTGCTTTAGCTATTCTGGAGTCTCTTATTTTTCCAGATGAGTTTCATGACTGCTTTTTCTATTTCTGTGAAGCATGTCATTGGGATTTTGATCAGAATTGTATTAAATCTGTATAGTACTTTTAGAATTATGATCATTCTGACAATATTAATTCTGCCTATCCAAGAGCAAGGTAGATCTTTCCATTTTCTAAAGTCTTTTTTGATTTCCTTTTTAGGATTCTGTAGTTTTATTGTGTAAAAACAATAAAAATAAAAATTTCTTTACCCTCTTTCATTAAGTTGATTTCCAAGTTTTTTGGCTTTTTGTTGTTGTTGTTGTTGTTTGTTTGTTTTTGAGGCTATTGTAAATCAGGTAGTTTTTTTTCATTTCCCTTTCAGAGGATTTGTCACTCATATACAGAAATGCCTTTGATTTATGAGTTGTGACTTTATATCCTGCTACTTTGCTGAATTCATTTACTAGTTCTAACAGTTTTCTGTGGAACTTTTAGGGTCTCCTAGGTATAGAATCATATCATCAGCAAATAGTGCCAACTTGGGGTTGTTTTTTTTTCATATGTGTATCCCTTTAATTTCTTTCATCTGTCTAATTGCTCTGGCCAGTGTTTCAAGAACTATGTTAAATAGAAGTGGTGAAAGAGGGCATCCCTGTCTTGTTCCAGTTTTTAGAGAAAATGCCTTCAGTTTTTCTCAATGAACTTTAGAATGATGTTGGCCTGAGGCTTAGCATAGATAGCTTTTATGATGTTGTGGTATGTTCCTGTTATTTCTAGTTTTTCTAGTGTTTTGAACATGAAAGAGTGCTGTATTTTTTCAAATGTTTTTTCTGCGTCTATTGAGATGATCATATAATTCTTATCTTTAAATGTATTGATGTGATGAATTACATTTATTGATTTCCATATGTTGAATCAACCTGGCATCCCTGGGATGAATCCCACTTGATCGTGTTGCATGATCTTTTCAATATGTTTTTGTATTTGATTTGCCAGAATTTTATTGAGAATTTTTGCATCTATGTTCATTAGAGATATTGGTCTGAAGTGGTTTTTTTTTATATGTCTTTGCCTGGTTTGTGGATCAGGGTGATACTGGCCTCATAGAATAAGTTTGGAAGTGCTGCCTCTTTTTCTATTTCCTGAAATAAATTTTAGAGTATTTGGTATTAGTTCTCCTTTAAAGGTCTTGTAGAACTTGACTGTGTATCCATCCAGTCTTAGGCTTTTCTTGGTTGGTAGGCTTCTGATGGCATCTTCTATTTCATCACTTGATATTGGTCTGTTTAAATTGTGTGTATCTTCCTGATTCAATCTGAGCAAATAGTATGACTTAAGACATTTGTTGGTGCCTTCAATATCTTCTATTTTATTGGAGTATAAGTTTTAAAAATAATTTCTAATTATCCTCTGTATTTTTATTGTGTCTGTTGTGATAGTACCTTTTTTATCATGTTATATGAGTTTTTTCTCTCCTTCTCTTCATTAGTGTAGCTAAGGGTCTGTCAATTTTATTTATTTTTTTTTCAAAGAACCAACTCTTTGCTTTGTCAATTTTTTCAATTGTTTCTTTGTTTCAATTTCATTGATTTCAGCTCTGATTTTAATTATTTCCTGTCTTCTACTGCTTTTGGTGTTGATTTGTTCTTTTTTTTTTCTAGGGCTTTGAGATGTAATGTTAAGTCATTTATTTGTTGGCTTTTTCTTCTTTTAAGGAATAAACTCCATGCAATGAACTTTCCTCTTAGAATTGCATTCATAGTGTTCCAGAGATTTCAATATGTTGTATCTGTGTTCTCATTCACCTCTAAAAATTTTTAATCTCCTCCTTTATGTTTTCTGCAACCCATTGTTCATTCAGTAGCATATTATTTAGTCTCCAGGTGATGGAGTAGTTCTTATTTCTCATTTTATCATTGATTTCTAATTTTATTCCATTATGATCTGATAGAATGCATGGTAGTATCTCTTTTTATATTTTTATATTTGCTAAGTTGTAAAATTTATGGTCTGTTTTAGAGAAGGATACATGTGCTGCTGAAAAGAAAGTGTATTCTCTCATTGAAGGTTGAAACATTCTACATATGTCAGTTAAGTCTAAGTTATTGATTGTATTATTGAGTTCTATAGTTTTTTGTTCAGCTTTTGTTTGTAAGATCTATCTAGTGATGAAAGAGGTGTGTTAAAGTCACCCAAAATTATTATGTTGTGGTCTATTTGACTCTTGAACTTGAGAAGAGTTTGCTTGATGAACATAGACGCTGCATTGTTTGGGGCATATACATTTATAATTGTTATGTCTTGTTGTCTTGTTGGTATATGGTTCCCTTGAGCAGTATGTAGTGTTCTTCTTTATCCTTTTTGATTGACTTTGGCTTGAAATCTACTTTATTTGATATGAGGATGGAAACCCCTGCTCGCTTCCACAGTCCATGTGAGTGGTATGATTTTTCCCAACCCTTCACCTTCCGTCTGTGGATGTCTTTCCCTATGAGGTGAGTCTCTTGGAGGCAGCATATTGTTGGGTTTTGGGGGGTTTGGTGGGTTTTGGGGATTGTTGTTGTTGTTGTTGTTATTGTTGTTGTTGTTTTGTTGTTTTTATCCAATCTGCTAGTCTATGCCTTTGGATTGGTGAGTTTAGGCCATTAACATTCAGGGTTATTATTGAGACATGATTTGCATTCCCAGCCATTTTTGTTTATTTTTGGTATTTAACATAACTTGGTTTCTCCTCTGATTAGATTTTCCTTTAGTATAATTCTTCCCTCTGCTAATTTCATCATTGTTTTTTATTTCCTCTTCATGGAATAATTTGCTGAGGATGTTCTGTAGCACAGGCTTTCTAGTTGTAAATTCTTTTAGCTTTTTTTTTTATCATGGAAGGTTTTTATTTCATCATCAAAGCTAAAGCTTAGTTTTGCTGGATATAAGATTCTTATATTTTCTTTCAGAGCTTCCATTTTCTTTCAGAGCTTTGTATATGTTTTTCCATGATCTCCTGGCTTTGTGGGTCTGGGTTGAAAAATCTGCTGAGATACCAAATGGTCTTCCCCTATATGTGATCTGCTTCCTCTCTCTTGTGGCTTTTAAGATTCTACCCTTATTCTGTATGCTAGGCATTTTCATTATAATTTGCCTTGGTGTAGATCTGTTTCAATTTTGTACATTTGGTGTCCTATAAACCTTTTGTATTTGGTTGTCCAATTCATTCTTCATGCTTGAGAAATTTTTCTGATATTATTTTATTGATGAGATTGTGCATTCCTTTGGTTTGAAACTCAGTGCCTTTCTCTATCCTAATAACTCTTAGATTTGGCCTTTTGATGCTATTCCATAATTCTTGGGTGTTCTGTTCATGGTTTCTTACTATCTTCACTGTGTGATCAACTTTAGTTTCCAGATTGTATACTTTGTCTTCATTATCTGATTTTATGTTCTTTCTTCCAAGTGATCTAGTTTGTTGGTTATGCTTTCTATTGAGTTTTTTATTATTATTATTTAATTTATTGTATCCATCATTTCAAGGATTTCTGTCTGGTTTGTTTTTCTTTTTTTTTTCAAATTCTTTATATCTTTCTCAAAGTAATCTTTGCTACCTGTATTTGCTCTCTTATCTCTTTGTTGGAGTGATAAATTTTTGCCTGTATTTGCTTTCATAGGTCATTCTTTAATTCACAGATCATTTTAATTATGGACCTTCTGAACTCTTTCTCTGATATTTCATCAATTTCGCTGTCCATGGGTTCCGTTATCGTATCCTGGTTTGTTTGGGGCACTTTCCTCTTTTGTTTTTTCATGTTGTCTCTATGTCTTCCTTTCTTGCAGTGTGGATCTTAGATATTACAGTTGCTATCCTATATTCTTGTGGTACCCATACAGATTGTCTGTACCTCACCTTGAGGATGGGCTTCCATACCCTTCCTGTGTTCCTCAATGTATGGCACTGCATCTAAAGGTGGTGGCAATAATAATCAAGATAACTCAAGATAATAGGTGAAGGGGTCCCAAGATGGAAGTAATGTCTTATAGATATATAGGGCTGAAAGGGTGGGCCTCACACTCTCTTTGGGATGCCTGCTCTGAGATGCAGCTGCTTCTAGGCCCTGTCTGTTGTCAAAAAGTTAGGGGCCACTACATGGGGAAGGCTATGGCAGTGACTGCAGTGTCCCAATATGGAAGTGGGTTAGGCTTAGGCTCCCAGGTGAGGGGGGGTAGTTTGCTCATTTGAAGAGGTGGTCCTCTGCCAGAGGCTGAGTTCTGGTAGGTGTCTGCCCCACCAGTGAAGGGGATGGACCCGGGCCTGGGTCCCGCATAGGCTGGTGTGGGTGGATCTCTAAATTAATTTTTATTCACTTTCTTTGTTAAGGGGTTGCATGTTTTAGTATTCTTCGGTGATGGATCTAAAGAATAGATGTACTTTGAAATTTTTAATTGAAATAAAATTAATAGTGCTAGAATAGCAATAAATTGTGTTGATTTATCTAGCTGTGGCATTTCATTTGTGGAGAGATTAATATCCTCAGTCTTTAACTTAAAAGTTTAATGATATTTAGCTTCACAATGACATTATAACTTGGATACTGATAAGTTTTCAAAGTGGAACTAGCCCAAGTGTGACAGTCATAAAGCTGTGATTTGGCCCAAATATTTCTCAACATTGTCCAATAGAACAGCATATGGATGTTGGGCTGGTGTGATTTAAATGTCCCAGAATTGTGTAATTTTAAGCCTAATGATGGAATAGCTCAGGATTATAACACATCTTCATATGAGATTAGTAAATAAATTGGTATTTTACAGATATTTATTAGTCTACTTTTCATTACTGTGACAAAATACCCAATTAAACCAATAAAGGAGGACTTATTTTGACTCTCAGTTTCAGAGATTTCACCCCAGGATTGACTGGCTTTGTTGTTTCTGAGCCTGTGGTAAGGTAGAACTTCATGGCAGAAGGGTGTGGCAAAGCAAGGCTGCTCACTTTATTAAATCCAGAAAGCAGATAGAAAGAGGAAGGGGCCAGGAACAAGATACAGTCTACAAATGCAAAACCCCAAGGACCCACTCTCTTCAACTAGGTCCCACTTCCTACAGTTTCTACCACTTCCCTACAGTTCATTCAACTCCTTCATAGTCCATATAGCTATGAATAAATCAGTAGATGACAGATTAATTCACTGATAAGGTTAGAACCTTAATGAACCATTCACTTCCCAAAATCCCCAATCCCAGAATATTGCTACATTGGGAACCAAGTCTTCAATCCATGAGTCTTTGGGGGACATTCCAGATCCAAGTTATAGGAAGATAGGATTACTCTTTCATCAACTTTGAATAGTTAAAATTTGGTGGCTCAAATCTATTGTGGAAATCAAAATTTAAGTCCACATAATCTGTATCCTCATAATTTAAGTATTATAGGGAAGTGTTATTAACTTCACCTCATTTGTATAGGATTCATAAAGATGATAAATAAATTAAGATTAAAATATTATTGGGTAAGATAGGTCATACTGTCTCTTCTTAAATATCCAAAGGACTCATCTGGATTAGTTTATATTGTTAATATTATTGTTAATATTGTTAATAATATTGTTAATATTAATGAAATAATATAAAGGACTAAAGAGACAATTAAGAATACAATTATTAGAGTAAGCATGAAATTGTAAGACTTTCTCTATCACAGGCAATGTTACATAAAGATATAAGGGATTTTGCCAGGTGCAGTGGTGCACGCCTATAATCCCAGCAGCCCAGGAGGCTGAGGCAGGAGGATCACAAGTTCAAAGGCAGCCTCAGTAAAAGCAAGGCACTAAACAATTCAGTGAGACTCTGTCCCTAAATAAAATAAAAAATAGGGCTGGGGATGTGGCTAAATGGTTGAGTACTCCTGAGTTCAATCCTTGGTGCCGAAAATAAAAAAATTTTTTTAAAAAGATGTAAAGGATTTTTAACCTAAAAATCACCTTTGACAAAATTGAATAATATTTTTACTAATACCACCTTGTTGAGAAAGTTATAATGGTTATGGGACTGACTCATAACCAGATATTTCCTGTTATTTGAAAGTTTTTTGTACATGGGTTCTAATGTGTGTAATACAGTGTTAGACAACCATAAAGTCACTTAAGATTTATAGTTAAAATTTATACTGTTTGAACTTTTTATTTTGCAGCAAAGACTTCTCAAATTATGAAACTTTTGAATATTATTGGTGCTGAGATAAATGAGCCCGCAGATGAGGCAGTGTTTCATGTTGTATACATTTTAGGATAACTGAAATGTGATTGTGGCAAGCTTGATAGAGGAAGGAAATTCAGAAAGAAGTTAACACCTACAAATACTATTGAAAAGTAAATCTGGCGTAAGTTGAGCCAAGCATATCATTTGAAAATAGTGGGAGTAAGTAAATAATCCTCCTACAATAATGAAGACTGACCCCTATATTGAATAAACATAGTGGAAATTGCTGCAACATCCTACTCATCATAGAGAAAATGTGATGAATCAGCTAGAACAATTCCTATTAGACCTTCAACATTAACCAGCTCATAATATAGTTGGTGATCATCTAATATTACTTCTGTGGATGGTTCTAGTCAGTTAAAAACTTTAACTCCTATGGGAACAGCAATAATTAGAGTAACTGACATAAATACACTTGGTTATCAAGATCTGTTCCTACTATAAATACCCAGTGGAGCCACACAATAAAACCTAGAAAGCCAATTGATATTATGGTTCACACCATACCTATATAACAAAATGGCTCTTTTTTTCTCCAGAATAATAGATTATAATATGTTAAAGTTTTCCCAACCTGAGTAAAATAAGAATATATATTTCTGGGTGACCAAATAAATTGGAATAGATATTAGTATAAAGTTGGATCTCCTCCTCCATCTGAGTTAAAAAAAAAAAACAAGGGCCTTAAGATTACAGTCTGTCAGTAATTTGGTGACAGAAGCAGCTGGTACTGGGAGGAAGACTAATAAGGGTACAGCTGTGAGTCATGCTGATCAGAAAAATTGTGGTGTCTGGTATTAATATATGGCTAGCGATCATAGGTTAAAAATTGTTGCCATAAAATTAATAGCTCTTACAATGGACAAAAAAACCCCTACTTAGTGCAATTAGAAAATGGTAAGCTCCAGAAAGATTCCTATATGTGCCAAATTTCCAACTAAAGGTGAATAAACCATTCATGCTGGTCCAGCAACAGCTTCTTCCTAAGAGGCAAACAGAAGTAAAAAGGAGGGTAGAAAAAATCAAAAGCTTAAACTGTTCATTCAGGAAAATTCTAGATTCAGGTTTCCAGGCATTGCTGAAACTAATGAGATATCAAACCCTCTAATTAAAACTGGTACAACCATGAAAAATGAATTAATAGGCAGTTGCAATAACATAAATTTGATTACCCAATAGGGCTTCTGGTTGACCTAATTCAGATCAGATTAAGAGATATAGGGCTGTTCCTACTATTCTGGCTCAAGCATCAAATAACAGGCATAATATGTCAATGACTCTGAGGTTCAGTGCAAATAATCAATGATTAATGAACACAGGTAGAAGAGTAAAATGGCCAAGTAAGCATTACATTGCCAATCTATAGACAGAGGTTGAGTCCTTTTTTTATCATGCCTCAAAATGAAAACTCAAATTCAAAGGAGCAGCTTCAATTCTGCTAGGACTTTTTTAGTGCAAAACACTAATGTTTTACTGTTCTTTGTTCATTATTTTATTGCACTTTTGTACTGTTTTTCTTTTTCCTCAGATGAGGAAGACCAATCTACTCCTGAACTTTCTCAAATGGTGCCAGAAGTTAAGTTAGCTGGGTCCACAGTAAATAGTACAGTGCAGCAAGGAAACCACCCATTCAGAGAGCAAAGAGAGATGCACGCACTGGAGACCAACATGTGAAAGGTCTTATATTACATGGACAACATATTGCATGTGGAGAGTATTAGTGTAGCAGTTGGAGGGATGGGAAAGACTATCCACAAGAAACAAGTTAGTGGATAGTTAGTTATTACATTAGGGAGAGAGAGTAAGACCTTCAAAGAAAGCACATCCAAGAAGAGAGACAAAAAAAAATCAAACAAAGCCAAATTTACAGGAATACAAAACTGCAAGAATACAGAGGCTGCAATAAGGTAACACAGATGACTAAATCAGAATGAAGGAACAAAGGCCAGTAAGAGGACTTAAGATGGCCCACATGAATCAAACTAACAACGACCACATTCAGAGGTAAGGAATCCAAGTCTTTGGGAGAGAAATGCACAACAGTGACCTCAGGAGATGCCCTTAACAAAGAACACTCTTGCCTTTGGCAAGAATTATTCACTACAAAAATCACTCAAAAAGAGCAACAGAGGCAAAAATGTTTACACAACAATTTTTAGAACGAATTTAGTCAACACAGCTAAGTGGTATTCAACTGAAATATCATTCTTAACTTATTTGCAGACATTGGAGTCAAAGTTTTCAATTCCAAACATAATGAAATATATATGTAATATGAAGAGCCAAAACCTGCCCTCTGCGTTTCTACCCAAATAATAAAATAGCAATTTCCTCATGCACCAGTTTAAATATGTAGCGGGTAGAAGAGGGATGATAATTTCTGCATCCCAAAATGGAAACATTCATCTTTTATTGAGGAAATGAATAAAGAGAATCGGTTTTAGTCAGCTTTTTCGCTGCTGTGACTAAAGGATGTGACCAGCACAACTGTAGAGAAGGAAAAATTTACTTGAGGGCTCACGGTTTCAGAGCTCTTAGTCCAGAGAAGGCTGGTTCCATTCCTTGGGGCTTGAGGTGAGGCTGAACATCAGGGCAGGAGTGTGGTGGAGGGAAGCATCTCACATCATGGTGATCAAGAAGCAGAGAGAGAGAGAGACTCCAACTCCAGATATGAAACACATACCCAATATCCACGCCCCCAATTAACCACTTCCTCTAGTCACACCCCACCTGCCTCTAGTTATCACTCTGATAATCCCATCAGGGATTAATTCGCTAATTGGGTTAAGGCTCTCACAATTCAATCATTTCTCTGAACCTTCTTGCATTGTCTCACACCTGAGCTTTTGCCAGTCACCTAATGTCCAAACCATAACAGGCTCAGAGATTGAACAAAAGAAATGCAGAAAAGCAGAAGAGGATTGATACATCAAGGAAAGGGTAGATGAGACATGGAAAAGCATCCCTGGCACATGTTTAAGAGTGGTCTCTAGGCAAAGAGAAGGAGCTTTAGGATAAAAAGGATGGAATTTAAAACCCCTATTAATGAGATCTTGGGGTGGATTCTGATCATGAACCACAAGGCTCAAAAGTCAGCCCTATTAAATGGTAGAGTATCAAATTAATTTTGTGGTCAAACAATAAACTTTGTATTCTATCCTCCTCCATGGTATCACATCAACTTTTCTCATTTAAAATACCCTCCTACTTGGAATTAATCACACTGACATAAAAAAATGAGGCTTTAATATAATAGAAGCATGAATAAAGTTTATGAAGAAAACAAAGTAAAATCTGACCTCGGAGATAAGCTAGACATCAAACTCCAGAAATGGTAATTCAGCATCAAAAACCTGTTTGTAACATTGACCCATCAGGGGCAGTGGTCTGGGGTAACATTGTGTACAGCAATCGTGTTTTCCAGACTGTCTCTTCTTGGCTATATTAACCTTATAAATGAGACACAATGAATAGGAAATTTCTGAAAGTCATTTTGACTTTACTTGGATCCACATAATTTCCACTCCACCTTATTAAGGGACCCTTAAAAAAAACATCTTAATGTAAATGGGAGGTGGAACATGAAGATGCAGGAGATCAGGGAGTGAAACAGAGATGGCAAGGAGTTACCTCTATTTTGGATCAAGTTGTTATTACAGAAGTTCTAATATAAAAGTTTCATCTAGTTGTTTTTAATGAAATGTGCTATGGGAATACCAATAAACTATGCTATTATCCTTTTTAAATGCCATGCTATTTATAAACTGTGTTGTGTGGCAATTTTTATGAAGAATTGCCTATATTCTAGACAATTATATAGAAATTGGTTCCAATTGATTTTCTAAATGAATTGTTAATAGACCCTCCCACATCTCCCTCATATTCACGTATATATCTTTCTTGGGCAGATAATAGTTGCAATGATTTTTCAATCCTGGATTTGCATCAAATGTACCTGCAAAACATTATTAAATATCAATACTAGATCTCCAACCCCAAATTCTGTCATTCTGTGGGATTTATGGGGAGTTACACATTACTGGGAATAGTTACACATTTTTCCATGGGAGATTGAAGCACTGCTTAGGACAAGAACCCCTGTTGTAATATCACCCTGAGAAGTCTGTAGCTACTATATGAATTAAATGCCACAGGGATCCAACTGGTTTAGCATTTTAGCACCATGAATGAATCAAAATGAATTGCAGATAACAATAATACTGAAATTATTTGAGAACTGGAAGGTGAGCTTAAATCCAGCCTTCACAAATCTCTTTAGATTTCCTTGATAATGAGATCTAAAATAAAAGACGCCATGGCAGCCTTTGGATCCATGCAACAAGTGTTAAGTTGGTAACCAGCCTTCCCAAAGCTGTTGCCAGAAGTATCAGTCACTAAGTATTTAAGGAATTTACTGGCTACGATGGACATGGAAAATACAATTGAGCCTCCCAGCCTCAGATTTTTGAAGAGATTGTACTTGTCTCATTTCTCTGAGAAGAATGAGAACATGTTCAAGTGCTGGTGTATTTTCTCTTTAAACATGGCATAAAAACACATGA
This sequence comes from Ictidomys tridecemlineatus, assembly GCF_052094955.1. Lineage (NCBI taxonomy): Eukaryota > Metazoa > Chordata > Mammalia > Rodentia > Sciuridae > Ictidomys > Ictidomys tridecemlineatus. The sequence continues at coordinate 117,275,690 of NC_135485.1, read as the reverse complement.
TCTTATTCTTTTGCCTTCTTTGTCTTTGAAAAACAGGAAATGAGAACCAAGTCTGTGGCTCAACTTTAGTAGCTCTGTAGAATGCTAGTTTATACTCTTTCTTCTCAATCTTGCATTATTTCATATTTTCCCTCACTCAGATTTTAATTAAAGTCTTTCTATTTTACTATATGAATACTGAAATCATATCTGAAAACTGCTTTATGGTAAGCAAATATCTTTTTAAATTATAAACCAAAGACAAATGGAAATATAGTAATAAGCCTTCCTAAGCTACTTTGATACTAAAGTAGCATAGAAATAAATTCTAGAATCAGAAGGTGGCATCATCACCTGCAGAGTTAACCTCAGTTGCAGTTCATGCTAAATTCCAAATTCCTCCAAACTGGGACCAAATGGTACACCTTACTTGATGACATGAAGGAGCATGGGAGATGAGGTGACTGTCACCTCATCACCCAGGTTTACACAGGACAGGCATCCAGATGACATACGTAATCAGAGAAAAACTGTTTAAGCCACCTTTCCTATTCCATGAGTAGTGGCTCTTATTAAAGGATGCAATGTTTTCACTGATCATTGGCTAGAAAGGAACCTGGTGTATTTTCTGAATCATTGGGCTTGTAGCAAAGCCAATCCAACTTTCTCTAAAAAATTCTTCAAAATCTATTCACAACAAAAATATCTCTCAGACTTTCTTTAATAACTCAATGTACATGGCAAGGAAAACAGAGATTTTCATTGTACTTCAGAAAGAAAATGTTCTCAAAGATTTCTAAGGAGAAATTACAGTGCAGTCTTGAATGATGCCTTTATTCTTTGTCGCCAGAAGACTGCAATTAGAAAAAGCCACAGGTTTTATTACCACCAATTATTAAAATAATACAGAAAGGGGCTGGGGTTGTGGCTCAGGGTTGAGTGCTCAACTAGCATGCATGAGGCACTGGGTTCGATCCTCAGAACCACATATATGTAAAATAAAGATATTGTGTCCACCTAAAACTAAGAAATAAAATAAACATTTAAAAAATAATACAGAAAATGTACACATCAAGGAATTATATAAACCCTCCAGAAACCTAGATAATTTCATCACCAACCCAAGGCTGTATGTTTCAAGGCTAAGTCTTCTGGATGAGAAGAGCGGTACCCTCTATCACTGTGAAGCTCTATCTTGGTGAGAGGTGTGATGGTAACCATAACATTTGCCCTCTGTCTTGCACCTTCTCCTCCTTTGAGGAAGTCATTGTTGGAGCTGATATCCCAACCATGTCCTACCTCCAGATCAGGGGCTAGACATTAGAATCATTTGGTGAGCTCTTAAAATTCCTGATGCAGGAGCTGGGGTTATGGCTCAGCGGTAGAGCGCTCATCTTCCAAGTGCAAGACCCTGGGTTCAATCCTCCACACCACATATAAATAAATAAAATAAAGTTATTGTGTCCAACTACAACTACAAAAAATAAATATTTTTAAAAATTTTCCGTTGCAAAAGCCAAACCCACATCAATTGGATATGAATTTCTGGAGAAAAGAACTGTGCATGAACTTTAAGTTCCCTGGTTGATTCCATGAAGTAGCTATATTTGATGCCCAGATTCATATAACAAAATCAGTTAATCCACATTTAAGTTATGTGTGATAAGAATCAAGAATCTCATTATATACTCAGTAAAATAATCCAAGCAAAATCAATCACTGGATTTAGAGATCACTTCTAGTAATGAGTATCCTCCTTTTTTTACTGATTTCTCCTCGTCCTGAAATTAACAACAGAATCCGAATTAGTATTTTAATGCTAAACTAAGGCAAGTTCTATAAAGATAGATTTTTTTAGAAAGTTTATACTCAGTTTAAATTCAGAGAGGCATCTGAGAATCAGTTACTATAAAATAAAAGGACCACAGATTGTACTTCAAAGATTTACTCCTAAAATAGTCAAGAAGAAGGCTCATTTAAAGACCCAGGATTTATTCAGAATAAAAATGCAATAAGCAAAGTTAAATGGTTCTTGAAAAATAATTTGAAAGAAGAAGCAGTCATTGTTTTCCTTAAGAAAATTGGTATTTTATGCCAAATGTTTTCTCTGATATAAGGGGGATGACTCAAAGTGGGGTAGGGAAGGAGAGCATGGGAGGAAGATTACCTCTAGATAGGGAATAGGGGTGGGAGGGAAAGGAAGGGAAAAGGGATAAAGGATGGTGGAAGGAGACGATCATATTATACAAAATACATGTTTGAAGATGTGAATTTGGTGTCAATATACCTTATATACAGAGATGTGATAAATTGTGCTATAAAGGTGTATTAAGAGTTGTAATGCAAAAAAAAGAGAGAGAGCTCATGTATAATGGCATAATTTGGCATGAACATAATTTATATACAGAGTTACGAAAAATTGTGCTGTGAATGGATAATTATGAATGTCATGCATTCCGCTATTGTCATGTATGTAAGAAATAAATTTGAAAAAGAAAGAAAATTGGTATTTTAGAAAGGAAAAAAAATAAGGTAATGGACATCAAACTTCATCTACCATCCATAGACCAGATTCAGACAAGAGTTTGCCTTCTCTATGTATGATTTTTTTTCATAATGTACTGCACTTACTAATTCATTTGGAAGATAGATAATGTTATAAGTACCATATATACAATATTTCTGAAGACCTACTTTTAGAAGTAAGCTCTTTTTTGTACAATGTGTCAACATTATCTACATTTTCAGGTGGAAAATTGAGATACAAAATCATTAAATGACTCATTTAAAGTCATCCAAAAAAATCAATCAATGGGACAAGGAGAAATTAAGTCAAATTTTAATTTTGATATCAGTATCCCACAATCCCAGTGGTTTGCACCATAACACCTTTTTCCATGAATGTGTCTCAATTTATACAAATTATACTTCAAGATTCTTGATGGAGTTTCAGGTAGCTAATAAGAAGAAAAACACCCGTATCTCTTTTAAAGCTCAGATGTTTGAGATTTCCAAACAAATGGTGGGATTTAGTCTTTTGACATCAGTGAATGGAAACATTCATCCCTGGTGGGGAAGAAGACTCTAACATCCAAGAAACAAAACAAACTTTTCACGAACAATTCATATTTATGGGAAGATACACATGCAGTGTTCCAAAGTCTGCCTTTTTGAGCCATCTGCTGTGTCTGTCTTCAGACCAGTTGCATAAGCCAGTGTCTGGCCTTTCCCAAAACTGCCCATTTTGTATTCATGAATCATATTGGTGACTTCGTCAAGTGGTTAGCAACTCTGAGCTTGCCTTTAAAATTGGAGTTTTCTGACACGGCAAGGGAAATGAGTACTAATTCTATAGGAAAAAATGAACTGCTTGTTTTCAAAAAATATTGGCCTCACACTGGAATTTCTGTAGTAATTTCAAGTTTCCTTTCTATTTATAGCAGAGATACATTTTCAGATTATTGCAAAGTAAACACAATAATACTATTTAAAAGATGGGCACATATATATATATATATATATATATATATATATATCTGGAACACCTGTTCATAGATAATTAAGTTGATATCTGGTACCAACAAGTCCAGCATTTGGTATTTATTTTATGACATAATTCCCAAGTGAGATTTCCAGCTACCAGTATTATAGCATTAATCTTTAGAATATGGCACTCAGAAGTCACTGTCCCAAAAGAATTAACCTTCCCCTTTATTTAGATAATCTAATCAGCATACCTTAATGCCATGCCTTTCCTTACTTAGCCTGGGAAATATCACCCAATATCCAAATATCATCCTTCTCTTTTCCTTAGATGAGGAATTATATCCATATCTGACTTGTGTATGGACCCACCACTTGCTATTACTCTTATACTCTTCCTGGCCTCTATATTCTTGTTCTGACAAACCTTATTCTCTTTTTTTTTATTGTTGTTGTTGTTATTTTGGTTTTTTGTTTGTTTGTTTTGTCGGTATGAATTGCACCACCACCTCATGATCTCTCTGCCAACTCTTTAGGAGCCTTTCCATGACTACGTAGTCACTAGTGAACCATTGATTCTGATGTCACCTTGACCCTCTGAATATTTAAAACTTACTTTTCTCATATTGCAAAGTTAACTTACTTTGCTTTCTTCAACGTGTGACCTCAGGCTTCCCTTTCAACGCCTCAGCCACCACTTCTCTGCATATCTATGCCATTTTGTCCCAACTTTTTTCATTGCAATCCAACACTCAGGACTAATAGCTGTCTGTGAAAACATATATTATGCACAAGCTGGGAACTGTGCACATTTCTGAGACAAGAAGATGATGCTCCTAAAAAAAAAAAAAAAAAACAATAAATGATCTTAATTTCACATGGACATGTGAATATCTGTGAATTAAGTGATTAAATGAGCAATTCACTGAGAGACAACTTTTTAAAAATAAATAAATAAAAACCCAGAAAGGGAAAACAACGTGTCAAAGACAGCAGATGGTCAAATAATACAGTGTGTATAAAAACGTTTGGGTAAAACCCAATGTGCTAAGTGAAGTGGGCAGAAAAGGCCAAACAAAATACATGAGGAATTTTGGTAAACAAAACAAGATGTTGGTTTTTCAAAGAATCATCTCATTGAAAACGAGGGGCATCCAAACAGTAGCATTCTCAAACATAGAGTTACTTGATTCTTTTTTGCAAATCATTTTTATTAACATCAGAATTTTTCCCATATGTAATTTTTTATTAATGATGTGAAACCCTGGCATTTTTATTGGCACTCTCCTCACCATGACTTTCTGTAATTGGTTTCACATGTGACTCTTGCACTCTTGCATGATTACTAAGTAAAATAAAAAGACCTGAAGGATAGCAGCAGTGCATCATGTTTTATCTTTGCAATCTTAATACATATGCGTGCGTGCGTGCGCGCACACACACACATGCACATAAATTCTTTCTAATGTCCCTCTGGGAATAATAACTTCATCTGAGTTCATATGTTTTGTGGGAGCAGAGGGAGGTTATGGAATAACTATGTAAGGAAGCATCAGATGTCTTTGTTCTTGTCTTGTAAAAAAAAAAAAATTTACAGGACACATTCCTAAGAATGTGGAGCAGCATTAGATGAAAGTTGAAGAGCAAACTGGAGAAAGGGTAGTTTTCAGAAGGAGTTACTCATAGAATCTTTTGAGCAAGGCTCTCTGACAGTAGTTGAGTCGAAAGTTTCCCAATAGTAATGTAACAACAAAAGCATCTTCCCTGTCAAGAACACATGGTATAAATTTAAACAAGCCTCGGTTTGAATCCCTTAAATGCCATCTAACTTAATTCACTTAAATGTCATCTAATTCTGTGACTTTAAGCAAGCCATTTGATTTCTCTAAGCCCTCATTTGTTCATCTGAGAAATAAAGAGAATCATACCTTCCTTGTAACTACTTGTTCAGTGCAGAGCACTCAGGTCCAGATTTGGCAGAGGATGTGTTCACTTACACTAATAACCTTGTATTTGGAAAAATTTTCCTTGGTTTCTCACCGGTTTCCCATTAGTTCTCATATAACCTCATTGCCCAGGCATCTGTGAGATTCTGGAAGGAGCCCACTGAACTATAAGCTCTCTGGACATCAGTACAGTCTGTTTGCCCATCTCTTAACCACTTGAATATAATTGAGTTCAGTGTGCAGAGTCAGGACAGTCTCCATTAACTAACTGCTGTTATGGTTTTTATCTTTAATGTCCCCAAAAGGTTTATATGCTACAGGTTTGATACTCAGGCTGTGTTGCTATTGGAAGATGTCAGAACCTTTAGAAGGTAGACTTCAGGAAGGAAGTAGGCATGCAGTTGAAGATCTATTATGAACCCAACCCTTTCTCTCTTTGCTTCCTTACTTCCATGAGATAAGCAATTTTGTTCTACTACATGCTCCCCCATCATGATTTTCTGCCTCACCCATATACCCAAAACAATAAGATGAACAAGCTATGGACTAAAACCTTTGAAACCAGAACCAAAATAAATCCTTCCTCCTTCAAGTTGACACTTCTCAGATATTTTGTTACAGTAACAGAAAGCTGACTAACAGAATTGTGCAAACATCAATGTATGTTTCTGCAATGTTTGAGGCATGTCTAGTCACTTGGTAGGTCCTTCAAGAGTTACAAAAAAAATCTTAGCTAATTACAAAGAAGAAGGAAAAAAGAGGCTTCATCTAGCTTCTATTCTTTTGGCCATTGCTGTCCATTGAGCTCCACAAAGACAATGCTGGGGCAAGTAAGAGCTCATTGGGCACTGGGCAGCTCTGTGTACCTTTAGATAGCTGTATTCTGGTGGTATTTTCAATAGCCATTAACCTTGCCTGCTATAGTATGAGGGTTGGCATGGAAATTTTTAGCAGGTCTTTATTGGTACATAGTACAGATTAATTATATATGGAAATGTTAGTTTATTCATCTTCAGTTGTGTCTGATGTGGCTTAAAACAAAATAACCGCTCTGTGAACTGAACATCACTCTGTAATTGGAAGAAAAAAAATCTTTTTGCAGCTGTGTTGTTGACTTTCAGAATGCTTCTAAGTAAATAGAATTTTTATTAAAAAGGAGAAAGACCTTGACTAGAGATTGAAATTGAATTCATGAAACAAACTAAGGCAAACAGCATGATCATGATAAGAAAGAAAGGTACAGGTAGAAAAGAGAATATCAGATTTTTTTTAAAAAAAGTTAGCCAGGTAATATGACTCAGTGAGGGGTTGGATAGCAACTGGGAACTGAGAGAAAGTTACACAAAGAGGGCAGTTTCCTGAGTTGTGTAGTGTATCTTATTTCCTCCTTATGCCTCAAGTTAAGGTGTGTCTTCTGGTAGCTCTCCAAGTTATATAGACAAGGATATGGGCTTAGATAACTTTAAAAGGAGTGGAATTTTGTTCTCTATCCATCTTAGGTTCATTGGCTGGGTCCCAGTAAATTGGACAGATTAACACGAGAAGTTTATTAATATAATACCTATCACACATATGAAAACTCAGTGATGAGTGACTCCTAGGGGTGGTTAGAACTTACACTTGTGTAGCAACTAAGCGAAGAACAATAAATTTGTAGAGAAATGACAAGACAAAGGAAAAGTGTTTCCGATTCCCAACAGTGTCAAACTACAAACTAGGAAAGCAAACATGTGGAGGAACATGAGAGAGTTAGGTTAGCTCATGTAGGTCCTTCTCAACAACTACTTTCTGTCCTTTCCATGGTCATGAAACTTGCCCAGGAGAGGTGATTTATGTGGTCTTCATTTCTGAGAAGTTTCTGCTTTAATTGGATAAGGGAACTTCAGAAAGGCATCTTTCCACTTCTGTAGATTCTTATTTGCCTCCAGCTCAAAATACTCTGTCTGCCAAAGTAGCACATTTTGGAATGGCACATTTTTATCCTCTACAACTTCCTAAAGCAGGAAAACCATGTTCGTTATTTGCACTAACATAAGCAGTAGGATGTCAACTCCAGAATTTTTCATGGATTATCTTTTTCTCAGCCTAATCAGTCCACCATAATATATGAAACACATGTATTCTGTATAACTCTCCTGAGCATGGGTCAACTATGTGACTCTGAGAGATAAATTTGTTTCAGTTAGATCTATAACACTAGAAGCACAACAGTTGCAGGTGGAAGAACAAAAATTAGAAATGGGAAAGTTTTTCCAAAAAGCAGAGCCTTGGTCCAGTAAAGGGCCGCACTTCCAGGTCATTGGGAATCAAGTCTAGAGATTCTGCGAACTCCACAAACACCATGCTGCAGGGGACACTAACCTCCCTGGGAGTGTAATGAGGCACAAAGAGTCTTTTCTGCAGTTATCACCATGCCATCACTTCTTTAGGAGTCCAACATCATTTTATAAATATTTTCCTATGTGAACCAAAATTGCAAATATAACAAGCTATCTTTATAAACTGGTGCCTTATTTCTTAATATTTTGTTGTTTTCTATGGAAAGACAGTTTATCCACTATAACTTGTTATTTTCATATATAAATATTGCCTTCATACACATCTTTGACACCTAAAGACTAAATTTTAACATTTATCTTCAGGAAAGCATTTGTATTTCCCTTCTGGCTTCTGTAGCATATTACTGTGTGTTCAAAGCACCTATGGAGATGAGAGGAAGGACATTTGAAAACATCTACAACTTTATCATTGTAGATAAGAGGAAAATATCCAAAGGACCTATTCAAAGAGAGTGACAAAATTATCAAAATAGAAAATCATTTGCATGTACCCACAACCTTGGGCTTCTAGCACCCAACTGCTTTGTGGATGTTGTGATTCAAAAGAGACCTGGATGAATATGTCAATGGCTATCACTGAACATGAGATCTAGTTCAGCAGATGAGGTGCATTTTCTGTACCACATCCCCAGTTGCTCATGTGTGAAAAGTTCACATTTTCTAATTCCCCATTTAATTCAGTGCTATGGGAAGAGATTATTCTTGCCTTGCTCCATTCAATCATTTCTAAGCCACTGGTTTGTCACTTTCCTTCCAATTATCATCATTTGAATTTGAAATTTATTATTCTTTTTTACTTATATATAACAGCAGAATGCATTACAATTCTTATTACACATATAGAGCACAATTTTTCATATCTCCGGTTGTATACAAAGTTTATTCACACCAATTCATGTCTTCATGTACTTTGGATAATAATGATCATCACATTCCACCATCATTAATAACCCCCTGTCCCTTATCTTCCCCTCCAAGCCCTCTACCCTATCTAGAGTTCATCTATTCCTCCCATGCTCCCTCTCCCTATCCCACTATGAGTCAGCCTCCTTATATCAAAGAAAACATTCAGCATTTGGTTTTTTGGAATTGGCTAACTTCACTTAGCATTAACTTCTCCAACTCCATCTATTTACCTGTAAGCACCATGATTTTATTCACTTTTATTGCTGAGTAAAATTCCATTGTGTATATATGCCACATTTTATATCCATTCATCTATTGAAGGGCATCTAGGTTGGCTCCACAGTTTAGCTATTGTGAATTGTGCTGCTATAAACATTGATGTGGCTGTGTCCCTGTAGTATCCTGTTTTTAAGTCGTTTGTGTATAGACCGAGGAGAGGGATAGCTGGGTAAAATGGTGGTTCCATTCCCAATATTTCAAGAAATCTCCATGCTGCTTTCTATATTGGCTGCACCAATTTGCAGTCTCACCAGCAGTGTATAAGTATGCCTTTTGGGGGGAAAAGGATGAGGGGCATCCTCGCCAACACTTGTTGTTGTTTGTCTACATAATAGCTGCCATTCTAACTGGAGTGAAATGAAATCTTGGGGCAGTTTTGATTTGCATTCCTCTAATTGCTAGAGATGATGAACATTTTTTCATATATTTGTTGATTGATTGTATATCATCTTCTGAGAAGTGTCTGTTCAGATCCTTGGCCCATTCATTGATTGGGTTGTTTGGGTTTGTTTGAGGGTTTTTGTTGTTGTTGTTTGTTTGTATTTTGTTGATGTTGTTGTTGTTTTGTGGGATTTTTGTTTTGGTGCTTAGCTTTTTGAGTTCTTTATATACCTAGTGATTAGTGCTCTATCTGATATGTGAGGGGTAAAGATTTGCTCCCAAGGTGTAGGGTTTCTGTTGACCTCACAGATTGTTTCTTTTGCTGAGAAAAAAAATTTTTAGTTTGATTCTATCCCTTTTATTGATTCTTGATTTTAATTCTTGTGCCAAGGGAGTCTTATTAAGGAAGTTGGGGCTTAAGCCCACATGATGAGATTAGGGCCTACTTTTTTTCTATTAGACACAGGATCTCTGGTCTTATTCCTAGTATATCAGTGACAAATCCTCAGAAAAGGAAATGAGGAAAACTACACCATTTACAATAGCCTTAAAAAATAAAATACTTGGGAATCAACTTAATTAAATAGGTGAATGATCTATATAATGAAAATTACATAACCCTAAAGAAAGAAATCAAAGAAGACCTTAGAAGATGGAAAGATCTACCTTGCTCTTGGATAGGCAGGATTAATATTATCAAAATGACCATACTTCCAAAAGCACTATACAGATTTAATGCAATTTTGATCAAAATCCCAATGACATTTCTCATAGAAACAGAAAAAAAGCAATCATGAAATTCATCTGGAAAAATAAGAGGCCCAGAATAGCTAAAGCAATTCTTAGCAGGAAGAATGAAGTAGATGGCATCACTGTACCAGACCTTAAACTATACTACAGAGCAACAGTAACAAAAACAGCATGGTATTGGCACCAAAACAGACTGGTAGACCAATGGTACAAAATAGAGGACACACAGACTAACCCACAAAACTACAATTATCTTATATTAGACAAAGGTGCCAAGAACATGTACTGGAGAAAAGATAGCCTCTTCAACAAATGGTGATGGAAAAACTGGAAATCCATATTCAACAAAATGAAATTAAACCCCTGTCTCTCACCATGCAAAAACTCAACTCAAAATTTACTATTCTCACTAAATTCCCCACTGAACTATTTCAAACTTTTGGGATAACTTAACTACTGACTGGACTTTTTCTTGTTCTGCTCATCCCTAATAATCATTTCCCCCACTTATTTAAGCATTTATTTATTTATTTATTCATCTATTCATCAATGCACCAATTATTTATTTTCTAGACCATGGCCAGTATGTCTAGAACTGCCATACAAGTCACAAACTCAGTGACTTAAACAACAGAAAACTATTTTCTCAGAGTTCTGAAAGCTAGAAGCATAAAATAAGGTTTCACATAATTTCTTTCTGAGGACTATGAAGGAAGAATATGTTCTGGGTCTCTCTCCTTGATGTATAAATGATCCTCTTACCCTTATACTCCTTCAAATCATCTTCCCTCTGCATTTGTGCCCAAATCTACCTTTTTTATAACTACACCAGCCTTACTGGTTTAGGGGCCCATGCTACTCTGACTCCATCTTAACTAATCATATTATAATGACATAATTCTAAATATAGTCACATACCAAGGCCCTGGGAGTTACGACTTCAACATATGAATCTGAAGAGGGGCGACAGATTAATCCCCTTCTTAGCCACTAAAAGAATTTTCAGTATGCACAGAACACACTTTTCTAAACTATTGTTAAAAATAGTTAATTGAGAGGACATAAGATTGAGGGGGCATTAGCACCTGAGCTGCTACTAAGCAAAACAAGACCCAGTTCAGAGAAGGGATGTTAGTCAATACTAAAGCACCTGCCCAGAAAGCTTGAGGCTTTGAATGTGAATCACACTGGGATTTTAAAAAATGAACAATCATATCCTAGAAAAATAAAACTTAAGTTCTTACTATCAGAAAGCACCAAACTAACCTCTAACTAAGGATTTTAAAACTAGTTTGAATCTCACTAATTTCTTTCCTTTGCTTCTAATCATTTTATAAAAACCTTCCTATCCCCTCATCTCTCCTTCATTGGAACCCAAAACATCCTAGGGTCTGGATTTGTCCAATTCATGAATCACCATCTGCTAAAAAAGAAAAAGGAAAAGAAAGAAGGAAAAAAGTCCTCAAAATTTTAAGGTGTCTGAATCTACCTTTTACCACTGTGTAAAGAGTCATTATATGACGTGGCCATCACACCATCATATATTTCTGACTTACTCTTTTAAATTCATAACTGAGGAAATTTCTGTTTAAGAAATTAAATGGCAGGTGTTTGGATATGCTTAATTAGGAGAATCATTCAAAGGTCCAGAGCTCACTAATGTATAAACCAAATTGTCAGATGAACATTTTTAAGATTTTCATCTCTATTCAATTTTGTTTTGTCTTTTCTGATAAAATACTTTAGTATATTTGTAGTTGGAACCATCTTGATGAAAACTGTGGATTGGATAAATATTCCCCAAAAGCCCATGTGATGAAGGCTCTGTTCCCTATGTGGCACCAGTGGAAAGTAGTGGTACCTTGAAGAGATGGGACCTCCTCAGAGGTCTTCAGGTCACTGGAGATTGCCTTTGAGGAAAAACTTTGTTCCTGGCAATGAGCCAAGTGGTTTTTATTCTATCTCATGCCCCTTTAAGGAAGTGCTACCTCACACAAGGCCTAGAGCAATGAGGTCAACTTATCACAGACTAAAATTTCCAAAACTGTAAGCCAAAATAATCCATCTTTCATCATAAATTGATTTTCTCAGATATTTGCTATTATGTTTATCACCTTTTCAGCACTGTAACCAAATACCTAGAAAAAAAACTTAGAGGAGGAAAGGTTTATTTTGACTCATAGGTTAGGAGGTTTTAGTCTATTGTCAGGCAGCTACATTGCTGTGGATCTGAGGTAAAGCAAAAAATCATGGCAGAAGGGTGTAGTGGAGGAAAGCTCTTGATCATGACAGACAGGAAGCAGAGATATGGTGAGAGAATAAGGGGGCAGGGGCCTGGGACAAGACATAATCCCCAAGAACATTTCCCCAGTGAGTTGCTTCTTCCAATCATACCCTTCCTGCCTATAGGAGTTCCCACCTCCTCCCAGTAGTCCATCTAAGTTATTAATCCATAAGTGGATTAATCCACTCATGAGGTTAGAGCCCTCATGATCCAACTGACTCCCAAAGCCCACCTCTGTACATTGCTGCCTAAGGGAATATGCTTTCAACACATGAACTTTTGGCAAGACATTATACATCCAAACCATAACATTCTGCTTCTGTCCCCCAAAATCTCATACCCATCTCACAATGCAAAATATATGCAGTCCATCTCCAAGAGTACCTATAGTCTTAGCAGTTCCGGCCTTGCTCAAAAGTCCAAGTCTGAACTTTTCTCTGAGACTCAAGACACACTCTTAGCTGTGATACCCTATAAAAATTAATAATAAAGTTATGTAATGCCAACATATAATGGCACAGAGTAAACATTCCAATTCCAAAAGGAAAGAACAGAAGCTTAGAAAGAAGGGATGATACCAAAGAAAAATAAAACCCAAAGGTTTTAAATTCTATACCTACATGTCCAGCATCTGGGGCACATGGTGGCAAGTCATGGGCCCTAAAGGGCTGGAGCAACTGCACCCCCATGGCCTTATGGTTGTAGCCTACATGCTTCTTTCTTGGGCTGGTTCTGTTCACTGCCTGCAGTTTTCAGAGGTTTCAGTCCATGTTTGACCAACTCATTTGTTCTGGGCTTACGGTAAGATAGAACATCATAGCATGGTATGGTGGAGGAATGCTTCTAAACTTGTAACAGCTAGAAAGTAGGGAGGAGAAATGACTAGAGACAAGACACAATCCCAAGGGCATGCCTCAATTGACCTACTTCCTCCAACAGAGCCCCATGTGCCTATAGTTTTTTATCTCCTCTGAGTAGTCCATTCAAATTATTAATCCCTAAGTAGATTAATCCATTGATGAAGTTGGAATCCTCATCATCCAATATTTTCCAAAATCCCACCTCTGTACACTGGAGACTATGCTTTCAACACAAGAGCTTTTGGGGGGAACGTTTCAAATTTAAACCATAACAGTTACAGAGACAGAAAACTAACATGCACAATAAATTTTAAAACACATCATACACTGGGCATGGTGACACACACCTGTGATCCCAGTGGCTCAGGAGGCTGAGGCAGGAGGAGAACAAGTTCAAAGCCAGCCTCAACAACTTGGTGAGGCCCTGAGCAACTTAAAGAGACACTGTCTCAAAATAAAAATAAAAATAAATAAAGGACTGAGAGTATGGTTCAGTGGTTAAGTGCCCCTGGTTTCAATCCCTAGTAGCAAAAAATAAATAAATAAAACATATCATAATTATTACAGAAAAGTCCTGAGAAACCAGGAGGCCCCAGAGGCATGATAAGTAGAAAGTGGGAGAGAGCACATACTTGACAAAAACAAGAGATTGAGTGAAAATATTTTTGCAGTTAATAAAAGATAAAATTCCATTCATTAATAAAATTCAGGATTATAGGTATTTTTTTAAAAAAATGAGGCATTTGTTTGTTTTATCAAAATACATCTTGGAATATGATTTAATTACTAAAAATGTGGAAAGAACTGCCAAAGGAACACTAAACATCACATTCATTCATTTGATTAACACTCAAATCTATATCAAGTCTCCACTACGTTTCAGATTTTTTGTAATATACCAGTCATACAACATTGAATAGTGTAGATACCATTTAATTAATTTATAGAACAAGCCAGCAGAAAAACATCATGCAACAAAGTGAGATACTATTTTGGATAGGAAAAATTCAGGATGATGTGGGAATTCTTAGCAAGAGCATCTTACCTCGTATATTAGACTCTTTTCTGTCTTCCAATGAAAATCTGCCTGAAAGATAAGTAGGGATTCGTCAGAGCCAATGGAGAGGAAAAAGTGTCCAGATAAAGGTGAAGAGAGCCAAAGAAAGACACTGGCACACTGATAGAATAATTGAGATGATGGCTTCCATTATACTGGGGGCAGTAAGGATTAGGAAATGAAACAGATTCTGAGAAATGTTTATAAGATAGATTTGAGGGCACTTAATAATCAGGAAAGTGAGGAAGATAAAGTAGTCGAGAGTAATTCCCAGATCCCAGGTGAAGGAGTTCAGAGACTGTCACCCCAAAATATGGCACTCTGGCGTGCAGATTACTTTAAATCAAAGGAATTTAGAGAGCTGCAGATGCTGGAAGAGGCTTCACTCTGGTATCGCCTTGTCTTCTTAAAGTCTGGACCCTGCCAAGGAAACAAACTGCCTGTGGCCCCCTGCCTGAGTTTTCATTAACTAAATTCCCATCACAGGAACAAACACAGAAGTTCAACAGCACACCTGAACAGACTTGTCATGCACCATTGTCTTCTCTTTCATTCTCATCCACTACTCCAAAGAGAATCATTTACAATCTCTTCCATGGCCCAAGAACTTTGTCTATGTCCATTGTATGTTTGTTGAGCCCAGGGCATTCCCCTAAAAACCATTTACTATCTTTCTACATTTAAATTGTCTATCTTCTCCTCCATGAAAAAGATATGTTTCTGAATCATGTTCGCGCTTGCCTGTACACACGTAATAAATTTGGGTATCTTATTTCCTATTTAGTCTATGCAGTGTCAGATCACTCCAGAAAACCTTCAGAGGGAAAAAAAGGAAGTCTTCTCATTGCCCCTACCTTGGTGGAGCAAAAAGATGATGATTCCACTGGCTGAGGTAGGGGTTGCATGAGGAAGAGTGAATTCTGGAGGAAAGGTATGTTCCTTCGCAGCTGTGTTCATCCAGATTTAGGATGTTGGAGAGAATGCAGGATGATCTATTTGGTAGGCAAGTATGGAGCTCAAAAGATTGCTCTTTGCTGGAGATGCTGATTCAGGACTTATCAGCAAATGAAAATAAGATATTGATGAGATTTCTCTGAGGGTCTATAAAAGTAAGATGAGATAAGACTTATGAGAATAATTGGAGAATAAAGGACATTTAATCAGTTTTGAAACATTTGCATTTTAAAGAGGTGCAGGTTGAGATGAGTTTGGGGTTGAAAATGAGTTCTGTTTTACATCTATCATGGTAGAAAGCCAGTAGATCATGTCTAGAATTAATAAATCAATTAAGAATGATACGTGCATATTATCTAGTGATAGACTGAAACTGCTAGAAGAAACGGTTTAAAAATAGCTTTTTCTGGGGTAGAAGTAGAGAATTAAAAGAGGTATGACTAACAGTTTTTCATGATGAGCACTTAGCTACTCTGATTATCAACTATCCACTGAAGATAAAATGAACCCATTCAAGGACAAAAACAATACATTTATTTGGATTGCAATCTTGGGAAAACACAGATTCAAGAGTCGTTAAATTGTGCTGTGAGATTTTACAAAATGATCTCTGTATTTATAGCTTGAAACGATAAGGGGATTGGAAATCATACTACTTTTAGCCAGGAACTGTGACTGACGCTGACAATAGTTCAGCTATCTTCTAAGACACAATTTGGGTATTGTCTTGATCTCTGGACAATTTGGGGAAAAGGGTCCATTGTACAGAAGGTCATCAGAGGGCAACAGTGTTTCAAAGGTTAAATTGTCATGTGGCAGTGGAAGTGTCTACTGCCCAATTCAAAGGTTCAGTTACAGATGGTCTGAGGTCTAACAATGGCCTCCAGAACATTTTTAAGTGCCCTAAACCAATGCCTCTCCATTTTTATTTTCATCGCTGACACACCATGCATGTTTTATCCTTTATAATTAGACATTCATTTAAAGAACAATGAGACTTGCAACCACTTATGTTGCCAACAGAATTTGTCTAGTCATTTCTTTTTCAGCAGCAAACATGTATTTTTACACACACACACACACACACACACACACACACACACATGCACACACGTACATGCAACACCACTGTCACCATCACCATCCCCTATAACAACACACTCTTAAGAGCTGGTGCCATTTGCTCTTTGACTTAACTTTAATCCCCATGCTCTCTGCTACTTCAGACTGTGAACCTGCTCCTGATATTCTGTTTTGTGTAGACCCTCAGTTTTTTCCCTATTTCAGTCATCCTCTATTCTGCCAACCACTCCACATTCTTGGTCTGCCCCCAATCCTTGCATTCTGTTAACGTCACAATATAGGTCACATTGTGACTTGTTGACTTATTCATGTCGGAATCACACATTCTTTAAAGTCCATAACAGATAGCAAATCCTCAGAATTTTCTCCTCTGTGCTCCACAAAACTTTGCTTACTATCTGTAATAACAAAAGTCACCAGGTCCTGTTTAAAATTTAATTTTCTATCAGAATTTATTATTGAAATATTGTGTGTATATACATTTTTGAAGACTCTGTATTTTAAATTCTTTGAATGCCAAGAAAGATTGCAGAAACTAGCTAGGCAGCAGTCCAAATCAACTCACAACACAGAAAGGAAGCAGCCAAGGAAAAGCAGAAATGAGAGAACTTTATTATAGGTACATACCTGGATTTGAGAAACAGCAGACATGAAATTCAACAGGTTCCTATAAGGATACATAGAATGAGGCCTGGCTCAGAAGTGACTGTAGTAAATAGAGCACAGTCGTATTACTTAAAGTGGGACTGATATTGGGGTCAGCAGAGGGCACACACTGAATTAAAATGTCATTATCTGGATATTCACCCAACCCAGAGCTCATAAGAAAAAAAAAGTTCATAAAATAGCCCTTCACTTAAAAGAATTCAGAACTATACCAATAGGTAGGTAGACATAAAAACAATATGAAAACACAAGAGAACAAACCATCCCAAACAATCCAAAATGCTTCAACTACAGACTTCCTTGACACCACAGTGGAAAAATGTCAGAGAAGGAATTTAGAAAGTTCAGAGTTAAACTGTTCTATAAGCTAAAAAGATGATGTAAGGAGTAAAATCAGAGAGAAAAGCAGGAAGTGAAAAATCACTTCAATGAAGAGATAGAGATTCTGAAAAGACCAAAACTTAAATCCTCAGAATGAAGGTAACAATAAACAAAATTAAAAATCCAATGGAGGGGCTGGAGTTTTGGCTTAGTGGTAGAGCACTTGCCTAGCATGTGTGAAGCCCTGGGTTTTATCTCAGCACCACATAAAAATAATTAAATAAAATACAGATCAATTGACAACTAAAGAAAACATTTTTAAAAAATCCAATAGAAAGCATCATCAAGAGACTAGACTACTGGGAAGATAGATTTTCAGGCCTCAAATACAAAGTATCTTAAAATGCAATTAAGTATAAAGAAAGATATTAAGAGACCATAATGAAGATATTCAAGAAATATGGTATAATATCAAGATATCAAACTTAAGAATCACTGGGGTAGAGGAAGGCTCTGACATGCAGGATATCCATCAATGACTGAATTCAATCATTTCTTCTCAGCAGCACATGGAACATTTTCTAAAATAGACCATATAGACCATATTTTAGAACACAAAGCAAATCTTAGCAAATACAAAAAAAAATACTTTGAATTCTATCAGATCATAATGGAATGAAATTAGAGGTAAATGATCAGATAAAAATAGAAATCACTATCAAACTAAAAAAAAACTTCTTCACAACAAAGCAATCAAGAACTTGAAGAAAGAAAGAGCTGCAAAATGGGAGAAAATTTTTGCTATCTTCACCTCAGATAGAGCATTCATCTCCAGGATGTATAAAAAACTCAAAAAAAAATTAACACCAAAAAAAAAACCAAATAACCCAAACAATAGATGGACAAAAGAACTGAACAGACACTTCACAGAAGAAGAAATATGAATGGTCAACAAATATATGGAAATACATTCAACATCTCTAGCAATCAGAGAAATGAAAATCTCATTCCAGTCAGATGGCAATTATCAAGAATACAAGTAACAATAAATGTCAGTGAGGATGTGTGGGAAAAGGTACACTCATACATTGCTGGTGGGACTACAAATTGGTGCAACCACTCTGGAAAGCAGTATGGAAATTCCTCAGAAAACTTGAGATAGAATCACCATTTGACCTGTCATGCCAATCCTTGGCATATATCCAAAAGACTTAATATCAGCATACTATAGTGATGCAGCCATATCAATGTTTATAGCAGCTCAATTCAAATAGTTAATCTGTGGAACCAACCTAGGTGCCCTTCAACAGATGAATGGGTAAATAAAGGATACATATACACAATGGAATCTTATTCAGCCATAAAGAAGAATAAAATTATGACATTTGCTGGTAGATGGATGAAAATGGAGACTATCATACTAAGTGAAATAAGCCAATCCCAAAAAACCAAAGCACAAATGTTCTCTCTGATATGCAGATGCTGACTCACAATTGATGGGGATGGTGGGCAAGGAGTGGAGGTTCACCAGATTGGACAGGGTAGAGTAGGAGGGAAGGAATAAGGGATGGAAATGAGAAAGACAATAGAATGAATCAGACATAACTTTCCTACATTCATATATGAATACATGACCAGTGTAATTCCATACCATGTACAACCACAAAAAGGGAAGTTATACTCCAGTATATATAATATGCCAAATACATTCTACTGTCATGAATGACTAAAAAGAAGTAGAAAATTTAAAAAAAAAATAGAAACCACTATAAAACCTGAAGACTAAATAATACACTTTTGAATGATTAGTGGATAACATAAGAAATCAAGAGAGAAATGAAAAATACTAACAGGTAAATGAGAATAATGATACAACATATTAAAATCTCTGGGACACCATGAAGATGGTCCTAAGATGGTTCAATGGAGCCTTCATCTCCAGGATACTGAGCTCATACATTAAAATAATAGAAAGATACCAAATAAATAATCTAACATTGCATCTTTTATGTAAATTTTTATTTATATATGACAGCAGAATGCATTACAATTGTTATTACAAATATAGAGCACAATTTTTCATACCTCTGGTTGTATACATAGTATATTCACACCAATTCCTGTCTTTGGATAGTAATGATCATCACATTCCATCATCATTAATTACCCCATGCCCTTTCCCTTCCCCTCTTACTCTTCTGCCCTATATAGAGGTTGTCTATTCCACCCATGCTCCAACTCCCTACCTGAATATGAATCAGCCTCCTTATATCAAAGAATATTTCTCCAATGCATATTTTTTTGTGATTGACTAACTTCACTTAGCATTATATTCTCTAACTCCATCCACTTACCACAAATGTCATGATTTTATTCTCTTTTATTGTTGAGTAATATTCTATTGTGTATATATGCCACATATATTTTTATTCATTCATCTGAAGAACATTTAAATTGGTTCCACAGTTTAGCTATTGTGAATTGTGCTGCTATAAACATTGATGTGGCTATGTGCCTGTAGTATGCTCTCTTTAAGTCCTTTGGGTGTAGACCAAGGAGAGGGATAGCTGGGTCAAATGGTGGTTCCATTCCCAATTTTCCAAGAAATCTCCATACTGCTTTTCATATTGGCTGCACCAATTTGCAGTCCCACCATTCTGATTGGAGTGAGATGAAATCTTAGAGTAGTTTTGATTTGCATTTCTCTAATTGCTAGTGATGATGAACATTTTTTCATATATTTGTTGATTGATTGTACATGATCTTCTGAGAAATATCTCTTCAGGTCCTTGGCCCATTTATTGATTGGGTTGTTTGTTTGTTTGTTTGTTTGTTTGTTTTGGTGTTTAGCTTTTTGAGTTCTATATGTACCCTAGTGATTAGTGCTCTATCTGATGTGTAAAGGGTAAAAATTTGCTCCCAAGGTGTAGGCTTTCTGTTGACCTCACAGATTGTTTCTTTTGCTGAGAAGAAACTTTTTAGTTTGAGTCCATCCCATTTATTGATTCTTGATTTTAATTCTTGTGCTAAAGGAGTCTTATTAAAGAATTTGAGGCCTAATCCCTCATGATGGAGATTAGGGCCTACTTTTTCTTCTATTAGACATAGGGTCTCTGGTTTTATTCCTAAGTCCTTGATCCGTTTTAAGTTGAGTTTGGTTATGGTGAGAGATGGGGTTTAATCTCATTTTGTTGAATATAGATTTCCAGTTTTCCCAGCACCATTTATTGAAGAGGCTATCATTTCTCCACTGCATGTTCTTGGCACCTTTGTCTAATATAAGATAATTGTAGTTTGTGGGTTAGTCTCTGTGTCCTCTATTCTGTACCATTGGTCTACCAGTCTGTTTTGGTGCCAATCCATGCTGTTTTTGTTATTATTGCTCTGTAGTATAGTTCAAGCTCTGGTATAGTGATGCCACCTGCTTCACTCTTCCTGCTAATATCTTTAGCTATTCTGAGTCTCTTATTTTTCCAGATGAATTTCATGATTGATTTTTTCTATTTCTATGAGGAATGTCATTGGAATTTTGGTTGGAATTGCATTAAATTTGTATAGTGCTTTTGATAGTATGGTCATTTTGATAATATTAATTCTGCCTATCCAAGAGCAAGGTAGATCTTTCCATATCCAAAGTCTTCTTTGATTTCTTTCTTTAGGGTTCTGTAATTTTCATTACATAGACTTTTCACCTCTTTCATTAAGTTGATTCCAAAGTTTTTTTTTTTTGAGGTTTTTGAGAATGGGGTAGTTTTCCTCATTTTTCTTTCTGAGGATTTGTCACTGATATACAAAAATGCATTTGACTTATGGGTGTTGATTTTATCTCCTGCTACTTTGCTGATTTCATTTACCAGTTCTAGGAGTTTTCTGGTGGAACTTTTAGGGTCTTTCAGGTATGGAATTATTATTAGCAAATAGTGCCAATTTGGGTTCTTCTTTTCCTATGTGTATCCCTTTAATTTCTTTCATCTGTCTAATTTCTCTGGCCAGTTTTTCAAGAACTATGTTGAAAAGAAGTGAAAGAGGACATCCCTGTCTTGTTCCAGTTTTTAGAGGGAATGCCTTCAATTTTTCTTGATTAGAATGATGTTGGCCTTGGGCTTAGCATAGATAGCCTTTATAATGTTGAGATATGTTCCTGTTATCCCAAGTTTTTCTAGTGTTTTGAACGTGAAGGGGTGCTTTTTTTGTCAAATGCTTTTTCTGCATCTGTTGGGATGATCATATGATTCTTATTTTTAAGTCTATTGATGTGTTAAATTACACTTATTGATTTCCGTATGTTGAACCAAGCTTGCATCTCTGGGATGAATCCCACTTGATCATAGGATCTTTTTGATGTGTTTTTGTATTCGATTTGCCAGAATTCTATTGAAAAGTTTTGTATCTATGTTCACTAGAGATATTGTCTGATGTTTTCTTTTTTTGATGTGTCATTGCCTGATTTTGGAATCAAAGTGATATTGGTCTCATAGAAAGAGTTTGGAAGTGCTCCCTCTTTTTCTATTTCCTAAAATAAATTGGAGAGTATTGGTATTAGTTCTTCTTTAAAGTAAGTTGGGGCCTAATCCCACATGATGGAGATTAGGGCCTACTTTTTCTTCTTGTCAAACTGGGCTGTGTATTTATTCAGTCCTGGGCTTTTCTTCGTTGGTAGACTTTTCATGGTGTCTCTTATTTTGTCCCTTGAAATTCATCTGTTTAAATTCTGTATGTAATCCTGATTAAATTTGGGCAAATTATATGACTCTAGAAATTTGTCGATGCCTTTGATATTTTCTATTTTATTGGAGTAGGTTTTCAAAATAATTTCTAATTATCTTCTCTATTTCTGTAGTGTCTGTTATGAAATTTCCTTTTTCAGCACCTATGTTAGTGATTTGAGTTTTCTCTCCTCTTCATTAGCATGAATAAAGGTCTGTCAATTTTATTTTTTTCAAAGAACCAACTCTTTTTTCTATTAATTTTTTTCAATTGTTTCTTTTTTTCAATTTCTTTGATTTCAGGTCTGATTTTATTTACTTCTTGTCTTCTGTTGCTTTTGGTGTTGATTTGTTCTTTTTCTAGGGCTTTGAGTTGTAGTATTAAGTCATTTATTTGTTGACTTCTTCTTTTAAGGAATGAAGTCCATGCAATGAACTTTCCTCTTAGAACTGCTTTCATAGTGTCCCAGAGATTTTCATATGTTGTATCCATGTTCTCATTCACCTCTAAAAACTTTTTAATCTCCTCCTTATTGTCTTTTGTAACCCATTGTTCATTCAATAACATATTATTTAGTCTCTAGGTGTTGGAGTAGCTTTTATTTCTTATTTTATCATTGATTTCTAATTTTATTTCATTATTATCTGATAGAATGCAGGGTAGTATTTCTACCTTTTTATATTTGCTAAGAGTTTCTTTGTGGTATAGTATATGGTCTATTTTAAAGAAGGATCCATGTGCTGCTAGGAAAAAAGTTTATTCTCTCATTGAAGGTTGAAATATTCTATATATGTAAGTTAAGTCTAAGTTATTGATTGTATTATTGAGGTCTATTGTTTCTTTGTTCAGCTTTTGTTTGGAAGGTCTATCCAGTGGTGAAAGAGGTGTGTTAAAGTCACCCAGAATCATTTGTTGTGGTCTATTTCACTTTGAGCTTGAGAAGAGTTTGTTTGATGAACATAGCTGCTCCATTGTATGGGGCATATATATTTATAACTGTTAAGTTTTGTTGGTGTATGGTTCCCTTGAGCAGTATGTAGTGCCCTTCTTTATTCTTTTTGATTGACTTTAGTATGAAGTCTAGTTTATTTGATATGAGGATGGAAACTCCTGCTTGCTTCCACAGACCATGTGAATGGTATTATTTTCCCCAACCTTTCACCTTCGGTCTCTGAATGTCTTTTTCTATGAGATGAGTCTCTTGGAGGCAACATATTGTTGGGTCTTTTTTTTTTTTTAAATCCAATCTGCTTGTCTATGTCTTTTGATTGGTGAGTTTAGGCCATTAACATTTAGGGTTATTATTGAGACATGACTTGTATTCCCAGACATTTTTGTTTATTTTTGGTATTTAACATGACTTGGTTTCTCCTGTGATTATATTTCCCTTTAGTGTAATCCCTCCCTCTGCTGATTTTCATCATTGTTTTTCATTTCCTCTTCGTGGAATAATTTGCTGAGGATGTTCTGTAGTGTAGGCTTTCTAGTTGTAAATTCCTTTAACTTTTGTTTATCATGGAAGGTTTTTATTTCATCATCAAATATAAAGCTTAGTTTTGCTGGATATAAGATTCTTGGTTGGCAGACATTTTTCTTTCAGAGTTTGGTATATGTTGTTCCATGTTCTCCTGGATTTGAGGGTCTGGTTTGAAAAATTTGCTGAGATACAAATTGGCCTCACCCTGTATGTGATCTGATTCCTCTCTCTTGCAGCTTTTAAGATTCTATCCTTATTCTGTATGCTAAGGCATTTTCATTATAATTTGCCTCAGCATAGATCTGTTCTAATTTTGTACATTTGGTGCCCTATAAGCCTCTTGTATTTGGTTTTCCAATTCATTCTTGATGCTTGGGAAATTTTCTGATATTATCTCATTGAAGAGATTGTGCATTCCTTTGGTTTGAAACTCTGTGCCTTCCTCTATCCCAATAACTCTTAGATTTGGTCTTTTGATGTTGTTCCATAATTCTTGTATGTTCTGTTTATGGTTTCTAACTTTCTTCACTGTGTGATCAACTTTATTTTCCAGATTGTATACTTTGTCTTCATTATCTGATGTTCTTTCTTCCAAGTGATCTAGTCTGTTGGTTATGCTTTCTATTGAGTTTCTTATTTGATTTATTGTATCCTCATTTCAAGGATTTCTGACTTGTTTTTTTTTTCAGGGTCTCTATCTCTCTCTTGAAGTAATATTTTGCTACCTGTATTTGCTCTCTTATCTCATTGTTGGAGTGATCAATTTTTTCTTGTATTTGCTCACTTAAGTCATTCTTTAATTCACAGATCATTTTAATTATGAACCTTCTGAACTCCTTCTCTGAAATTTCATCAACTTCGCTGCCCATAGGTTCTGTTATTATAATGTCTGGTTTGTTTGAGGCACTTTACTCCCTTGTTTTTTCATGTTGTCTATGTGTCTTCCTTTCTTGCCCTGTGGATCTGAGATATTACAGTTTCTTCCCTGTATTCTTGTAGTACCAGTACAGGTTGTCTGTAACTCACCTTGATGTAGGTCTTCCAGACCCTGCTGGTGTCCCTCAATGGATGCTACTGCATCCTTTGTCTGGGACCAGAGTAAGTTAGAGTGGGTGGATCTGGGCTGCTGGGTTGACCTCCAGCAGTAGGTAGTCTGCTGGTAGGAAGGGGTGGTCCTACACCAAAAGCTAGGCTCTGGCAATGTCTGCCCTGCCAGAGGAAGGGTGAATGGGGCCTACTGAAATCCTAAATGCTGCGTGGGCTGTTGCAAGCCATAGCTGGGGCTGGATCTTGGCAATGGTCAGAAGGGGTGGTCCTGCACCAGAGACTAGGTTCTGGTCACTGTCTGCCCTGCTGGGAAAGGGGTGGACCCAGCACACTGTGCGCCTGGGCCCTACAGAGGCTGGTGTGGGTGCATCTCTAACATAGTATCTTAAGGCCCTAGAAAAAAAGAACAAACCAACACCAAAATCAGTAGAAGACAGGAAATAATTAAAATCAGAGCTGAAATCAATGAAATTGAGATTAAGAAAATGATTTAATAAATCAACAAAACAAAAAGTTGGTTTTTAAAAGAATAAACAAAATCCATAAATTCTTAACCAAGCTAACAAAAAAAGAAGGAAAAAAACTCAAATTTCAAAATCAGAGATGAAAAAGAAAATGCAGACACTTCTGCAATCCCAAGGATTACCACAAATCATTTTGCCAATTTGCATCCCAATAAACTAGAAATTTTTGAAGACATCTACAAATTTCTAGAGAGATACAACCTACCAAAATTTAACCAGGAAGATATAGAAAACGTAAAAATCAATTTCAAGTAATGAAATTGAATCAGCCATCAAAAGCTTCCCAACAAAGAAAAGCCCAACGGATTCTCAGATGAGTTCCACCAGACCTTTAAAGAAGATCTAATACTCAACCTCCTCAAATGTTTCCATGAAATGGAAAAGTAGGGAACTCTTCTAAACTCAATATGAAGCAATTTCACTCTGATACAAAAAAACAGACAAAGACATCAAGGAAAAAAAACTTCAGACCTATATCCCTGATGAACATAGATGCAAAAATTCTTAATGAAATTCTGGCAAACTTCTAGCCAATCCCAAAAAACCAAATGCTGAATGTTTTCTTTGATATAAGGAGGCTGATTCATAGTGTGAAAGGGAGAGGGAGCATGGGAGGAATAGATGAACTCTAGATAGGGCAGAGGGGTTAGAGGGGAAGGGAAAGGGCATGGGGTAATGAATGATGATGGAATGTGATGATCATTACTATCCAAAGCACATGTATGAGGACGCATATTGGTGTGAATATACTATGTATACAACCAGAGATATGAAAAATTGTGCTCTATATATGCAATAAGAATTATAATGCATTTCCTTATCATATATAAATTTAAAAAATTACAATTAAAAAAAATAAATTCTGGCAAACTTCATACAAAAACACATTAAAAAGATAGTGCAACATCATCAAGTGGGTTTCATCCCAGGAATGCAAGGTTGATTCAACATACAGTAAGCAGTAATGTGATTCACATAAAACTCTATTCACATAAATAGAGGTAAAGACAAGAATCACATGATTATCTCCACAGATGCAGAAAAGTACTGCACCCATTCATGCTTAAAACACTAGAAAAACTAGAGATAGAAGTAACAAACCTCAACATTGTAAAGACTATATATGACAAATGTAAGGCCAACACTGTTCAGAATGAAGAAAAACTGAAAGCACTCTCTCTCTCTCTCTTAAAAAAAAAAACAGCAAGAACAAGACAAGGTATGCCCACCTTCACCACTCCTATTCAATATAGTCCTTGAAACTCTAGCCAGAGCAATTAGGCAAGTGAAGGAAATTAAAGGGTTACAAATGGGAAAAGAAGAGCTCAAATAATCTGTTTTCTGACACAAAATCCTATACTTAGAAGATACAAAAAACTATACTGGAAGGCTTCTTGAACTCATAAATGAATTCAGCAAAGTAGCAGGAAACAAAATCAACACCCATAGATCAATCACATTCATATACTCCAATGATAAATCCACTGAAAAAGAAATTAATAAAACTATTCAATTAACAGTAGCCTCAAAAAAAATAAAATAAAATAAAACAAAAACTTGGGAATCTTTCTAACAACAGAGGTGAAGGACCTCTGCAATGAAAATTATAGAAGACCAAAGAAAGAAAATGAAGACCATTATCGTGGGTAGGCAGAATTAATATTATCAATATGGCCAGACTACCAAAATTGCTCTGCATATTCAGTGCAATTCCCTTCAAAATTCCAATGATGTTCTTCATAAAAATAGAAAAATCAGTCATGAAATTCATTTGAAAAAATAAGAGACCTAGAATAGCCAAAGCAATCCTTACTGAGAAAAGTGAAGCAGTATGTGTCACAATACAAGGCCTCAAATTATACTACAGAGCTATAGTAACAGAACATTATGATACTGGTACCAAAACAGGCATGAAGACCAATGGAATAGAAAACACAGAGAAAATCCCCCATAAATAGATTCATTTCATACTTGACACAGGTGCCAAAAATATACATTGGAAAAAAAAGATGCCTTTTTAACCACTGGAAATCCAGTTTTCTGTGTAGTAGAAAACTATCCCTCACTCTGCCACAAAACTCAACTCAAAATGGATCAAACATTCAAGAAATAAACCAGAGACCTTGCATCTATTACAAGAAAAAGTAGGCCCAACACTCCAACATGTCAGCTCAGGAACCAACTTTCTTAACAAAAATTTATATGGCTCAAGGTTTGCAAAAGACTGATGTCCCAGGTATTTTTTTTAACAAGTCAACTAGACAAGGAATATAAACTGAATACAGAAAAAATAAAAGAAAATGGACAGGGAAACATCAAGGAAGTAAATATTAAGTTATTAATAACCACCAGAGGAATAGTGGCTTCTGTAACAAACACTAATATTCTAATGGTTTAATACAATAAATCACTTGCTTGAGTATTTCTAATTAGAGTAAATGTGGGGTTCTGTTCTAACAGTCATTTGGGGACATAGGTGAACAGATGACTTGGCATTTTCAACATATGCTTGCTAATGTCACCCCTGAGCATGACCATCAGCCAGCAAACTAGAGAAACTACACTTGCTTCTTAACCACCTGGGTTTTGGCCTGGAACTACAAAATCACTCACATGTAGAGTCCTTGAAAAGAATCAGGCCCCACCTAAATACAAGAGAGACTAAGAAATGTAATGCTTGACTCCATGTTATATAGCAAAGACTCTGTGTTAAAGAGGGCATGTGAATGTTTGTTATACATCTAGCTGGCTTGGCTACAAACTCTTCATAAGATTGTACAATATACAATGGACATCTGGAATGATTAGTGGATTGGTACACAGTGGGATGTTTGTTTTTACTCAGAGATGGAAAATTTTTTTGTGGTGTTTTTAATATATCTGCAGAGAATGGGCTAATGTGAAGGGGAGAGAAAGGTCAACAGAGGTAAAGAAATTTCTAAAAAATGGTTTGGGATGTTTGTGTGGACCTGCAAGTCACCTGGGATAATAGCAAGCCTCAGAGTGGACAATGAGCTAATTTGTTAGTTGTTATTGAGAAGAAAATAACTGGAAGGGTGATAAGTGTCCACCACATCAGAGGCACAGAGAAGAGAACCCTTATTTTCATAGGATTTGTCTCAGAAGATCTTAAATAAGATTTAATTGGGATGGGACACAGCCACATTAATGTTTGTAGCAGCACAATTCACAATATCTAAACTGTGGAGCCAACCTAGATGCCCTTCAGTGGATAAATGGATAAAAAAAATGTGGCATATATACATAATGGAATTTTACTCAGCATTAAAAATAACAAAACCATGGCATTTGCGGGTAAATGGATGGCACTGGAGAAGATAATGCTAAGTGAAGTTAGCCAGTCCCAAAAAAACAAATACAGAATGTTTTCTCTGATATAAGGAGGTTGACTCATAGTGGGATTGGGAAGGAGAGCATGGGAGGAATACATGAATTCTAGATAAGAAGGAGGTGTGGGAGGGAAAGGAAAGGGGCAGGAGATTAGCAAGGATGGTGAAATGTGATGGACATTATTATACATTATTATACAAAGTACATGTATGAAGACTCGAATTGGGGGTCAACATACTTTATATACAGAGATACAAAAATTGTGGTATATATGTGTATTAAGAATTATAATGAAGAAAAAAGAATAGCGTTCCTTAGATTAGGTAGAAGGAAGTGAAAGGAGGAGAAGGCAGGGGATGTGGGGATAAGAAAGAAGGTAGAATGAAACAGCTATTATAACTTTATGTACGTATGTGACTGTATGACCAATGTGATTCTACAATATGTATTCTCAAAAAAGTGAGAAAATATATATCCCATCTATGTATGATATATCAAAGTATATAAGTGCATTCTACTGTCATGTATAACTAATTAAAACAAATAAAAATTTTTTTAAAAAAAAAGATTTAATCGGGATGTATCCTGACCAGCAGGTGGCACTAGAAAAAAGGGATGAGACATGATGAGCTTCCAGTGTCTCCTTGATAGTGACAAAGGAAGCAATCACCATAAAATTAAAATCATTTTATACTAAGAAACAAAGGCAAATATTCATTAGAAAAATAAACATATTGATGACTACCAGCAATTAAATAATATATTACCTTCATTTTGAAATTGTGAAAATTTGACCCACTCTGTTATTTATTTATTTATTTTTAATTTGTTTTTAGTTGTAGATAGACACAATACCTTAATTTTATTTATTTTTATGTGGTACTAAAGATCGAATCCAGTGCCTCACATGCTCAGCAAGCACTCAACCACTAAACCATAACTGCATCCCTTGACTCACTCTTTTGTTCATATTTTCTGGATATTAAGCATGGGCATATATGTTTAATACAAAATCTGTATACTTACATGAAAAATTAATTTGCAATAGCACTAGATATCAGACACCTCTTATAAAATTCAATTTTCTGAGCCTTAAATATAACAGCTATGGAATATGAGTAATTATAATATATCCACAAAGTCAGAAGGCAAGCCCAGACACTTCCTTGGGTTTTGTTCACTGCTAAAAGCCCATAATTAAGCACTGAAAAAACAAACAACCCAATCAACAAATGAGCCAAGGACCTGAACAGACACTTCTCAGAAGAGGATATACAATCAGTCAACGAATATATGAAAAAATGCTCATCATCTCTAGCAATCAGAGAAATGCAAATCAAAACTACTACTCTAAGATACTATCTCACTCCAGTCAGAATGGCAGCTATTATGAAGACAAACAACAATAAGTGTTGGTGAGGATGTGGGGAAAAAGGCTCACTCATACATTGCTGGTGGGACTGCAAATTGGTGCAGCCAATATGGAAAGCAGTATGGAGATTCCTTGGAAATCTGGGAATGGAACCACCATTTGATCCAGCTATCCCTCTCCTTGGACTATACCCAAAGGACTTAAAAACAGAATACTCCAGGGACACAGCCACATCCATGTTTACAGCAGCACAATTCACAATAGCTAAACTGTGGAGCCAAACTAGAAGTCCTTAAGTGGATGAATGGATAAAAAAAATGTGGCATATATACACAATGGAATATTACTCAGCATTAAAACAGAATAAAATCATGGCATTTGCAGGTAAATGGATGGCATTAGAGAAGATAATGCTAAATGAAGTTAGCCAATCCAAAAAAAAAATGCCAAATGTTTTCTCTGTTATAAGGAGCCTGACTCATAGTGGGGTAGGAAGGGGGAGCATGGGAGGAATAGATGAATTCTAGATAGGGAAGAGGGGTGGGAGGGAAAGGGAGAGGGCAGGGGATTAACAAGGATGGTGAAATGTAGTGGACATCATTATCCAAAGTACATGTATGAAGACTCAAATTGGATGTCAACTTACTTTATATACAGTGATATGAAAAATTGTGGTATATATGTGCAATAAGAATTGTAATGCAAAAAAAACACAAAGCACACGTATAAAGGCATGAATTGGTGTGAACATACTTTATATACAAAGATTTGAAAAATTGTGCTCTATATGTGTAATAAGAATTGTAATGCATTCATCTGTCATGTATTTAAAAAATAAAATCAATTTTAAAAATCCATAATTATGCAAAATTACAGCTAAGAAAAATGAAAGAACTTTTGCACTTGAGACCCACAGTAAAGTCTCAAGAGTCTTCAATCTCAGCTCAGACACACACAGCATACAGCCGTATAGTAAACACAAATATCCTACCTATAATGAAATATTAATATTTGACCTTTAGCAGAAGGATCCAAACAATCAAAAGAAATATTTTTGTACAGAGTAACTTTATTCTTCATTCATGATGATGAGTTTTATTTTTCTTTCCTGGAACTCTGTTATTTAAGTACCCTCTTATAGAAAAGACAAATATTTGAAAACACAACTTCCGTACAAGTGAGAAGTCAGGGCCCTAATTCCATTCTAGCAGGGTGAAAATCAGAGCACAAACTCTCCCTCTAGGAGCTCCAGAGCACAGCTGGAGTATCCTGGGAAGATATTCTTTCAACTGCCATAAAGGTTTCCAAATAAGATTTTCCAGAAACTCCAAAAGTCACTGAAATGCATGTATAAAGTTGATGCTCCAGCAATGGCTTATGACTTGTCTGAATTTTTTCCATCTCAATGCCTAACACATTGATTTATTATATATGTGTATATATATATATATAGCTTTATTACATTCTGTTATATTTTCTTAAATTTCTTTGTCTAACTGTATTATGTGTAAATCTAATCAGTATTTCCTAACTCCCTTTTACCATAAGATCCCCAAAAGAGAGTGTATAATTGTTGAATTGATTGAATTATCAAAATTCAACATCCAGATCTGAATTAAACATTAAAATGTATGAGGAAGGGCTGGGGCTGTAGCTCAGTGGTGAGAGTGCTCCCCTGGCACAGGTGAATCACTAGGTTCGATCCTCAGCACCACATACCAATGAAATAAAGGCGTTATGTTGATCTACAACTAAAATATATATTTTTTAAAAAATGTATGAGGAAAATATTGAAAAGACCCAAAAGATAGTAATGCAGACGTAAATATGTAGAAATTAAAAGAAGTGAACCTGTTTCACTATTCAAGGAAAAGGCAATGAGAAACTTCACAACTGTCTTCAGATTAGGAAAAAGATATTGCGCAGTAATAACTCTTTGCATGCTTTTTATTTCATGAAAAACTTATTAGGGTATAAAACAGAATCCTCTTAATGAGAACCGACTGGACTGCAGTGCCACTGAGCAATCCCAGATCAGGAAAGTCATTCGTTTTTCTGAATCGTTTTTCCAACTATTTACCACATTCTTCAAGATTTCTATCCTGCACCCCACTCTCTGCAAAGATCCATGAAGGAGATTACAAGACACAAATACAGGTTAGGGGAGTGGCATTACAGACCACATATGGTGTTGGGACTGAGAGAAAGTGACAGATGTGGCAGCTTCTGGGAATTACAAGGATATTTGATCCCAAATGTACAGAGAGAGGGAAAGACCAGGATTCCGGCCTGCACAGCTCAGTGATTGACCTGTTAGTCACCAAAAGAGAGTGTGCAGGAGGCAGAGCATTGAAGGAAAGGAGAAGACCGTGATGATGCAGGGGGAGCGAGAGGGGGTCCTGTTAGATGTACTGAACCAAGTGCCTTTGGATCTTGCAGTGGAAATGCCTGGGATGCAGTCAGATATACAGAGCTCCACAAAACTGGGTTGAAGACAAAGATTTCAAAGAGTTCTTGGTAAAGGTAAACCACCCATACGGTTGAAATTAATCAGAGAGAGCAAGTAAAAGAGAGGTCCCCAAATTGGGTTCCATGGACCCTTCCTTTCAGGGCCATGAGTACTCCACAAAGGGTTCCTTTTTATGTTGTTTTAATTTTTTTTTAAATATTTTGGTTTTTAGTTGTAGTTAGACATAATACCTTTATTTTATTTTTATGTGGTGCTGAGGATCAAACCTAGCCCCAACATGTGCTAGGCAAGCGCTCTACCCTGAGCCACAATCCCAGCCTCCAAAGGGCTCCTTTAATCCCCTCAAAATTGTATAAGGTTTGGTGAGCATTTTCACTTTATCTGTGACATCCTTATCTTTCTCCATGATCTCCAAAATTGATTACCCAAAAAGGTTTCGAACCAGAGATCTAGATTGCAAAATGAACACATCCCAGAAGAGAATTTAATAATTTAATATAATATTCTACATATAAAGATATAAGATTGGATTCAGGAGAAAAAAACATTGTCAAATATGAGAATTCCCCATTTTATTGCTGAGGGTTCCCCTCAAACGTGAACTTGCAGCAAGACCTTCTGTGACCCATTCAGCAAGCCACGCATAGGTATCTCCTCCTCAAAAAGAAAGTTCCCTGTGGGCGAATTCTGAATCCCAGCGCCTGGAGCATAAGAAGCAGAATCATCCAGTGACTGACATTGAAGATAATTTTTTTTTTACCTTTATTTTATTTTCATGTGGTGCTGAGTATTGAACCCAGCGCCCTGCACGTGCCAGGCGAGCGCTCTACCACTGAACCACAACTCAGCCCCAGATAATCACGATTTTTGAATTTCATTTTTACCTTTCCTTGTTTCAAAACTAGATTAGATTCAGGGAGTTCATAAACATTTTGAATTGAATGACTAAATGTCCAAGTGAGCAAATATATTCCCATTTATTTCCTCATACCACAAGTAACAATTCAGAGTGGCATTGTAGAGGGGGAAAGGGAGGAAATAAAAACACAAAAGTGAGGGCTGGGGTTGTGGCTCAGTGGTATCGAGCTTGCGTAGCATGGGTGAGGCACTGGATTCGATTCTCAGCATCACATATAAACAAATAAATGAATAAAGGTCCATCAATAATAAACTTTTTTTACATGTGTATTTAAAAAAACAAAACTGAATAATAAAGCGACTCGATGAACGAATCCCTGACATCTATAATCATCAGTTTTCTGTTCTGTTACTAAAAATCTTTATTATTGGTGAAATGAGACGGGCATTATTACCCTATGTATGTGTACGATTGCACAAATGGTGTGATTCTGCATAGTGTACAACCAGAGAAATGAAAAGTTGTGTTTCATTTGTGTAAAAAAAATTTAAAAATCATTATTATTCATGTAAATTCTTCTATTCTATAATATATCTATATAATATAACTGAGACATAGATAGGAATCAATGCAACAGTTGTCAATATTGCTAAAAGCCAACCAAATTGGACAATTCAAGTATATTTATTCTTTATCATTTTTGTTATTTTTATTTTGTTTTATGTTTAGATACCCATGACAGTAGAGTATGTTTTGACATATCACACATACATGGAGTATTACTTAGTCTAATTAGGATCCTATTCTTATGGTTGAACATGATGTGGAGCTACCCTAATGTTATATTCATATGAGCATAGGAAAGCTATGTTCAATTCATTCTACTGTCTTTCTTGACTTTGTGTGTGTGTGTGTGTGGTTCTGGGGATTGAACCCAGGGCCATGTGATACGAGGCAGGCACTCTGCCGACTGAACTATATACCCAGCCCTCTACTGTCTTCCTTATTCCCATCACGCCTCTCTTCCCTTCATTCCCCTTTGATGAATCCAAGGAACTTCTGTTCTTCTTTCCCCACCCCCTTACTGTGGGTTATCATGGACATATCAGAGAGAACATTCAGCCTTTTGTTTGGGGGGATTGGCTTATTTCATTTAGCATGATAATCTCCAGTTCCATCCATTTACCAGAAAATGCATAATTTCATTCTTCTTTATGACTGAGTAATATTCCTTTGTGTATACATACCACATTTTCTTTATTCATTTATCTGTTGAAGGGCGTAGTTTGGTTCCATAGCTTAGCTATTGTGAATTGAGCTGCAATAAACATTGATGTGGCTGCACAACTGTAGTATGCTGATTTTAAATCTCAAAGGATCTTTCTTATAAGCTAAACACTATGAAATGTAATGTCTGAGGGCACTCAGGCAATAAATGTTTACACAGGAAAATGAAGTTTGTTTTATTGACCAACTTGAGTAAAAACAACAAAAGTCATTTCAACAGTTTTCAGATAATGCTGCACACTTGTCTCTAATAAAATATAGTCCTCCTTAGTAGTAGAAAATAATCATAATTATCAAGTGACTGATACTGGAAATAATCAGCATTATCTGTTATTGAACTGAGACATTTCCTTATTTTTAATATTTAAGTCATGTTTCATAATCGTCCTAAATAAACTGCAAATAAACTTTGCCTCAGGCAAAGTATTTTACATTTCCACCTTTAGGAACTCATAACAACATTTGAATTAGATTTTTTGAAATATTAAACTTCATTTTTCGAGATGCAGGCATAACAAATACATTCATCTGAAATAAAGAAAAGCATCTGCGTATTAAACAGTTCAGGTTGAAGATGGTCTCTGCAATCAAATAGCTTATGAACTGGTTCCCTTTTCTTTCCCCCTTGTGGTGCTGGGAATGAAACCCAGAGCCTTTATTTACCCTGAGCTACACCCCCAGCCTAACTGATGCATTGTTTGGAGATTCATGTTAAATGAATACTGTTGGAGACAGCAGGATTTTCAAAGTGACTGCCAAGTTCTCATTCCTGTGTGGACAGATTCATAAGAGCCAAGAAAATAGAGGGGAAAACTGACTTCTGCACACAGCTTACCGGTGCAGGCACAAGGCCAGCCATGTAATTTGCAGGCCAGGTGCAAGATGAAAATTTGGGACTCCCATTTCAAAACACAGGGGAAAAGTTCTACTCAAATTAGAAAAAAATTATATTTTTTTCTCTCTCTCTTCTCCTTCCCCCTTTCTTTCTCCCTGACTCCTCTGCTTGTCACAGCAGGGGGTTTTTTGTTGTTGTTTTTAGTGTTCTTTTAAGGAGAGAACTTTTAAGTTTTTAAATTACTAGTATTAATTTTGGTCTTCATCTTTGCATTGCACAATGCCAGTTTCAAATGCTAAGAGCATTTAACTTATATGCAAAACCACCAAGATTGTGATTTGTATTTCACGTGGATCATACATGAATATGCATTTTGTTCTTAGCACAACAGAGGAAACACTGCACAAAATGAACTCCACAGTTTTCATTTCCACTTCTTTCTATAGCACATTCTATCAATACTCTCAACTTTGGGCTTCCTAATAAATAAGGAAGGATTGAAAGGACAAAGAACTATGGATAGCCCCATTTTTCACTTTTGCTCTATGTGGTGATTTTCAACACAAACTGTTGGATAATACAGGGAAGTAGCAAGGGTAAAGAAGAATGTCTTAGGAGTCCTAGTCATTGATGTTTCTTAGAACACTCTTGCCTAATTTGGAAGCAATTCTGGTTCTAAGGGAAAGCAAACCTCCCAGGGCTGCCTGTGCCTCCCTTTGTCATGCATGTGACACGGTTTCTTAATACTCCCACTGGGTCTCACTGAGCTCCCATGCATCAGGTGTCTGCTGGAATTCTGTGGCTCTAGAGGAAAGGAAGGCAAAGGTTGCATGCACCCCCTGTGCTTTCACACGTGCTCCATTTTTCCCTTCAGACTTAGAGTATAAATGCAAAGCTTAAATTATTAAGAATTTCAAGATGGTGACAGCAGAGCATTAAACCCAGCAGGCAGCCCTTCCAAGAATGGAGACTTAGGCAACTGTGCAGGTCACATCCCTATGAAGCCAACACCAGGCACAGTGGTGAACCTCATCCCCTTCCCCTCTGCTGTGCTCTTATTTTATACTGCATTCACTAGACTGAATTGTGTTTTTCGGTGATCATCCCCCAACCCCAAGCAATGTGCTACTAGAAGGCAGGACTCTGGTTCTTATTTAAATCTTTAGCAACCAGAAAAGTACAGTAGGACTGCCATGCATTCAAGCTATGTTTGCTGAGGAAATGAGGAAATAAATAAATCAGTGGAAGAATGAATAAAGCTGTGATGAGAAAGAACTTAACGATTTTTAAACAGAACTGCCATATGATTCAACAACCCCACTTGTAGATATTTAACCAAAGGAAATGAAATCCGTATGCAGAAGATACAACTCCCACATTTATTGCAGAATTCTTTTAAATTTTTCCATTTGTTCTTTTTAGTCATCCATGACAGCAGAATATATTTTGAAATATCATATATATATGGAGTATAACTTGCCATTTATGTGGTTGTACATGATGTGTAGAGTTACACTGGTGATGTATTCATCTTCATAGGAAAGTTATGTCTGATTCACTCTGCTATCCTTCCAATTCCAATCCCACCTCCCTTCCCCTCATTCCCATTTTTCAAAT
This sequence comes from Ictidomys tridecemlineatus, assembly GCF_052094955.1. Classification (NCBI taxonomy): domain Eukaryota; kingdom Metazoa; phylum Chordata; class Mammalia; order Rodentia; family Sciuridae; genus Ictidomys; species Ictidomys tridecemlineatus. Next base: position 117,238,856 of record NC_135485.1, on the reverse strand, counting down.
CCAATGAACTTCTATTCTTCCTTCCCTACCCCCTTATTGTGTGTTAGCATGGACATATCAGAGAGAACACTCATGATTAGTGAAATAATTACAGATTATCATGCTAAGTGAAATAATTCAATCCCCCCAAACACTCTTTGGTTTGGGGGGATTGAATTATTTCACTTAGCATGATAATCTCCAGTTGCATCCGTTTACCAGCAAATGCCACAACTTCATTCTTCTTCATTCTAATATTTCATTGTGTGTATATATATCACATTTTCTTTATTCATTCATTTGTTGAAGGGCATATAAGTTGGTTCCGTAGCTTGGCTATTGTGAATTGAGCTACTGCAGCATGATTCATAACAACCAAAATAAGACCCACAACCTAAATGTCATTGATGGATAATGGTAAAGAAAATAGAGTATATACATAGAATATTATTCAGCCTTAAAAAGAAGGAAATGCTTCCAATTGCAACAAATTTTTCTAAATGGGCGAAACTTAAGTGTTCATACTATAAAATAATAATAATTGACAATCATGTGGCAAGTACGATGTGCAGTTTAATGTTCTGCACATAAAAAGCACAGGAAGCATGGGTTGTATTTTCTTTTAAACCAGCTTGATTTCTTTTTAGCTCTTGGCACAAAGTCCCATGACAACATCTAACCACTTTAGCAATACACTTTCATGGATATGAAATTAGTAAACTTTCTCCTGAAGTCCTCTTGCATTGTTACTGGGGTTTGACCTCCAAAGTGCCAATTTCCAGTGCTACCACACAATGAAATCCCATTGTTGTAGACTGATGATCATTGTGGATGGTTATTCTTCTAGCAATTTGGATTTGCCTTCTCAAAAAACAAAAACAGTACCTTGCCCAGAGACAAAAATTCTTCACTGCTTTTCATCTCACAGAGACCAACTCTAGTCCTTCTAGACTGGTGGTTCTGAAACTTGAATATCAGAACCATCTTGAGGGCTTGTTAAGCCACACATCTCTGGTCCTACCTGCGGGGTTTCTGCTTCAATCTATGGGACTGAACCTGAGAATTTGTATTTTAATCAGGTCCCAGGACCACACTGTGAGAATCACTGCTCTGTACTGTCTAACAGTTCCAATAAACACACACACACACACACACACACACACACACACACACACTATAACCAAAACAACTTATATATCACTATTACAAGAAAATTGAAACACTCATACAGCTAACTCTAAAATGTATCTTACCATGACCTTGCAAGATTTCTTAAAAGAATTTTGGTAAACAATAATATTATAAATATTCATTCTTTAAATGTCAAAAATATGTCTGGGCTTAGGGTGCAGCTCAGTGACAGCTCACTTATCTAGATGAACAAGGCCCAAGGTTCAATCTTCAACACTGCAAATATACAAAGATAAAAATATAGATATAACATCATTATACTGAATCTATTTTTGTCTTCATATTTAAAAGTTTAGGCACAGCTTTTTTTATTTTAGCTTGTACACAATTTTCCAAAGAATATGTGCCTTGCATTTCAATATAACATAAAATTAGAAACACTACCTTACCTTTAATAAACAACTAAACTAAAATTTACTTTCATATGTTTATAGATTTTTTCCAAAACTTCTTAAGCATATTCTAACAATATAAAGTCCTTTTCCTAAGTTCATGCAAGACAATATAGTTATGGTTTGCTACCAAATATGCAGCAAACCAATACCTCTTGCTAAAACAAAACTAAATTTTTAAATTTCCAGTTTGCAATATTTATTATTTACCCATTTATGTGGTGACAACTAATCAAAAAATCAATTTACCTTGGAATACTATACACACTCTATTAGAAAATAAGTAATAATATTATTTTAAAAAAACTAGTACCATATTAGTTTATGGTATAAATTAATGTTTAAAGGAAATATTTTTACTTATTAATAAAGGATTTAAAACTGCAAATTACTAAACATGTGTACTAAGGCCTTATTTTTAATTGATTTGGGGTCCTGTATATTTTTATGCTTATTGATGCACTTTTTTAAAGTAACAAAATGTTTGGAAACTCGTTTTTAACTAACTAAGTTGCTTAAGATCTCCCTAAGTTGCTGAGGCTGGCTTTGAACCTGCAATTCTGCCTCAGCCTCCCAAGCCACTGAGATTACAGTTATACACCACTGCATCCAGTTTGCCTCCTCTAACTATTCAACTCTCTAAAAAATAGCTTCTCTACCACACACAGACCAGTGCTGATGAAAAGAATTCTATTGTGACAAGGATACCTTTCCGATGGGGTTAGTTTTCAGGACTTCGAATTGTTGTTTTTTCTTTTATTGTTTCATTTAGTAATTAAGCGTGCGTGGTCTTACTAACAACCCTTCTAAGAAATTTGTTCCAAGGATGCTAGGGATACCCATTGATGTGAATAACAATGATGTGAAGATTTGAAAAGCATTTGGTCAGAATTAGCAAAGATGAATAAATTGCTGGAGCTAGCTAGTAAATAACCTAATATACAAACAGAGATATGATAAATTGTGGTATAAAGGCGTATTAAGAATTGTAGCTAGCTGGAGCTAGCTACTGAATAACCTAAAAACCTAATATACAAACAGAGATGTGATAAATTGTGGTACAAAAGTGCATTAAGAATTGTAATGCAAAAAAAAGAGAGAGCTCATAATTTGGCGTGAACATACTTTATATACAGAGTTACGAAAAATTGTGCTGTGAATGGATAATTATGAATGTAATGCACTCCACTATTGTCAGGTATGTAAGAAATTAAAAAAAAAAAAGAAAAGAAAAGAAAAACAAAAAAAGTGGATGATCATCGCAGATATGCAAGTAAACAGTGTTTGCCGTCATCTGACTAATTTGATATAAAGTGCCCTCTTCCTAATCTTGTAATGTGCCACTATCTTCCCAGCCTCCTCTCCTCCAGGACAATCACCAGGTATTCAGTCCCAGACAATGGCTAAAATGTCTCATCAGCTAAGGTTAAAATTGTCTCAAATGCCAGAGGTCCGGTTCACTACATCAGTCCATTCAGCATCCTCTTCCAGAGCCTTATCTTATCCTTCTTTTCATTGTACTGAGCATTAATGCTTAATACAATACTCTTCTACAGTTCTAGTAAGTCCCTGTTTGACTCTTGATACTTTTAATTTGAATTTTCCTTCTTCCATTTGCCTTTATTCAGTAATTCACTCTCTTGTTCTATGACTGAAGCTGCTGTGGACCTGAGACCTCCTCTCCACCTCACCCACTTTGGTGGCAATGCTCACAAACATCTTGCAAGATTCCACCCAGGAATCTTATTCTAGCCCTATAGCAGATGGGTCACATATTTGACCCTTAAAATTATGTGACTATTTTACACGTTTACAGATGGACACGTTTTAAAGAAAACCTAACTTCATATTTCAGAAAGAAAAAAGCAATGTGAAAACACGGTAGGAATGAGGAACTGTCAAAGCCTGCCTTCCTTCGGTTTTTTACAGTCAGACACAGTTATGTGTTGTGTTTGGTTAGTCTCTGCAAGGAACAATAGTTGAGAAATCCTCTGACACACACAAACATGAGTAATAGCCAGTTATCTGGAACATAAATTAGAAATCCCAGGAACTCCAGTTTGAACTAGTCATCTGAAGGAGTAAATGGGAAATAGGAGACACATTTTTGTTTTCACAACTTGGATTTCTTACTCCAACACCTTTTTATTTCAGTAGCAAAGTCTGGAGAGGGTTTTCTCACCAGGAGGAAAGAAAATAAAACAAAAATGAAATGTCTTCACATAGCAAAATCATAAACTTAATTGTATAATTATAGATTTTAATATTTGCATTTATGATTATGATAATAGAAGTTACACATCATGTTATTCATAAGCTCCACATGCAACTCATAAGTCATGACCGTATTCTCATTCGACTGACATTAGTTTAATGATCCATTGATTTGCCAGTTGTCTTTTTTCCTCTGCATATCCTTCTTTTCCTCAGTCCTCAGCCTCCTCACCTGCCCTGTTCTCCTTTTACACATACTGCTCACTAACTCTTAAATCTCCTATAATCTCAGGCTTAATACCACTTCCTTCTGCACTTACTGGAAACTTCTGTTAACTGTGGTGGACTAGAACTGCCCGTCAATCCTCCCTATCCTCTGTCTTCTGAAAATGTGTTCTATACTGCCTTGTAATCATCAAGATAACACATAAAAAGGAAAAGAGGAACAGAGATGCACAGTCTTCCTCAGGCAGAAGCTCCTCAGAGGCAGAAGAAACACAGAGGCAAATCAGCTTGGGAAAATCAGGTAAGGAAAAGGAGTAATGAAATAATGTGAAAAGAATGAAAAGGAAAAGAATTAGTGAAAGAATTAAAGTTGCAAATTATTATGCTATGAGAAATAAATGCTTAAGATTATTTTTGTCTAACAATATAAGTGACAGTAAATAAATATAATTAGTAAATGCAAAAAAAATAAAAACATTATTTAGTCTGATATAATTACATACACCTGGAAACAATGCTTAGATCAGAACTAAACATGTCACCCAAAATCAGAAACCACTAATTCTTTTTTTTTATTGGTTGTTCAAAACATTACAAAGCTCACGACATATCATCTTTCATACATTTGATTCAAGTGAGTTATGAACTCCCATTTTTACCCCAAATACAAATTGCAGAATCACATCAGTTACACATTCACAATTTTTACATAATGCCATATTAGTGACTGTTGTATTCTGCTGCCTTTCCTATCCCCTACTATCCCCCCTCCCCTCCCCTCCCATCTTCCCTCTCTACCTCATCTGCTGTTGTTCAATTCTCTCCCTTGTTTTTTTTTTTTTTTTTTTTTAGAAACCACTAATTCTTGAATGAGGCTAATTCAATGATTTCAATGATGTCTCCTCACTTTGAGATCATGGACCAAAAAAAGAAAAGAACCAGGGGTAATCAGCAATCATTATCTCAATCACATAGAGAAAGTTTGTCTAAATTAAGAAAAAATAAGGTATAGAGAAGCAAAAGTGAGAAATAAAGAGAAAGAAGTCAAAGATAGGGAATAAAGGAGAAAGAGACATATTGAGAAATACCTGGTTGACCTCAGTAGAAGTAGATTTCTGTCACCTGCACCCCAATGGGTCCTGACTAATACAAAAATGGGAAATGGATGGTCATAGTAAAGATGCAAAAATGTATATATAACTGAGTTAAAAAGGATTAGAAAGCAATGATGATTCTTTCATCCTAAACTGGGAAGTTGACAATCTAATTATTCTTTGAGAAAGTATCTATTAGACAATTGCCTGTTGTGATTTAGAACTAAGGCGTGGTTCATTGCCTTCCTTTTTTCTCACCACACCAATTGTGGAAATGTGTGTATCCACAAGGTAGACTACTATCAGCATGAGTCCATGCTTGATCACAACGTGAGAAATAACTTTTGTGAGAAACTTTTTTTTAATGCAGAGCAATCTAGCATATGCTGACTGATTCAGAAATTGGTAACTAGAATGTGATATGTTGCATAAAAACAAAAATAAAATGTGTCATTGGCTTAAAGGCCAGGTGGCAGTCAAGAAGAAAACTGTTGCCAGATAGTGATATATGTTAAGTAACGACAATGCATTTAGTAACACTGTCACCAGTGATAACCTGGCAAACAGTGGACTTAATGAGTTTATAGTTCTGTGTCAGGAAATCATAGAAATTTAATACCCTGTGTTATTTACTGTTGTTTGTGCTTCACATGATATTACTGAAAACAAATTATCTTAGTAAAAGAATTCACCAGTTTGCAAAAAGAAACAATTGGGTCCAGAAATTTAGAACTTTAGTGGGTTGGAAAAACTATTTCTCAACTGCTTCTCAACCACAAGCACTAAAAAGATAAAATTGAAAAATTCTCTCAGCAGCAAAGGTCAATCAAAATCAGCCTTTCAGTAAGGATCAAAATAAAGTTCTGGTCATTACATCATTGACTCATTGTTAAAATCTCTGAAGGCACTAAAATTTCTCTAAGCTTGGCTCTGTGCATCCTTTCAATTGAATCAAGTGGCTCAGAAAAATGACAAAGAAAGTGACTGTCCAACTTAAACTTAATAGATTCTTAATGGATAAAGATAGAGAAAGTAGAGCTGGGGCTCTAGTTCAGTGCCAGAGCACTTGCCTAGCATGTGTGAGGGACTGGGTTCAATCCTAGAGCTGCCTAAAAAAAAAAAATAAAATAAACTACAACTACAAAAAAAAAGTTACCAAAAATTAAACAAATAAAATAATCTACAACTGCAAAAAAAAAATAAAGATAGAAAAAGGAAGGAGGAACAGCTTAGCAAATCAAAGAATTATGTCCACAGAACTATTCAGAGAAAAGTACTCTAGAGGTGACAGACTATTGACTCTATGAGACTGATTTAAATCCAACTAACTTGAGTACCCAGCTAACTGAAGTCAGGAAAGAGGCTGTGGGCACCGGTCAGTCCCCAAAGAAGGCATATTGTCCAACATTTACTTCAGAGGTGGAGAATTGAAGTAAGAGCAAAGGAAGGACCTTCACAAGTGCAAACTAAGGGCCAGAATGAACAATGAACCTGGCCTCCCTTTCCAGAAAGCAGATTCTGGGCCTAATTAAGAGACATTCTCCATCTTCAGGGTAAAGAGACTTCTCTCATTTTCCCAGCAGGATTTTAGAATTGTTACAAATAACGATCTTCAGGGTTACTCCTAACCATCTCCTTTCCAATGAGACCATTTGAAGCAGTTATTTTGTCCCTGTTCTACATGGTATATTGGGTTTTCAGTTCATAGATCTTTACTCAGGACAACCCACATCTAGATGTCATGTAGGAACTACTGAGCATGGATCACACAGTGACCCTGAACTTGTGAGCTTGTTGCTGAGACTGACTATAAATTCAAGAATGCCACCTTGGAAGGGAGGTGAGTGTATCATGTCTACAGGGGATCAAGAAGCCAGACTCAGGTTGTCATTAGTGCTCTCTCAAAAGATTTCTAGCTCTCCTCCTAGTAGGCACAGAATTGGATGGTCTTTCTTTCCCTTACCACTTTGAAGCTAAGCCAATAAAATATGAGCAGCCATGATGTATATCACTTCCAGGAAGAATCTTTAAAAGCCATTGTGCAATATTCTCTGTTGCCTTTTTCTTGCCTTGATGGTTTTGGACATGTATGCATATGGAATCTTCATCAGTCTGGTGTCTGTGAGACTATGGTGACCAGAGCCCCCTACTGACCCATGGCAATTACGTAAAGTAAGAAATAAATTTCTGTGAATTTAAATAACTGGAATGATTGTGGTTGTAGTTTAATCACAGCATAATCTCATCTATCCCGACAGACCTTCTAAAGCAAAAGGAAAAAAAAAAAAAACAACTTTAAAGGAGGCCTTTTCTGCAAGGATTGCCATAGGTCAGATAATAACATTTTCTACAGCATTGCGAAACTCCATGTATTCAATCAAACCAAAAGTTAGTGCCTTGAACCAGAAGGGAAATACCTAGATGGAAATTAAGAAAGGTAAAGCCATGATTTCCCTGCTTTTCTCCAAGATTCCCCACTGGACAAGCTGTGAGTTGCAGAGAGGACAATGCCCGCCTTCATCAAGTGCCAATCACTGCAATACATCCTGGCCTGAGCCTTTCTATTACTCCCTTCCCATGAAGAAGCCAAGATAGCAGTCTTAAAACTAAGGGCTGGAGAGGACAGCAGGTGCTAAAAGGGAGATGACAAAGGACTCCTCTAGATTTATTGACCATCGCTCTCAAAACTTCAGTCACAGCCAACAGAGAGCTACAGAGCTGAGGCTGCTGCATCCCACCAGGATTTTAAAGGATTTGTGTTACCAAACAGATGCTGAGCCTAGACTAAATCAGTGGTTCTCAATTATGGTTCAGAGACATGATCTGGAGAAACCTCTACTCATTTGCAGTGAAATGAGAGAAATAAAGACAATGTCATCATTCTAATGAAGTCGAACATACTCAGCTTAGAGGACTGTTATGTGTTTGAACATTATGTTCCCTAATTCTGTGATATTAAAATGTCCGTACATTTATCAAATGGAAGCAAAAGAAAAATGATAGGTTTGTATTGTTAGTATTAATGTTTTTACTTGAAAAAATTAAGTGTGACAATCTTATATTGTCTCCATTATTTTTACTAAAATTTGGCTTAATCGTGGAAATTATCATTTTTACTTGCTCATCAGATCTAAAGATTACTAAAAAACTACAAATCTTTATACACATAATATTCTGTTCATTTACAGTAGGATAAAATGTAACTTGATGGAATTTTAAATCTTCTTGTACCATCCACTGGAATCAAATAGTCCGATAGGATGACCACTAGCCACATGTGGCTAGTCCAAATTGAGATGTGCCACACGTGTAAAACACACACCAGAATTTCAAAGACAGTATTTTTATTTATTTTAATATCTTTATTTTGTTTATTTATTTTTTTATGTGGTGCTGAGGATCGAACCCAGGGTCTCACATGTGCGAGGTGAACACTCTACCGCTGAGCCACAATCCCAGCCCAAAGACGGTATTTTTAAAAAGGGAATAAACATCTCATTTACAATTTTATATTGGTTACATGTTGAAATGCTAACATTTTGAAGATGTTAGTTAGACTAATCTCACATGTTTCTTTTTACTTTTCTTTTTACTTCTAATGTGGCTGCTAAAAACTTTGAGATGACATATGTAGCTCACATTGTATTTCTATTGGAGATCCCTGTTCTGAAAAAAAAAAAAGAAGTGTTTTCATGATCAAGCACAATTAAGACTGTGTTCTTTCTGGTCTTATTCATACAGCGTTTGCATGGCTTCACCAAACCATAATAGCTGACTGAAACACCTGTCTTCAAAAGCCTCATTTCATTTCGCTGATTATGATCTTTTTCTTATCTTTTGTACCATATGATCATGAGACTAGTTTTCTTAATAGTCTTCATTTGATTATGCTACTCCATTGCCCAGAAATTAATATCACCTTACATAATTTATTTTCTATTATTCTAAATTAATCAGCCTAATATTTGGCACTCCCCAATAGCTTCATCGCTAGCTCTTTAATAATTTCTGTTATTTTCTGGTGCTAGGCCCGTCTCAACTAGCCATTTGCACATTCTCATACTTTGCTCCCATTTGTCTCTGATACAAAATGTTGTTCACATTAGTTTCCATCCATGTGCAGTCTCCATCCACATGCTTCTCTGCCTTCTACCCTCACAGCACCTCTTTCCTTCTGCAGAAAACCTCCATGGGTGGCCCTACCAGGCTCTCTCTACCTGTCTCCCCAATACCCTTTCGTATCTCCTTTAAACATTATATTAATGGCATCCCCATTTGAATTAATAGAGATATTTGATAAACATATACTTTGGGCAATTCATGTATGTGCCTCTGTCTCCATAGCTAATTTATAAATCACTTTAAAGCAGAATATCATATTTCACAAAATAGCATAGCTGTTTTGCATCTAAAAGATCAACTTTTCATTTTACAAGTGAAGTAACTGTAGATCAGAGCTTTTAAGTTACTTATCAGAGGTTATGTGTCTAATTAATAACAAAACTAAGACTCCAGTTCCCAAGTTGCTCCTGGCACTTCTGGAACAAGTCTCTTTCACTTTTCTAATTTCTTCTGCCTCCCAACATGTAGGAGATAACCCTTCTATAAGTCAAGTCGTCTCAGATGAGGCATGCAGAGGCATCGGCAGCAGACTGATAGCTCCTGGAGGGAACAAGACTGGGATTAGGGCAAAGAGCACAAAATCTCCTGTAGGGCCAATCCCAGGGGCAAAGAGTAAATTAAATCCTAGGCAAGTGAGAAGAGCTTAGATGCAAGGCTTCTGTTGTGGCAGGGGAGTTGCAGTTCACCCAAGAAATCTGAAGTAACTGAAGCTTAATGACTTAGCATAATGAGCTTGTTGGGAAAGAACGAAGGAAGGTGACTCCTGGCTGAAAGTACAGTTTACCAGACACGAAAAAGCAAGGTCGACACTGTTATCTAACAGACTAAATCACTCCTTTTCACTGTCAGTCTTGAACCAGACAGGCATAATCTAGATAGAAGGAGTCTCTATTGTAAAAGTTTGAGGGAACCAAGGTTAATAATAGTAATTTCTACAAAAAGAGTTTGCACTTAACAAATGCCATCAATTTGTATTACTGCTCAAGATGATAGATGGATAGATAGATGGATAGATGGATGGATGGATGGATGGATGATGAATGGATGGATGGATGGATAGATGAATAGATGACAGGGAGAGAGAGAGAAAGAGAGAGAGAGAGAGAGAGAGAGAGAGAGAGAGAGAGAGAGAGAGTTTTGCTTCTTGCCCTGCCATCATATTCTTCACACTATCAATTTTGCAGAGGGTCACTATATTCTATGTTCCTATTATAACCATCAAGAGGATGTATGACAACATATGAACTGGGGCTTGGCTTGCTACTTAATGGTTAATTTTCTGCTAAAACGACATAATATTTCCTGGTCACTTTTATCTGAGACATAATTGTTTATATTTGGGGTAAAACATCTTTTGAAATCTTTGTGCCTATTAGTTGCTCTATCCTAATTGCATGTTTTGCTTAATATCTTTCACCAAAGGCCATCTCATTTCTCATGTATTTAATTGATACTAAATCAAGATAGCTAAAATTGTCTTTGGGTGTGACTTAGATGAGCACCTTAAGAGTCTTGCTTGACTGACATCTGTCAAACTAGAAATGAATCTACAGGATAAACAATTTGATGGCATGAACGTTTTGCCCTCAGATTGTACTTGATATACTTAATTTGTGGCTGGTGAACTATTACTTGAATATCTCTGCACCGTAAGGCTTTAACTGAGATTTTCCCAACCTCTTGTTCTATGAAATTCCTGTCTACAATCAAAAATAATATTTAATAAAATGGCTGTTTCCACTGTTGAAAATGATGGTGGCTGATAGGTTCAGAATCGTGCACAAAAGAACACAGTGATCTTCAGTCATGATAAGATGGGAAACCACAGGTTACTGTGGATCTAGATTAGATGGGCTAATAATGCTTGTCTGGCTTGATTCAATCTTTGGTAGAAAACTTGGACAATGCTCAGCCAAAAGGAAGATATTAACATCACAGATTCTATCAGGTCCTTAATGCAAGTTTATAATTGAACAATGTGGGCAGGAAGAGAAGGCTAAGAACACATGCCATATGTTTATTTTAATGTACATCTTCAGACTGCAAAACAAGAAAATGAGAAATATATTTTAACTCAAATTTTAGGTACAAAGTATTCTATTCAATAATCTGGTTAAATCAATACTAATCATTATTCAAGGGAGTATTTGGCTACAAGGCATTAGTTCTTAATCAGGAGTGAATTTGCTTCCTGTCCCCAAGGGGTATTTGCCAATGTCTGAAGACACCTTTAATTTTCACATCTGCAGAGTATTATCCTCACCCAGTTGGTAGAGGACAGGGATGCTTTTAAATATCCAACAGGGCAAAGAATAGCCCTTCACAAAAAAGAATCCTCCAGCCCAAGGTTACCAACAGTAGTGCTGCAAATGGAAAGGGCTCTCTATGCTCACTTTTGGTTTTCTCCCACCAATATACTTATATAAAACTAATATTCCAAATTCTTCCCTGCCTTGCTAAAACTAAGAAAGAAGTGGCATCCACAGATATCAAAAATGACTTCTTCAAGTAAATATCTATTTTTATGAAATTCATTATATATATATATATATATATATATATTGGTACCAGGAATTGAATATATATATATATATATCAGGAGTGCTTAAACACCAAGCCATATTCCCTACCCTTTATTATATTTTATTTAAATACAGGATCTCGCTGAGTTGCTTAGGGCCTCATCAGGTTGCTGAGGATGGCTTTGAACTCACAATCCTACCTCAACCTCCCAAACTGCTGGGATTACAGGCATGCGCCATCGCGCCCACCCCTTTATATTCTTAATTAAAGTGAGAAGTGATTTTGAAATTTTGCACTGATAATTTAAGTAGATTAAAGATAAATAATTACAAAGTACTTTCTGGCTCCTGGCCAACTAATTGTACATGTATGTGTATAATTTTTTAAGCCTGAAAACCTCTGCATCTGTAATTTCCTTTACACTGGGATAATTTCCAAAGTAAGTTCCTCAGCTTTATTACTGAAAGGTTTCTATGGGTCCTTCTTTAGACATTGCCCTTCATATGTCTCAAAGCATCCTTCTAGGAAACAGTATTTTTAAAATATTAAATTATCCACTAGCCACTCACAAATCCTCTTAAAACATTTCAAGTACTATTAAAATACCAAATATTTAGTGGGCATTTAAATTCAGTTAACTATAAACATTTCTTACCAAAAGAAATTGTCTTCATTAAATAAATCTTAAATGAAGACAGATTAGTGTAGATTCCAGTATTGAATTACTTTTTTTAAAAAGTAAGCTTCTACACAGCTCCAAAGTGGCAGGTCATCTACAATGCAAACCCAAAAAAATTACTCCACAGTAATTTTTTAATTACTTTTTTTATTTGTTCTAATCAGTTATACATGACAGCAGGATGCTCTATCATTGTACATAAACGGAGCACAATTTTTCATTTTGCTGGTTGTACACGAAGTAGGGACACACCATTCATGCAATCATACATGAACCTAGGATAATGATATCTGTCTCATTCCACCATTTTTCCTACCCCCAGGCCCCCTCTCTTCCCCTCCCTCCCCTTTGCCCAATCCAAAGTTCCTTCAATCATTCCATGTCCCTACTACCCATTATGAATTAGTATCCACTTATCAGAGAAAAATTCAGCCTTTGGTTTGGGGGGGATTGGCTTACTTCACTTAACATGATATTCTCCAACTCCATTCATTTACCTGCAAATGCCCTAATTTTATCTCTCTTATTCTTGGTAATAGTCTCTTTATCCATTCATCTATTGAAGGGCATCTAGGTTGGATCCACAGTTTGGCTACTGTGAATTGTGCTGCTATAAACATTGATGTGGCTGAGTCACTGTAGTATGCTCTTTTTTTAGTCCTTTGGGGATTACTTTATTTCATGGAATGAATGATATTGATGGTAGGAGGGTTATTAAGATAATCTTTTAGACACTATTTAGAAATAGGCTTCTTATTGAAGTTAATGATGTAAAAATATGAAATTTAAATAGATTGTGGAATCTACAAGTAGTGAGTATTAACCTCACAAACAAATTCCTCATATCCATGTGCTACCAATTTGCTGTAGAAATACATTTTCAAGTTGCAAAGCAAAAAATATATATTCTGGTTTAAAGGAAATGCATTTCACAGAAGTGTTCTTGGGATTTGCATGTTTTTCCCCACTGCTGGTCAAACTATAAATATCATCATCATATAAATGTCTGCCATTTAGTAATCACCTAATATGCACTAGACCTGCACTAGTCTTCAATATTTTCCTCCAGAAAGCTAAGGCTCAGCCAAGCTTCTACACAACTCTAAAGTGGCAGGGCACCTACAAAGCAAACCAAGAAAATTACTCCACAGTCAATGACATGTCATAATCTTTGCTGTAGATAAATTCATGAATTCAGAAGAATTTTAGATTTTTTTTAAATTCCTCTGTGTTTTTCTCTCAACCATGTCCTATTGTTTGAATTTCCAAACACAAATTACAGAAGACTGCTGTAGTTACACTTTAATTGCCGCCCTATCGTTCACTCCACAAAGGCATTTTGCTCTGTGTAGCTCTGTTCTTTTCCTCATCACTTGTCAAGGGGGAAAAATCTTGTGGTTTTGTTCGGAATCTATCTCGAGCTGCATTTCTCTCTAGAAGTGTGATTCTGATCAGAGCAGACATTTGTCGGTGTTCACACACACCCTTATTTGTAGACTGTCGCAGGACACAGAAACAAGATGTTTAGAGGGAACAGAGCCTGTGTGTTCTCTGTCTGAAACTTTTCCTTGCTGCTCAGCTCTGCCTGCGTTTGTATGTGCATGTGCACATGTATGTGTAAAGAAGAATATTAAGACTTTTAGAGAAAGAGGGCGGGGAGGAAACATCCTGAGAGAGAGAGAGAGAAAGAAAGAAAAGAAGAGGGAATGGAGAGAGAGAGAGAGAAATAAAATGAGAGAGAAAGGAGGGAGGATCGCTTTATAGCTGCTAAGATTGCAGACAGAAATAGCACACAACCACCGTGAGCTGTACCCGACTCAGAACCAAGACAAATTTTATTCATTTTCATTAATCAGTTCCTCAGAAAGAAGGAAATGGCATCTGGTCCTGTCTTCGTCTACATCTTAGTGATTGGAAAATATTGTAAGTATGCTCAGCATCTTATTTTATATATACTAAGTATTTTGTAAAATAATCACAAGTATGAATGTTCATTACTTACATTCCTGTTTTTAAGCTAAAGATTCACTTTCTGATAAAATTCTAGTCTTACTTCAGAATTATTATTCTTAGTACATACCTGGTATTTGTATTGAAAACTGGAATATTTTGTCATTATCAATATTCAGCAAGACCCATATGCCACACAAACCTATGAGTCATTACAACCAATTTATATAACTGATATTTTAAGTGATGTTATGTTTAAAGTGTATCAGTCCTTAAAGAAATTGTGTCCAAGGAGATGTCCATTGAAATATCCTGGGGAAGTCCTGACATTTGGTCCAGTTTCTGTGTAGTTGTAATGCTTTGCCTCATGGGTGTTCAACCACACAGAGAGATGCTGCCCTAGCACTCTTCTTATTTAGCCAGGTTTCTCACTATTCCTTGAAAGAAAAACAAGGCAAAACACAGGACAAAGAAAAACATAGGCACACAAGGAGTTCCAAATGACAAATTTTGCTTCCTCTATATGTGCTATGGTTTATCTTTCAAGAAGAAAAAAATCCTGTTTTACATTCAAGGGAAAGAATCATTATGCATCAAGCCTCATTAGAATTATTGTATGTAGGTAGAAATAATGTGTCTTTGTTTCTTAGGTAATAAACCATCAGAAAGTCAAAGACAAGCCAAGAAAGAAGCTGTCTGAGTATCCTTAATACCTTAGGATTCTAGGAGTGTGGGCTTCCAAAATTTTAGAACCCGTGAGGATGTTTATATTCCTCTAATCTTTGAAGAGTTTGCAAAAGTTTTGTTTACACAAAGATATTTTATTGAGGAAATTCTCTGGGTAACTCTCAATGTTAAGTCTCTTAATTCTAATAGCCTGCACTACACTACAGCTATTTTTTTTCTTCTCTTTACCTTTAGAATACTTCCCCTAAATGGTCAAAGGTTGGGACAGTATCAAAACCAAAGAAACTACTGAGAATCCTGGAGAAATGTTTTAGTCCTAGCTTTCTGAAGCTCTAATCTTAATTATTGGCATTCCCATTTTTTAACTGGAGGGAAGAAAAGTCAAATTGCAAACCACCAACAACAAAAAAATTAATGTTTTTAATTATAACTCAATGTTGAAGGCACCAGAACTTTTGAAATTTGCAGCCAACAGTCCTTGTAAATCATTAACGAATTTTACCATCGCCTATTACTTTTCAGTGAAACTAATAGATTGTCTAATCCAAAGGAGTATTTCTCCAATAGGCATTTCTAGTAAGGAGGGTTCTAGGGCATGTGAAGGTGTTCAAGGCTGGCTGTGGGGCAATTTTGGTTGAGATATCCCTAAGTCATTTTTGGTTATTGAAAAAGTTCCATGTTAGCATGTACTCTTTGGTTAATAAGAAACTAGTTTCATAAGCAGAAAATAGGAAAACACGATAAGAATGTCAAAACCCTCCATCTTTTTAAATTTAGGTTCTCTTTTGATTAAAAAATTTGAGTTCCAAATTCTCATCTTCTCATGCTTTCTACAGGGACTGAGAACATAAGCATTGGATGCAGAGTTGAACAAGCAAGATTCCTTGGTGTTAGTTGAGTGTTAGGGTGAGAAGCATTTAGCAGGGATCCCTGAAACAACAACCCACAACCTTGGCTTAACTTTAATGGAGCCCATCACACCACCCCCTTCCAAGTGAAGATTTTCTGTACACATAGCAAAGAAAATCAACAACCACACATAAGGAGAAATTCTTAAACCTCTGCAACTGTCCCATGGCTGCTTGTTTGCTTTTCTTCCTTTTAGACCACTCTCCTGTTTCTCAGCAAAGACAAACATGATATCATGAATGAGGTGCTTAGCTGCATGGCCATGTACTAGTTCTATGATTTTCAGCAATTAATTTACCCTCTCTGGGTTTTTTTTTTTTTTTTTTTGTAAAATGGCAATCAAATACTTTACCCTACCTACCTCCCAGAGCCCCCATCTGCCTATTTGAATCTTTAAAACTGTCATGCAGATACAATTATGCACATGAAAATGTATGACCCAGGGACATTCAGTGCCTTGTCACAATACTCAAGCTAATGAATACTTTCAGTTCATTCTCTTTCACCTAGACCATGATCACTCTCAGGAGAGATAGCATGCATAAATGGGCTTCAAAAACCATAACACCCTTTATAGATGTAAATAGCTATTAGTCATTCCTCTAACCAAAAAAAAGTTATTGAATGCCAGGTACTTTAATAAGTAATAGGAATAAAGGGTGAATACAGCAGGATTCCTGCTCTGAAGGGGTAGAGTAAAACAGCACATTAATCCAGACTGCCATTCAATAAGACAGGTGCCAAAGCTAAGATTTTCACAGACAGAGGTGACATTAAGATATCCTTTTAGCCTTGAGAATGTTTCATTCTTTAAAAATTCCTCTGTATGTAGTCTAGTCAATCTTATTGTACCAATGTTAATTTCTCAGTTTCGATAATGTACTATACATATGTCTGATTTTACCAACAGGGAAACTGGGTGAAGCATACCTAGGACTACTCTGAGTTTGTTTGTTTGTTTGCTTTTGCAACTTCTTCTGAGTCTATTATTACTTCAAACTTAAAAGTTAAAAAAAATCCCCAGAATGAATTGTATCAAAAACCCTTATCAGCAAATATTTTACTTATTGCTTAAACAATGTCATTAAGCAAAATAATCCTTTTACTTAATACCTACATAGGCATGGAACAAGTGATGAAGAAGGAAATGAAGCTGCTTTATCTACTTTAGAATTTTGCCAAGGACTGGCCCAGCTGACAGGGTCCTCATTTTCAGATTCCCATGGGCACCTATAATACCACCTGGACTTTGCTTTGGATCCTGGCACTGGCATAAGTTCTAGAAATTATCTTCTCTAACTGTGAAGAAGGGTAAAGACATAGAAAATTCCAGAATAGAACTCTAACTTGAGTACTTGAAATAGGACAGTACTGGCTTAACTACCCACTTTAGTAAGATGGGAGAGTTAACTTACCAATCTGCAGACTACAGAAGTACCTATATGACAACTTACATTTTTGAAGTTTGCTAACAATTTTATATTGTCCTTATTGTGAATTTGGACTTAAGTTTCAAGTGGGGCAAGAATTAAATCTATTCAAATGCAACACCATCTACATACAGGAATACAAATTAATACATTTGTGAACTAAATTTCACTTACATCAGTATAAACTTGTTAAATTGAAATGCCTGGAGTTGCAGATTCTAGTTAGGTCTGTGGTTTGGTTTTGTTTGTTTTTAATTTGGTTGGTTAGTTGGTTGGTTGGTTGGTTGGTTGGTTGGTTGGTTGGTTGATTTTTGTCTGAAAAACTATTTAAAGCATTTGATTTCAAGCCTTATGATTATGGGTGTGGTTGTTTTATTGTTTGCTTCTTAGACATTTCCATGGACCAGGAATCATGCTAACTGCTTTACAAACCTCTCATTTTATTCCTATAACAACTTATGAGATAGTCCCACTTTGCAAAATAGAAAATGAAAAAATAAGAAATATTAGGTAGCATTCTTAGCATTACCTTCTAGGAAGTGTTCCAAAGAGATTTGAATCCATGTCTCTTCTTAAAAAAATTTATGCCAATAAGACACAATTTGGTTCTAATACTTTCTAAAATAATAATGTCTTAAAATTTTAAAAGACTTCACATAAACTCTAATCTAGTCCACTGGGTTTCAGCCATTTTAGAAATTAATCAGTAAGAAAATATGGGCCAGGCCAAGGTCTCAAAAACCAGTAAATCCAGGTTTTCACCACCTGGTATGAGGCCAGGTAAGTTGAACGAACCCATGCTGGGGATTTGTGTATCTCTTTTTATGAACTGGTAATCTATCTGTATACATTTTCAGTGTACACCAATTGGTAAATGAGTATACATTAGAAATAACTTGAATGTATAGAAAGCACTTTGAAAGCAGTTTTAATTACCATGCATGACACTGAGTTCTAGACATAGTATCAATAAGTATTGACTTCATTCCTATATTAGCTTACCACCACCCTCCTCCCTGATTCTTTCTCCCCTCCTTATCCTCACAACCTGAGTAGCTCCATTTCCTATCTGCTGTATGGTGATCCAATTCACTCTCATCATCTGCAGCTTCAGTCATTACCCTAATTAGAACAAGAATATATCACTGGGGCTGGGATTGTGGCTCAGCGGTAGAGTGCTTGCCTAGCATGTGCAAGGCTCTGAGTTCGATCCTCAGCGCCACGTAAAAATAAATAAATAAAATAGATATATTGTGTACAAAAAAAAAATAAAAGAAAAACTCATTACTGAAACCAAGAGCCTTTCCTTCTTTGGAGATTAGCAGGGACAAGTTGTGAATATTTCTAATTTATGTTCTCTATCACAACAAAAAGAAGTATCAGGTGAAAAATGGAACAGTGTAAAGTAAGAGCTCCCATTATTTGTGTTAGAAATGGATATTTTTCTGTTAAATAATTGGATATTTGGTTTTTTAGTTAAACAGATTCATTTGATTATTGTTTTAATCTTAACTGAGTTAACTGGGATCCCTTTTATTGCTTCAGCCTCTACAGTAATGAATATGTCTTTTTGAAATAAAAATCACTGCCCTCAAAAAAAAAATCTGGGCTTTAATTATTGGGAATGGAGCTCATGAGGCTTTTTCAGTCACTGCCCTGGGCCTCAGAGAGGCCACTGTGCCAGCAACCCCCTCTGCCTCTCTCTCCCCATTGCTCTTCCCCAACTTCCCATCATTCTGCCCCAGGAGCTGCTCATTCTATAGGGCAGAAGGACACAGCACTCTCCCCTTCACCCCTTTCTTTCCAAGTCTACCTTTAGTCAAGGTCACCCACATGATTAGCTACAAAATGGGACAGCAAAAGGCTAGACGAATTCTTTAATGGTAAGATTCATCCTTTTTAAAAAGGCAGTTGAGATTTTAAGTAATTTCTTGTTTCTGTTGGAGAATGGAGTATGCACTTGAGCTGAGAGGCCACCCAATTATAAGAGCTATTTCACTGATTAAAACATTCAGTTATGCTGCCGTCTCCTAACCATCTTTTCCCTTGGTTCTTATCTAATTCATTTCAGGAATAATAATATGAAGGGTTTTTTTTTTTGCTTGCTGAAGTCTGAGCCTCAAGTGAAATGCTATCAAGTTAGATCATTTCTACTTAATTCTCCTAAGTAATTTTTTTAGTTGTTGATGAACCTTTATTTTATTCATTTATTTATATACTATGCTGAGAATCGAACCTAGTGCCTCACATATGTGAGGCAAGAGCTCTACCACTGAGCCACAACTCTAGTCCATCTCTTAAGTACTTTTTTAAATTTAGTTTCATAAAATCATACTTTTTTGAGTTGGAAAGAAATGTAAAGCATATAAAGAATAATACCCTTATTGTTTAACAAAAGAAGAAAACTAGGGCTGTGTTCCCTTTTATTTTTAGCTCTATTATTTTTTGGTCACTTTTAAATGTGAGACTCAAAATTGCATATGTTAGGACAAAACAGGCAGAAAATATCAGATGAGTAAAACATCACCTTCAAATAGAAAGATCCTAGACTGAAGTGATTACATTTATTATCCACCAAAACCCAAGCTTCAAATATTAAGTCTTGACCAATACACTAAATCACTAATCACTAATCATGTTTCCCATATCTACCTGGTAGACACACATTTTTAAGTCAGTCTCACAATCAGAGAGGAACATTTCAATCCCAGCTTCCCAATGCATGTTTGCAATTAGCCCTTCAATGGAAGAGGCTTTGTAAATGCTCGGAGATCAAGATCCACTAAATCTCTCTACTAGAGATGTTCCCTCTCCAGCCCAAGCTCCTATCTATTCCCCAGAGAATTAAGTCCCCTTCAACAATGTGGCCCTTTGCATCACATGCAGGCACACCATGAACCCAGCCCTTGAGGGGTTCACCTTAAAGACTCTAAGGTAAGGGAATCTATATGCATGCTGTACTTGATTTCTCCATTTTTTTCTTATCCGTTCTCTCTCTGTTATTCTCACCATGGCTCTTAACACAATACCCAAAAATAGAAACTGTCCTCCATTGAGCCCAAATCTTGCAATCTAAATTCTTATTTCTACCCAACTCATCTCCCTAGTATTCCTCACCAGTTGAGACTTTCACAGAGAGGAGTTGCCTATTAATCATTCTATTTGCAGATTACACCCATCCTTCCTCCTCCTATTTTGCAGTTGCCTAGATCCATGGATGTTTGAAGCTAATTTTTTACAGTATTGAGAAAAAAAAAAGATTTCCATTCCTGATCCTCACAATATAAAGAGGCTGGGATCCTTCAAGTGTTTGTAGTTGCAGACATTTAAAGAGATAAATTTGACTTTACTGGTATGAAATTAATAGAATAAAAATACAAATGGATATGAACTGACAATTTTTGAACAAAATGTATAGATATTTGTGCTTGGATCTACTGGGAAAATCAGTTAGGCTGCCCTCTAAAGCCTTTTTGGACATTCTTTTTTTTTTTTTCTTTTTTTTTTTAATTTATTTATTTTTTTTATTGTTGGTCGTTCAAAACCTTACATAGTTCTTAATACATCATATTTCACAGTTTGATTCAAGCGGGTTATGAACTCCCAACTTTACCCCGTATACAGATTGCTGTATCACATCAGTTACCCTTCCATTGATTGACATATTGCCTTTCTAGTGTCTGATGAATTCTGCTGTCAGTCCTATTCTCTACTATCCCCCCTTCCCTCCCCTCCCCTCCCCTTTTCTCTCTCTACCCCTTCTACTGTAAATCATTTCTTCCATTTGTATTATCTTGTCTTACCCCTCCATTACATAGTTCTTGATATATCATATTTCACATTTTGATTCAAGTGAGTTATGCACTCCCATATTACTATACAGCTTGCAGAATCACATCAGTTTCACTTCCATTGCTTTACATATTGCCATCCTAGTGTCTGTTGTATTCTGCTGCCTTTCCTATCCTCTACTATCCCCCCTCCCCTCCCCTCCCCTCCCCTCTTCTCTCTCTACCCCCCCTTTTTGGACATTCTTATGAATGCCACATATTGCAGATATAAGCTATTGAAGATAACTGATTAGGTTTCCAGGTGCATTGGGCCCTGGCAGCTGAGATGGAGCACAATTCACTCTGCATTATACTCTCTCACAAAATCTCTGATCCTTGTCTTTCCCTTTTATCCTCTTCTCTCATTCTCTATGCCTCACCTCAGCCTTTTGATATTTTAATAGGTTTTTCCCAGAGCAGGCTAGAAACATTTGAGTCATCTTCAATGGTCCAGAACATTTGCCATTTTTACCTTCCCATTTGTTGGAAATTGCAAACTGCCTCATGGTTTATAAATGTTTCTACTTTCTCACACATTTCAAACTTAGACAAGAAAACGTCATCAGCCAAGCTTTCTGTAAACTTCCTTTAACCTCCATTTAACCTCCTTCTTTATATTAAGATTAGAAGTGGCTATTTTGTCTAAGTTAAATTTAGTTTTGGGTTTTTTTTTTATTTCTGCCCTTCTAATTGCAGTCCTTACCCCTGATCTTGTGAGCTAAAAGCTTAACAATTTAATCCCTTTGGAAAAAGAGATTATTTTTGTTTGTTGACTTTCAATAACTGCTCTTGACAACTGAGCACTCATCCCCAGTGTTGACCTGAAATAATGTGACAAGTCCTTTGTCCATCAAGTCCACTTTAATAGAGGAGAAATGCTGTACAAATCTGTTGTTCAATACTGATGCTCTTAGACATCTTTTTTCAAGTTTCTACGATAATACATATAGCAAGTACATATTATTCTGTGATCCAGTACAATCATTAACTAGAAGGATCTATAAGAAGAAATGAAATAATCTCATTTCTTTCCATCTAAATTCATATACACAGAGATAGCACTATAAAACTAAAAAACAAAAAAAGGGTCAAGGACAAATATTTCATCATTAGTATATCCTTTCAATGTTTTCCTATAAGATAGTTATAATAAATGCCTTAAGAGAGTAGAATGAATGAATGAATGAATGAATGAATGAATGAATGAATGAATGAATATGGTACTGGTGAAAAAGACTGGAACTTGACCAGCAGTGTGTTTACAGGAGAAGGAATTAAAAATAATGTTACATGGTGTTGAATAAAAATAAATAATGTCTTAAGGATGCTACTTTGATGAAATATGTATAAATACAAATTTGCCCAAAATATTGGTATGGCTTAATTTGATTTATTAGAAAGGCACTTTCTAAGTATTATTGAAGGAAGATGATGAAATTATTTTACAGACTGAACAATAACTATAATGCAATAAACTTGTCTCTTAACTATCAAAAAATAAGTAAATAAATAATGTCTGTGGCATAAATTAAAACCCTCAAAGATGAAAGAATTCAGTAGAATGGCCCATGATCTTGGCAGGCATCAAACTAAGGTGTTGGTGACCAGCTCAGTGCAAGCCTTCTATAGCCACTCCATGTTACCCTGCCTCTGAATGGATTTATTTCATACCTCTGGAGAGGACTGAAGAGTATTCCATTGTATATGATCTACATAATTCTTATTTCAGTGTTGAGTAAATTGGTTTCATAATCTTCTCCTCTTCTCTGTGACTCTTAAATCCCCAAGAGGCTCTGACTTTTCACACAAAGGATGACTCTCCTTGACCTAAGGCACCTGGGCTCACTCTGCCCTCTTTCCTCCACTCACAAGCCCCTCCCTCCTCTGATGCCCAGGGCCTTCTTGGGCACAAACTTTATTTTCTACTCAAATTTTCTTCATGACAATTTAATTTTTTGTTCTTTCTTTTCTTCCTCAGAAAGCACAGGTTGGAGGTTTAAAGGGACAAAATTTAAAAAGGCATTCTGGCATTTTCTGTCTTGACAGTTGAGAGTGGAAGGAAATATTATAAACTACTATTACTATTACTACTACTACTTCTATTACTTCTACTATTACTACTACTACTACTACTACTACTACTACTACTACTACTACTACTACAAGGCATTGCCTTCAGCACCTACCAAAGCATCACTCTTCCATTACTTCAACTAATCCACATGCTTCTCACACAACCAATGCCAAGGTTACCTTCTTAGAGAGCTTAGGAAGCCCTCAAAGAACCCCACCCCTAACTCTCCCTTCCACTATCACCACCCAGCCCTCTCATATTAAACAGGGCTCTGGCTTCCTCTAGGGACCCTCCCTTTCCTTGGGCTGCGTATTATGACTACAGATAAGAATCAGTGCTGTTTGCGTAACCCCCAAACTCTTGGTCATTACCACCACCTCACTTCCCAAGGGAACAGGATGCTTCATTCTCCCACATAATTTTCACCAAGTTCAGAATAACTGCTTTGAGGGCATCACATATTCTTAAGCCTCTCTACAGAGGTTGTGGAAAGACTCAATGCTCTGCATCCTTTGGTATGTTTGCTCTTGATATTCTAAACCACCATGGTATAATTCACTAATAAAAATATTTTTAAAAATAAAATTAAAATTAAAATATGTATATAATATATATATTGTATGCAACATATTACATATAGGTAATATGTATGTAATTTAATATTATACATAGATAATATATAGTTTGTGTAACATATTCTCTCTCAAGCACTTGGTTTTTGCAGCTGAAAGTCATGACTTTTAAGTTTTAAAACTCAAAGCCAAGAAGTTGACTATTCCAGAAAGGATCTTTTGTGCTTTACCTTCCTGGGCAGTTCAGTCCAAATGCCAACTATTAGTGGCAGAAAAGAAAAAATGTATATATAATTGTGATGAAAGCATGATTTATCATAAAATCAGGCAGTACTTTGGTAAACAAGTATTATAAACACAAAGCCATGGTTATTTAAAATTAATAGTTATAATGAAATATCTCAGTAAAATATAAACCCTTTTGATAGTTTGCAATTCATATAATAGCACAGTTTTAGCAGGGTCACCAGACAAAAGTGAATATGTATGTTTACCCCCACTTTCAAGAACCTTCTACGCAAGAATCAAAATTTTCAAAATGTGCATAATGGCAGGTAGTTTTATTCACTTTATCAAAGGAATATTTTTAGCTGGCAATTTTTAATTCACATAAAAAAAAGTGTTCAGGCTACTTGATCCAAAGTCAAACCCAGCATCCTATATTCTTTCAGATACCGTTTCTTCCTATTTTTCCTTTCTTTTGCCTAGTAAGTTTTCTCTTACTTCACTTACACCTTCCTTTTGTGTAATTTTTATTTTTAATCTCTTTCCCTACATTTCACAATGGTCTTTCTTTTCCTTCCTTTGTTCTAAATGATACTAAACACAGAATTAGAGAAGAAAACAAAGTATTATAGAAGAAAACATCGCGACATGTTATTTGAAATGTGAAAAGTTCCAAATGATTAGACTTTTCTATTAGTGTTCTTCCACAACTTTTTTCTGACAAAACGCCTAAAACAATAGAATTTACAAGAAATAATTGGAAGGAAAAGGAATAACCTGACATCATAATGCCATCCTCCTAGAAGATGATATATCACAAACACTTCTCTTTAATTAGTTCCTGAGAGACATACTTTAATTTTCAATTTATTCTGGAGAAATCCTTACAAAATTTTAATATATATTTTAATATGCTTTATTTTATGTTCTTAGGTACCACAAAATGTGCTATATCAAAGTTACCATATTTTAATCACTAATTTGAAATATTTACCTTGCTGAACTTGTAGTGATGATTAAATTGTTGAGATTCTGTTTAAAAGAGTAACACTTTTGTCACCTAATTAAATTCAGAAAGGTAATGTTTCCTCTCCAGATAAAGGACAGTTTCAGATTTAGGAATCTGTCAAGGTCACAGCCTCATAAATATTTAATCTAAAACTTGAACCCAGATTTATCTGATTTCCAAGCCTGAGTTTTTTCACTCAACACACAAACAGCAAAACCATATTACATAATTATGTGTATGAGCTCTTATTTTATAGGACAAGTGTTCCTATTCCCATGTACAGAGGAACAAGCTAACCTGGCAAGTGAACTCAATTTAGACCTAGCAGATATTGCTTCCTGGGGAAAAGGGCACTGCATGAACAGCGACAGCATGCACAAAGTCAGAATCAGGAAGGGAGGACTGGGGTTGTGGCTCAGTGGTAGAACGCTCAGCTAGCACGTGTGAGGCCCTGGGTTCGATCCTCAGCACCACATAAAAATAAAGATATTATGTCCAACTACAACTAAAAAATAAATATTAGAAAAAAATTTTTAAAAAAGAACCAGGAAGTGACATGGCAGGTTCAGGAAATGATGAGAAGTTCTGGGTGGCTTAAGAACAAGCACTTGGAGATAAACTAGAGAAGATCATTGGAACCAGACCATAAAGGTCTTTCTTTGCATGTCATGCTCCAGAATCTGAACTGTAAAATATGAGTCACTGAAATGGAGGTTTTGCACAGAATGATATAGAGGTTTATTCTTTAGAAGTAACTCTGGCAACTTGCAAAAGCAAAAAAGTACATTAGTATGTGGGAAATTAAATGCAATCCCTGAAGAAAGCATGGTCATTGCACTTGAGTCGCCTTAAACCAGACAGCTAGAAGTCCAAGTCCAATCAGCTGCTGGTTTTCATGTTGTTTTCCTAGGACTTAATTACATTTTTATGTATTTTCTCCCTGACACATACCTATAAGATACACAATAATACATGTAGAATATAATATAAACTTTTTAAATTCTCTGACTACCCTAGGACTGGCATTTTTGACATTGCTTTCCACAAATGTCCAATTTTTCTCTCTTATTTCTCATTTCCAAGAATTTTTAAATCAGTCAGCAAATTTAAGAAATTTTATTCAGCAACAGTAAAATCACATCAGTGGAAAATAGCACAGATAAAAATACTTTAAAATGTTGTGCTCAGGGGGCCAAGGCCTAGTATCTGTAAGAATATAATTTCAGGGCTGGGGTTGTGGCTCAGTAGAGCACTCACCTAGCGTGTGTAAGGCCCTGGGTTTGATCCTCAGTACCACATAAAAATAAATAAATAAATAAATGTATTGCATCCAACTACAACTAAAAAATAAATATTAAAAAAGAATATAATTTCACCTTCCTTATTTTACTATATTTACATTTTAACCAATAGCACTACTCATGATAAGCTTTATGCACAGG
Organism: Ictidomys tridecemlineatus; assembly: GCF_052094955.1. Classification (NCBI taxonomy): domain Eukaryota; kingdom Metazoa; phylum Chordata; class Mammalia; order Rodentia; family Sciuridae; genus Ictidomys; species Ictidomys tridecemlineatus. The sequence goes on along the minus strand of NC_135485.1, from coordinate 117,212,309 downwards.
TGTACACATTACATTAGCTCACTTGGATTTTCCTTTATATGGGTGCTATAAGATGAGGATGAACTGGTGCTGAATGAGGAAGGTGCTTTATTGAAAATACATCCAAGATACCCTCACTTCCTCAGCATATTTCCAATTTCTTTAAAAAATTGCAGAACCATGGTCATGCAAGAGAAGCAACTTCCCAAGTACATCTTTATAATAAGAATACATTATATCATTTTGACAGGTAATTAATTATTGAAGTAAAAGATATCTGACTGAAAACAAGCTCATTTTGAAAATACTGTGTTCTTTGTGCAAAAAATAAAAGCATTGCTAGTGACTTTTAATATGACTAGAAAACTATAGGTTCTCAAAAAACTATAAAATAATTTCACTACATTTATGAAGAGAACTGTGATTCACCCTCAGCTGAACTAAGTTTTCTTCTTCTGGTATAAATTAAAGACTTCTTTAGAAACTGTACTCACCTTTCAAAGTAATGTAGCCAGGAAATTATGTACATTCTGGAGTTGCAATATTGGTGGACTGCATAGGATTTATACTGGTAAGCTAAAGAATTTCAAACGTATATAAAACACAAAATTTTATCTACTGTTTCTGCAAAAGAGTGAATTCTATGTCAACTTGTCAATTTCACTTGATTAATACAAGTATACATTCTAAAACCTAAATCTGAAATCCAACCTCTCTTTAGGATTTTTGCCACCATTTGATGATAAACCATAACAGTAGTATATATAGTATTATCCCCACTGCTAATTTTACTGGAGAGCTAGTCTTAATTTAAAATATTTTTCTTTTTCTTTCTTCCTCTAACCCTCTCTTCCCTTTATCATTGCTTCTCCACACCCACCCTCCAAAAAAATCTTTTTTTCCAAAATCTATTATTTCCATGGATGAAATCTGTGACCCCTAAAATATTCATGACACTGATATAGAGCTATGTCCTTTGAGGAACAAGGACTTGCTTTTTGACTACACTAATACTCAACCCAGGATGCCCTTGGTAGATATGGATAGAAACTGGATTTTAACTAATGAAGCCAAAGTCTGGAAGAAGGAAAAAAAAAAAGAACCACTTTCCATGAGTTCTAAATAGATTGTCACAACACTACCATCCTTAAAATACTATTCTAAATATTTCATGTACACAAACACTTATTCATTCTTCCTTTCTTCAACCAAATTTTTAAGCTCCTACCATGTGCTTAGCACCAATATAGGTGTAAGAAATCAGTGGTGAACAACACCAGAAAGATCTACCACCTGCAGGAATTCACATTCTGGTGGTGATTTTTGAATAACAAAAAAAAGTAAACGAATAAAAAAAATTCTCAAATAGTCATTAGTGTTGTGAAGAATAAAGAAAATGCAGTGGAATAGGATAGTATCTAGCAAGGAATATGAAGAGACTTTAGCTACAATGATCTTAAACAGTCTTTCTAAGGGAGGGATACTTAGGCTCAGACCTGCTAGTAGAAGTTCTGAGTAAGGTCACTTTCATGGTTTAATTTGTTTTTGAAAGATCCCTCTGGCTGCTGTAGGGAGAAGAGGGTGAGAAGAGGCAGGAATGTAAGCTGGAAGGAAGTCCAAGTGGGAGATGACTGCAAGTCGGAAATCATGCTGGGCTCACACTCTAGAGAAAGAAGCTGACATTCAGGATATTTGTAGTCAAAGAGTCTCCACCAATTGCTGAAGGACTGAAGGTGGAAGATGAGGAACAAAGAGAAAGGGAATTGTTTATTCCTTAAAGATGAGCAGATGCAAAAGGAATTGTAAGGGTCAAAGAGAAGCTAAAGAGATTTTTTTTAAGAGAAAGAATTCATTAAAAATAAATAAATAAAAATGATCATGTAAGCCATGGCTTCTCTGCTTAATAATTCATTTATAAAGGAATGGTGCTCCCTCTCCCTATAGATGAGCATCCAACCCATTTATTGGTCTAGTGAGCTGGATACTAATGAGCAGGTCAACAGGCAGTCAACAAAGCAAGCCCAGGTAGCAACAGCAATAACAGAGTATGACCAAAGTGGTAGAAAATAAATCCTTTCTCACTATTTAACCCAGTGACCTGAATCAGCAACCACCTCCCCTCACAGGTTTGTCTCTTAATTTGAGGTGGCAGCATAGACAGAAAAAGGAAGTCAGGCAGCCAGCAACATGAAATAAATGCCCATGGGTGGGAATGTTCCTTAAAAAGGAAATCGGGAAAGCTTTGGAAGTGAGGATGTCCTACAAAAATTAAGAATAGTATTAAGTAGCTCCTAATGAACATTTACAACAAGAGAAAGAAGGTGTAAGTAATGTCCACTTGGAATCAGAGAAGGTCTTATTATCAAAGTGGACCACATGTAACAATTAGCATCTTAGCCAGTATTTGTTTGGTTCATGGTGCATATGAGTGCATGAATTGGAGATTGATTGGATGATACAGATTCCATGAGGTATATTTTTAGCAGAGTTATTAATTACAATAGAACTAATCTGGAAGTAAAGACCAATGGATGTACAAAAGGTGATTCACTTTTGTACTTTGACTTCCGTGAAAGGCAACAGAAAAGACCCTTTCAATCCTTTAATTTTATTCAACCATGCAAAACAACCAGGAAAGGAGTTCCTAACCCCTGTGTTAAATTTTAAAACTGAGGTTTAATAAAACCTTGATGAAGCCCACAGAGTCACTACCAGGAACTTCTAAGAACAACATTGTCCGCCCAGTGGCAGCCCCACAAGTATATGGAGCACATGGTAGAGAACAAGGTTGTGGTCATTCCAAGAAAAGGTCAAAGCAGGAGAACATGGCATTCAAAATTAAATAAGCTTTTGGTTTTGCTGAATAATAAATAGTTGCATGAAAATGCCAAGAAATTAAGTCCTAAGCCCTCAATTGATGTCATTAACAAAATATTAGCCACCACAGGAAATCCAAAAATGAAGCAGTGACCACTTAAACCTGTGGCCCAGCGGCATGCCATTGGACCACAGTTACTGCCTGGAGATGCCTTTGGTGACATTCAGAGTTCTGCTTATTGTTATTTTGTCCCCAAAGGTAAGAGCTCCACTAGGCACCATGGTCAATAAAAGCTTCTCCAACTCTTACAGTCTCTACATGCCTTTGAGATTGACCTTTGGTTAAAGATTTTTAAAACCCTAGGTTCCAAGTCATAAAATCACAGGTGAAATAAAATGAAATGTTTTATAAATAATATTCCTAGCATATAAAATTCTGTTTGCTTCATATCCAGAATTCTCAGAAAACTTGAAGTATGGAACCCATGTATGATGTCTAGGTAGTTTCCTATTTACCCAAAAACTGTGTGGGTATGTACTCAAGTACCAGGCAGAAAAAGAGCCAAAGTTTCTCCAAAACAGTGAAAATTTAAAAACCTGGAAACTTCACAAACCATTTTCAGCCACAAGTTAAAGAGATGATTACCAAACTTATTTTTTAAAACTCTTATCTTGAAATTTTTCAAGCATATAAAAATATTACAAAAGTATTGCAATGAACACCTACAAAGATTTCTCCCGGATTCACCTTGTGTTAGCATTTTGCCACATGTGCTGTACCTCCCTCACCAAACATATATACATATTTTTTTGCTTGCAAAATGAGGAAGTTGCAGACATTTTGACCTTTTATTCCTAAATACTCTAATTTTACTTTGTAAGAATTACATTTCCTTCACCCCCATTAAAATTGTAAATGCAAGAAGTTTAACACTCATAAAATAATACTATCTATGCTAAAGTTCATATTCACATTTTATCAATTATCACAATCCTGATCCAGGATCACACATGGCCTTCAGTGGCCATAGCAATGTAGTCTCTTTCAATCAGGAGACAATGTGAGATTTGAAGAATGGGGACCAGTTGCTACATAGAATATTCTTCAACTTTGGTTTATCTGATCCAAGTGTACTTTTTCATATATACCTAAAAGCACAAGACTGTGGCAAAAGTTGTCATAGATATATACCAGAGCAAGCAACGTGTTGAACATGGGGACCGAGTTCTTCAAGACTGAGTTCTTCTCAGATTGGCATCAATTTTGCTTACAAGAGCTTTCTGTTTTCACTCGTCATTTGTTTTTCTAATTGTTCTCAGTCAATCTTTCAACAAAAACATCACACTTAGCTCCCTCTTGCCTAACTTTTCAAGTCATTCCTAAAGTGTTTCCTCTAAACCCCACCCCTTGCCTTCACTTTTTGACAGTCATTCTCAGGTTCCTTTATCTAGACACACAGGTTTTTGTACTCCCCTCCAGGGCAGTCTGCTTTGCTACTCTCATCAGCCTCTTTTGGGTCCGTTAAAAATTCATTCTAGAAGCAACAAAGATGAAGAACAAGTGACAGTGGCTGAGACAAATAAGAACTTAATTTTTTTCACAGAAACACAAAAGCAAGTGCTTACTGGCCTTGGGTCTGCTGTTCAGTCATGCTGGGAGGGTCCCAAGCCTTCCTATCCTTCCCACTCCCCCACCCTGTATGCACTGGGTTTTATGTTACACTTTCTTCTATAGGATGGAAAGATGGCCACTGTGGCTCCACACATCAAGTCCAGGTTCAAAGCAGAAGAAAGGAAAACAATGATATGCAGTTGAATTTTCCCCCTCTTTCATCCGGAATGCAGTAGCTTTTCCAGATATTCCCAGTTAGACTTCTGCCTCTTAGGTCTCCTTGGTCAGAATTTGGTCACATAGCCACACCTAACTACCAAGGAAACAGGAAACCAGAGTACTATTGTTGTTGTTCAGTTGAGTCATCTTGTCTACTGGTGCAGAACACATTGTCACCACAAACAAAATGGGGATCCTGTTTTCAGAGGAAAGGGGGAAATTGACAATGAGAAGGCATTGAACAGCTTCCCAGAGTCTTAAAACAGTATTTATATTATTTATTCTCTACTTTTCCTTAATTCCATTTCATATTTTTTCTCAGTTTGTCTCAATTTAGCTTCTCTCACTAGTACTTCCTCTTGAGAAATGAACTTTCAAACTGTTCTTTATTAACACTCCATCTCCACCTGGAATCAAATATATTATAACAGCTGGTATTACCTCCTCTTTTGACATGTGAGGAAATGTCAGGTTTGCTAAGATAAAGTGACTTGCTTAAATTTGCCCATCAAAACTTTTCACAAGAGTACAATATAACTTTACTGAACATCTTGTGTAGTACCTGCCACTCAGAATACTTGGTGCCTATTTTTTGCATTCTACTCTGTTTGGTCCCTTTTGACAGTACTTTGTGCATTTAAATATAAAGTTCTCCATGAGACTTGACCAATTCAGTTATTTCTAGAAACTTCACTAGAGAGGAGAATTTATGAAACAAATATATTTTCTTCTTTTTAATTTTCTTGCTTAAACTCCTAAAGATAAAGGATAATCAATGTCTTCACTGGAAATCATTGTTTCACATGAACCATGAATCTAAATTTATAAACCTTCTTTCTCCAATATTTCTGTCAAGAAACCCTAAGAAAATACTTATTTAGATGTAATATGTTTGTCTCTAAACTTAAGGAAAAATACCTTGGAAAACTCTAGATGAAAATAAAATACGATGATGAGGTAATGTTATGGTTTGGTTGTGATGTGTCCCCTAAAAGCTCATGTGTGAGTGCAATAAGGTTCAGAGGAGGAATGATTGGGTTGTAAGAGGCTTAATCCAGTCAGTGCATTAATCCTCTGATTGGGATTAACTGAGTGGTAACTGAATTATATGGTATGGCTAGAGGAGGTGGGAATGGAGCGTGGCTTTGGGGTATATATTTGTATCTGGCAAGTGGAGACCTCTCTTTCTGCTTTCTGATCACCATGTGAGCTGCTTCCCTCTGCCACACTCTTCCATCATGATGCTCACCTGCCATGATGTTCAGCCTCACCTCACTACCCCAAGGAATGGGCCAGCCTTCTATGGACTAAGAACTCTGAAACTGTGAGCCCTCAAATAAAATTTTCCCCTTCTACAATTTTTCTGGTCAGATATTTTAGTCACAGCAGCAACAAAGCTGACCAAAACAGGTGGCATCTCATGTCTTTAATGAAGGATTTCAATGGGGAACAGAACACTCAGAAGAGAAATTATAAGGAGGAAGTCAGAAAGTATAATTGAACTTGATCTTGAAGATTTAGACAGATTAAAAAAAGATATTCAGAGACACTCTCATAAGCCAAGAAATAAAGTTGGGGATGGAAAAAGGGGTGTGAGGAGGCAGAAGTATCAACAAGTTTTCAGGAGTTTATAAGCAAGTCTACGTGGGAGTCTAGTAGAGGCACAGTGGTTAAGAACACGTGTTCTAGAATCAGACAGATATGGGTCTAAATACACTTCTACTACATACCAGTTCTGTGACCCCTAAGCAATCTACTCCTCTATGTTATATCTTCCTGCACTGTAAAATCATGACAATAGTCATACTTGTTTAATGGCATTGTTAGGAGGATAAGGTGAAATGAGTCATTTAAAGTACTTAGCTTAGTGCCCAAAATATATTAAAAACTCAAAACTATGAAAGAAAACACTACTGACCAGAGTGAAAAGTTAATATAATGGACTATTAGATTTTTTTTAAATGTAGATCATGTATCAAAGTGTTCATCCACAGATGATGAATAAAGAAAATACAATATAATATTACATATATTAAACACATAATGGAATACTGCACAGCCTTTATAAAGAAGGAATTCCTGCAATTTGTAACATCATAAATTAACATTATGTTAAGTGAAATAAACCGGGTAGAGAAAAACAAATATCACTTGCTCTTGCTGATACATGGAATCTAAAAAATTCAAAGTCATACAAGTCAAGAGTAGAATGGTGGATATTTAGGACTTGGGGGAAGAGAGCTTGGTTCGGGGAAATGGAAAAATATTGGTTAAAGAGTAAAACATTTCAATCAGACAGAATGAATAAGTTCCAGAGATTGATGAATATACTTCATGATAATGTATTATACACTTGAAAATTGCTGGGTAGATATTAAATGTTCTCAACACAAAAAAAATGATAAGTGTGCAAGATAATGGCTATGTTAATTGCTTGATTTAATCATTTCACAATATACATGTATGTAAGATCACATTGTACCCCATAAATGTATACAACTTTATTTATCAATTTTAAATTTCAAAAAAAGAGAAACTTTTTAAATAAAGACACACACACACACTAGGGGAATGGAGACTGTGGCTAATTGGCAACACTTAAACCATAAGGCTAAAGTGTAATCAAAAGGAAAATATCAAAAATATATTACCTAGGGGCTGGTAATATATAATAGGGGTTGTGACTCAGCAGTAGAGCACTCACCTAGCATGTGCAAGGCCAAGGTTCAATCATCAGCACCACATAAAAATAAATAAAATAAAGGTATTGTGTCCAACTACAACTAAAAAATAAATATAAAAAAAAATTATTACCTAGACATGAGCTAATACAGATTGGAAGTAAGGCTGAGACAGTTGGAATGGAAATAAGATGTTAAATTAAAGAGTTATTAAGAAAAAATACAACTGTCTTTGATTTAGGATCTTTATTTCTTGGCCGAGCTATCAGCATAATCAATAAAACTGGTGTTATCACACCAGTGAGTTGGGATAGAATGTGACAGGTAGTCAAGAAAAAGAGCTTTGTTGTTGTTTGGGACGTACACTTGTAAAATACAGATACAAGATCCAGGAACCTCAGCTGCACTCTGTGTTAGAAAATAGATGTATTCATTCAGTAAATGGTTATTGAAGGCTTGTATTCATTCAGTAAATGGTTATTGAAGGCTTATATTCGTTCAGTAAATGGTTATTGAAGGCTTATGTAACAGGATAGTACTGAGCCCTAACTAAAATTCATAATGATATCCCACACAATTGAGGATTGCTATCCTAAACCCTCAAAACCTGTGATTCTTAAAATCCCAGGCATTAAAAAAAAAAAAGAAGAAGAAGAAAGAAAGAAAATCCCATCTTTTCCAGGCCCTCATTCATAGTTTCTTTGCTCATTTCTTACACATAAGTCTAGCATATGTGAATATTTGCATTTTTAGCCACAGCAGTTTTAATAATAAATTAAAAATGAGAATTAGAGCAGTGGAACTACACAGCCAGACAAATTAATGATTCAAGTGGTAGCTGGTGGGGGAAAAAAAACTATAAAAAGTTGGCAGAATTCCAAAAGCATAATTCTGTGATCAAATTCATATAACAAAGTTCTTCCAAACGGTCTTAAAGGCATCACCACACTTTTCAACCTGATAACCTGATTTACAAAGGAAAGGATAATATGTCTTCAATAGATTTCCAAAACTTCAGAAGTAAAGCTAAACACACAAAAAAATCATATCAGAGTCATCAATAGAGAGGGGTTTTTTTTAAGTTTACTAACAAGAGCAGATAAGAAATAGGGATCTAAGTGGTATGAGAAATTGGATCAAGAAAATTGTTTTTGTTTTGCTTTGTTTTTAAGATGGGATATATGGAATGTGTTGGGAATGATCTGGGAAGGTGGTAAAATCGATGATGCTTAAGAAAGAAGGGAAAATCACTGGGCGGTGTCCTGTGTAGTCGTGGATGGAACTGGAAGTGCAGGGAAAGGACCAACCTCAGACAGGGCTAAGGACAGCTGCTCTACAACAATAGCACAGGGAGGCCATCCCTGGGGAGAGGTACTGGGACGGGTGTGGGGCTCCTCCAGGGGTCTCGGTTCCATCACTGAAGCAGAAAGGTGAGATAGAAGCTGGATGTTTGAGGAAAGAAAAAATAATTTTCTTATACCAATGAGACAGGGAAAGTTCTTGGGAAAAGGAACAAAACAATTGCTGCCTGGCATTAAAGGGCCACCCCAGATTTGAGTCTTGGACTTGAAATGGATCCTTGCTTTTCTCCTGTCCTGTTTAGCCACACAAGGGCAGGCCCCAGAGGAACTGATTTGGATGTAACTGAGGTTTTGTATGCAGGGAGGAGAAGGGGGTGGTCCTTTGCCTGCCCATTACAACCACACCCCTATAACAAAAGACAATTTAACAAGAAAAAACGCATAAAAATGTATTTAATCATACTTTTATATGACAGGGGAGTCTTCAGAAATGAAGATACAGAGGAGATATCTAATAATATGCTTAGGTTCAATGAAGCACAGACAACATGTGGAAATATGATTGCACAAATGGAGTAGGATCTAAGAGGAATAGAGTGCGGGGAAGGCCTGTCTGTTCAGATTCTTCTTGGCCTCTCAGTCACAGCCTGTCTTTCTCCTGGGTAGGGGCAGCACTTTCCAGAAGAAAAATCTTATGACCTACTCTTGGGCAAGGGTAGGCCGGAGAATTCCTTGATGGCCAGCTCTTACACGGAAAGTCAAGGAAAAGTCCAAGCAATCATTTTAGGTTTTATGGCTGGCTTTGGGAAATGGGGTTCTGGTTTCTATGATCTGCCTTGGGGAAGAGCAATTCCAGTTTCCCTGGCCTGCCTGTGGGAAAGGGGAAATGAGGGAGGAGAGCCAGGAGGGGAAGAGGAAGACAGAGAGAAACTTCTGAGCCTTCATCTGAGGACTTCACCTTGGGGTATCATTTTTCAAGCACCAAGATGCCTTTTTCACAAAAGAGAATCCTGCTGTAAGACTACAAGGGGTACATTTTAAGTGCCGCAAATCCACAAAGGCCAGATTCATGAGTCCTGATGACTCTGCATAGACTTCACTTTATTCATTCAATAAAGATTTACTGGGCTGGGGGTGTGGCTCAGTGGAGCACATGTGAGGCACGGGGTTCCATTCCCAGCACCACATTAAAAATAAATAAATAAAACAAAGTTATCATGTTCGTCTGCAACTAAAAATGTTTTTAAAAAGACTTACTGAGCTTTGTGTCTACAGAGTACCCCATCTCAAAGTCTCAAATTTAAAGTCTAAAAGTTTCCTTTAAAGGATAGCTTCTTTTAAATATCTGTTTGTGACATGTATAAATTCATGAAACTAATACAAGCTGCCTGAAAACAATTTGTGGCTGAGCTCTTCACTTTTGGCAGAATATGCTTAAGTCATCTCATTTTTCCAAACCTCCAAAGGTTGTCTCAGTAACCCAACCCATTGTTTAATAGTCCTTGTGGTTATTATAGTTACAATTCCTTATAACCAAAGTGAACAGGAACATCCTCCCTGGCATTGTAGACACGGGCTGCTCTTTCCCAAGTCACTTGTCAAAAACAACCTTCCAAGAAATACAAGAGCTGCACTCACCCCTCTGCCTGACAATGTCCAAACACTTCTGAAAACCTCAAAATCAATGGTAAATTCTTTACTAGAGGACAAACAGCCACAAAAGTAATTAATTGCCTGTTCCTTAAGTGAGCTTGTGTGTCGCAGGCTGCTGACACGGAATGTTTTTCCTGTTAATTAGTCACTGCCATTGTTTGGCTGTGTTCCTCAAAGGCTCTTGTATGGAAGGCTTGGTCCCCAGCGGTACTGCTACCAGGAAGTAGTGGTAGCACCTTTAAGAGGTGGAGAAGGAAATTAGGTTTAGGAGAGTGAGCTATGACCTCGAAGCAGATATTGGCACCCTGGTTCCTTCCTATTACTCTTTTTGTTTCCTGGCTACCATGAGGTGAATAGGTCTCTTTCACCATGTACATGGGCATGATATGCTGCCTTTCCACAAGCCCAAAAGATTTGGGCCAACTTACCGTGGATGGAAACCTCCAAAAATGTAAGCTAAAAAACCTTTCCTCTTTTTAATTTGATTATCTCAGGTGTTTTGTCACAGTGTGGGAATCTGACTAATGCATTCACTAATGCTAGTCCAGGGTCCCACAACATAGGCACTACCAAGATTTTAGGATAAATAAATATTTGTTTGGGGGAAATGTCTTTTACACTGTGGAAATATTACCAGTCCCCCTGGATTCTACCTACTTGATGCCAGCAGCACTGCCAAGTTGTGACAATTAAAAATGTCTCAGCCAATTGCAGTGGTATGCACCTATAATCCCAACAACACAAGAAGCTGAGGTAGGAGGATCCTTGAGACCAAGAATTATGGGCTATAGTGTGCAAGTCAGAATTACACTAAGTATCAGAAGTGTGATCATGCCTTGAATAGCCGCTGCACTCCAATCTGGGCAACAAAGTAAGACCCCCATCTTGTATAAAAATAGAATTCTCTAGATATTTCCAATGTCCCCTGGCATGCAAATTCATCCGTACTTGAGAACCACTGGTCTGGTCCCACCTTGTTTCTAAAGGTCTAAAGAAAACTAATATTAAAAATAGTTTTTATTTTCACAAATTTTAATTATCATAAATAATTTCAGATAGTTTTTATTATTTTTTTAATTTCTACATATTTTATTTTATTTATTTATTCTAATTTGTTATATATGATAGCAAAATACATATGCATTCTTAGTACACATACAGAGCAAAATTTTTCATGTCTCTGAACACAAAGCAGAGTCACACGATTCATGTCTTCATACATGTACTTGGGGTATGATTTCTATCCCATTCTACCATCTTTCCTACCATGCTGCCCCCTCTTTTCCCCTCCTTCCCCTTTCCTCTCCATTCCACCCATGCTCCTCCCACTCCTCATCCCCATTATGGATCAGCATCCTCATAGCAGAGAAAACATTTGGTATTTGGTTTGGGGGGAGATCGGCTTACTTCACTTAGCATAATATTCTCCAACTCCATCCATTTGCCTGCAAATGCCATGATTTTACTCTCTTTTAATGCTGAGTAATATTCCATTATGTATATATATATACAACAGCTTCCTTATCCATTCATCTACTGAAGGGCATCTAGGTTGGTTCCACAATTTAGCTATTGTGAATTGTGCTGCTATAAACATTGATGTGGCTGCATTACTATAGCATGCTGTTTATAAGTCCTTTGAGTATAAACCAAAGAGTGGGATAACTGGATCAAATGATAGTACCATTCCAAGTTTTCCAAGGAATCTCCATACTGCTTTCCATGTTTTGTTCCATCAATTTGAGTCCCACCAGAAATGTACCAGTGTGCCTTTCTCCCCACATCCTTGCCAACACTTATTGTTGTTTGTATTCTTAATAGCTGCCGTTCTGACTGGAGTGAGATGAAGTCTGAGAGTAGTTTTGATTTGCATTTCTCTAATTGCTAGAGATGTTGAACATTTTTTCATTTGTTTGTTGATTGATTGTATATCATCTTCTGAGAAGTGTCTATTCAGTTTCTTGGACCATTTATTGATTAGGCTATTTAGGGTTTTGGTATTTAGCTTTTTGAGTTCTTTATATATCCTACAATTTAGGGCTTTATCTGATAGGTGAGTGGTAATAATTTGCTCCCAAGATGTAGGCTCTCTCTTCACCTCACTGATTATTTCCTTTGCTGAGAAGAAGCTTTTTAGTTTGAATCCATCCCATTTATTGATTCTTGATTTTAATTCTTGTTCTCTAGGAGTCTTTTTAAGGAAGGTGGGGACTAATCTGACATGATGGAGATTTGGGCTTACTTTTTCTTCTATTAAGTGCAGTGTCTCTGGTTTAATTCCTAGGTCCTTGATCCACTTTGATTAAGTTTTGTGCATGGTGAGAGATAGGGGTTTAATTTCATTTTGTTGCATATGGATTTCCAGTTTTCCCCGCACCATTTGTTGAAGAGGCTATCTTTTCTTCAAAAGTATGTTTTGGGCGCTTTGTCTAAGATAACTGTAATTATATGTGTTAGTCTATGTGTCTTCTATTCTGTACTATTGATCTACCAGTCTGTTTTGGTGCCAATACCATGCTGTTTTTATTACTATTACTCTGTGGTATAGTTTGAGGTCTAGTATAGTGATGCCACTTGCTTCACTCTTCTTGCTTTAGCTATTCTGTGTCTCTTATTTTTCCAGATGAATTTCATTACTGCTTTGTCTATTTCTGTGAGGAATGTCATTGGTATTTTGATTGGAATTGCATTAAATCTGTGTAGTGCTTTTGGTAGTATGATCATTTTGACAATATTGATTCTGCCTGTCCAATAACAAGGGAGATCTTTCCCTTTCTTCTAAGGTCTTCTTTAATTTCTTTCCTTACCATTCTGTAACTTTCATTGTGGAGGCCTTTCACCTCTTTTGTTGATTCCCAAATTGTTGTTGTTGTTGTTGTTGTTGTTGTTGTTGTTTGAGGCTATTGTAAATGGGGTAGTTTTCCTAGTTTCTCTTTCAGAGGATTTGTCACTGATGTACAGAAATGCCTTTGGTTGATAGATGTTTATTTTATATCCTGCTATTTGGTTGAATTCATTTATTAGTTCTAGAAGTTTTCTGGTGGAATTTTTTGGATCTTCTAGGTATAGAATCATATCGTCAGCAAATATTGATAACTTGAGTTCTTCTTTTCCTATCTATATCCCTTTAGATTCTTTCATCTGTCAACTTGCTCTGGTTAGAGTTTCAAGAGCTATGTTAAATAGAAGTGGTGAAAGAGGGCATCCCTGTCTTGTTTCAGTTTTTAGAAAGAATGCTTTATATTTTTCTCCATTTAGAATGATGTTGGCCTGGGGCTTAGCATAGATAGCTATTACAATGTTGAGATACGTTCCTATTATCCCAAAATACAGGGGTGCTATATTTTGTTGAATGCTTTTCTGCATCTATTGAGATGATCATATAATTCTTATTTTTAAGTCTATTGATATGATGAATTACATTTATTGATTTCCATATGTGTAACCAACTTTGCATTCCTGGATGAACCCCACTTGATCGTGGTGCACTATCCTTTTGATATATTTTTGTATTCAATTTGATAGAATTTTACTGAGCATTTTTGCATTTATGTTCATTACAGTTGGTCTGAAGTTTTTTGTTTGTTTGTTTGTTTTGATGTGTCTTTCTCTGGTTTGGGAATCAGAGTGATATTGGCCTCATTATAGAATGAGTTTGGAAGTGTTCCCTCTTTTTCTATTTCATGAAATAATTTGAGGAGTATTGGTATTAGTTCTTCTTTGAAGGTCTTGTAGAACTCAGCAGTGTATCTATCTGCTCTGGGCTTTTCTTGGTTTGTAGACTTCTGATAGCATCTTCTATTTCATTGCTTGAAATTGATCTGTTTAACTTGTGTATATCATCCTGACTCAAATTGGGCAAATCATATGACTCCAAAAATTTATTGATGTCTTCAATATTTTCTATTTTATTGGAGTACAGATTTTCAAAATAATTTCTAATTGTCTTCTGTATTTCTGTAGAGTTCGTTGTGATATTTCCCTTTTCATCTCAGATGTTAGTAATTTGAGTTTTCTTTCCCCTTCTCTTTGTTAGCATGGCTAACGGTTTATCAATTTTTTTTTTAGTTTTTTCAAAGAATCAACTCTTTGTTTTTTCAATTTTTTCAATTGTTTCTTTTGTTTCAATTCATTGATTTCAGCTCTGATTTTAATTATTTCCTGTCTTCTTCTGTTTTTGGTGTTGATTTGTTCTTTTTTTTTCTAGGGCTTTGAGATGTTATTTTAGGTCATTTATTTGTTGACTTTTTCTTCTTTTAAGGAATGAAGTCCATGTAATAAACTTTCCTCTTAGTAATGCCTTCACAGTGTCCCTGAGATTTCAATATGTTGTATCAGTGTTCTCATTGGCCTCTAAGAATTTTTTAATCTCTTCTTTGATGTCTTTTGCAACCCATTGCTCATTAAATAGCATATTATGTAGTCTCTAAGTGTTAGAGTAGCTTTTATTTCTTATTTATCATTGATTTCTAATTTCATTCCATTATGATCTGATAGAATGCAGAGTACTATCTCTATGTTTTTTGTATTTGTTAAGAGTTTCTTTGTGGCATAATATATGGTCAATTTTAGAGAAGAACCCTTGTGCTGCTGAGAAGAAAGTCTGTTCTCTTGTTGAAGGATGAAATATTCTGTATATGTTAGTTAAGTCTGTTACTGATTGTATTATTGAGTTCTATAGTTTCTTTGTTTAGCATTTGTGTGGAAGATCTATCCAGAGGTGAAAGAGTTGTGTTAAAGTCCTCCAGAATTATTTTGTTGTGGTCAATTTGACTCTTGAGCTTGAGAAGAGTTTGTTTGATGAACATAGATGCTCCATTGTTTTGGGCATATATATTTATAATTGTTATGCCTTGTTGATGTATGGTGCCCTTGAGCAGTATGTAGTGTCCTTCTTTATCCCTTTTGATTAACTTTGGCTTGAAGTCTACTTTATTTGATTTAAGGATGGAAACCCCTGTTTGTTTCCACAGTCCATGGAAATGATATGTTTTTTTCCCAACCTTTCAGTCTGTGGATGTCTTTTCCTATAAGATGAAGGCAGCATATTGTTGGGTCTTTTTTTTAAATCCAATCTGCCAGGCTGTCTTTTGATTGATGACTTTAGGCCATTAACATTCAAGGTTCTTATTGATACATGTTTTGTATTCCTGATCATTTTGGTTTATTTTTTGTATTTAACTTGACTTTGTTTCTCCTTTGATTAGTATTTCCTTTAGTGTAATATCCCCCTTGCTGATTTTCATTGTTGTTTTTCATTTCCTCTTATAGAATATTTTGCCGAGGATGTTCTGTAGTGCAGGCTTTCTAGTTATAAATTCTTCTAACTTTTGTTTATCATGGAAGTTTTTTATTTTCACATTAAATATAAAGCTTAATTTTGCTATATATAAGATTCTTGGTTGGCATCTAGTTTCTTTCGGAGCTTATATATGTTGTTCCAGGATCTTCTAGCTTTCAGGGTCTAGGTTGAAAATCTGCAGATATCCTAATTGGTTTCCCCTAAATGTAATCTGATTCTTTCCTCTTGTGGCTTTTAAAATTCTCTCCTTATTCTGTATACTAAGCATTTTCATTATAACATGCCTTGGTGTAGATCTTTTGTGATTTTGCACTTTGGTGCCTCTTGTATTGGATTTTCTAATTTATTATTTGGGTTTGGAAAATTTTCTGTGATTATTTCATTGAATAGATTGTTCATTCCTTTGGTTTGGAACTCTATGCCTGCCTCTATCCAATAATTTTTAAATTTGGTTTTTTCATGCTATTCCATAATTCTTGAATGTCCTACTCATGGTTTCTTACCATCTGCACTGTGTGGTCAACATTGTTTTTAAGATTATATATTTTGTCTCCATTATCTGAGTCCTATCTTCCAAGTGTTCTAATTTGTTGGTGATGCTTTCTATTGAGATTTTAATTTGGTTTATTGTTTCTTTCATTTCAAGGATTTTTGTTTGGTTTTTTTCAGAACCTCTATCTTCTAATTGAAGTAATCTTTTGCTTCCTATATTTGCTTATGTAGCCCTTTATCAAAATGATCTTTTGCTGCCTGTATTTGCTCTCTTATATCATCCTTTCATTCACAGAACATTTTAATTATGTAGATCCCAACTCCTTCTCTGTCATTTCTTCTGTTGTGCTCGTCAGGGATTCTAATAATGTAGTACCTTGGCTTGTTGAGAGCACTTTCTTCCCTTGTTTTTTCATGTTGTTTGTATGTCTTCCCTTGTAGCACTGTGGATTCAAGGCATTACAGTTTTTACCCCATAGGCTTATAATGTCCCTGCAGGTTTCCAATACCTCTCCTTTAAGAGGGAGAACAATGTAAACAGATCCCAATACAAACAATGTACAACCTTAAACCAAATAGCTGCTATTAAGACATTTAGGGTTTTGTCACAATATACAGAAATGCTAAATTCCATTATTATCTACAATATTGCAAAAGTGTGTACTGTTTCTGATGGTGGACAAATAATTGGGGGTGAGGTGTAGGATGAGATATTGAGGGTGTAGGAGGTAAGGATATAAAGTTGCTAGGTATTAGAAAGTGTGAAAAAAGAATCTAAAGAAGTTGGTTAGTAGAAGGAGACAAGAGAGAAAGTGACTTTAGGGAGACAAAAAAGTGGGAAGACAGTAGAATACAAAAAAAAATAAACATAAATATAAAAACAGGAGATAAAAGAATTTACAACACCACTGTAATATATATTCAGTGTAATATATATCCCAGTCCTCAGGAGCCTAACTCATGAAAAGTATTTGGTTTCACAAATGTTGGAGATGTGATGGCAGGAGAAGAGAGAGGGAAAAAAAAAATCTCAAAGGAAGATATAAGGATTGTTTTCTATCTTTCCTGTATTTTTTGTATCTTTTTCAGTATCTTTCCTGCTTCCCTTCTCATCCAGTAGGTGGGGCTGTCTGTTGTTTGCTGGTATCTCCACCCTCAGTATGGTGAAGGTTATTAGGGAGGGAGGGTTGGTCTTAGGGGCAGAGCTCCTGGAGGTGGGTATAGTACTTGCTGGTCCCCCATTGGAGACGGCATCCCCAAGGACCTCCTTTGAGGCCTGCTCGTGTGATGTGGGTGCCTGGTCTTATCTCCTTATATCACCTGTAGACCTCACAATTTCTGGTCTCTACTTCAGTCTCTTAACTGTATTTCACTCACCCCTCTCTTTCTACTTCCCAATCAGAAACCTTTCTCTCCGGAGGTCTTACAGGCTGCTCTCTGGGGGCAGCACACCTGCCACAGAGAGCTGTTTTATATTGGGCAGTTCAGGACCTGGTTTTGTGAGCTAGGGACAGGCCAGGTAGCAGCAGATGCTATGCCAGGTTAGCGGCTGCCAGGCAGAGAGGGGAGTTGGGGACTTTTGGTAGCTTGATACTGTTTTTAAGCCCCCGTGGGTGTTCCAAGCTGAGAGTTACCCAACTAAACATGGCCACAAAGGTGTCCCAAGATGGAGGTGGCTGCTTTCAGCATTAGGGTTTTGGGTCTGATGGGTCTGGGCAGTGGCGTTGAGCAGCGTGTTCAGAGATGCAGCTCTGTGGCATACAGTGTTGTGGCTGGCGGATGTCACCGGACCCAGGGCAGTGTCCCCAGGTGTACAAAACTGCAGCAATGGTTGCAGTGCCCCAAAATGGAAGTGACAGGAGGAGCCCCACATTGGTAGATGGGGGTCCCCACAAGAGTAGCAGCTGGAGTTCCTGTGCACAAGCTGCAGCCGCGTGTCCTGCATGGGAGCAGTGGCTGGGATTCCTTCATGGTGGGCAGCCAGGAGTCCTTTGCAGGTGCTAATGCTGGTGGTCCTACTCAGGCACCCGGAGGACCTGTGTGGATGAGTGGCCAGGAGTCCTGTGCTGACATTGAGGCTTGTAAACCTGCACAGCATGGTGGCCAATTCCTGGGTGGGAGAAGCTGTTGGGGGTCCTCTAATCACTTGTAGAGAAACAGTATTCCCACTACTTGAATCCCAGGTCCTAGAGCACCACACAATGCAGCCTCCCTCTAGCCTGCCATCTTGGATCTTCCCTAGTTTTTATTACTAACAGAAATTTTCCCAAAGATATTAAGTGAAAAGTAAGCCCCGCTTTCACCTTCACAAATACTGCCCACCTTCCCATAGATGACCACTGTTAACAATTTCTTGTTAACATATTATAATTGGATAAGCTCAAGTATATCACTAGGAACTTGGTTTCCAAGAAATGTTTATTGAAATCCTAAAGTTTCGTATTATGAGAGAGGAATTCAAGATTTGAGTATTAGCCAGGTCAAATCAAGTGTCTCCCAAAAATTATAACCAGCCATAGTAGGATCAACTTACTCTATGGAAACAGGCAGTTTCCTAAAAACCCCCATAATAAAAATGTTTCTCTGTACTTGCTCACTGGCTTTGGATCTTAAATTGCATCCTTAATTCAAATTATATTGACTTCTTCAACATGGTTGGTTCAACTTAATGGCATAACTTTAAATATCTTTTTATACCAGATGTGTATCTTCATTTTTTTCAAATTCTTGAACTTGACATATATGTACATGCGAATATACAGTTATTTAACTACTGTACAATTTATTCAATAATCTCATTAACAATCATGTTCATGTTTGTTTCCATATATCAGAAAGTGTTATTTCTGGTCATCCTGAAGATAATTTAAAAATAAATGGGTTGAATATAGGGAAAGTTTGTCTTTGTTATTTGGTATTCTTAGTTTAGTTTTAGTGGACTTTTTGTTATTGTTTGTTAGGTTTGCTTTGCTTTTTTTTTTTTTTCCTTAACCTTCCTAACAAGAAATTTTAGCAAATTACTTATATACTTTTAAGACTTCAGGCAATTATCTAAGAAAATAGGAATATTGTATATTTTCCATAGATAGTCAAAAGGATTTTAAATGCTGGAAATAAGTCATATAATTCAATGAAACTCATATCTTAGTGCTTACAAAAGTCATATTTGTACATAAGTACAATAAACATTTTAATTACATGTACCAATTACACTAACCTACTTTATTTTAAGTGTATATAAACAAGACTGCCTTTAATGCAGTGACTGTATTGATTTCAGAGCAATTTTTTCCATATTAATGCCTAATGCTTAGTTTTCCATATTAAGGCTTAATGTTATTGTAGAATGAGGGCAATAATTTCACTGAGTTGCCATTTTCATGAGTTCCCTTATCAAGATTATAAATGCCTGTACATTTTTCTGAAGGTCTATCAGAGAGTAAAAAGTTAAGATTTTTCCAATTAATGATAAATCACTAGGAGCTTAACTTCCAAGAAATTTTTAATAAAAGCCTTAAGGTTTTTGCTCTGAGAGAGAAATTCAAGGTGTGAATGTAATCCAGGTCAAATCAAGTCTCTCCCCAAAATGATAGCCAGTCCTTACTATGTGGGATTGGCAATTTCCTTAAAACCCCATAATTTTTTAAAAAAAGAAATGTTTTTCTCTGTTCTTTTTCTCTGACTTTGGCAATTGAATTACACTGGGACTCATGAAAAAGTCACAACAACTATTCAAAGCCAAGGCTATTTTTTTCTTTTCTGTGCACCACAATTCACACAGGCACATTATACACACACACACACACACACACACACACACACACACACACACACTTGTTTAGTCAAGAAGAATGGCAATAACTCATTCTCTGACAGAAAAAGATCACCGAAAATCAGTACTTGGGTCTCTCTTGGCAACCAACATAGGTGATTGTTCCTGTTTCTCCAACCTCTTAATCTCAAAGGATTTCCCAGAAAAGGAAGATTTAAATGCTGACTCAACAATATTTTTGCTGTTGCTGTTAAAATTAAGCTTTTTTTTAAAGACACTCTCAAATGTTTAACTTCAATATTTTTTAAGGTCTTACATGTGGGAGTTATTCTTCAGCTATTCATGTTTTTTTTCAATTAGTCAATAAATTGTTTTAGGTGTAGTTTTGTATGAGATAAGAATATTCAAATTAGGTCTGGGAATATAGCTCAGTTGGTAGAGTGCTTGCCTAGCATGTACAAAGCCCTGGGTTCAATCTCCAGCATCACCAAAAAAAAAAAAAAAAAAAAAGAATATTCAAATTAAAAGCTGTAATTATGACAATCTAATTTCAAGTACAACTAAGAGCAATTGCATTTGTATCAACATTAAGTATTAACTCATAAGTCAAATTTCTCATCCATGTCACAAGTTCACCTTCATCAACTTTCCACTGCACAGCTGAAATTCTGCAAAGTATTTTAGTTGAGTTCTGAGTCTATTTTGTCTCCCAATCTCTGTCAAAATTATTAATTTCCTGATTCCAGTGCCATGCAAATTTCCAGCATATAGAAAATCCAGATATATTAAATACTTTATTCAGGTAGTCAGAAAGCCTTCAAAAACTTATTGAGAAATTCATCCACACCTAAGCCCCATATTTTCCCTTCAAACTTAGCAATACCTACAGCATATTCTGTTTTCTTAAACTTTCCTCTCCCAATCATGTATTCCTTATCTGAAAAGAAATTGCTATCACCTTTGGGACTAAATGAGTTGAACTTAAAAAACAGAAAAAAAAAGATTCAAATGAAGCTATCCCCTTTCCCATCACACTCTGTGTCTTTGTAATGCTTGTTGTTCTCATTTGTACCCAAAAACACAAAACCTTCTGAATAGAGATTCTCAGTAAATAATAGGTGGTCAGAATAAAGGAATGGGTAGAGTATGGCACATATACTTCAACATGGTTTATCCAATAGTTTAATATAAGTTTATTCTTGGAAAACTATTCTTAATTTCTTCATTAATGACTACAAAATAAATAAAGCTGAACCAAATATTCTTGGTTGATAGGGAACCACAAAAAAATATAATCTTTAGCAAAGTACATATTAATGCCTATGGGAAACACATCTGGCCCTCAGGTACATTGTCTAAAATATATTTGACCTTCAAAACTGGGCATAAGGGCTGGGGATATAGCTCAGTTGGTAGAGTGTTTGCCTCCCATGCACAAGGCCCTGAGTTCAATCCCCAGCACCACACAAAAAATAAAAAATAAAGAAAAGAAAACTAGGCATAGATATTGAAAGCTTGAGAAACCAAGGTTATATAATTGTACAATAGGCTGCTATTGGTCATTTATTAATAAATGAGCTCTACGGTACAAAAAAGTCAAAGACATAAAAGAGTGTAATCAAAGATATAAGCTAAGTGATTAGCAGCTTTAAAACTTCTCAATACATTTTTTTGCATTTCCTTTTTTATTGGTTGTTCAAAACATTACAAAGCTCTTGACATATCATATTTCATATATTAGATTCAAGTGGGTTATGAACTCCCATTTTTACCCCAAATACAGATTGCAGAATCACATCGGTTACACATCCACATTTTTACATAATGCCCTATTAGTAACTGTTGTATTCCGCTACCTTTCCTATCCCCTACTATCCCCCCTCCCCTCCCCTCCCATCTTCTCTCTCTACCCCATCTACTGTAATTCATTTCTCTCCTTGTTTTTTTCCCATTCCCCTCACAACCTCTTATATGTAATTTTGTATAACAGTGAGGGTCTCCTTCCATTTCCATGCAATTTCCCTTTTCTCTCCCTTTCCCTCCCACCTCATGACTCTGTTTAATGTTAATCTTTTCCTCCTGCTCTTCCTCCCTGCTCTGTTCTTAGTTGCTCTCATTATATCAAAGAAGACATTTGGCATTTGTTTTTTAGGGATTGGCTAGCTTCACTTAGCATTATCTGCTCTAATGCCATCCATTTCCCTGCAATTTCCATGATTTTGTCATTTTTTACATTTTTAATATATATTTATTATAGAACCAATCAATAACAGAAGTGGTGAATACAAGAACTTTAAACTAGTGGTTGTAACCAATAGCAATATAAATACTAGCCTCCACAGAATTTGAAACCCAGCTTTTTATTTAAACAGAATGGGATGTTAAAACCTGATTGTATAAGTTAATGTGCCAGTTACACAATGTTAAAATTGTTACATGTTTAACAGAGTCAGGTGTGCTTTTACTGATATACTTTTAGTTGAAAATGTATTTTTTTAACAAAATTCAATTCAAAGACTTGCAGAACCTCTGGTACATCTTCCTGAAACCCTTATTTTACTAAACCATGTTTTAAACCATTGAATTAACGTGATTACTTAATTCCTGGATGTTTTTGTTCGTTTTTTTTTGCCGCTGTGACTAAAAGACCTGACCAGCACAACTGTAGAGGAGGAAAAGTTTATTTAGGGTTCAGGGTTTCAGAGGTCTTAGTCCACAGAAGGTCGGCTCCATTCCTCAGGGCTCAAAGTGAGGCTGAACATCATGGCAGGAGAGTGCAGCAGAGGGAAGCAGCTCAGCGGTGATCAGAGAGCAGACAGAGAGGTCTCCACTGGCCAGAGACAAATATATACCCAAAGCCATGCCCTAATTCCCACCTCCTCCAGCCACACCCTACCACTTCAGTTACCACTCAGTTAATCCCAATCAGGAAATTAAATTACTATTTGGGTTAAGACTCTTACACCCAATCATTTCTCCTCTGAACCTTCTTGCACTGTCTCACACGTGAGCTTTTGGGGGACACCTCACATCCAAACCATAACACTAGATAATGAGACATAACCTCAAAAAATTTGCAGAGGGTGGTATATGCCTGTAATTCCAGCTACTCAGGAAAGCTCAGGAGGATTACTTGTTCCCAGGAGTTCAAGGCCAACATGGGCAATATGCAAGGCCCTGTCTCGAAAAATAAACAAATAACATAAAATAAATTTTTGGAAGATCACAGATCTACAGGGATAACCAATGCAATCTTGAATGCCTAGTGTATTGAACTTTTTCTTCACTATACCAGAAACAGATGTGCTGTAAAAAGTAATCCTGCATATCAATTACACATCCAATATTAAGACAAATGGCTGTGCATTCTAATATTGTGGTTTGTATATTAACAACAAAAAGAAAAGGTGCTTTCTCTTTTTGCTACTTTAATAGGAAGTTCAGACTGTATCATGCAAATCAAGAAGGCAGAAATTCATTCATGGCAAGATATAGTTGTCTTGTCTATGGCAAATTAATGTTCTTGCAAAATTCTAGAATAACTTTTTAAATACTTCTGTCTGTTGTGCTGATATTAGTGAATTACCATAAGTTTGATAAGTAAAATTAAATTACCATTAAGTCAGAGAAACCTCAGAACTGATAATATACCTTCATATAAAACACTGTTATAAAAAGCTTGCAAGCAGTATGGAGATTCCTCCAAAAACTTGATATGGTAACACCATTTGACCCAACTATCCCACTTCTTGATTTATACCCAAAGGACTTAAATTCAGCATACTACAATGGCACAGCCACATCATTGTTTATAGCATCTCAATTCACAATAGTTGAACTATAGAACCAACCTAGATACCCTTCAACAGATGAATGGATAAATAAAATATGGTACATATACACAATGGAATATTACTCAGTCTTTAAGAAGAATGAAATTATGGCATTTGCAGGTAAATGGATGGAACTAAGGAATATCATGTTAAGTGATATGAGCCAATCCCAAAAAACCAAAGACTTAATGATTTCTCTGATAAGTGGATGCTGATCCACTTATGAAGGAACTTTCGATTGTGCAAAGGGGAGGGGTGTTGCGGTGGGGATGGGAAGGATGGTAGAATGAGACAGATATTATTACCCTATATATAAACACGATTACACTACTGGTGTGACTCAGCACCATGTACAGCCAGAGGAATGAGAAGTTATGCTCCATTTATCTACAATGTGTCAAAATACATTCTACTGTCATGTATAACTAATTAGAACAGATTTTTTAAAAAGAAAACTATCAGAAGAAAACATTAGAGAGTATGAAGCTCACTGATAAGCATATGTAGACAAATTCAGAATGAATCTTGTAAACATGATACATAAAGTGTTGGTATCTTTATTTTAAAAACTATTAAAAGTAATAATAATGATTACCCTGGCAATGTGGAAAGATATGAAGTAAGATATCAAAAATTTAACATGTAGGAAGGAATGTAATGAAGCCTAGAATTTTTAACAGTATATTTTCTGTTTCGTTTTTTCTGATTTTCACAATCACGTTAAGTCACTATAATTTCAAAATAGTTGTTATAATCAAAAGATGCCTGGATTTAGCCATTTAGAAAAAGAATGAAATCCTGTCATTGTAATAACACAAATGAAACTGGAGATCATTATGTTAAGTGGAGTTAGACAGGCACAAAAAGAAAAGTACAGGGGCTGGGGTGGTGACTCAGTGGTAGAGTGCTTGCCTAGCACGTGTGAGGCACTGCGTTCCTTCCTCAGCACCACATAAAAATAAATAAAATAAAGTCTTAAAAAAATAAATAAAAGTACTTCATCATCTCCCTCATAGATAGGAGGTTAAAAGTTGGTTTCCTGGAAACTGGCAGTAGAAAAGCAATTACAGGAAGCTAGGGAGGACAGGAAGCAGGGAGGGAGAGGGAAAATCTGAGAAATGGATACTAAGTTGCAATTAGAGGGGAGTTAAAAATAAAATGAAATAAAATAAAATCTTACAAGCTATTTTAATTGGTAAGGACTTTCTCTCCCAAAGAGTAAAGACAAGCTCTGCTCAATTCCAGAAGAGTTAGCATAATATCTACAGGAAGTGAGAGAATGCACAGCTTTTCATTGACTTGGAGGGAGCAAGCCCAGGTGGCCACAGGGGATGAAGCTGGCAGGGCTGCTCCTTTCTCACTGAGCACATCACACATCATGCTGGCTGGATGTCAGTCTCCCATCTCCCCATACCCTACACCTTCTTTTTACTTCCCACATTATTTCCTTTGGGGCTTCCAGTAGACTAGGTGCTAGGGAAAGATTTTATAGTTCAGTGGTATTTTGTTTCCCACTTCATCCAATAAGCACAACAGGGAGCTCCAACCCCACCGATTCTGAAGAAATGTGTGACAGTTCCTATCTGAGGCTCTGCACATGGGACCTCCTGCTACTGCTATTCTTACAAGCCCCGTCAGTCTCTCGCTCATTCATTTAATCATCCTTTCAAATAAATTGCCAATCTGAGATTTTTCTTATTTTGGAAAGAAACTCTCCGTGCAGAAAAGACACCTTTGAGTTTCTTGGTTACTGGTGAGAAATGCATTTTCTTGCAACAAGTGAAAATCTGACCTACAAAGCCTAAACCAAGAGGGTTTGGTTTTTCGCACCTAAGAAGGAGTCTGAGTACTCTGATGATTTCCGGGCTGGCACCTGTGTGTTTTCTTGATTGTGTTAGGTCAGCATGCTTGTTTCTTCATAGTCACTTTGGTTCCACGCATCACATTAGCTTCAAGACACGAAGAAAGTGGGAGCCGTCATGGCCCCAGCTCCATCTATTTCTTGCATCAGAAAAGCTAACACATGCAGGACTTCCTCCATGGGCTGCTATGCTGTCCCAGTGGCCAGATATGTGCCCGTTAGCCACAAGAAGCAAGGAAACCAAGACAAGGTTTTCCTTGAGAAGGGTTTCTACACCATGTAATCCAGTTATCCCAGCTTATACCTAAAGGACTTAAATCATCATACTACAGTGATGCAGCCACATCAACGTTTATAGCAGCTCAATTCACAATAGCCAAACTATGGAACCAACCTAGGTTCCCCTTCAATAGATGAATGAATAATGAAAATGTGGTATATATACAAAATGGAATATTAAATCATAAAGAAAAATGAAATTATAGCATTTGCTGATAAATGGATGAAACTGGAGAATATCATGCTAAGTGAAATAAGCAAATCCCAAAAAAAACAAAGTCCAAATGTTCTCTCTGATATGTGGATGCTAACCCATAACAATGAAGGGTAGAAAGGAGAAACAGAAGTTCATTATATTAGACAAAGGGGAATAAAGGGAAGGGAGGGAAGATGGGAATAGGAAAGACAGTAGAATAAATTGGACATAACTTTCCTCTGCTCATATATGAATACATGACCAGTGGAACTCCACATCACGTACAAGCATAAGAATGGGATCAACTTTGGTATGGGTTGCACTCCATGTAGGTATAATATATCAAAATACACCCTATTATCATGTATACCTAAAACAACAAATAAAAAAAGAAAGGATTTTCAGAATTACTACTTAATCAGCAAATCAACAGCATGTACCATACTTGGGTTTAATATTGATATAATTCCTATTTTAGTCAGCTTCATCACTGCTGTGACCAAAAGACCGAAAAAGAACAATTTTAGAGGAGGAAAAGTTTATTTGGGGCTCATGGTTTCAGAGGTCTCAGTCCATAGATGGCCGACCTCTTTGCTCTGGGTCAGAGATGAGGCAGAACATCATGGCAGAAGGGTGTGGAGGAGGACAGCAGCTCAGTAGATGGCAATAAAAAAGCAAAAATAAAGGTCCACTCATTAAACAAAGTACAAATCCTAAGGGCATGACCCAAAGACAGGCCTCCTCCAGCCACACCCTACCTGCCTACAGTTACCACCCAATTAATCTATCCAAATGGATTAGCGCACTGATTAAGTTAAGGCTCTCATAATCCAATCATTTTACCTCTGAACTTTCTTGCATTGACTCACACAAGAGCTTTCAGAGGACACCTCATAACAAACTATAACAAATTCCTTACAGTAACAAATTCAAATACCCAGTTTACTTTAGGTATTTAATTCTGAATTACAAATCTTATCATTCTACTTATAAATCTTTTCAAGTAACACCGATCATCTTCAATTTTTATTTTACGTGTTTAACTAAAGTTGGCAAACTGAACTCCCGGTAACAATCAGTCCCATTCAACACTGTTAGTTAAATAACAGAACTACTTTAAAAAGTGTCTTACATATATTGACTCATTTTATTTTAAATGCTTGCTTTGAAACTCCAGAAAATCTAACAAAACATAATTAAATATAGTATATGTCAAGTTCTCTTAAATATTCCAGTGCTGCTTATAAATGTAGTCAAATTCTCTTATATGTCGGTCACAAGTTCAAATTCAATTACCTGTTTTTAATTGAAATTAGTAGGTTAATCTGATAAATTTCCATATTATATTGGTGCATAATAGTGGGAATCATTGTTGCATATCCACATGTGCACATGATATAACAATATAATTTGATCAATATTATTCCCCTTTCTGTTCCCTCCTCTTTTCCCCTGCTCCCTGTCCTCATTTCTACTGGTCTCCCTTCACTTTTCATGAGATCCCCACCACTGCCTCTGTATTCCTTTATCCTCTCTACTCTCCACATGAAAGAAAAAACGCAACCCACCACCTTCTAGGTGTGGCTGATTTCACTTGACATAATACTCTCTAGTATTTTGTTATGTCCATCCATTTTTCTGCAAATAACAAAATTTTATTCTTCATTATGCTTGAATAAAACTACATTGTGTGTGTATACATATACATATATATATCATATTTTCTTTTTTAATTTTTTATTTGCTTTAATTAATTATACATGACAGTAGAATGCATTTATGCTCTTTGATATATCATACATAGATGGGGTATAATTTCTCATTTTTCTGAGTGTACATGTTGCAGAATCATACTGGTCATGCAGTCACATATATACATGCAGTATACATATATTCATACTGTCTGTGTCATTCTACAATCTTTCCTATCCTCACATCTCCTCCCCTCTCCTCCCATCACTTGCCTCTACCTAATCTAAGGTAATGCTATTCTTCTCTAGTGCCCGCTGCCTTATTGTGAATTAGCATCCGCATATTAGAGAAAACATTTATTCATTTATTGCCATCTATCCTAGCTGGTGCCTTGCAGTTGCTGAACCTGGCTTTGAATTCAAGATCCTCCTGCCTCAGCCTCTGAGCTGTTGCAGTTACAGGCATGCACCACCACACCCAACTAATTCTTTAGGATAAATACCAAGGAGTGATAAATACTAGATAAATACCATACCTAGTCTTTTGAGGAACCTCCAAACCAATTTCCATGAGTTCACAAAATCTAACTATTACAATAAGTTAAGAAAATGACAAAGAATGCATGCAAACACAGAAGTACCTTTTCAAAATCCATGACAGCTCTCTGACCTTAAGGGTCCTTGGAAAGAGAGAGAGCCACTGGAATTCTCTATATAGGGGACATACAAGAGGAGTTTCCATGGAATATTCTATTCCAAAAAGAGTAAAGGGGTAGGATTCCAAAGGAATAGGTGAATGTAACTCAACCCCAGCGTGTGACTCCTACTCCTGGTGCCATGTGTTATTAACGCCCATGTTACTGCGATCTGTCACTACCGTGCCAGACTGAAGGCAATAATTGTTTAGAACCTGGTGCATCAGGAAAGCTGCATCCTGGCAGCTGTTAATATTTATTCATCCATTGATGGACACTTAGGCTGGTGCCATAGTTTGGCTATTATGAATTGTGCTGCTATAAGCATGAGTATGCATGAATCACTGTAGTATGATGACTCTAATTCTTATTTTTTTGGGGGGGGCGGATTGCCAGGGTTTGAACTCAGGCGCACTCACCCACTGAGCCACATCTTCAGCAATATTTTGTATTTTATTTAGAGACAGAGTCTTACTGAGTTGCTTAGAGCCTTGCAGTTGCTAAACCTGGCTTTGAATTCAAGATCCTCCTGCCTCAGTCTCCTGAGCTGCTGGGATTAAGGCATGTGCCACCACGTCCAGCTAATTCTTTAGGATAAATACCAAGGAGTGCTATAGGTGGGTCACATGTACCTAGTCTTTTGAGGAACCTCCAAACCAATTTCCATACTGGTTGCACTAATTTATAATTCCCCCAACAGTATAAAAGTGTTCTTTTAACCCATATCCTCTTCAAATTTTATTATTGTCTGTATTCCTGATGGATGCCTTTCTAACTGAAATGAGATAAAATTACAGTGTAGTTTTGATTTGTATTTCCTAAGTTCCTAAAGATGTTGAACATTATATATATATATATATATATATATATATATAACAATAGACTAATATATATATTAGTCTATTGTTTTTCTTCTCCTGGGAAGTGTCTGTTTGGTCCATTTGTCCATTTATTAAATTGGGTTATTGGTTTTTCGGTGTTAAGTTTTTTGAGTTCTTTTTGTATTTTGTGTATTTATCCTCTGTCAGTAGCTATCAAAGATTTTCTCCCATTCTGTAGGTACTCCCTTCACATTGTTTCCTTTGCTGGGCAGAAGCTTCTTAATTTGATGCTACCCCTGTTATTAATGCTAGGTATTATTTCCTGAGCTTTAGGATTCCTATTGAGAAAGTCATTTACTGTGCCTGTATGCTGGAGTGTTGACCTCTGTTTTCTTATAGAAGACGCAAAATTTCTGGTCTTATTCCTATGACTTTTGTCCAGACAGACAGGAATCTAGTCTCATTCTTCTGCATATGGGTGGCCAGTTGTCCCAGCACCATTTGTTTAAAATGCTGTCTTTTCTCCAATGTATATTTTTGGCACCTTTGTCAAGTGTCAGATGACTGTATCCGAATGCATTGAATGTATTTGTCTCTGTGTCTTCTATTCTTTGGTATACATGTCTGTTTTTATGCCACATCATGCAATTTTTCTTCCTATAGCTCTGTAGTATAACTTGAAATTAGGTACTGTGATGCCTCCAGCATTGCTTTTTTGGCTGCAAATTGACTTGGCTATTCTGGGAGTTTTGTTCTTCCAAATGAATTTTAGAACTGTTTTTTTTTTTTTTATTTCTAGTTATGTGAGAAAATGTTCTTGGATTTTAATAGGGAACTATATTAAAGTTGTATATCAATTTGGTAACATGGTCATTTTAACAATATTAATTCTGTTCATAAACTTTGGAGGTCTTTGCATCTTTTTCTTCTTTGTTTTTGTTTTGTTTTGTTCCTTCAGAATCCTGAAGTTTTCATTGTAGAGATCTTTCACCTTCTTGGTTAGATTTTTTCCTGATTTTATTTTTATTTGTTGAGGTTATTGTGAATGGTGTTGCTTTGCTAATTTCTTTTTTTTATTGGTTGTTCACAACATTACAAAGCTCTTGACATATCATTTTTCATACATTAGATTGAAATGGGTTATGAACTCCCAATTTTTACCCCAAATGCATATTGCAGAATCACGTCGGTTACACATCCACAATTTTACATAATGCCCTATTAGTTACTGTTGTATTCTGCTACCTTTCCTATCCCCTACTATCCCCCCTCCCCTTCCCTCACATCTTCTCTCTCTACCCCATCTACTGTAATTCATTTCTCTCCTTGTTTATTTTCCCATTCCTCTCACAACCTCTTATATGTAATTTTGTATAGCAATGAGGGTCTCCCTTCATTTCCATGCAATTTCCCTTTTCTCTCCCTTTCCCTCCCATCTCATGTCTCTGTTTAATGTTAATCTTTTCTTCCTACTCTTTCTCCCTGCTATGTTAATAGTTGCTCTCATTATACCAAAGAAGACATTTGGTATTTATTTTTTTAGGGATTGGCTAGCTTCACTAAGCATAATCTGCTCTAGTGCCATCCATTTCCCTGCAAATTCTATGATTTTGTCATTTTTTATTGCTGCATAGTACTCCATTGTGTATAGATGCCACATTTTTTTATCCATTCATCTATTGAAGGGCATCTGGGTTGGTTCCACAGTCTAGCTATTGTGAATTGTGCTGCTATGAACATCAATGTGGCAGTATCCCTGTAGTATGCTCTTTTAAGGTCTTCAGGGAATAATCCGAGAAGGGCAATAGTTGGGTCAAATGGTGGTTCCATTCCCAGCTTTCCCAGGAATCTCCATACTGATTTCCAAATTGGCTGCACCAATTTGCAGTCCCACCAGCAAAGTATAAGTGTACCCTTTTCTCCACATCCTCGCCAGCACTTGTTGTTGTTTGACTTCATAGTGGCTGCCAATCTTACTGGAGTGAGATGGTATCTTAGGTTTTGATTTGCATTTCTCTGACTGCTAGAGATGGTGAGCATTTTTTCATGTACTTGTTGATTGATTGTATGTCCTCCTCTGAGAAGTGTCTGTTCAGATCCTTGGCCCATTTGTTGATTGGGTTATTTGTTATCTTATTGTCTAATTTTTTGAGTTCTTTGTATACTCTGGATATTAGGGCTCTATCTGAAGTGTGAGGAGTAAAAATTTTTTCCCATGATGTAGGCTCCCTATTTACCTCTCTTATTGTTTCTCTTGCTGAGAAAAAAAACTTT
Source organism: Ictidomys tridecemlineatus (assembly GCF_052094955.1). Taxonomy (NCBI): domain Eukaryota; kingdom Metazoa; phylum Chordata; class Mammalia; order Rodentia; family Sciuridae; genus Ictidomys; species Ictidomys tridecemlineatus. The sequence continues at coordinate 117,180,831 of NC_135485.1, read as the reverse complement.
TTAGTTTAAGTAAGTCCCATTTGTTGATTCTTGTTATTAACTCTTGTGCTATGGGTGTCCTATTAAGGAATTTGGAGCCCGACCCCACAATATGTAGATTGGAGCCAACTTTTTTTCTATCAGACGCAGAGTCTCTGATTTGATATCAAGCTCCTTGATTCATTTTGAGTTAACTTTTGTGCATGGCAAGAGAAAGGGATTCAGTTTCATTTTGTTGCATATGGATTTCCAGTTTTCCCAACACCACTTGTTGAAGATGCTATCCTTCCTCCATTGCATGCTTTTAGCCCCTTTATCAAATATAAGATAGTTGTAACTTTGTGGATTAGTCTCTGTGTCCTCTATTCTATACCATTGGTCCACCCGCCTGTTTTGGTACCAGTACCATGCTGTTTTTGTCACTATTGCTCTGTAATATAGTTTGAAATCTGGAATCTCTATACCGCCTGATTCAAACTTCCTGCTTAGAATTGCTTTTGCTATTCTGGGTCTTTTATTTTTCCATATGAATTTCATGATTGCTTTCTCTATTTCTACAAGAAATGCCATTGGGATTTTGATTGGCATTGCATTAAACCTATAGAGACTTTTGGTAATATCGCCATTTTGATGATGTTAGTTCTGCCTATCCATGAACAGGGTATATTTTTCCATCTTCTAAGATCTTCTTCTACTTCTCTCTTTAGGGTTCTGTAGTTTTCATTGTATAAATCTTTCACCTCTTTTGTTAGGTTGATTCCCAAGTATTTTATTTTTTTTGAGGATATTGTGAATGGAATGTTTTTCCTCATTTCCATTTCAGAAGTTTTGTCGCTGATAAACAGAAATGCCTTTGATTTATGAGTGTTGATTTTATATCCTGCCACTTTGCTGAATTCATTTATTAGTTCTAGTAGTTTCTTTGTAGACCCTTTTGGGCCTTCTAGGTATAGAATGATGTTGTCTGCAAATAGTGATAATTTAAGTTCTTCTTTTCCTATTTTTATGCCTTTAATTTCTTTTGTCTGTCTAATTGCTCTGGCCAGTGTTTCGAGAACTATGTTGAACAGAAGTGGTGAGAGAGGGCATCCCTGTCTTGTTCCAGATTTTAGAGGGAATGCCTTCAATTTTTCTCCATTCAGAATGATGCTAGCCTGAGGTTTAGCATAGATAGCTTTTACAATGTTGAGGTATGTTCCTGTTATCCCTAGTTTTTCAAGAGTTTTGAACATAAAGGGATGCTGTACTTTGTCAAATGCTTTTTCCGCATCTATCGAGATGATCATATGGTTCTTATTTTTAAGTCTATTGATGTGGTGAATAACATTTATTGATTTCCATATATTGAACCAGCCTTGCATACCAGGGATGAATCCTACTTGATCATGGTGCACAATTTTTTTGATATGTTTTTGTATCCGATTCGCCAGAATTTTATTGAGGATTTTTGCATCTAGGTTCATTAGAGATATTGGTCTGTAGTTTTCTTTCTTTGAAGTGTCTTTGTCTGGTTTCAGAATCAGGGTGATGTTGGCCTCGTAGAATGAATTTGGAAGTTCTCCCTCTTTTTCTATTTCTTGAAATAGCTTGAAAAGTATTGGTATTAGTTCCTCTTTAAAGGTTTTGTAGAACTCTGCTATATACCCATCCGGTCCTCGGATTTTCTTAGATGGTAATCTTTTGATGGTTTCTTCTATTTCCTCAATTGAAATTGGTCTGTTTAGGTTGTCTATATCCTCCTGACTCAATCTGGACAGATCATATGACTTAAGAAATTTATCGATGCCTTCACTATCTTCTATTTTATTGGAGTATAAGGATTCAAAATAATTTCTGATTATCTTCTGTATTTCTGAAGTGTCTGTTGTGATCTTGCCTTTTTCATCCCGTATGCTAGTAATTTGAGTTCTCTCTCTTCTTCTCTTCACTAGCATGGCTAAGGGTCTGTCAATTTTATTTATTTTTTCAAAGAACCAACTTTTAGTTTTGTCAATTTTTTCAATTGTTTCTTTTGTTTGATTTCATTAATCTCAGCTCTGATTTTAATTATTTCTTGCCTTCTACTTCTTTTGCTGTTGTTTTGCTCTTCTTTTTCTAGGATTTTGAGATGAAGTATGAGATCATTTATTTGTTAGTTTTTTCTTTTTTTAAGGAATAAACTCCAAGCAATGAATTTTCCTCTTAGAACTGCTTTCAATGTGTCCCATAGATTCCGATATGTTGTGTCTGTGTTTTCATTTAACTCTAAGAATTTTTTAATTTCTTCCTTGATGTCTTCTAAAACCCATTGATCATTTAGTAACCTATTGTTCATTCTCCAAGTGATCCATGATTTTTTCTTCCTTCTTTTATCGTTGATTTTCAGTTTCATTCCATTATGATAAGATAAGATGCATGGTATTATCTCTACTCCTTTATATTGTCTAATAAGAGTTGCCCTGTGACATAAAATATGATCTATTCTTGAGAATGATCCATGTGCTGCTGAGAAAAAAGTGTAACTGCTTGATGTTGGGTGGTATATTCTATATATGTCAATTAAGTCTAGGTTGTTAATTGTGTTATTGAGTTCTATAGTTTCCTTATTCAACTTTTGTTTGGAAATCTGTCCAGTGGTGAGAGAGGGGTGTTGAAGTCTCCCATGATTATTGTATGGTGGTCTATTAGATTCTTGAACTTGAGAAGAGTTTGCTTGATGAACATAGCAGCACCGTTGTTTGGGGCATATATATTTATGATTGTTATGTCTTGTTGGTGTATGATTCCCTTGAGCAGTATGTAGTGTCCCTCTTTATTCCTTTTGATTAACTTTGGCTTGAAATCTATTTTATTTGATATGAGTATGGACACTCCTGCTTGTTTCCGCAGTCCATATGAGTGATATGATTTTTCCCAACCTTTCACCTTCAGTCTATGTATATCTTTTCCTATCAAATGCGTCTCCTGTAGGCAGCATATTGTTGGGTCTTGTTTTGTGATCCATTCAACTAGCCTGTGTCTCTTAATTGGTGAGTTTAAGCCATTAACATTTAGGGTTATTATTGAGATATGGTTTGTTCTTCCAGCCATATTTGTTTATTAATGCTACTAAACCTGATTTGTTTTCCTCTTTGATTATTTTCCTCCCTTTACTGTCCTATCTCCCACTGTTGGTTTTCATTATTGTTTTCCATTTCCTCTTCCTGTAATGTTTTGCCAAGGATTTTTTGAAGAGATGGTTTTCTAGCTGCGAATTCTTTTAACTTTTGTTTATCGTGGAAGGTTTTAATTTCATCTTCCATCCTGAAGCTTAATTTCGCCGGATACACGATTCTTGGTTGGAACCCATTTTCTTTTAGTGTTTGAAATATGTTATTCCAGGATCTTCTAGCTTTCAGAGTCTGTGTTGAGAGATCAGCTGTTATCCTGATTGGTTTACCCCTAAATGTAATCTGCTTCCTTTCTCTTGTAGCTTTTAGAATTCTCTCCTTATTCTGTATGTTGGACATCTTCATTATAATGTGTCTAGGTGTGGATCTCTTATGATTTTGCACATTCAGCATCCTGTAGGCTTCTAGGATTTGGGATTCTGTCTCATTCTTCAAGTCTGGGAAGTTTTCTCTTCTTATTTCACTGAATAGATTGTTTATTCCTTTGGTTTGGAGCTCTGTGCCTTCCTGTATCCCAATGACTCTTAAGTTTGGTCTTTTAATATTATCCCATAATTCTTGGATGTTCTGCTCATGGTTTCTTAGCAGACTTGCTGAGTTGTCTATGTTCTTTTCAAGTTGAAATACTTTGTCTTCATTGTCTGATGTTCTATCTTCTAAGTGATCTACTCTGCTAGTAGTATTCTCAATTGAGTTTTTAAGTTGGTTTATTGCTTTCTGCATTTCTAGGATTTCTATTTGTTTGTTTTTTATTACCTCTATCTCCCTGTGAAATTGATCTTTTACTTCCTGGATTTGTTTATTTGGTTCCTTGTCAATGTGATCTTTCATTGTCTGATTTTGCTGTCTCATGTCTTCCTTGAGACTCCAGATCATCTGAAGCATGTATATCCTGAACTCTTTATCTGACATTCCATCTGTTGCAGCTATTACCTCTTCTAAAGTTGAGTTGAACTGCATTGCTTGTGGTCCTTTCTTTCCTTGTCTTTTCATACTGCTGGCGTTTCTTTCTGCTTGGTGAAACTGTTGTGTTTTTGAAATTTTCCCTCTATTTATTTATATTGTTCTTGTATAGTTGAAAAATCTCTCTTGCAGGGCAGGTAGTGGCTGTGATCCTCCTCCAATTGAGGTGATCTGTCTACCACGCTGACGGGCCGCTAGGTCTGCTCTGCCAGTCGGTCAAAGGTCCGCCTACCCAGCAGGCACGTGGGACAGCTCTGTCACTCCGCAGATTGCTGGGCCTGACCTGCCCGTGGGTCGCAGGTCCGCCTACCTTGCAGGTGCAGGGAGAGGGGGCGGCTCCGCCCCTCAGCAGGCTGCTGGGCCTGATCTGCCAATGGTCACAGTCCCGCCTACCTTCTGCTGGTGGTCACAGTCCCGCCTACCTTGCAGGCACTGGGGGAGAGGGCGGGCCTGTCCCTCAGCAGGCCGCTGGACCTGTCCTGCTGGTGTGTCGCAGGTCCGACTACCCTGCAGGCGCGTGGGGCAGCTCTGTCACTTCGCAGGTTGCTGGGCCTGACCTGCCCGTGGGTCGCAGGTCTGCCTACCTTGCAGGGGAGGGGGGAGGGGGCGGCTCCGCCCCTCAGCAGGCTGCTGGGCCTGATCTGCCGGTGGTCACAGTCCCGCCTACCTTCTGCCAGTGGTCACAGTCCCACCTACCTTCTGCCAGTGGTCACAGTCCCACCTACCTTCTGCCAGTGGTCACAGTCCCACCTACCTTCTGCCAGTGGTCACAGTCCCGCCTACCTTGCAGGCACTGGGGGAGGGGGCGGGCCTGCCCCTCAGCAGGCCGCTGGACCTGTCCTGCTGGTGTGTTGCAGGTCCCCCTACCCTGCAGGCGCGTGGCGCAGCTCTGTCCAAAGTAGATTTCTTTAGAAAAGGCAAAGAGGATTTTAGGAGAATGCATAGAAGATAATAAAGTTTGTGATGTTTGATGCATGGAGTGTGGATGCTCTATCCTTCCTTTGAGACTATGAATCTTCCTAAGGAAGCGATTTATGGTACGTTTACTCTTGGTCTCTCTCCTAGGAGTAAACTCCCCCTAAAGAGGGAGTATTCCAGATTTATTTCCCAAAAGTTTCTGCTTTTAGTCAGATAAGGAAAGCTCTGAGAAGGTTTATTTCTGTATCTGTTGATTCTCAAATGTTTTCACCTTATAATCTCAATTTGGGATTCCAAGTGAGTCCCCACATCTTTTTAAGAATAATCTCAAAATAATTAGGAGAAGGCAGAGAAAGAGGAGATAAAGCCATGATTCACATGAATAATGAGGAAACCAGTAAGGTGCTGCAAATAATTCAAAGGAAAAATCAAAGCACACACATAAAGCACCAACATGAAGGCTGAAATAAGCTTGCTTTATACCCACCAAAATGAACCCACTATCCATGGGACAAAATTCAGTGTATCCACAATCTGCATTTTAATCACAAAATCTGCATTTTCATGGACAGTCATTATCTACATTATTATAAGTTTGCTGCAACCAACAGAGTTGCAAAATATTTCAAAGAAGATGTGAGCTAGAGATAATCTAGGACAAGAATCTTCTCTTTTGTTCCACTTCAAACTTTCACATTTTTTCCTGTGGTATCATTGGCCCAGGACAGAAACAGCACCCAGAGGCAATGGGTGGCCAGGTTACACAACCACATCATGTTTACTTGTCCCTCTGTGAATGATTACTTTTGTAACTCTGGGAACAATTTTATTACTTTTGTAACTCCAGGGACACAATATCACTTTTTGTATTTATTAGTACTATCATAGGGTGGCTTATTGCTGTCTTAAAGATATGGTTCAATAGTAAAAGGAAACATTTTTTTCTACTCCTTTATATTTTGCTTTTGATTTCTCCAAAATTTTCCCACTAAGATCAGTTATTGGCCCTGTGCCTTTCTACTTCTTGTCCTGAACAATTGAGTCCTAAAGCCATTTGGTGGATCAGAGACAGGTATTCTGTGCTGGGAGTGAAAGAGGAGTTCAAGTGGCCCAGATGGAAATTTCAGAGATTCACTGAGGGAAGAGGGTGTCCATAGTGGCCCCTAGTGCCTGGTATCAAACAGGGTGAGGAGCATGCTCATGGGAGAATGCTGCCCATTGCAGGGAATGAGGGGAAGAGAGCATCCACACAGGAAAGGGGATTTATCAAGACAATAAATATGTTAAAGAAAACAGAAAGCAGGTGCTTCACTGTCAGAAAAGGGAGAAATAGAAATGCAAGAGGAGAAACCTAGACTGGATCTTTTTTTTTTCCTTTCTTTCTTTCTGTGGTGCTGGGGATTGAACCTAGGGCCTTGTGTGTGTGAGGCAAGCATTCTACCAACTGAGCTATATCCCCAGCCCCTTATAGTGTGGGATAGGAATTGGAGACTAGCTCACAGTTTGTAATATCTACAGATACATCAAGAAGTATTTACATAAATGTGTATGGTTATTAATAACTATATATATATATATATATATATATATATATATATATACCTTAATCTGTTTGTTGAGAGTTTATTAGTGATAATGCCCCATGTTATGGTTTAGATCTGAGGTTTCCACCAAAAACTCATGGAACAACTTTTGCTTCTTATATTTGTATCTCTAATTTTTATTTTCAACAAATAATTTTCAGCATCCCTAACCAGGACCACAAACAAATAATGGCAAGGACTTCATCTATAATGCATTTTTCTTTCTGGCAGTGGGGAGATGAAATTAAAGAAATGGAAAAAATTGGAGAATCTATGTGTGATGATATTTAATGAATTGACTTTTGGAATAGATTGGAAGTCTGGTAGGGAGAGACTCTTATAGACTGCTTTTAGTAATTTCAAAGTTCTTACAGTCCTATTCATTCTATTTATTCTATTTATAACATTCTATATAACCATCTTATTCTGACTTTGAGGGTTTAACAGTGCCGTTTTTTTTAAAGCAAATTTCTTTGGGGTGAGGGGTGCCAGGGATTGAACTCAGGGACACTCAATCACTGATCCATATCCCAGCTCTATTTTGTATTTTATTTAGAGACAGAGTCTCACTGAGTTGCTTAGCACCTCACTTTTTGCTGAGTCTGGCTTTGAACTCTTAATTCTCCTGCCTCAGCCTCCCAAGCCTCTGGATTACGGGTATGTGTCACTGTGCCAGGCCAACGCAGACTTTTTAAGAGTCATTTTAGGTTCATAACAAAATAGAGTGCAAGGCATAGAGACTTTCCAGGTACTCTGACATGCATGGCCTCCTCACCTTCCACATCCCCCACCACAGTGACGCATTATGGTCATCTGTAGTCTGCATTAGTGCTCATCCTTGGCGTTGCATCTTCTGTGGGTTTTAAATGAATGTGTACTTACAGGTATTCACAATTACTGCATTGTTGGGGCTCAGAAAATGATACCCCCAAGTGAAGATCTCAGAAGCAAAGCTTCTCTTAACCTTCTCCTGCCCTCTTGGGGCATTCCTCTCCTGCTGGTTATAGAAACCAGAACCCTTTTTCCCCAAAGCCAGCCATAAAACTCTTCATAACCACTTCAACCACCAGCACTTCCCAGCCCCATAGGGGATTTCATTTTCTTCCTTCCAAACTCAGTTTAAATGGCACAGTTTCACAGAGAACCTCTGCTAAGCCCCCGTACAGAGTTTCCATTCTAGAGCCTGTTATTGTTCTTTTTGCTCCTCTCACAGTCTGTAATTATGTGTTGAATTGCTCAGTGTGTCTTCCCAATAGACAGCAACCTCCACAAGGGCAGGAACCCTGTTTCATTCAGTGCTATATGCCCAAAATCCTGCATGGGGCCTCATGCTTAGGAACACCATGAGCCCGTGGCATGTGCTTTCCTGTTGTCCTCCATGTCTTCTTCCTCTGATATCAGACCAGCCTTTATTCTGAGACCATAAAAAGAATATAGTAAATTCATGCTTTTTAGAATTATTGGAGAGAGGACTTCCCAAGTGAGAAACAGCATGAACAGAGGCACAGAGGAGCAAATTCTAGAATCTTCTAGAGACATGGAAAAGAGCATCATACTGAAGTTTAGGTCCTCGGGAAATAGTGGGCACTGGAATGGAAAGGCAAAGCTGCCACGTGGAGGATTGTACAAGCCGGGATGAGAAAGCCATATGGCTAGAAAATACCAGCGGGATGCATGTTTTGCAATGCCATTGTGAAAACTTCTCCAAATGTAATGTCTTCTCTTCATCACAGTCACTCATGGGAGTGGACAGGATGTCCAGTGCTCCCTCGGACATTTTCCCTGTGGGAACATCACAAAGTGCTTGCCTCAGTTTCTCCACTGCAACGGCGTGGACGACTGTGGGAACCAGGCCGACGAGGACGACTGTGGTGAGTGAAGCCCCCAGAGTCCTAGCAAGAAAGGGGGCTCAAAGGACTGACAGTGACATTGCTGAGACTGCTCTCGCCAGAAAAAGAAATAGAAAAGGAAACATTCCATTGAAATACAAAACACAGGTTACTGGAGGGATCTTACATTTATTTCCTTAGTTTTAAATATCCTTTCTTTTATGTATCATAGTGTCACGGTCAAAATTTCAGGAAAGCAATGTTTGTGCAGAGTGTTGTAACCATGAACACGCCTGGTTCATGTCTTAGAGTCGTCACGGTGTAGAAATTAAGACTGTTGCTCTGGAACCAGGCTGCCCAGAACCTGGGTCCCAGAAGAATCAATCACATAAATTCAGGAACAATTCTTAACCTCTCTGTGCGTCAGTTTTCTTGTTTGATAAAATAGATTGATGATTGTGCCACACTCTGATAATTTGGGGAGATTAAGTGTAAAGGATTAGAGAATGCCAGACACGTGGTAGATGCTTCGTAAGTGTTAGGTACTGTTCCTTTCTAACCGTTAGCAGTAGTGTCAGGGAGAAAAGTGACACCTCTTAATAAAGAAAAAGAAAATATGTAAATGCAAGTTGCCTATTACCAAGAATGACCTTACTTATGACTTTTTAATAAGGCCAGTAAGTAGGGCTTACAGACAAATAGAATACCTGAGAAAATAGCTCTTAGTTAGGATTTCGTTCACATACCCACAATATTAGAAACACAAATTTTAAAAAGAACTTGAATTTCTTGGAGGTGGCACACTAGAGGGAAAAAAATAAGCTTTTGGTCAATAATATAAAATAATAAGATTTCTATTCATGGAGAAATATGGTACTATCTTTGGAGGACAAAAACGTGCATAACAATGTCAATATTTGAAGTGCTACACAAATAATATTCCTTGAAGAATCCTTGCTATTAACACTCCCCACCCCCCCACCACACACACACACACACACACACACACACATATACACACGTACACACACACACACACACACACAAGTGTAGCAGGCAGGCTTTTAGAGGCATACCTCATAGGAATTACATTTTGGTTAAAACAAAATGAGATGGAGACCAGGCTTGAAATTCCTCAACCACAGGCCACCTAAGCAAAATTTAACTCCTGTAAATAACACTTGTAACTAAGGCAAATTTAGTTATTTCTTGTAAATGCTTCTGATAAGCACAAAGGAAACATAAATTATCTCCCTAAATTGATATAAAGAACTCACTTTTAACTGATCCCCTGCCATATGGAATCCCCATTGTAGTACTCCGTAATTGTAAAGGCTTGACAACTTCATCTTTGTTTGATAAGCCACTCTATATGCCTCTGAGCTTCTTACCACTTGGGTCAAAGTCCCCCCATAGTAAATTATACTTTCTCTTATCATATGACGATAAACCTTGACTTGTTTTGCTATTGTTATTTTTAGAGTGTAGATGCATCCAGAACCTGGAGCATGATAGGCAAGTGCTCAACCATCGAGCTACACTCCTGATCCCAAACTTTTACATTTTTGTAACTTGATCTTATTGTATTTTCTGCACTCTCCTTTTGGTACACTGTCTTGAGGTGGTGGTGGTAACTCTATAGTAATTACCGTCTCTAAACTCGTGAGCTAAAGCTACAATTACCTTTGATTTGGAACGTTATAAAATTACTTTTAAAATAAAACAGCATATTGCTAAAATAACTGAAGAGTACATCTTAAAAAGAAACTAGGTTCAAACAGCATTTTGTACGCTGCCATCCACTTCCCTCTCAACCTGCTGGTGATTGAGACAATGTCCTAGACAGAACCACAGTGAGTTTTGCATCAATTGAAATGGCCACAGGTAGCTGGAAAAGGAGTTTGGTAGCTGCTCTAAATTCACCATCCAAAGTAAGTTCTCTATGGGAAAAAAAAAAAAGAAAAAGTTGAGGAACTCTGGCTTCAATGCTAAGTTTAAAGGAACCAAGTAACAAGAGTAGCCATCCCTACCTTAATAATCATTCAAGTCACAAAAGTTTCTCCAGAGTCCCCAATCAGGGATTCAGAGGGAGGGGATAGGGCATTTGGATTAAAAGAACAGGCTCAGGTGTTGGAGATCTGGACTTCACATTCTGGCTATGAAGGAAAATGAAAACGCCTCTTTTCTTTTCTGTAAGAAGAGAATATTAAGACTATCTGGGTTGCTAAGAGGACTCAATGAGATATTTTATTTAAGATGTTTACCAGGATACAGGTGTTATGGACTGAATGCTTATATCCCCCCAAAATCAGTATGTTGAAATCCTATACCCTAATGTGTAGTGGCATCCATCTGGAAATAGAAAGCAATTTTACTCTGCTCAAAACCTCAAAGATGGCCAGTTGGCATGTTGCTTCTGTCTGTGCCTGAGAAAGCTGAAACTTTTCAGGGACGGTGGCAGATTTCATCACCATCTTTAGAGTCCAGGTGATAAAAATTAGGAGTGGAGTTATTTTTGTTTGCCTCTCATTGATTCAATTTCCTGTGCCAGCTGTGTAGTTTGTGGGGTTTTTTTTTAATTTTTTCATTTTATAGTATCTGGATGAATTGTGTTCCCAAGGCTGTTCATTTTAAGTCAGGCTTATTTAAATTCTGTTTAATGCTATTTATTTTTTATTAATGAGTATTTTTTATTTGTTCCAATTAGTTATACATGACAGCAGAATGCATTTTGATTCATTGTACACAAATGGAGCACAACTTTTCATTTTTCTGGTTGTACACAATGTAGAGTCACATCATTTACGCAATCATACATATACCTAGAGCAACGATATCCTTTTCATTCCACCATCTTTTCTACCTGAAGACCCCCCCTCCCATTTGCCCAATCCAAAGTTCCACCATTCTTCCCATATCCCCTCCCCCCATTATGGATCAGCTGTTTAATGTTATTTAAATTAAGTCAGAAAACTGGTTCTTGCAGAATATGTAAACGTCATGCATATTTGAATAAGCAGTATTAGATACACTTACAAACATGTAAAATACAATATTTTAACAAAAAAAAACACAGTTAAAAATCACTTTCAGAATGATTTAGAACTAAACAGTATATTGTCAAATAAAATGTCTATTTTTAATGGAAAGAGAAACTTTCTTTAATCAGACCTCTTAAGGTAAATCAACTCCAAAAACTTCTCCCTTACTCTCTTAAACTATGTAAACCTTGTCACCAACAATGATTATTAAAATGGAAAAATAGATCAAATAGGAATAGTGGAAACAAAATTTGAGGGACACACACACACAAAAAAAAAAAAAAACACCATCTGATTCCCCATATACTGAACTGTAGATGAACTACTTAGTTTGGAAAGAGCTGTTGCTTTTGAACTATTACAGGCGTATTAAACAAGTACAATTATTTAAGTTTAAAGTCCTGGTTTCCTCAGAAAAACCCATAAGTAATTTCTCCACAACTATAACTTTAATAAGCTTTAAAAATAAAATCTCAGTGTAAAAACCATTAAGACATTAAAACACTGAACACTTTTCCTGGACACAATGCAAACAAAAGCAATAGATTTTAATTTTTTCAGTTCATCTCATAGAAATCCTTTCTTTCTAAAATGTTTGGCAATATAGAATTTATATACATATATAGACATACTTGTGTCAAAATTGACTGTACTGTTTTTATAACTTTGATTCTTACAGATAAATTTCAACATACAAAAGTACAATGAGTTTTACTATTTAATACAAGTCCCATATAATTTCTGCATGTTTTTTGCTACAAGTCACTGACCCATCTTTATTCAGAACTTTCACAGATGCAACCAGAGTAGAGGCCAAAACAAATTTTTAAGTCATCAGAACTATGTTCAGTATGACTATAACAAACTGAAAAAATTGAGATCTTTCATTTTTTAGCTAGAACTCTCAGATACTTGGGAGAATATGTCTGGGAAAATACCTAGGGAACCTGATTACAAATATATGAGGGTTTTCATTTAGGAATTATCTATGTTCATTTCAAACTGAATGGTAACTCAGTAGGAAAAATGCAATATTAAATAGCATCAAATTCTGAGATGCAGGCTGGAGATATAGTTCTGTGGTAGAGCAGTTGCCCATAATCAGATGATATTGAATTAATTCACTACATATAGATTTTTATTTAAAAGGAGCCCTTTACATTTCCAGACTAGAACCTGCCAGACTTCCGTCCTCTGTGTTATAAACAGATGACTGAGCCAAGCTCCCCCTGGCAGTTGCAATAACACAACTTCATCCCGGAGACAGCTTGACTTACTCCATGTGGAGACCCAAGATCTGATTCCTCTTCTCTGTAGACTTGTTCTTTGAACATCCCGCACCTCCTCTGCACTCTAGCAGCCTCATCTGTAGGAAAAGGATGAAGATATTTTGGGTCTTCATTAGCATTTCTATAATCCATAGGGAAAATGGAAAACATATTCAAATACATTTTGGGGCAGTATCTACCAAAAATCCATGCCCCACCTGGAGTCTCAGAATGTGACCCTATTTGGAAGCAAGATCTTTGCAGATTTATTGAAGGCAAGGATTGAGATCATTCCCAGCTTAGTGTGGGCCCTAAAGCCAATGAGAGTATCCTTGCAGGAGACAGAAAATAACATAGAAACAGGACAGAGGGAAGGCAGCCATGTGAAAGCAGAGGCAAAAGTTAGAGTTATGCTGTTACCCCTGAGCAATGCCAGGAGCCACCAGAAGCTAAAAGAGGCAGGCAAAGATCCTCCTCTAGAGCTGAGAGAGAGTGTGACCCTGCCCATGCCTCAGTTTCAGACTTCAGGCTCCAGAACTGTGAGGGAATAAATTTCTGTTGTCTTAAACCACCAAGTTTGGGGTGATTTCCTATAGTAGCCCAAGAAAACTGATATAGGTAGAACAAAAAGTAGAGAAAGGTCAACACAAATCCTGGGCCAGATTAGAACAGTCTGGTTTTAGTCAGATACCACTTCTGATGAGCCATTCTTATGCATAATTGCATGTGGCATAAACTCCCTGAAGATGAGTTCTCTCTGCTATTCATATAAAGCTGTCCTAAGCTTTTCAGCAGGTATTCTGTATTCTACTATATAATAGCCAAACAAATATAGCCAAAAAGAAGATGTAGGAGGGGCTCAGAGGAACAAGTTTATCATACTCATAGATCCCAGAGATAGGAGGCAGGGTGTACCACACAGGATACATAGGACAGATACTAGGATGGTCAGAAGACAGGAAGAGTCTCTACTGTGGTTTCCATGGGAAAGGCAAGGCAGGGTGAACAGGTCACAACTGAATAATTTTGGATGGCTCTAAACTATAGTCCTTTATTGCCTGGTACCTGGCCCTGGGATGATAAAGGCAGAGGAATATGGCCTCCTGGGTGTACAGGCCAGATAAGAAGGTCTGGCTCTGGACTAGTTAGTTTGCATATGAAAGGCATACTCCTAGCCAGATTCTTTGTTCTCAGTAAGAATTGGCTGGCCCCTGGAGGGGGCCATCTCTCCCTAGCCAAAAGATGAAGATGTCAAAACATGATAATGCACAGAAAAGAATTTTAAATATATAATACACAAAGGCTTTCTCAAGTTCAACTTAATTAGCACTTACCTTATAAATATGCCTCACTCCTCACAAATACATACAAAGTTGAAAGAACAAACATCACTAAGTACAAAGTCAACTTGGCTATCATAGCAAAGACAACCCTTGGCTTACAAAACTTCTTTGGGAGGGATGAACATGATTATGCAAAAAGTTTTCTCTCCCAGCTCTGTGTTAGCTTTCTGTCACGCCAACATATGCCTGAGAAAATCAACTTATGAAGAGAAAAGGGTTATTTGGGTCCACAGTTTGGGAGGTTCCAGTCCTTGATCAGTTGGCCTGTTGCTTCTGGCCTGTGGTGAGGCAGCGTACCTTGGTGGGAATGCAGGTGGAGCAAAACCACTCCCTGCATGAACAGAAAGCAAAAAAGAAAAAGAAAGAGAGAAAAGGGAACCAGTTTTCACAATCCCCTTCAAACCTTCAAAGGCATGTTCCCAAAAACTTAAAACCTTCCACTAGGCCCTATCTCAGAAAGGTTCCTCTCCCTCCCAATAGTACCACGGGGGGGGGGGGGGGGGGGGGGACCCAAGCCTTCAACACATGGATGTTTAAAAGACACTGGTGAGCCAAACTATATCCTCGTGTTTCTCCTTTACTAGCAAAAAATAAAGATTCTTTTTCCTTTTTCACACACACACACAAAAGATCCAAACTATAGCAAGCTCCTTCCAAATTTTATCTTAAATGCTTTGCCTTTCCCCACTCCATTATATGTCTATTATTAATACTGTTATTTATTTGGCGATGCTGCTAAGCACAGGATAGTTTACGTTAGAAAAAACATTTTAGTCCATCTACCTTACTCCAAACATGGCTACTTGTGACACCTCCTTTTGTGTGTGTGTGTGTATGTGTGTGTGTGTGTGTGTGTGTGTGTGTGCATGTATGTGTTTTGCCAGGGATTGAACCCATGCAAGGCAAGCACTCTACCAACTGAGCTGTATCCACAGCCCTGTGATATCTCCTTTTAACCTTCCTAGGAATATTTGGTTTTGTTTAATAAGAGTTCTAATAATAAAATTAATAGCATCTTCTATTTTTTTATTATTTGTTGTGTTCCAGACACGGTATTAATCCTTTAAATACATTCTTACATTTTATCCTCAATGTAAATTGGATATTAAATTATATCCACTCTACGAATGGAGAAAATGGAAGTACAGAGAGCTTACATAAATGTTTTGAAATCATGGCTTGGTCAGAATATATACCTAATTGTTCAGCTTATGTGTTAGTGTTCCATCACTATAAGAAATGCCTGGGATAATCAAGTTATAAAAAAAAAAAAAAGACTTTTTTTTTTGGCTCACAGTTAAGTTTCTAGTCTATGATCAGTTGATGCTGTTGCTTTTAGGCCTGGGGTGAGGAGCATGGCAGGAGTGTAAGGAGAAGCAAAACTGTGCACATCATGGCTGGAGAGCAATGAAAAAGAAACAGAGATGGGGTCCCACAATCTCCTTCAAGGGCATGCTCCCACTGACCTAAAGACTTCCCAGTAGTGCCATGGGCTGGGAATAAAACCTTTAAAACATGAACCTTTGGGGACACTTACCCAAACCATAGCAGCTGCTTTTGTTTTGTTCTTTTTTGGCAAGGAAAGACAAGGGCCATGATAATAATCATTATTATTTGGTATCGCCTTCAAATAAATCTCCTATTGATAAAATTTTAATTCTATGGGGCCTCCTTTTAAACCATAATTAAGCATCTATTTTCTTTTTAGAAAATAGTATTTGAGAAATTCGATGAACTTCCTAATTTAAAATAACGATTTTATTCTTATAGCACTTATTATATATAAGGTACTATTCTGGCTGCTTCGTATATTTTACAACATTCAATCCTCATGACAACCCCTAAGAAAAGTATTATTGGGGGGAAAGTTGAAGCTCTGCACCACACATGACAGATATGACAGTCAGTTCAAATTCTCATGTGAATAAAAATCTTTACTCATATAATCTTTATTTTTTCTATGGCCAAAATTTATTTCTATTACAAGCTTCAAGAGCCTGGGAGTGTAGCTCAGTGGAGAGTCCTTGTCTATTGCAAGTGTTCATCCTTCCAAGTGGTAAAAAACATTAACCAAGTCAGTGAGAGGTCTTATTTATCTCCCTTCTCCTGGGATTGCTGCTGAGCTCAGCTGTCCATGTAAAGCCAGGACATTGGGGTGGGGCCACCAGGGCAGAGAGTCTAGCTGACTGCCATCATGCAGTGTCACAGCACCCCCTGGGATGTGCATAAATCCATCTGGTCTGCTGCCATAAGTCATTGTTCTGTCATCTCCTGCCTACTGTAGACATTATCACATCCTGTGCCTCCCCGCCTACATCACTGGCATTCCAGGGCTCATGGGAAACGTTCTGCTACTCCTGAGCCAGACTGAGCCCCTGCAGAACTTTCACAGTCAAGTTCACTTCATCTGCCTCGGCCCTTAGGGCCATTCGTACTCTATTCCTCCTTTGTCAAGCCAGGCTGTGCAGTGATTCCTTGGGTCCTGCCACACACATGCACGACACCTCGGTTCCCAGAACCCAGAAACCAGTGTGGGGAATGTATAGTTTCCACCAGATTCAACTCAGGTTCAGGGAAGAAGGGGAAAAAGACTCTCCACTCTCCCTTTCTGGTCCAAGTATTTTGTCCAGTCTGTGAACAGCAAAGTTCAGCTCTTTCGATTTTACAAATTTATTATAGATCAAACTTTAGCATATGAAAGTCAAATATCAAAGAATATGATTCCTTTGTTACCTGCGAACTTCTGTGTCATTGATTTCAGGCAAGGAAAATGGAAAATTCTAGCTGCTTAAGATAGGGAAAAGGGCAGAGAGTACAAGGAATACAAGGGAAGAAAAACTTTGTTAATACCTCAGTGTATTTCTCTGGCACCTAGCTTGGCATTTACTAATCTATGAGAACCAGATAAGCAGTACTTATTTATGGGTGTGATGGCAATGATATATTTTTTAAATAGGATTAGAAGACTGAAGTATGTTCAAGGACACTTTCAATTTTTAATTGGTCCTGCCTTTAAAATTCTGGAGCACTAAATATTCTATCATTCCCTAAATAAGCTTCTTATATAGCAATCAGAATGATAGCAGTTTGATATAGAAGTTAGTTGTTCTCGTTTCAAAAAATTCCATTAAAGTTGGTAGTTTGTTATTTAAAGCTAAAAAGTGACATGGGTCATAAATCTCTACATTTTAAAAATTACTGGTTTTCTATTTACTATTCTCAAAATAATGTAAGTAACTGAATTCTTGAATTCTTCCAAAAAGGCAGGCCTGGTTTTAACTTCAAATATGTTTATCTAATAAAGCTTAGAGCTGGGCATTTTGGTGGACACCTCTAGTCCCAGCTTTGAGAGGCTGAGTTGGGAGGATTGCTTAAGCCCAGGAATTTGAGGCTAGCCTGAGCAACATAGCAAGAATACAATTAAGAGAGAGAGAGAGAGAGAGAGAGAGAGAGAGAAAGCAACAATGCTTAATCATGTTTATGGTGTTGATGTTACCTCCATGTAGATATATTTATCTTACTTCCACACAGATTTTCCTATCAGAATACATCTTACTAAATAGGACATAAAAGACAGTTTTGAGCAGCCTCAATGTGCCTTAAAAGATGCCCAGGATAGTGTCACAGCCCTTAATTTCTTCAAAACATTGCCTCCAATGGCCATAAGACCCCAGAAAGAGACAAATGTATTTTGTCCAGCAAACCACCATTGTTATTAAAATCCATGGAGAACCCCCATAACTCATTTGGTGAATTGCTCCCCAACTCCCCACAACCAAGCTTCCTGCACCTTGCTCAAATTCATCTCTATTCTTGGGGATCATTAGTTTATGAGAAAAAGATATTCCACTGTGTTCCAGGAATGGGTGCTGAAAGTTGAGCAAATAAGGAATAAGGAATGATCCACTTTGCATAGATCCAAACTTCATATATTGGCTCACATTCATGAGCCAATAGTATGTATGCTTTGTCGTCTAGCAGATGTTTTCCCTCATTTTAATGAAAGAACAGACCATTTAGCACACAACATCTCACACTCTCCTTTGTTCTGGCACCCCATCTAATGAAGAGGTAAGTGTCTCAATTTTCGATTATTCAAAATCCAGACCTGGGGGTGTAGCTCAGTGCTACACTGCTTGCCTAGTGTACATAACATCCTGGGTTTGATCCCCAGAACCTCTAAAATTAAAAAAAAAAAAAACTGAAACATCATGAAATCTAGGCATGACCCCAGAAGTGTGCAGAG
This sequence comes from Ictidomys tridecemlineatus, assembly GCF_052094955.1. NCBI lineage: Eukaryota > Metazoa > Chordata > Mammalia > Rodentia > Sciuridae > Ictidomys > Ictidomys tridecemlineatus. The sequence continues at coordinate 117,162,512 of NC_135485.1, read as the reverse complement.
GACCACCTGCAGCTGTGCCACCTGGGGGACTTGGGAAAGACTGAGTCCTAAGCCCCACTCCCAGATATGCTGACCTAAGGAAAAGAAGTAAAGCCCAGAAATCTTCCCTTTTCTAAACAAATATCCAAGGTGAATATCATCAAGTTGTGAAATGATTCACTTCCTCAAAATATGTTTAAGAGCTCCAATCATTCATTGATTGATTTTTTTCAGTACCATTTATTCAGTAAATATTAAGCTGAGGCAGCATGCAAAAACAGACTTTTCTTGATCTATTTTCCGACTTTTATTTACAGAATCATAATATCATTTTAGGTGAAAATTCTTTTTTTAATAGAAAGTGTTCTTTACATTATCCTGGCTTGCCTCAAGAAAAATCAGAGAATCAATTTTTAGCAAGACACTTACTAATGTATGAAAAAAACTCATTTTACTCATTGCCCCATGTATCCTTAAAATATCCAGGATACAGGATTTAAAATTTAGAAACACATATACCAAAAGCTGTTTTCTTAAAAATGCTAACTTTTCAACTTTGTGATTTTGGCCACGTTTCTCCTGTTCTATATTCCTGCCTTCTGGTGGGAGGAAGTAAAGGGTAAGGAGAAGAAAACGCCTTGGGAAGGCAGAAGGAAGGTACAAACTAATTACTAAAGTTTATTTGTTTGATGACATTGCTATTTAAAAAAAAATAAATCTCTCATTGACTTCTTTAAAAAGAAATTTCTCCACAAAATATGTGCTCTTACCTGGGAAAGTACAAGCAGGTTTGTCCTGTTTCTTTCTGCTGATGAAAAATTCCCCGGTTCCATCCTGATATTTTCTCTCTCTTCCTCCCTCTGTCTCCCTGGTTTTTCCCCCCATTCCTCTGTGTGTGTGTGTGTGTGTGTGTGTGTGTGTAAGAGTGTGTGTGTGTGTGTGTGTGTGTGTGTGTGTGTGTGTGTAGGTACAATGAAATAGAAAAGGAAAGGAAGGGAATAGGAACAAGAAAGTCAAAGAAGAAAACAGAAACACTACATCATTTTGATTTGTTGGACTAAAACATGGCAGCTAAAGCCACACTAATTGTAGTCCTTTAAATAAGAAAGAAAAATGGTGAGGGACAAAGGACCAGGAAAGGGCACCAAGCCTTGGTTTAAAGTTACTGCACTGTAAGTGTTAAAAATGCAACAACTTGAAATAGCTCATTTATAAAAACTAAGCTAAATATAGAGCCTGCTAAAGAAGCAGAGTGGAAAAACTCAGCAGCATCTTCTGGCAGCCATCCATTCTATATCAGCAGTGACACACTGCCCACATTACAGCCCCACGATCTAGAATGCTGTCACCTGTTTCCCTCACTGTTTCTGAAGCATAGAGGGGAGTGTCAGGAATATGAACATAAACATGAACACAAACGGGGTGACCTGCTCCTTTCAGAGTTACATGAGCCCCTGGCAGCCCGTGAGGTCAAATCCTTCAGACCCACGCATGCCCACTTCTCAACTGATCCTCTGCAGGTACACAGGAACTTGGCTGTAGGAAGCATCAATGCCTAGACACAGCCAGAGCTAAATGATTCATCTACTTACATATTTCATTTATGACATTTATAAATGTATAACAATTCATAGTACTATGAAAATGAATTTCTTTGTACATTTTTTCCCAGTAATACCTCAATGGTTTGCAATACTCTCACTGATTCTAGGAATAAAAATGATGATAAACTTCAATTCCAGTTAATAATTCCTTCTGGTTATTAATTAAATGAATTTTTGTATAATTCACACAATTCTGATATAAGGGGCAGAAAGGGGGTATCCTGGCCAATACCCCTATAACTAAAGATAGGCTTCTGGGCAAGGTGGCGCCCAGCTGTAACCCTAGCAACCTGGGAGGCTGAGGCAGAAGGATCACAAGTTCCAGTCTTGCCTCTGCAACTTAATGAAAGCCCCAGGAACTTAGCAAGATCCTTTCTCAAAATAAAAAGAACTTCAGCTCAGTGGTAAAGTGCCCCTGGGATCAATTTCCAAACCCCCACTGAAAAAAAAAGGCTAACAAGAGAAGAGTATAACGAGTTATTTGATCAAAGTTTTATGTGACATAGGAGCCTTCAGAAATAAAAACCCAAAAACCTGGGGAGACCTATATGGTTTTATGCTTAGAGTCAATGAAGAACAGTCATATAGAATTGTGACTGGACAAAGTCTATGTCCTAATGCTACTAGACTGACAGAGATAATTCAACAAGACTGTCTGCTCAGATTCTTCTTGGCCTCTCTGTGTAGCGTTCCTTCCTCCCAGGAATGTGGCAGGACCCTTCTGGAATGAGAATTTTATAATCTATTATCAGACAAGGCAAGTCAAAGAATTCCTTTATGACCAGCTCCTATGCAGAACAGCAGGGAAAGGTAGAGTGATAGTTCTAGTTCTTATGCCATTCTTTGAAGAAAGGTTTCTAGTTTCAAAGCTCTTTCTTGGAGAAGAGAAACTCTGGTTTCTATGACTTTAGGAGAAGAAGAAGAATGGGAGACCTGAGGGCAGAAGACGTTCAGAATGAAACTTTGCCTCTAAAGCAGCATCTGAGGTCATCCGATCTATTTAGTCAAAAGCACTCAGCACACCAAAGTGCTGTTTGGGGTTCATCTTCCGAGCCCCAACAAGTTTCAATGACAGAAATGAAACAAAGAGCTGGGCTTGGTGGTGCACACCTGTAATCCCAGCAGCTCAGGAGGCTAAGGTAGAAGGATCACAAGTTCAAAGCCAGCCTCAGCAATGGGGAGGCACTAACCATCTCGGTGAGATCCAGCCCCTAAATAAAATATAAAATAGGGTTGGGATGTAGCTCAGTGGCAGAGTGCCCCTGAGTTCAATCCCCAGTACCTCTCCCCCCAAAAAAGAAAAAAGGAACAAATAACAGAAAAATGTACAACAAATAGTAATAGCTAAATATTTAAAGCTGATATAACTTGAAAGTTGAACTTCTATAAGTGAGCTATAAACTGATTAAATAATTTATTGGGCCTGGAAAAGAAAATACAAATTTAGTTTATTATTTTAATGGGGGCTTTAGTTCTTTTTCAATAATTCTGCTCCTGATACAAATCACTAAACTTCTCAGAATTGTTTTTCTCATCTGTAAATGCAGATTATAAATATGGCCAGAGTTATTATAAGGATAAAATTAAGTACCTAGTACAGAATAGTAGATATACACTAAATACCAGTTCTCTCAGTGCTGAATTTATATTTAACGTCTCTGTTAAAATGAAAATATTAAAATCTTTCACAGAATTCCGCTTTCTTATAATAAAGATATGAAACATGTAGTAATCATTTGCCAAGAGGTCAACAAACTGCCATGCCAGGAAAGGGGGAAAATCCAACACCACAAGCTTCGAAACCTGACACCCAAGAAACAATTTAGGATTTGGAGCCCAGCCAGAAACAGGGTGTTTTCTAAGGCTCCCAGCACTATCTCCAGAACCCATAGGGAAAATGCTAAAAAGCATCATCACCGTTGCTGTCTTGGGACCATGCAACTGAACCACACCGAAACTCATGGGCCCAGGAAAAAAATGCACTACTTTTGGAGATCCCACCTCAGCTCCCAAAATTACTAAATGTCCATATTTAAACCAAATTTTAATGCAGTAATTAAATTAGTCTCTATTTCTGTCAGGGTTTAATGCAAGCAATAGAATCCACTCTGGGCATATTAAACAGGAATTACATATTTATTACAAAATTCTGAAAGGGGCTGGGGAGCAGAAGTCAACAAGGCCCCCCCATCAGTGACTAAACCACAGAGAGGGTAGAGAAGTGGAGATGCTGTGGCCACCACCCCTGCCTGTCCCAACACAAATGCCTCTGGACTTCTCTGCAGGGGTAGTACCTGCAAAGTCCTCCTGCTGCCACAGTTGCTTCTGGAAGCATCTCAGTTTGAGACATGGCAGCAGGAAAATGATCTTATACTCCTCAGGGTCTTCTACCAAACAAAGTATGTGTCAATGTTTCTCAAATCCTAGCCATGTAGAAAATGTGAACTGCTGTTTTTACCTATTTTGTCCTATGGTCCCAGATATGGAACACCTATAAAAACGTATAAGATATATGACAATTACACATATTATTATTACAGTACAATAATTATAACAATAATATATAAACCCTAGATTATGACCCCCAACCTATTTTTATGCACCTGTGTCAGTTTCATTAAAATATTTGCAGAATTGAAAACTTGTGACTTAATGTTTGAGCCTTTCAGTCTCTGCTCCAAAGACACACACTGATGGCGGGGAGTCAAATAGAGGCCAGGTGAGTCAATCTGTAGTATATTCCTCCAGATGCCCGTGGTAGGTGTACAATTCAATGGCCATGTCCTATATAATCTACCCACTCAGTTCCTCAGTATGCACATGCATTTGCCTCTAACTTCATTTGTTCCAAGCCAACATTTTTAGTCAGCATCCCATAATCAACTTATGAAAAGAAAAGTGTTGTTATTTAGGCTCACAGTTTGGGAGCTTTTGGTACATGATTAGTTGGCCTTGTTGCTTTGGGGCCTATGACAAAGCAGAACATCATAGCAGGGAGTCCATGGCAGCGTGAAATCACTCACTTCATGGATGGGAAGTGAGAGAGAGGGGAAGGGGCCAGGGTCCCACCATCTCTTCCAATGGCACACCTCCAACTCCCCAACTTCCTCCCACTAGACCCCACCTCTCCAATGTCCCACCACCTCCCAATATTGCCAAGCTAGAGATCAAGCCTTTGTGGGATATTTAAGACCAAACTGCAGCACCAACATTGGGTTCAGATTTCAGTCCCCAATCCAGCAAATTAGTCTTGAGCCATCACACTGAATCCAGAAACTCTGTGACATGTGAATTAGTTGTGCCTGATCTAGGGTTATAGTCCTGCCACCTGGTCTAGCACGCCGATAAACCAGTCCCTCACAAACTCCTTGGGTTTCTGCATATATATAATAGAAAAATCAAGTGCAACTTGTTATTATCTTCTGGGGTGTGCTGGGATCTGAATCTGCTTATAATTGATTAAGAAGCAAAGAAACATGGTAATAGTGAAAGGACCTGAGGAAAGTTGGTGAGTTATTACTTCAAATAAAGGAATTAGGTTGTTTTCAAACAAACCCCATCTAAACTCATCAGCAAAAGGGAGCTGCTTCTACTGACAAGGGAGGTTATGAGGAACCAGGATTTAGAGTTCTCAAATCCAACTGAATACACATCCACCAATAATAAAATTCACAGGGTTTCTTCTAAATCAATCCTCTAATGCTCACTTTTAAAATATGGCAAAATGTGAATTCAACTTATAGTGTAACTTAGTGACCCCTTGGATCAGATTCTATGTGATTTGTGGCTGCGTGAGTCCTGACCTAAGGCCACGGGAGATAAAAGATAATCTTAGAGTCATCATGGAAGTTCCCTGGTTCTCTGAACTTTTTGAAGCTGATAATGTAAAAACCTGAGCTTATCATTTTTCTTTAATCTCTCCAGAGCTATCTCCTTAGCCATCCCATCTTACAACCCTTCCAATTTCTTATTTTTAGTCTAATGATTTATCACAGCAACCACTTTGCCAAAATCTAAACCTCACATCTTTCCAGGAAGCTATAAGTGATCATTTAAATCATTTAAATGGCTGTTTTTGTCACTGTGTCCTATTTCCTTTTTTTTTTCAGAGTCAGAAATAGAAATTATATTAAAAATCTAAGAACTTTAAAATCCTGGAGGTGCATGAATGGGCAGGAGAGAGCAACACACCTCTATTGCCACCACGGATTAGAGAAGCTTAACTGGGACTGTCACTGCACAAAGGGCACACAGAATAGACAGCACTGCGGGGATCTGGGGAAGAAGCTCTGCTCCAGAAAGGGAATGATGGGGCACGTGGGCTGGGGCCACCTGGCCCATGAACAAAAACAGCTTGTCTGAGAACACTTGACCTTTAGCCTGGTGCAAGGAAGCAAAGAGGATATTGTGCAGGGTCCCTTTCCCCAGAAAGTCCCATTTTCTAATGGTAACAGGATTGCCATTATCTAAGGCCTACGAATCAGGTTAGATAACCCACACAAAGTTTCTTGTAAGTCTGTTATCTGAAATCTCTTCCAGAAGGAACAAAAAAGAAAACACCCTAGATTGGAGGAGAGGTTAAGAAAAAAAAAAAAAAAAGGATTTCTGCCAGGGAATGACATATTGATAGCATCATTCTAAAGTCTGCAGAAGTAGGAGTCTGAGATGAGGATCACCCCACTGTGATTGCAAGTTCAACATCAAGTTGAAATTTACCAGAATGTGCTTCTAAATTGCTTGATTTCCTTCTTTTTGCACATTGCATCCACCATTTTTTTTGTTAAATCTGTGCACTATGGAGCTGAAGCCCGGAGCCTACACAGGAGGCAGTAACTACCCCCACTACCAATAGGTACTGGGGGAAGCTAGCTTTTACAAATTTCAAGTCTCATGTGACTGCCTCCAACTGGTAGAGGTCTATCAATTATAAGAACCCTCGTTGCGTGGGATCTGGAAAATATAGATTTAAGTTACTAATTTCCAAAGAAGAAAGCATTGTTAACTGAAGGTAGAATGGAAGAAGAATTAACCCAGAAAATCCACCATAGTCTCAAGAAGTTAGTCTCTATTTAGCTATCTATGCTCAGTCTTTCAAATGTCCTCTTCCCTCCTCCTGATTCTCAGCCTATGATATCATCCACTTATGTTATGAGTCAGATATGGCACCTGGAACTGGTTCCTGGATGCTTGATGGCTGGTATTTGCTCTTTTCTTGGTTGTTGTCCTTTGTTCACCTCATTACTGGTGGCCTGCCGAAGACCCACGCTGAAGTTTATGTTTGGTAAACTTGAGGTCCATTCATCATTTCCCTCTGAATTGAGATATCATACTACTTTGCTGCTTTTGTTCAACTTGAGATCTTCTATAGTAAAGAAGTTTTGAAACCCATGAGGAATGCAAAAGAAAGGGGAATGTTATAACTGCACTGTTTAAATAATCTATCTTCTAATTTTTCACTTTTAGTAGGACTGCTAACAAGACATTTGATTTTACAAGTGTAGATAGCATTTATGTTAAGATTCCTTCACTTTCCCAAAGGAAATTTTCATGGAGGTCTGAATGAGCAGCGGAAAAATAGGAAAATAGTCTGCAAAAAAAGAGGGAAATCGTGCACTTTATAAGCAAACTCTGGTAAATTTAACCTTTCTCATTTGTGCGGTTGGATAGACTGTGGGGACTATTCACAAATCCAGATAATTTATGGAGTAACAAGTTTATATGGGAAAAGATAATGAGTTCCATTCTGGAAGTGTGAGGTTTAAGGTACCTGAGGTAACCTGTGTATGTGTTAGAAAGTAGAAAAAAGTGTGGACTAGAGACATAACTTGAAAATCTGCTGATCAGAGTAGAAACCATGGGTACCCAGGAAGTCAATTGTATCAAATCCATGTAACAAAATAGGTTTGTAATATCTGAATTCAAGTCTCAGGTATAAATTATACAAAAATGATTCAACGCAGACTCCCTGTATGCTAGTTACCAACTTGTCTGACTCCAAGAAGATAAAACATCTACACACATTACATGGGGCAAATTTTCTACATAGAAATAGGTAGCAAGGGACAAAGACGCCTGAGGTTCGTAGTGAGCTGGGAAAGCTGCCCACAGTATGAATTGCTGACTACACCTGCCCTACATGTACCAGGGCTGAGGGACCCTGGGAGGCAACTGCTCTAGTTGTGTATCTCGGGGGCAACCTGACTCCCAGGGAAAAGCTTTGAAGACATCCCATTTCTAGGGAAGGGAGGAACACAGCCTTGACTGTCCCAGGAAGTTACTGCCTAACTCAAGGTGTCAACACTCCCTACAAGGATAGGAAAAAGGATTGGGCTGTTTCAGGCAATTCCTCCCTATCTCAGGATGTTGCACTTCCAGAATATTCTATACTTTTCCTTGAAAACTGCAGCAAAAAAAAAAAAAAAGAGGAGAAAACTGGATGGGTACAAGGCCAATAACTCTACTGTACTGTATATAAGAGAAATAATTTCTAAAAGCAGTGCCAGATTTAATAATTACAGAAATAGGACAAATTTGCAGAATCAATCTCTCTATCTATTGATCTCTATCTGTCTGTCTGTCTGTCTTTACTCTTCTTAAAGAGTCACTGCAGCCACGCACTGTGTTACACACCTGTAGTCACAGCAGCTTAGCATCTTGGAAGGCCAAGACAGGAGGATGGCAAGTTCAAAGCCAGCTTTCGCAAATTATCGAGGCCCTAAGCAACTTAGTGAGATCCTGTTTCAAAATCTGTTTAAAAAAGGAAAGGGAATGGTGCTGGGGATGTGGTTTTATATTTAAGTTTCAATCCCCAATACCAAAAAAAAAAAAAAAAAAAGTCATGGCATTTGGAAAATAATTTTAAAGCTCTACAGAGGATCCCATTCAAATCCCCACCAGGAAGATAGAGATTTGTTCCATACAGAAAGAGCTCCATAGAAGCTGCTTCCTACATCTCCATTTCATCACATGATTAGTTTCATTGTCTCTTATGTTTAAAAACAATTAAAAGATCATAAAATTCTTTAAAAAATTATCTTCTTTCCCTCGCCTTGTAGCTTCCTGTTAGTTAGCTTTCAGTTATTATAACAAATGCCTGAGATAAATCAACTTAAAAAGAGGAAACATAACATTTTAGCTCATAGCTTCAGAGGTTTCAGTCCATGACTAGTTGGCCCCATTGCTTTGGGCAATTGCTTTCTTTGATTTTTAAATATGATCATCATGTTTATTTATCTCCAATGTCGATTTTAATGATTGAAGAAGATTTAGAGAAACAATTAAAATGCTAAAAGCAGTGTGCCATATTCTGGTATGCCTAAAATTCTGCTTGTTCAAGTATGGCCCAAGTATTACTTGTGGCAGAATCACTACAGAGCTTGTTAGACACCACAAGCCCATCCCAGCACCCCATAGGGATCCAGAAATCCACATTGGTAGGTTTCTAGATGATGCTTTTCTCGCTTAGTTTGAGACTTGCCAGCTTATTTTAAGGACCTATTTTCCCCCAGCACACCAGAATATATCTGTTTTGTTCTATTCTTAATTTCCTGATCTTTCCTCCCTACCTGCCCCCAGGAGACAACAATGGATGGTCTCTGCAATTCGACAAATATTTTGGCAACCACAATGAAATGACCTCCTCATATTCCTTTGAGACAAAAACATCTGAATGCTGTAAGTAATCAGAGTAACTGAGCCTCCTTTTCCGTAAACTCTTTATAAGACACGAAACTTTTAAAAGTTGGATTCTATGTATAATTTTATGAAAAGGTTATTTGCAATTTTCCAGTTTCACACTTTATTAGGGATGCATCCTAAATTTGGAAATTCTGTTTTAAAATAAACTCATGGAATCTTAAGGATGAAAGTCATCAATCATGTCAGGTATTGTGAGTAAAATTAATGTCGGTCAAGGTTACTATTTTATGTAATTTCCCTTTCACCATCACTATAAAACCTGATGCAAAGGAAACAGAAAATAGAAAAGCAAAGAAGCTGTTTGATTTTAATGGCTGCAAGTGAAAAATCTTCTGGCGTCTAAGCTGTATTTCAGAGCTATGAAAACCTATTAATTATAACCTCTGTTTAGTCAATATTTCAAAAACTCACAAAAACACCAGAGAGGATGTAGAAGGCTATAAACTTGAGGATTGATTCTATAACGCTTTATATCATGAAAATAATTCCTTTTAAATATTTTTTTTCTATTTTAATAAATTATGCAAATGAAGGTCTGTGCCTTCGATCTGCAATTTTGACCTCAGTTTTTCAAAATCTTGATTAAGAAGGAGGGTTGAACCAGGTGGCAGATTTCCTTAATCCCAGCTACTCAGGAGGCTGAAGCAGGAGGATCTAAAGTTCAAAACCAGCCTCAGCAACTTGGCCAGACTCAAAATGAAATAAAAATAAAAAGGGCTAGGGTGTTGCTTGATAGTAGAGCATCACCCGGGTTCAATCCCCAGCATTGAGAGCAGATAACAAGCATTAGGAGGGGAATCCCTTATGGTCTACCACAAATTATAAAGCCTAGATTTTCAAATTTTCAATATCTTTTGTCTTCACTATCCAAATGAGATAAAATACTAACAGTCCTGAATTAAAGGAGATAACCTTCCCTGGGAATCTCCTGTGTTACTCATCAATCTACCTTAGCATCCCTGAACCTGCCTCCAAGAGGATGGAGACCAAATAATTTCATCATTAAAAAGCTAAAAGTGCAGGGCAGGGTGGTGCACACCTGTAATCCCAGCAGCTCGGGAGGCTGAGACAGGAGGATCTGGAGTTTAAAACCAGCCTCAGCAAAATCGAGGGGCTAAGCAACTCAGTGAGACTCTGTCTCTAAATACAATACAAAATAGGGCTGAGGATGTATGTAAGCAAAAATAACCAACACGGTTTGGGCACCATTAGGAAGGTACAAATAACCAGGACAGAAGCAGACTTCAACTGGATCAAGAAGCTTTCCTTTATTCGAAGCGGAGTCCATCAATCAGATTTTCTCATTTTCTGGGTAGAAAATTAGCCCACGGGTTACAGAAGGAGTCTGAGTTTTATAGTCTACAATGAGGGTGAATTAGTCATTGGAAACTGTGAATGTGCATGTGCGGATGGGACAGTCAGGGAACTAGTTGTGCAGTTTAAAACTTTAACTCAGAAAGCTGTTGTCAAAAGTGAAACGCACTGTTAGTGGAAGGAGACAGGAGCTCAGATCCCACCCACTGCTTTTCTTCTTCCTCTGGGATTCATTGTTTCCCAGAGTTTACTGTGCCTTCCTTCAGGACTTATTGGCAATAGGGGAAGGTCAAAGTTTAGGACCCAGCCTTTCAGGATCCACCTCCTCCCTGCATTGTGGTTGGGAAGGGGTGAATGTTTGCTTTTTCCCATTGTTATTGGGAAAGGATTTACTGGGAGAGGTGTAATATTTGGCTAATTTCCCTCCGTCCTCCTGAGCCACACTGTCTTTCTGTTTTTTTTCCTGGGGGCTATCTTGTAGGAATATTATTTTTCCATAACCCTTCAATGTGGCTCAGTTGTCCAGTGCACCTGGATTTAATCCCCAGTACCCATCACCTCCCCCACAATAAAGTTATAAGCTTTTGTGTATGTATATTTTGTTCTGGAGATTGAACCCAGGGATGATTTTACCACTAAGCAACACCACAAGCCTTTTGAGAGAGGATCTTGCTAAATTATTTAGAGCCTCACAAAATTGCTGCAGTAGCCTTCAAATTTGCCATCTTGCAGCTTCAGCCTCCCAGTTGCTGGGAATGTGCCACTAGCCCAGCTAAGAGATGAGATTTTAGCAAAGGAAAGAGTTAACAGGTATAATTGAACAACTAATATTATGCCAAAAAGTAATAATGACAAATTAAGCTATGTTATCTTAAAATGCATTTTTTCTTTTATTATTTTGTTTTCATTTCTTAAATTTTAATTGAATCTTTTTATATCTCATGTGATTCCCAAGAAAATTTTCAGCAACTTACAATTAAAGTATGGTTATCCATATTTTATTTTATTAAATATAGATATTCTATCACTGAGAAAGCTTAGCAACCACACACAAAGCTTAGTTCTGAATATTGTAGTCATTAAGTCAAAGAGGAAAAATAACAGGTTATATAATTCACATAGTCTCATTTGTAAAGGAAAAACAAAGGGGAAAAAAACAGACCAAGTCAGCAAGAGAAATAAGTTTTTACCTGATCTTGCACTCTGGAAGAAAATTTGTCACAAGTACAATTACAGAAGAACCTAAACTCCTGTACACAATAAATATAATATAAACACATAATTTTTCATTAGTGTCCTCTTGAGACAATTTGGGGAATTGCAATCAATAATTAAATATCTTTTTTCACATTCAAACATGGTAAATAAAATGAAATGAAAAGTGATGAATAATATCTGGGGGTGAAACTTAAATTAAGGTTCCTAATTGTGCCACTTTCTTTAAATCAGATTATTATAGAGACTTACTGGAAATTAAACTGAAGATGGCTTATAATCGTTTTGGCTAAATGAAAGAATGTGAAGAATCCACATTTTAAAAATCACTCCTCAAGATCAATATCATGGAAAATAATAATACCTATGATTAACCAATATACTTTCTAAAGTTTAAATTTGAAAGATTTGGAAAACATTTTTTACCGACCATAATTTTACCACTTAGAGGCTATTATCATCATTTTCTGGTACATTACTTGTCTTTTTTTTTTTTTAACTTTGTTGAAATAAAATTTCAAATAATTTCCTGTACCAATCAGTTTTATCATATTTTCAATTGGCATTTTAGCATAATTAGCTATTCATGTTATTATAAGCTCTTGGGAAATAATATATGTAATGTTATTTTTAAGTGACATAATTTACTTATTCTTTTGTCATTGAATATTTTTTTTCATTTTTCCCTATTACAGATAACCCTGTACTTAAGATATGTATTATCTTAATTCAGTCTATATATATATATGGAAAAAACACTACAATGAATGCTGGTTTCATTGCCTTATTTTTTGATATTCTATTCACTCCTTCTCAGGACTTGCATCTTCCTCCCCAGCCTTCACCATCCCACTCTCACAACATAAACATGCACTCACATGGTAGATAGGATTTAACTTAGACAGCCATCCATGGCCAAAATGGGTACTCCAACTATAAAGGTGTTTAATAAGAGTTTTCAGCAGATACATAATCAGTGAAACTAGGTTATGATCCTAAACGCCTGTAACCCTGGAAAGAGTCTCTGCAGTTCCTCAGGAGGAGATGAAGAACACTTGTCATCACAGGTACCTGAGCAAACAGGCACTTTCCAAGTTCAAAGCCTATAGCCAGCTGTGCTCGCTAATCCTTCACAGGAGCCTCTGCTTCATATTTGAGACACTTGCCTATTCTCTGGAAGCTTTACTTTCCAGATCAGAAACTGGAAATTTGCAAGCAGATAATTTCTCATAGAAAGTTTTGTTTTTCCTAGGATGTTTTAAATTAACTATTATCATTTTTAAATGGGTAATTATATATAAAACATTGTATTTCTGGCTTCTTTGCAAATGTTGGTAGATTTGGCTGCACTCATTCCTATTGTAAGTTGGCAACAGGAGAAATCAACCCATTTGGACATCCAGACACTACTTTGTCTGATCATGATAGATATTTGAGTCCATAGCAACTGCTAAAAAGCTTAAGGCTCTAGAAGTAAATGCATATGGGAAGTATTCCTCATTGCTCTCAGTCATTGTCCATTCCCCATCACGGCAGGAATCAGACTATATTTATTACACTGAACAATAATCCTATCATACTATATAAAAACAGCATTATGAGGCTCTAATAGACTTCAGATACATTGAATCATATCCTTAAGCCTCAAGCCCCACAGATAGCCAAAGGGGTGTATCTCTTTCTTTCTTATCCCAACACCCAAAAGAGTAAAAATAGGATGACTGTGCAGAAAAAAAAAAAAAGTCCACTCACATAAATGAAGATAGAGATCCATCATCTCTACATAGGCCAAAGAAGCATTCTTTTTTAAAAATCTATTGAAAAGGGAGGGGCTGGGGTTGTGGCTCAGCGGTGGAGTGCTCGCTGGCACATGCAAGGCGCTGGGTTCAGTCCTCAGCACCATATAAAATAAATACATAAAAATAAAGGTACTGTGTCCAACTACCACTAAAAAATATATTTTAAAAATTTCATTGTTTAAAACAAAAATCTATTGAAGAATTCCTGAATCTTCCAGGAAAAAAAAATCTAACCACACTAATCATTTAGTGTTTAATTCTCCTCTTCCTTGTTGGTTAAAAGTGACTTAGTCCTATAAAAGTTTTGATGATGCTATAAATAAGTACTTCCTTCTTAAATGGAATCTTACACGAACATCAAAACCCAACACAATATATCACATTTTCCTTGGGTGACATAGGAACATGATTTCATTCATTTTGCAATAAATGGAAAAGAACATTATTCTATTTTTAAAAATGGGTGGGTTGGTAAGTGTGTATGTTTCCAAATGCTAATGTTCTAGCATCCTTTCAAAGATAAACTAAAAGTCAACTTTGGAACCTTAATTTAAAGCATTGCTCAGGTAAGACATGACGTACTCTTGTACCAAGTAATTCTTTTCATTGCCCTCCTCTTCCTGGTCCCCCACTTTCATCACCCCTTATCACTTCCTCTTTGTTCAGTGCTTGGTTCTGTGCCTGGGCATTGTTTTTGCGGAGGACTACAGCTTGACTGTGATGAAGCCAATTTACGAGCTGTTCCATCAGTTTCTTCAAATGTGACTATAATGTAAGTAGAAAAGAATGGCTCATCCTTACAGCCAGAACAGTACCTGTAAAACTGTATCATAATTAAGACGTGTCATTATTAAAATTATTCAAAGATGATGTCATTGTTTCCTAGGTCAGTTATGATTGCTCATGTTTATTTTGCATTTATTAGATGCTAGATCCCACCTTAAATTATCCCATCTTGGGCTGGGGTTGTGATTCAGTGATAGAGCACTTGCCTAGCACATGTGAGGCACTGGGTTCAATTCCTAGCACCACATAAATAAATAAGCAAAGGCATTGTGTCCATCTACAACTAAAAATATTTTTTAAATTATCCCAACTTATTTAATTCCATGAAATATTTAAATTCACCATATTTTATCTAAATGAAAGATGTCATCAACTGCATGTGCTACTAAAGGGGGAAAAAGGCACTTTTTTATTATACCACTATATAGGGCTTTCTTTTATTTTGTTTGTTTGTTTGTTTTGAAACAGTATCTCAATAAGTTGCTTAGAGCCTTACTAAATTGCTGAGGCTGGCCTGGAACTTGCAATCCTCCTGCCTCAGCCTCCCAAGCTGCTGGGATTTCAGGCATGTGCCACCACATCTGACTTTTACATAGAGTTTTTACTTGAAACTTATTCAAAGACCTCTTTTAGAATTTCTTAGACATAAGTTTTAATATACTCTCAGATACAAATAAAAACAAACAAAAAACTTATGTGTGTATAAAAGATCACTCTCATAATAAATGGTCTGTTGATTTCTAGTACTTGTGGTTCTAAGTTTCTAGTGGTACTAATTTGAATTCAACCAGACCTCAGCAACAGAAACACATGCATTTGGCTGAGATTTTTAAAAAGAAATCAATGGGAGATGGATATTTTAAATCAATATTTTTACTGAATTTTTTCATCCAGATGTTTTGATGCCTTCTGGCTCTGACTTTTGGGTGAAAGGGGACAAAATGTGAGTTTACAAAGTTGGCAAGTCTTGCCTTTCTCAAACCAAACTGTTTATTCAACTCAAATGATTGACATATAAGGAATGGAAGAGCCACGGTGTGGAGGTCTTATAAAGGGTGATATCAGTCATAAAAAATGGGGATTTGGCCAGGAAGTGGGGAGATAGCAACCTGAGAACGTGAACTGAAAACACCAGGAGGTTAAACCACAAAAACTTGTTTTCCAAAGAAACCAACATTCTCACTGAACTAAGGAAAGAGAAAAGCTCTCCAACATTCTGTTCTCTCCTTGCCTCCGCACCACTCTTTTTCATAGTAATTAGTCCTACTTTACAAAAAAAAAAGATGACTTCCCCAAAGAAACTGAGGTCCTGTGGAGAGTTTCTGTAATTTAAATCTTAACTGGAAATGCAGGGTATAAGAATTTACAACTTCATCCTATCCTCAGAGAAAAAAAAATCATTATCACCCTCACTGCTTAATATCAAATTATTAGAAAATCCAAATCAAAGAATATCCCAATGCTGCCAATATTGATTTTTATTTTCCCCCCAAGAAAGATTTGAATCCATTCTTCAACAATTCAACTAATGTTTGTAAACGAAACAGAAGAAGAAAACTGAGAAATGGAGTGGGGTGAGGCAACTTCCTAGAAAGAGCATGCCCACCCAAAGGGTGCATAATTCAGTTGAATTCATTCTGATTCAATTTTTTTAAACTGTTCTGGCCCAATACATAACACACATACATAAAGAGATGTGTGTCAGTCTTTGACCTGCCAGTTTTCAACCCCAGTATTGAATACATTAGAACCAGATCTTTGTGAATGCTTATCTACCAGAAGGCAAGGAAGAAGGCAGGATCAACACTGATTTCAAGTTTCCCATGCCCAATAATTGAGAATGGGAAGGCATGGTTGCCATAAATGGGGATAATTAGGACTCTAATGTCACATTTATTTTTTAATTTGAGATAAACATTGGAAATTCTGGGAAGATACAGGAATAATGCTCAGGAGTATATATCTACAGCAATCTTATGCTGTGGGTATAGCTTGACAGTACAGTACTTGCCTACATGCACAACGCTCTGAGTGCAATGCACAGCACTGGGAGTGGGGGGGGGGGATATATGGTACTTTGTACTTTGGGTTGAACCACTTGAATCCAGTTGTCCATTTATACTTTTCTCTGCAGAACACTGGCTCAGCTTCATACCTTGCCCAGTCTGCTAGTTCAATTCCCTAAGGAAAAAGAACTCTTGGCTTTACAGCAAATACATTAAAAAACTAAATATCAAATTTCATTACTGAGTTAGTTCCAGATTTTAAGTTGGAACTCTTGGAGGAAAATGTCAAAAGGAACTAAATCATATATAAGTAAAGTATCAAAGAAGCCTATAATCCAAGGAGCATTTACTGAAGTTGGGACTTATTGAAAGTGTTTCACATAAATGCTAAAGAAAAACAGATATGAGACAGACAAGCAGATAGATATGAATATTTATACATTGTTCTAGCTTTCTAAACATTAACTTTGTTTGAGAATTGACTTTAAGATCCTAGAATTTGGCCTGAGGCTGTAGCTCAGTGGCAGTGTGCTTGCCTAGCATGTGTAAGGGACAAGGATGTATCCTTAGCACCACATAAAAATAAACAAAGACATTCTGTCCACCTATAATTACAAAAAAAAATTTAAAAGATCCTAAAATTTAATCACTAAAACTACATCTACAATCCTAAGAGCTGTCTTTATAAAGACCAAAGCTAGCTTTGATAATGACAAAACTAGTCAGTTTCTCTGTCATACACAATATATATACATATATGCATGTGTATATATATATATATATATATATATATGAATACATGTGCATGAATATGTACATATACATACTCATATATATGCCTTTGTGAAAAGTCAAATGTATAATATCAATTTTTTAGTATAATGATCTATTATATTTTAAAAGTACTTTATTTTATTTTATTTTATTTTATCTTTTTTTTGATGCTGGGGATTGAACCCAGGGACTCACACATGCCAGCCAAGCACTTTACCACTGAACCACAACCCCAACGCTTAAAAGTATTTTGGTTTGTTCTCATCGAAGAAAATAGAATCTACTTGTTTCCATTTCAATAGGATATTATCAAAATATAAGTAATACTATTTGTTAGAATATTTGGTATTTAGAAAGGCATAACCTATAAATTGTAGATATTCTTGATTAATATGGTGACATACTTTCTAAGAAATATTACTTAGGAGTTCTCAAATGAATTTCCCTTTCCTCTTCAGAAGCCCTCCCTAGCTCCCTGTGTAGGTACAAGTAGCCTCTTCCTCTTGAGTCCTCTCATAAAAGTTCATTTGCATCTCTTTTTTATTTTTTTAATTGCTTTAATTAGTTACACATGACAGTAGAATGCATTTATGAACTTTGATATATCATACATAGATGGGATAGAATTTCTCATTTTTTTGAGTGTACATATTGCAGAATTATATTGGTCATGTAGTAACATAAATACATACAGTAATAATGTCTGTTTCATTCTACTATCTTTCCTATTCCCACATCCCCTTCCCTCCCCTCCCATCACTTCCATCTACCTAATCTAAGTAATGCTATTCTTCCCTAGTGCCCCCTGCCTTATTGTGAATTAGTATCCACATATTAGAGAAAATATTTGGCCTTTGGTTCTGTGGGATTGGCTTATTTCACTAGCATGATATTCTCCAACTCCAACTATTTACTGGCAAATGCCATAATTTTACTCTTCTTTAAAGCTGAGTAGTATTCCATTAAGTATATGTACCACATTTTCTTCATCCATTCATCTGTTGAGGGACACCTATTGTGAAATGAGCCTGCTATAAACATTGATGTAGCTGTGTCACTATAGTATGCTGATTTTAAGTCCTTTGGGTATAAACCAAGGAGTGGGATAGCTGGGTCAAATAGTAGTTTCATTTCTAGTTTTCTGAGGAGTCTCCATACTGCTTTCCATAGTGGTTGCACCAATTTTCAGTCCCACCAGCAATGTATGATATACCTTTGTCACCACATCCTCACCATTCTAACAGGAGTGAGATGAAATCTTAGAGTAGTTTAGATTTGCATTTCTCTAATTGCTAGAGATGTTGAACACTTTTTTATATATCTATTGATCAATTGTATTTTTTCTTCTATGAAGTATCTGTTCAGTTCCTTAGCCCATTTATTGATTTGGTTACTTGGTTTTTTGGTGTTAAGTTTTTTGAGTTCTTTATATGTCCTAGAGATTAATGCTTTATCAGAAGTGCATGTGGTAAAGATTTTTCTCCCAATCTGTAGGCTGTCTCCTCACATTATTAATTGTTGCCTTTGCTGAGAAGAAGTTTTTTAATTTGAATCCATCCCATTTATTGATTCTTGATTTTTACTTCATGTGCTTTAGGAGTCTTGTTAAGGAAGTTAGATCCTAGGCCAACATGGTGAAGATTTGGGCCTATTTTTTCTTCTATTAGGCACAGGGTCTTGCATCTCTTTTAGTTATGTTAAACATGCTTCCTTAGTCTTGGGATTCTCTTTTTTTTTTCTTTTCTTCAATTCTAATTTGTTATATGACAGTAGAATGCATTGCAAATCATGTTACACATATAGAGCACAATTTTTCATATCTCTGGTTGTATACAAAGTATATTCACACCATTCATGTCTTCATACATGTACTTAGGGTAATGATGTCCATCTCATTCCACCATCTTTTTTACCACCATGCTCTCTCCCTTTCCCTCCCATCTCTTTGCCCTATTTAGAGTTCGTATATTCCTCTCATGCTCCCCCTCCCAACCACACTATGAATCAGCCTCCTATATTAGAGGAAAAATCCAGCATTTGGTTTGTTAGAATTATCTAACTTCACTTAGCACCATATTCTCCAACTCCATTCATTTACCTACAAATGTCATGATTCTATTATCTTTTATTGCAGAGGAATATTCCATTGTGTATATATACCACATTTTCTTTATCCATTCATCTACTGAAGGGCATCTAGGTTGATTCCACCGTTTAGCTATTGTGAATTGTGCTACTATAAACATTGATGTGGCTGTGTCCTTGTAGTATGCTGTTTTTTAAGTCCTTTGGATATAGACCAAGGAGTGGGATAGTTGGGTCAAATGGTGGTTCCATTCCCAGCTTTCCAAGGAATCTCCATACTGTTTTCCATATTGGGTGCACCCACCAGCAATACATTAGTGCACCCTTTTCCCCTCATCCTCACCAACACTTATTGTTGTTTGTGTTCTTAATAGCTGCCATTCTAACTGGAATGAGATGAAATCTTAGAGCATCTCTAATCTCTAGAGATGTTGAACATTTTTTCATATATTTGTTGGTTGATTGATTGTATATCATCTTCTCAGAAGTGTCTGTTCAGTTCCTTGGCCCATTTATTGATTAGGCTATTTGGTTTTTCAGTGTTTAGCTTTTTGAGTTCATTATATACCCTACAGTTTAATGCTCTATCTGATGTGTGAGTGGAAAAATTTGCTTCCAAGATGTAGGCTCTCTCTTCACCTCACTGATAATTTCCTTTGCTGAGAAGAAGCTTTTTAGTTTGAATCCATCCTATTTATTGATTCTTGATTTCAATTCTTGTGCTATAAGAGTCTTGTTAAGGAAGTTGGGGCCTAATCTGACATGATGGAGATTTGGGCCTACTTTTTCTTCTATTAAGCTCAGAGTCTCTGGTTTAATTCCTAGGTCCTTGATCCACTTTGAGTTGAGTTTTGTGCATGGAGAGAGATAGGAGTTTAATTTCATTTTGTTGCATATGGATTTCCAGTTTTCCCAGCACCATTTGTTGAAGAGGCTACCTTTTCTCTAATGTATGTTTTTGGTGCCTTTGTCTACATAAGATAACTGTAATTATGTGAGTTAGTCTCTGTGTCCTCTATTCTGGTAGACTATTGGTCTACTAGTCTATTTGGGGGCCAATACGATGCTATTTTGTTAGTATTGTTCTGTAGTACAGTTTAAGTTGTGGTATAGTGATGCCACTTGTTTCACTCTTCTTGCTAAGGATTGCTTTAGCTATTCTGGGTTTCTTATTCTTCCAGACTAATTTCATGATTTCTTTTTCTATTTCTGTGAGGAATATCATTGGAATTATGATTGGAATTGCATTAAATCTGTGTAGTGCTTTTTGTAGTATGATCATTTTGACAATATTAATTCTGCCTATCCAAGAACAAGGGAGATCTTTCCATCTTATAAGGTCTTCTTGAATTTCTTTTTTTAGCATTCTGCAGTTTTCATTGTAGAGGTCTTTCACCTCTTTGCATTAGGTTGATTATTTTATGCTTTTGGAGACTATTGTAAATGAGGGAGTTTCCCTCATTTCCCTTTCAGAAGATTTGTCATTGATGTACAGAAATGCCTTTGATTTATGGGTATTGATTTTATATCCTGCTACTTTGCTGAATTCAATTACTAGTTCTAGAAGTTTTCTGGTGGAATTTTTTGTATCTTCTAGGTATAGAATCATATCATCAGCAAATAGTGCCAATTTGAGTTCTTCTTTTTCTATCTGTATCCCTTTAATGTCTTTCATCTAATTGCTCTGGCCAGTGTTTAAGAACTATGTTTAAAAGACATGGTGAAAAGGGCATCCCTGTCTAATTCTAGTTTTTAGAGGGAATGCTTTCAATTTTTCTTCACTTAAAATGATGTTGGCCTGCAGCTTAGCATAGATAGCTTTTATGATATTGAGATATGTTCCTGTTATCCCTAGTTTTTCTAGTGTTTTAAACATGAAGATGCTGTATTTTGTTGAATGTTTTTTCTGCATCTATTGAGGTAATTGTATGATTCTTATCTTTAAGTCTATTGATATGATGAATTAAATTTATTGATTTCTGTATGTTAAACCAACCTGGCATCCCTGGGATGAATCCCACTTGATCATGGTGTACTATCTTTTTGATATGTTTTTGGATTCGATTTGCCAGAATTTTATTGAGAATTTTTTCATCTATGTTCATTAGAGATATTGGTCTGAAGTTTTCTTTCTTTGATGTGTCTTTGCCTGGTTTTGGAATCAGGGTAACATTGGCCTCATAGAATGAGTTTGGAAGTGCTGCCTCTTTTTCTATTTCCTGAAATAAATTGGAGAGTATTAGGTATGAGTTCTTCTTTATAGGTCTGTAGAACTCAGCTGTGTAACCATCCAGTCCTGGGCTTTTCTTGGTTGGTAGACTTCTGATGACATCTTCTATTTCATTGCTTGAAATTGACCTGTTTATCTTGTGTATATCATCCTGATTCAATTTGAGCAAATCATATGACTCTAGAAATTTGTTGATGCCTTCAGTATTTTCTATTTTATTGGAGTACAAGTTTTCAAAATAATTTCTAATTATATTTTGTATTTCTGTAGTGTCTGTTGTGATATTTCCTTTATCACAAATGTTAGTAATTTGAGTTTTCTCTCTCCTTCTCTTTGTTAGCATGGCTAAGGGTTTATAAATTTTATTTATTTTTTCAAAGAACTTACTCTTTGCTTTGTCAATTTGTTCAATTGTTTCTTTGTTTCAATTTCATTGATTTCAGCTCTGATTTTAATTATTTCCTGTCTTCTGTTGCTTTGGGTGTGGATTTGTTCTTCTTTTTCTAGGGCTTTGAGATGTAATGTTAAGTCATTTATTTGTTGACTTTTTCTTCTTTTAAGGAATGAACTCCATAAAATGAACTTTCCTCTTAGAACTGCCTTCATAGTGTCCCAGAAATTTTGATATGTTGTATCTATGTTCTCATTCACCTCTAAAAATTTTTAATCACCTCCTTGATGTCTTCTGCAACCATTGTTCATTCAGTAGCATATTATTTAGTCTCCAGGTGTTGGAATGGATTTTATTTCTTATTTTATCATTGATTTCTTCTTTCATTCCATTGTGATCTGAGAGAATGCAGGGTAATATCTCTATTTTTCTGTATTTGTTAAGAGTTGCTTTGTGACATAATATATGGTCTATTTTAGAGAAGGATCTATGTGCTGCTGAAAAGAATGTGTATTCACTCATTGATGGATGAAATATTCTATATATGTCAGTTAAGTCTAAGTTATTGATTGCATTATTGAGTTCTATAGTTTCTTTGTTCAGTTTTTGTCTGGAAGATCTATCAGTGGTGAAAGAGGTGTGCTGAAGTCACTCAAAATCATTGTGTTGTGTTGTGGTCAATTTGACTCTTGAATTTGAAAAGAGTTTGTTTGATGAACATAGATGCTCCATTGTTTGGGGTATATATATTTATAATTGTTGTATCTTGTTGGTCTGTGGTTCCCTTGAGTGGTATAAAATGTCCTTTATCCCTTTTGATTCACTGTAGCTTACAGTCTACTTTGATATGAGAATGGAAACCCCTGCTTGTGAGTGGTATGATTTTTCCCAACCTTTCACCTTCAGTCTGTGGATGTCTTTTCCTGAGATGAGTCTCTTGGAGTCAGCATATTGTTGGGTCTTTTTTTTTTTTTTTTTTTATCTAATCAGCTAGCCTATGTCTTTTGATTGATGACTTTAGGCCATTAACATTCAGGGTTATTATTTAGACATGATTTGTATCCCAGCCATTTTTGTTTATTTTTGTTATTTAACTTGACTTTGTTTCTCCTTTGATTTGTTTTTCCTTTAGTGTAATACCTCCCTCTGCTGATTTTCATTGTTGTTTTCATCTCCTCTTTATAGAATATTTTGCCAAGGATGTTCTGTAGTGCAGGTTTTTTAGCTGTAAATTCTTTTAACTTTTATTTATCATGGAAGGTTTTCATTTCATCATCCAATCTAAAGCTTAATTTTGCTGGATACATACAAGATTCTTGGTTGGCATCCATTTTCTTTCAAAACTTGATATATGTTGTTCCAGGATCTTCTTTTCAGGGTCTGAGTTGAAAAATCTGTACATAACCTAATTGGTTCTCCCTATATGTAATCTGATTCATTTCTCTCGTGGCTTTTAATATTCTCTCCTTATTCTGTATGTTAGGAATTTTTATTATAACGTGCCTTGGTGTGGATTTGTTGTGATTTTGTATGTTTGGCACACTGTAAGCCTCTTGTATTTGGTTTTCCAATTCATTCTTCATGTTTAGAAATTTTTCTGATATTATTTCGTTGAATAGATTGTTCATTCGTTGTTCAATTGATTTGGAATTCTATGCCTTCCTATATCCCAATAACTCTTAAATTTGGTACTTTCATGTTATCTCATAATTCTTAAATGTTCTGTTCTGGTTTCTTACTATTTTCACTGTGTGGTTCACATTCTTTTCAAGATTATATAGTTTGTCTTCATTGTCTGAGGTCCTCTCTTCCAAGTGCTCTAATCTGCTGGTGATGCTTTTAATTGAAATTTTAATTTGGTTTATTGTTTCTTTCATTTCAAGAATTTCTGTTTGGTTTTTCCTTAGAACCTCTATCTCCTTATTGAAGTAATCGTTTGCTTCCTGTATTTGCCTGTGTAGATCTTTGTCAAAATAATTTTTTGCTGTCTGTATTTGCTCTCTTATATCATCCTTTAATCCACAGAACATTTAAATTATGTACATCACCAATTATTTCTCTGTCATTCCTTCTGCTGTGCTGCCCATGGATTCTAATACTGTGGTATCTTGATTTGTTTGAGCCACTTTCGTCCCTTGTCTTTTCACGTTGCTCATGTGTCTTCCCTTCTAGCACTGTGGATCTGAGGTGTTACTGTTTTTACTCTATAGGCTTATAGTGCCTCTGTAGGGTTCCAATACCTCTCCTTGGAGGACAATGTTAGCAAGTCCCAATATAAACGATATACCACCTAAAAACAAACAGTTGCTAATAGGCATTTAGGGTTTTGTCACAATATTCAGAAATGGTAAATTCAATTATTATCTATAATATAATCAGTAGGTTTGTAAAAGGGTTTACAGTTTCTGATGGTGGACAAAGATCCAGGTGTAAGGTGTAGGAAGATATGCTAAGGAGGTAGGAGGTGAGGATATAGAGTTATTATATCATAGGAAGTGTGAAAGAGAAATCTAAAGAAGAAGATTAGTAGCAGATGAGTAGAGAGAAAATCTGGGGTAGACAAGTAAGTGGGAATACAGTAGAGTACATAAAACAAATACATATATTAAGAAAAATAAAAATTTTAAAATAGTAAAAATTGGAGGAAAAAAATAAAAGAATATATAACACAACTGTAATATACTGTTCAGTTATCTCAGTCCTCAATACCCTATTTCATGCAAAGTACTTGGTTTCACATATGTTGGGGATGTGAGGGTGGAAGAAGAAAGAAAAAAATATCTCAAAGGAAGAAACAAGGATTGTTTTGGTTGGAGATCAGTATCTTTCCTGCTTCCTTTCTCATCTAATAAATGGGGTCATCTCTTATTAGCTGGTATTTCCACCCTCAGGAAGATGAAGGTAACCAGGGAGAGTGGGTTATTCCTGGGTGGAGGGCACCTGGAAGTGGGGTGTGGCACTCGCTGGTCCCCCAAAAGGAGACTGCACCTCAAGGATCTCTTTTGGGAACTGCTCCTATGAAGCGAGTGTCTGGTCTTATCTCCTTATTTCACCTGAAGACTCCCAGTTCCTGGTCTCTGTTAGTCTCTAAACTGTATCACACTCACCCTCTCCATTACTGCTTCCTAATTAGGAACCTTTTATTGGGCTCCTGATTGTGGTGCTTTGGCACATGCTGTACACCTGCCCCTCTGAGAGCTGGTTTTTTGTTGGGCAGACACTGCACGGCAGTTGCTGGGAAGAGAAGGGAGTTAGAAACCAGGTACCTGGCCAGTCAAGTTCCAAACTGGGAGTTGCCCCCACTAAAGATGGTAATGAAGGTGACCCAAGATGGAAACATTTGCTTTCAGTGATGAGGTGTCAGGTCCAGTCAGAGGAGCTGGGCAATGGTGTTGGATTATGAGTTCAGAGACTGGGTCTGTGGCATGCAGCATGTGGCTGTGGCTGTCTTCAGAGCCTCTGTGAAGTTCCCTGGTGCAGGTGGGCTACTGCAGGTAGGAGACTATCTCCATTGCTGCAGAGTCCCAAGATGAAGGCGACAGGGGAAACTCCACGTTGGTTGATGGGAGTCCACACAGGAGTGGTGACTGGAGATCCTGCATGTGAGTAGCTGCCAGGTGTCCTGCATGGGAGCTGCATCTGGGATTTCTGCTTTGATGGGTGGCAGAAAGTCTTACGCAGGTGCTGATGACAATGATCCCGCTTGGACACCCGGTAGTCCTGCTTGGGAGAGTAGTTAGGAGACCTACTCTGACCCTGAGGCCTGGAGCCTTGCATGGGCACTGCAGCCATGATTCCTGTGTGGAAGCAGGAATATCACTCACAGAGAAGCAGTATTCTCACTTCTTGAGTCCCAGGTCACAGAGTGACACAGAATGCTGCCTCCCTCAGGCCCGCCATCTTGCAGTCTTGGGATTCTCAATGTCTCTCTCTGAAAAATGGAAATGCCATAATTTCGACACCATGATTTTTCTTATATGTCCTCCAAAATTTCTAACAGTTTAATGATCTCTAAATAAATGTTTTTGAAATGCATTTATAAGTAAATAAATATAATAAAATTATAATACGCAGATTACTTTTCAAATCCTGACTGAAAAAAAAAAAAGGCTCTTTTTGTAGATAAAGTATGTCCTTTGTCTTCCAAATAGAGTATAAGGTTCCTAAGGACACAGTGCAAGTGGTGAGGATTGAACCCAGTTCCTCAAAAACACATACTTTTTGAGAAAAGAATGGATGAAAGAATGAATGCATTTTTAAGAACACACTAAACTTTCACCTAGATCCTTAAATCAAACCCAAATATTTAACAATTTACCTTTACATAATACAAACATTTAAACAGGACATGAAGTATAATCTGGAATCTAAACCAAGTTAGAATCATTATTAGAAAGGATTCTCAGCTAGGGTGACAGCCAGCAGCTGAGGGTTGACTTCAGATAGTTAAACAATCATTGATGCTCCATCACATGACCACTCTTCTGATCCAAATCTCTCCTTTCCCAGTTATAGAAACTGACTTGGAAAAGTTATCAGTGGTTCATGCAAGAGACCCCAGCTTCTTTTGTCTTGGCCTTTTTGTTTTTGTTTTGTTATTATTGTTGTTGTTGTTTTTAACTTGGCTTGTTTTGGTTTTTTTTACAGTATATTGCTTTTGTTTTTTTAAATAAAAATTAAAATTTAGAATTTTTCCAGTAGAGCCACAATTATGGGGCACTGGTCCACAACAAACAACTTCTTAAATTGTCATACAAGGGGAAATCTTTCCAAACAACTTATTGGGAGTGGAAATGACCACTTCTTGAGTAAACATAGTTCAACTATAGATACTAATTAGCAGTTCCCTTAATAATTAATTTTAAGGTGGTGAATGTAGGTAATGATATATTTAAAATCACAAAACTGAGCTTTTGAGTGTATTTTAAACAGAAAATACTGTTTTCTTTTTTTTTTCAGATGTTGATGGACTTTTATTTTGTTCATTTATTTGTATGTGGTGCTCAGAATTTAACCCAGTGCCTCACACATGCTAGACAAGCGCTCTACCACTGAGCCACGAAAACATTGTTTTCATTGTCATTAAAATCAAATGCCTTCTGATATTTATTAAATAAAAATAAACAATATAGCACTGAGGTTGTAGCTCAGTGGTAGAGCGCTTGCCTGGCACAAGTGAGGCACTGGGTTCAATCCTCAGCACCACATAAAAATAAGTAAAGAAAGATATTTTGGCCATTTACAACTAAAAAATATTAAAAAATAAAGAATATAAATTAAAATCAATTTTCTCCAAATTTTATTATTTTTAAACTTTTGTCAGAATTATAATGTAATCTAAATTTAAGAAAATCTGAATATATTTAATAATACAAAATTGACAAACCTAATTCAAATGATATGAGAGTGACATAGTGAAGTAAAATGTTTCCTGAAATCTAGTACTAAAGTAAATACAGTTTATAGTTATTTATGTTGTAATTTAAAAAAAAGAAAGTGAAAAATTAAAAAAAATTAAAAAAAAAAAACTTTATGTACATTTACATGTATTTCAGGTCACTCCAGTGGAACATCTTAAGAAAGCTTCCTCCTGATGGCTTCAGGAAGTACCACTATCTTCAAAAGCTGTAAGAAAAAAATAAATTCATGATATTAAAATTAATATTTGGGGGTGGTAGAACCCAACATTTATACCATCGCTTAAATCTAATTTCCCTTCAGGGAATTATTTAGCTGTTACCTGGAGATTTTTCTGAATAGTTCTAAAAGGCATTCTAGAAAAAAACCTGAGATACCTATTCCCAAAAAGATGGGAGCATGTGTGCTGTGAATTCTCTACCACACTTCCCCAAAGTGGAAATACGTACACAGGTGCTTTTACTCTGTATGAGCCTAGCGTGGATCCCCTCAATGCCCAGCTTAGAGAACAATGCAATTATCTTTTGCCAAATTTGCCATCAAGACTAAAGAGTGAAGAATTTTCTTCCATATGTTCACAAATCTGGTCTCTACATAACACAGCAAGTCATGGTTTGAAACCTCTGGGCATGTTCTGGGGGGACTTGATTCCATTTCACATTGGCCTTGTACGTCGTTTTATGTTGCCCTCAGGTGGTATCTGACTTGATTTTTCCCATCTACAGTGACCCAGATGATGTTTAACTGTGATTTAGGTTAACTTTGTGATTAGATCTTATTGTCATATACTTGAATTATTGTGTTAACTCTATAACTAAATCACAGGTGCTAGAAAACATCTCAGAGTTCCTCAGATCATTTTTATAGATGTATTGGTTTTAGTTTTCTTTTCATACTAGAGAAAACTAGTGTAGTAATACATATCTGCACTTTTTTTAAATTTTTTTTACTTGTTGGCAAACCTTTATTTTATTTATTTATTTATATGTGATGCTGAGAATCGAACCCACAGCCCCACACATGCCAGGCAAGCACTCTACCACTGAGCCACAAGCCTAGCCCCATATCTGTACTTTTTTAAAGAGAACGGGTGAAAATAGAATAGAATCAAAATAAAAAATAACTACTTCATTCAGTTAAATGTTCTAAAACCTTATATAATCTGCAGAAAAAAATTATTTTATACTTGAAAATTAAAATTTGAATGCAAATGATTTTTAAGAACTTCTTGCTGAACATTAATCAATATACAGAGAAGAGCTTTTCAAACTTAACCCTCTACTAGAGGCCCTGGTTTTGATCCGCAACACCAACAAAAATAAAAACAACAATAAAAAATTAAATAAATTAAATTTTAAAATTAGACCTAATACAAAAACTTCAAGAAGTTACTTTCTTATTTTAGATTCTAATTTCTGAAGTCTAAATAATTTTTCTGATCTATAGCACCACCTTATGTTCATATGTTTAAAAGGAGTTAGACTACAAGGCTTTCAAATGCAGGTTTACATAACACAGAAGTTGAGCATTTTTGCACAAAAAACATTGAATTAATTCTTAAACAGCCAATTTGTTTCAAGTAACAAAATGATCAAAATAATTTTATAACAAAAAGAAGAAAAAAGCTTCTACTTGATTATTGAAAGTATAGCTTGACTAAGTCATTACAATAGTTACAATAAACATATAAATATGTTAAAGCTTTTCTTTGAATTAGTGAGAAAGATTAATTACCTGTTACATGATTAGGCCCACAGCATGTTATATGAAATTTTTAGATGCATAGTAAATTTCATAAAACATTTTACAATCAAAGTTACATTTTTTTGCAGGTTGGAGAATAGCAAATCTATTCTGGTTATTGATTTCCCCTCTATTGTTCCTAAAATTTATAATGAATTATATATAAATTTAGAACACCCTAAAGAACAAAGGCGACCCACATTCCAAACAAGAATGCAGCCTTGCTACCCTTATTTTGTCATTTCCCACAACCTAGGACAAATACACATAGAAATGCAAAGGTTTATGTGGGCTTATGCTTTACAATAGACTATATACTGATACCTCTTTCTTTTGACCTCCAGTTAACTGAAGGTCAAACTGCTAGCATTACTTGAGTTGCCTATATAAGCCTGCATTCTTGTTTTGACACTCACTCCAATCTAATTTATATTCTTTCAGACTTGACTTTTTTAATTTATATTTTTTACTTTTGCCATTTATATTCCTTGTAAGTTGCCTCAAACACTTTTGGAACAAGGCTTGGGGTGTCTAATAAAATTAAAGTTGATTGGCTTGGATGATTTGTGATTAACATGGAATATTCTGTGTAGTATTAAAGCTGTCATACACTTACAGTTTTGCCAGCACTATGTTAAAAATTTACTTAAAAATTTGAATAATTATAGCAGGACATGTTTTAAAAAGTCTGGCATCTAGGCTTAACTCATTAGTGACTGCTTTACTACACATAAAAGTTTTATCACTAGTAAATTCAAGTCGTAAATTTTAGTTAATATCTACATCTTTATAACCAGAATTTCTAAATAAATACTAACCAAAGCATACATGAATTTAATAGCAAAACAAAAAGACATGGAACTGGGGTTGTGGCTCAGTGATACTGTACTTGCCTAGCACGTATGAGGCCCTGGGTTTGGTCCTCAGCACCACATAAAAATAATAAAATAATAAAGGTATTGTGTCCATTTATAACTAAAAAACTTTTTTAAAAAAAGACATGATATTCACTTTCTCTATGTTATTTTATTATGTTTAACTTTTTTCCAATTTTTAAATTTTGGTTCAATACAGATAACATAAAATTTACAATATTAACCATTTTGAAATGTATATTCAGAGGCCTTAAGAACATGTGAATTATCATGCTACCATCAGCCCCATCCATCCTCAGAATGCCTTTCATCTTGCAAAACTGAAACTGTTTCATTGTTTTCCTTATTAATAATCATTTTTCAGGTATCTGCAACACAATAAGATTAGGTCTGTATCCATCTCTGCTTTCAAAGGACTGCACAGCCTTACTAAACTGTAAGTACCACTGCTAATTCATTTGCCCATTGCTAATTCAGAGGTCTATCAGTCTGACCTATTCCAATCCAGCCCAGCCCACTGCTCAGGTCAATGCCAAGGGACACATGGCATTGTGACTGAGCATGGGATTCAGAGTCAGACAGATTTCATCACTCACTACAAGTGACCTTGAGCAAGTTATTCATTTGTTTGTTTGTTTGTTTATTGAGCATCAGTTCCCTCTCCTGTAAAGTACAAATTATAATAATACCTTCCTCTCGGGATCATGGTTGAAAACAAATGAGAAAATTCCTAGGCAGCATTAAGTACTCTGAGCCTAATACATAGTAAGCACTCTGTGTAAATTAGCCATGGAGACATGATGGTTGAATGAACTTAGTCAAATTTAAAAAGCCTAATGGCATATTCATAAAGAATAAAAAAATGCAAGGACTTCCCCAGTTACTCAGTTTCGTTTGTTTTATTTTTGCTTTTTGGTGCTAAAGATTGAACAAGGACTTTGTGCCTGCTAGCATGCACTATGCCATTGAATAATATACCCCCAGCCCTTCAGTTGATCTTTTTTCACTAATCCTGCTTTTATAAATACATAAAGCACCATAAGTTTTAAAAAAAAAAAAACAAAGATTTTGCCAGATGTGGTAGTGCACACCTGTAAGCAACTTAGTGAGATCCTGTCTCAAAATTTAAAAAAAAAAAAAATTGAAGGTTGGAGATGTAACTCAGTGATAAAGTGCCCCTAGGTTCAATCCCCAGTACCAAATCATCATCATCATCATCATCATCAAAGATTTTTAAAATATACATAATATAAAATTTACCATTTTAACCATTTTAAATGTACAATTTAGTTATTAGACACAGCCACCTTGTTGTGCACAACCATCTTCTTCCAGAACTTTTCATCTTCTCCACATCTGTTTAAACTGTCCATTTCCCCTGCCTTTAGCCCCTGGCATCCACCTTTCTACTTTCTGTTTCTCTGAAGTGACTATTATAAGAACTTCATATAATTGGAATCATAAAATATGTGTGTTTTGTATCTGATTTATTTCACTTAATGTAATGTCTCTGATGTCCATCCCTGCTGTAGCACGTGTCAGAATTTCCTCCTTTTTTAGGATGAAGAATATTCCACTATATGTACAGACCACCTTGTCCATATCCATTCACCTGTCATGAACATCTGGGTTGTTCCACATTTCAGCTATTGTGAATCATGCTGCTATGAACATGGGAGTACAAATCTGTTTGGGTCCCTGCTTCCAATTCTGTAAGCCCAGAAATGTGATTAATGGATCACAAGTTTAGTTCTACATTTGATTTTTTTTTAAGGAGTTTCCATACTGTTTTCCACAGCTGCTTGCACCATTTTCCTTTCTGCATAAGAGTTCCAAATTCTCCACACCTTCACCAACACTAGTCATTTTCTGGTTTTGTTTGCTTGGACAATAACTATCCTAATAAGTGCGAAGTGGTACATCATCGTGCTTAAGAGCAAAGCTTTTGTAAATAGAATTTCTCAAAGTTCATTGTATTTCATGTATTCATCCATTTCGTATCAAGCAGCCTCTTAGAAGAAGCAAATACAATCTGAATCACATAAATAACTCCCTGGAGTCCCATTTCTGTCCCTTTGGTTTTTATCCTACCCCATTCTCTATCCTAACCAGAGAAACTCGTTCCCATCGTGTTTCTAGTTCATAATGGCAGAGAGTGAAATTTGGCCAAGAATATCTAGCAAGGATATACAAAGCAGAGGGAAGCCACAGGAGACTCAGAGACTCACGGAGCCACAGTGGCTGTGTCATCCTGCCTTCTCCCTCACCCCTGTCCTTCTTATGAATGTGCCCAAAGTCAGTACAGGACACAGTCTCATCTGGCTCCTAACTATCTTTCTCTCCACGAATCTGTGCAAAACTTTCTAAACAGAATCTCTTTGGTGGATATTCCGTGGATAAGGAGGAAGGTTGCACAAAAACTGGAGAACAAATGTCAAAGTGTCCTCCGTTTCTTTCCATCTTTCTTTCCCCTTGGCACTGGGAATATTGCTTGAGGGTTAAAGATGCCACCTAACTCTATTTTTTCATAAATCATCATAAAATACCAACTCTTCTTTTATCTAAAAGTACTCATTCACCTCTACAGGGTGCAAGGTCTTCAGGTTGACACCGTGGGGGCCATAGGATTAATGAATCCGACGGCTGCCTCAAGGAGCTGCTACCTGAGTAGTTCAGGGAGAGCACTGAGCTAAATTGGGGAGGTTCAGTCCTCTTGTTCTCTAGAAGCTTCTGATCTAAGATGAGGAAACAACACTAACATGTGCACCATAACTAGAGACGGATGAAGAAAACATTATTCCTAAACCTGCATTGTTCAGACCTAAACCGCTATTAGGGTTCGCTGTAAAAAGTGATGGTTTGGGGCTCAAAGCAAAGGCTGACTCTGAAAAATGAACAGGACTGGGCTACACAGATGAGCATGAAGTAAAACAGCAGATCAATTGACTTTTACCTGAAGGGATGGTTGTTGGTTCATAAAACAGCTTTCAGAAGGGATCAGGGGAGGTACTAAAGCTATTTTTTTTTTTTTTTGGACTGGGGATTGTACTCAGGGGCACTGGGCCACTGAGCCCCATCCCCAGCCCTATTTTGTATTTTATTTACAGACAGGGTCTCACTGAGTTGCTTAGTGTCTCACCATTGCTAAGGCTGCCTTTGAACTCAGGATCCTCCTGCCTCAGCCTTCCAAACCACTGGGATTACAGGTGTGCGCCGCTGCACCTGGCTCCTAAAGCTATTTCTTACCCATGCCTAGGCCAGATGGGCTCCAGGTTTACAAAGGAGGGAAGGAAGTGGCTTTAACCTGGGGGGTCAGCCAAGAAAAAAGTCAAATCTGGCAACGAAGAACAGATTCCTGGCAAGATTTTATAGGATGTCAACTCTAATACGTAAGAGTACAGAAAAGAAATCTATAGGTTCCATATATCCACGGGAGTGAAATTTGAACTAATAACTTGAATATTAACCACAAGCAGAGAGGAAAAAGAAAAAGAAATTGGAGTGGAAAATTCAGAGACATTGTTTTAATAAATAATACCTACAGAGTGCTATGGCACGCATTGCCCCAGATGTCGCAACAGCCCTATGAAGTAAGGTTGATACGGTGCCCGTTCTAGAGTTGAGGAAGCTGAAGCTTACAGGAATGGATTGCTTGGTCAAGGTCATGTTTAATAAACAGAAGAGTAAGGAATCAAACTGTCTCATAGCAGATAAGTATGGATGATCACACTGGAGAGACTGAGATAGAAATGAACATGGCTAAAGGAAGAGATGTACACAGTATAACAGAGAGTTTGTCCACTTGCAGGGGAGAAATCAAGTGGGATGGGTGAGGCGTCAAGCTCTTTAAGAAAACATGCGATGACCTTTCCCCAGAACAGGCCCCCAGCTCTTCCAGGCCCATCTCCTGTCTGTCTTCCTTCATGATGAGGCCTCACTACGTTACCTGGTGAGGCCTTAACTTGTTACTCTTGGTACTTCTTGTCTTTGCAGAAGCTATTTCCTCTGTCTAAAACAACTCCTGCTTTGGGAATGCCAAGCCTTCGTTCAAGACCTTTCTCAGCTGTGCTTCCTTTAGTGAGACTTTTCTGTCTCCTCGTTCCTCTGTGCTCTTTAGTTCTAAACACTCGCAAATCGGGTGCTTTCTGCTCTGCAGTGTCAGAACAACCCTACAGGATACGTTTCCCTCTGTTTTCTGTATGTTGCATAATAGCCCATCCACATCCTGTCTCCTCTTCCGATTCAAAGCCTCACAGAGAATAGGATGATAAACCTAGCACAGTAATCATTGTGTGACTCAACTTTGTGTCACCATCATGAAATACCTGAGGCAATTAACTTGCCAAGAGGAAAGGTTTATTTGGGCTCACAGTTTTAGAGGTTGCCATCTAGGATAGATTGGCCCCAGGGCTTTAGGCCTACCTAAAGCCATCATGGTAGGTGCAGGTGGCTAGGGAAAAAGGAGGGGGGGAAAAAAGGAAGGAGCCATGGGTCCTCCAATCCCCTTCAAAGTCGCACCCCCCAATGACCTCAGGACTTCTCTCTAGGCCCCATCTTCCATCCACAGCACCTTCCAAAAGCACCACCCTGGGAACAAAGCCTTTAACCTGTGGACCGTTGGGGAAAACTTCTCCAAACCACAGTAGTCATAGAGTAGGTACTCAAAACAAGTTGATGGATAAATGAGGTCAATGAAAAGAAACTGGTTGATTATTATGGGGGAAATTTAAAGCTGGAGATGATACAGTAATTAACAGGCACTCCTAAAGATTCAAAGGCAGGGAAATGGCAGGGTAAGAATGTGAGATGAGAACGTTTAAAATGAATGATAGCTATTTTACTTTCCTAATTATGAAGTGTCAAAAAGGTACAGATTTATCACAGTCATTTCTCCTCTTCTAGGTACCTCAGTCATAACCGAATAACCTTCCTGAAGCCAGGTGTTTTTGAAGACCTTCACAGACTAGAATGGCTGTATGTTTAATTTATGTGGCATTCCGTAGTATTAGTTGTTATGTTCTAAAAATAGATAAGTGAATCCATTTTTTTTTTCTTCTGCCTGGCAGGATAATTGAAGATAATCACCTCAGTCGAATTTCCCCACTAACATTTTATGGACTAAATTCTCTTATTCTCTTGTAAGTACTAAGTTAAAGGAGACATTTTAATTTAAGGGAAAGACATAAATAAAAATTAATGCTTTACAGTATGGAGATTCCTTGGAAAATTGGGAATGGAACCACCATTTGACCCAGCCATCCCTCTCCTTTGTCTATACCCAAATGACTTAAAAAAAAAAAAAAAAAAAAAACAGCATACTATAGGGACACAGCCACACTGATGTTAACAGCAGCACAATTTTTTTATTAGTTGTTCAAAACATTACAAAGCTCATGACATATCATCTTTCATACATTTGATTCAAGTGGGTTATGAACTCCCATTTTTACCCCAAATACAAATTGCAGAATCACATTGGTTACACATTCACATTTTTACATAATGCCATATTAATGACTGTTGTATTCTGCTACCTTTCCTATCCCCTACTATCCCCCCTCCCCTCCCTTCCCGTCTTCCCTCTCTACCTCATCTGCTGTTGTTCAATTCTCTTCCTTGTTTTCCCCCCCTTTCCCCTCACAACCTCTTATATGTAATTTTGTGTAACATTGAGGGTCTCCTTCCATTTCCATACAATTTCCCTTCTCTCTCCTTTTCCCTCCCACCACTCGTCTCTGTTTAATGTTAATCTTTTCCTCATGCTCTTCCTCCCTGCTCAGTTTTTAGTTGCTCTCCTTATATCAAAGAAGACATTTGGCATTTGTTTTTTAGGGATTGGCTAGCTTCACTTAGCATAATCTGCTCTAATGCCATCCATTTCCCTGCAAATTCCATGATTTTGTCATTTTTTAGTGCTGCATAATACTCCATTGTGTATACATGCCACATTTTTTTTATCCATTCATCTATTGAAGGGCATCTAGGTTGGTTCCACAGTCTAGCTATTGTGAATTGTTCTTCTATGATCATTGATGTGGCAGTATCCCTATAGTATGCTCTTTTAAGGTCCTCAGGGAATAGTCCGAGAAGGGCAATCGCTGGGTCAAATGGTGATTCCATTCCCAGCTTTCCCAGGAATCTCCATACTGCTTTCCAAATTGACTTCACCAATTTGCAGTCCCACCAGCAATGTACAAGTGTACCCTTTTCCCCACATCCTTGCCAGCACTTATTGTTGTTTGACTTCATAATGGCTGCCAATCTTACTGGAGTGAGATGGTATCTTAGGGTAGTTTTGATTTGCATTTCTCTGACTACAGCAGCATAATTCACAATAGCTAAACTGTGGAACCAATCTAGATGCCCTTCAATAGATGAATGGATTAAAAAAATGTGGCATATATACACAGTGGAATATTACTCAGCAATAAAAGAGAATAAAATCATAGCATTTGCAGGTAAATGAATGGAGTTAGAGAAAATAATACTAAGTGAAGTTAGCCAATCCAAAAAAAATAATAATGCAAGTGTTTTCTCTGATTTAAGGAGGCTGATTTATAGTGGGGTATGAAGTGGGAGCATGGGAGGAATAGATGAACTCTAGATAGGGCAGAGGAGTTGGAGGGGAAGGGAGGGGGCATGGGGTTATAAATGATGGTGGAATGTAATGGACATTATTATCCAAAGTACATGTATAAAGACATGAATTGGTGTGAATATACTTTCTATACAACCAGAGATATGAAAAAAAATTAATAATAAAGTAATCCAGACTGGGGGGGAAAAAAAGAATTGTAATACATACCATTGTCATATATAAATTAAAAAATTAATAAAAAATAATGCTTTAAACATAATAACATTAAACTTGGAATTATTAAAACCCCAAAAAAGCTCTTCCAACTAAAAACTATCTCTTATTCTTATTCTCTAAGGCTATTTATAATTGTAACAATTTTTGTCTTCACAGTAATGCATGCCTGTAATCCTAGAAGCTCAGGAGGCTGAAACAGGAGGATCACGAGTTCAAAGTCAGCCTCAGCAAAAGCGAGGCACTAAGCAACTCAGTGAGACCCTGTCTCTAAATAAAATACAAAATAGGGCTGGGGATATGGCTCAATAGCCAAGTGCCCTTGAGTTCAATCCCCTGTACCCCCCGGAAAAAAAAAAAAGGAACTTTTTTATTCTAGAATGTCAGTCTGTCAAAACTGAATATAGTCTATCACATTTTGTTGAACTATTCTTAAGCATACCATTACCACCACACATTGATCTCAGTAAAGAAAAGCAAATTCACTTAAAATCATCTTTTTTCAGTTACTAACTTTGTTGCTTCCTCCATATGATAACTGCTATTTGTAGAAATTTTATTAGTATCAAGCATTTAAATATAACAAGACTCACAGAGTAAATAGAGAAGACAACTAACTTCATAGATTTGCATGGTTTTATAAGAATAATGATAATACCATGTGTACCTTAAGAAAAGAACCAGAAAAAAAAAAATGTGACATCTTTGGTTTCTTTTCTTTTTCAGGGTGCTGATGAATAATGTCCTGACACATTTGCCAGATAAACTTTGTCAGCACATGCCAAAGCTACATTGGCTGTAAGTGATGGTATCTCATTTGAAAGAAGTCGACTAAAATCTCTACGTTGCCTAATTCATCTTGTATATTCATCTTGTATTGCTATTATCACATCACATTTTTTCAAGTTACTTTGGCCTATTTTTGTATTTTATATCCCCATGATCTAACTTCTCTAAACTCTCACCAACATGAAATATCTCAAAACAACAACAACAACTTGAGAACCAGGAAAAAGAAAGGCAAAAGGGATGCAATGGGATCTACATAATATTTCTCCCTTCCCCCACCAATCTTCCCTATTAAGTTGTTACAAAAAGACTAGATCATTTTAGTTCCATTCATTTAAGAATTTAATCTGAATATTGAGAATATGATATGTAGTACTCATCTTTCAAGGCTAATTAGAATAGGTTCCATGGAACATATTTTTTGGTGCTTGATTTTTTTTATTTTAATTTGTTATATATGACAGCAGAGTGTATTATAATTCATATTACACATATAGAGCACAATTTTCATGTCTCTGGTTGTATACAAAGTATAGTCACACCATTCTTGTCTTCATACATGTACTTAGGGTAATAATGTCCATCGCATTCCGTGGGACTTTTATACAATAACTTTGCTTTTAATAATGAGTGTCACTCTGCTATCCAGAATTTAATTTTATTATCCAGTAAATTGGTCTACTTAAAATATAGGTTTAAAAAAATAAAGAAATAACCCCCTCTTCCTCTCTCTCTCTCTCTCTCTCTCTCTCTCTCTCTCTCTCTCTCTCCCTCCTCCCCTCCCTCACTCTCTCTTTCTCTTCTCTCCTTCTGTCTCATCT
The DNA here is from genome assembly GCF_052094955.1 of Ictidomys tridecemlineatus. Classification (NCBI taxonomy): domain Eukaryota; kingdom Metazoa; phylum Chordata; class Mammalia; order Rodentia; family Sciuridae; genus Ictidomys; species Ictidomys tridecemlineatus. Next base: position 117,124,174 of record NC_135485.1, on the reverse strand, counting down.
CTCTCTCTCTAAAAATATAAAATTTTAAAAATAACCAAAATAACTATTTTAAAGGCTAATCAACAAACTAATTTACATATATAAAAACTCCTTCTGCCTCTTATTTTATAAGGAATTCCCAGAAGTGGTTGTTTGATCTCTATCTTCACAGCAGTTTAGAAGTACCCAATAAAAGGAAGGGTAAAAGAGTTAGAAACATTGATTGTAGTGGGAAGTATCAACTCTCAAGTTGATAATAGAACACAAGTGAGACATGCATGAAAAGCAAAGATATTTTTTTTCAAAATATACTAACTTGGAACCACTTTGGGAAAAAGAAACTTCACAAAAATAATTACTGGCCAATCATCATGGGCCTATCTACAATGGGTTGTGAGAGGTGATTTTAACATAAATGATTTTTCCCTTTACTGAGAGTAATATATGGCAGTAATGATGTACTTAAAAACATTTCCATAAAATGCAATAGTGAGACTATATTCAGTTTTGATGGGCTGACAGTGTAGATAACAAAATGTTTTATAAAATTGTTAGAATTAGGGGCTGGGATTGTGGCTCATTGGTAGAACACTCTTCTCTCATATGTGAGGCCCTGGGTTCGATCCTTAGCACCACATAAATAAAGGTATTGTATCCACTACAATTTTTTAAAAATTGTTAGAACTATAAATAGCCTTAGAAATTTGATTAAGAGATGATTTTAGTAAAAAAGTCTTTTTGGAGTTTTAAGTCCAGGAGATACCTTGGTATGACAGTTAACATTGATGACAAGCTAGTCATAAAAGGGCAGGCAAATTTATTCAGTATTCTTCATTGTAATTGAATTTTGTTTCAGAGAAGTACATTAACAGCTATTACATGCCTAGCAATCCAAACCTAATAATGAAGCACAATTGATCAGCATTCACATAAGTAAATTAGCAATTAAAAGTTTGTGCATTTCGGGAATGGGGGTGTGGATCAGTGGTAAAGCACTTGCCTAGCATGAGCAAGGCCCTGGGTTCTGTCCCCATCATTAAGAAAAAAACTTGTGCATTAGGATCAGAAACAAATATGAGAGTTATTATATGTATATCACAATAAATATTTCTTTTGCCTTTAAAATGCAGCAAAATATATATATCATGTATCAGATGACATCAAAATGATTAAGATTTATTACTAAAAGGATGGACTTTACAATTTTTTGTTATTATCTATAAATTTTAGCTATCAAAAGTAACTGATAGTAAATATTAGCCCAATTTTAATGTTATTAATAGTTTTTGCTTCATAAGCATTCCTCTACTTTAAAACCAATTACAATATCATTATTTTGCATATGAGTTTCCATTTTGCAAAGTGCAATTAAAAAACAGATTTGTTGGCCAAAAATAAATTTTTAACTCAGATTTCAGGGAAAAAATACATTAAAATAAAAAGACACAGAACAGCTCAGGAAATTAGCTTCACAATACTTGACAGATAATAGATTAAAATCTTTAATATAGTTCTTTCAAAGGAATGAAATGTAAAAACCACAATAAAGTTTGGAAAATTCAAAAAGTAAAACATAAAATTAATTAAAAACAGATGAACATAGGACAATAGCCAATGTACTCTCCCAAAGGTCAAGAGAATGAAATAAACTTTTATCCTGAGATGAAACTAAGTCATTTATCCATTGGCAGACTAAGCCAATATGAAGAATTTGAAAATGCAGGTGAGGAAGGCAGTAGAAAACAGATAATCATGGAGAAATAAAACATGATATACACACACATACACAGCATGATAATTAATAAAACAGCACTACTTCAGTCAACATGGCTCAATTTCAAGAACATAATATGGTTCATAGAGAGAAATTCACAGACTAGTACATATACTATATTGCAATTCCATTACAGCAATATTGTGCTTAGGATTTAGAAAGCTACAAGACAATATTGCGCTCTCTCTCCCAATAAGAAAGAGCTTTATAATCTACAAAATCCTAATTTTCAAGAGCCCATCAGAGAGCTATAAGACAACCAAGTAACTGGAATTCTAAGGAGTTACAAAGAGAGCTGGGACATATATTGTATTTCACCTTTGGCAGAGTGTAGGGATAAGAGTTGGCTATCAGGAGAGCAGGTGCAAAGAAAACTGCTGAAATTTTAATAAACGTATACAATTAAGCATGGGTTAGTGTAATACTTTAGAGTAACTCAGAACCCTGCATGCAGGGGAGTCCACTATCCATAACAGGCTGCTTTTGACTGGCCTCACCAGCTCACACGAAAAACTAGACAGCTCTCCTTGACAACACACAGATATAAAACCACCCCCCCCCAGCAGATATAACCTTATCCTCCCCTCCCCCACCCGATTCTCTTGACTAAAAACCATCTCTTAAGAAGTTTTGGAAGAGGAACAGGAAACCCTCCTGCACCCAGGGATTATGGAAAGATCCACTGTTACAAAAGGAGAGGGAGAGACTAGAACACTCTGTCCTGGGGTACTGGCAGAAAACCTTTGTATCCCAGGATCTTGCACTGATACAAAGCTTCTAGGTCAGGGCAGGAAATTGTCTGTTAGTCAACCTCCTGTCATTGTGACAAAATACCTGAGAGAATCAACTTACAAAGAGGAAAGGTTTATTTGGTTCATGGTTTCAGAGGTTTCAGTCTATGGTCAGCTGGTTCCATAGCTTTTGGGCCTGCACCAAGGCAGTATGTCATGGCAGGGAATACTTGATGGAACAAAGCTACTCAATTTATAGTAGCCAGGAATCAAAAGAGAAAAAGGAAAGAACTGGAGTCACAATATCCCCTCCAAGGGAATACCCCTAAAGACCTAACTTCCTCCCCCTAGGCCACACCTCCTAAAGGTTTCACCTAATAACACCATCACTTGGGTACCAAGCCTTTAACACATGGGCTTTTGGGGGATGCTATCCAAGCCATAGTCTTATAAGACTGGCTTCTGGGGATGAAAGGAAGCCATGCTGAGAAAGTCCCACTTCCTAAAAAAGGGAAAACTAAGTCCAATGTAAAATTATAAAGTAATCAATAAATTGAAAACCCAACCTGGCAATAGCTCAGAATTACAGCTTCCAAGTTGGGATAGTAAAATACTTATGATTAATAAGATAAGCGGAAAAGTGAACAAAATGTATGAACATATGGAAAACGTCATCAAAGAGACGGAAATTATAAAATTACGTTGGAAGATGATATCAACAGGCTTAGCAGTAGAACACAGCTGAGAAAAGAATCGATGACCTTGAAAACAGGCCAATTGAAAACTTTCAAATCCAAACAAAAATGTGGTTAAAGTCCAAACAGAGAATCCAAAGCTGCAGGAAAATATAGAATGTCTAACAAAAGTATAGGTAAAACCACAGAAAAAGAAGAAAGGAAGAACTGGACAGAAGAAATGGCTAAAGGGGCTGGGGTCAGCGGTAGAGCACTTGCCTCACACATGTAAGGCACTGCGTTCGATCCTCAGCACCACCTACAAATAAATAAACAAAATAAAGGTATTGTGTCCATTTACAACTAAGCAAACTATTTTAAAAAATGAAAGAAAGAAAGGCCCAGTATTTTCCAAACTTAAAGTAATACAATAATCCAGGAATGTAGGAACCTCAAGCAGAGTAGGAAAAACACTAAAAAAGCCATCACCAAACTGCTAAAAACCTAAACTAAAGAAAAAATTCATATGGTAACCAGAAAATAAAATAGAAATATCACATACTGCAAAATAGAGATGGAAATGTAACAGTGATTAAAAAAAAAAAAACTTAGAGGGTCTATGCTAATATGGGAAAAGTAGATTTCAGAATATTAAGGATAAATAAGAATACTTTATAAGGATAAAAGAGTTGTTTAAAAAGACATGCTAATCCTAGATGAGTAAAAAAATTTAGAAAGCAAAACATAAAATGAAAACCATAGAACTATAAAGAAATTAGCTAGGAATCAGAAGATGTCCTTGAAAATATGATGATGCATAGATGGATGGATGTTAGAAAGAATATTTGATATTCTGAAGGTGAACTCCAAAAAAAAATAGCATATAAATGACCAAAATCATATGACAAGAGAGAGGTAGAGGACCAAAAACGTAGACAATATATACTAATCTCATCATATCTGATAATAGGAAATTAAATAGTATTGTCGAAAGAAATCGAAGATTCAGTGCATTGGGTAAAGTTATGATGAAGGCAACCAAGAATTTTCAAATTTGGCTAAATATCAGAAGAAATACATTAAAAAAAATCTAGTGAAAGTTTTTAACCTATGAAAGCATATAATAATGTATTTTAAAATAACAAACTAAGGCCAACTATATTAGTCATATTAAAAAGAAAGAAAACTGGGCAAAGACTCATATAGATATTTCTCAAGACTCAAAAAGGTACCAGGAATGGTTATGCACACCTGTAATCTCAGCCACTCAGGAGTCAGAGGCAGAAAGGGCTCTATCAAACCTTTAACAAGTTTAAGGCCAGCCACAGCAATTTAGCAAGGCCCTCAGCAACTTAGTGAGACCCTGTCTCAAAATAAAACATTAAAAAAATTGCTGAGGATGTGGTCAGTGGTTAAGTATCCCTGGGTTCAATCACCAGTGCCAAAAAAAATTTTTAAAGGCTTCCAGATATCAGAAAATGCAAATTAAAAACACGATGAGATATTACCTGACACCTCTTAGGAAACCTGATCAAAAGACAATAAGTGTTAGCAAGGATGTGGAGAAACTGGAACAAAGCCATTGTGGAAAGCAGGATAGATGTTGCTCAAAAAAATAAAAATAGAAACTCCCTATATTTAGTTAGCTTTCTGTCCTGGTAGCAAAATACATGATATTATTAACTTATAAAAGGATTGTTTGGGCTCACAGTTTCCAGTCCATGATCAATTGTCGCATTTTTGGCTCTGTAGTGGCACATCATGGTGAGAGAACACGCAGAGCAAAAGTATTTACATCACATGCCAGGGAGAGACAGAGAGGAAGAAGGAACTGGTAAAGGGGGTAGGCAGTTATAGCTTAGTGGTAGAGAGCTTGCCTAGCATGTGTGAGGCACTGGGTTCAATTCTCGGCACCACAAAAAAAAAATGAATTTTAAAAAATGGTATTGTGTCCATCAACAACGAAAAAAAATTTTTTAAAGAAAAAGAAATAGTGAATTTTTCATTTTGATACAGCTCTACAATGTAAAAAGGGAAAAATAAAATTGTCACATTCAGAGACTTGCTAATTAGGAAAGGTGGTCTAGACATTCTGTGGGGAAATGACCTCTTGTCCCTTAGACCTTGAAGCAAGAAGCAGATTTTTGTTTTGTTTTGTTCTTTGGTTGTTGCTGTTGTTGCTTTGGTTAATATATATTCACAAACCAGATTCCCTTATTTTAGGAACAAAGCCAAAGCAAATTTATAACTCAAGGTTAAAATAAACTCAAAATCAAATTAAACAAAAATGTAATCAAATCTGCCTATTTGGAGGCTGGGGTGGTGGCTCAGTGGTAGAGCACCTGCCTAGCAGATGTGAGGCACTGGGTTTGATTCACAGCATTGCATATAAATAAAAGGTCCATTGACAACTGAAAAATATTTTTTAAAAAACTTCCTAATTAGTGCTTCAGTGTGTGCCTCTTATTGAATTTTACAAAGTAGTAAATTAGTACTAATAAATATTTTTGCTTAAAGCTTAAAAAAGTTACGTAGGCTAGGGTTGTAATTCAGTGAGTTGGATCCTCAGCACTATATAAAAATAAATAAATAAAATGAAGGTATTGTGTCCATATACAACTAAGAATATACATTAAAAATATTTAACTAATTAGAACAAAATTCTTAAAGTAATTTTAAAAAATATCTATCCCCCCTTGCAAAAAAAGCAGTTACCTATGTAGCTCAACTCTATACTTTGTGAAGTTTGAAAGAACATCGCCACCTGGTGGGAGTTTCATGGTAACAACAATAAAATAAAAGGAAACCATAGAATTTGTCATTGACCATAGACGTTGAGAAGCCAAAAGCCTGGGCCAAACCCAAGACCAAGAAAGTAATACCATAAGCACTTACCTTCCACTTTAATGGAATAACAAAACTTTTTCTATATAGGTGTTATCTAGAATAAAGATTTCTGATTCTAATACAATATTCCTTGCAGCACAGAAATCTTATCTACAAAATTATCAAGATATGATATATTGCCTTTGCTAGATGCCAGTGAGAAGCATTCTCTGAATGCCATAACTTGCTACAGAGGTTGAGCTTCTGTTTGAAATGACTTGTATCTTCAGCCAGTAAATTTAATTTTGTGTTCTGATGAAACAGAGAAAAACTCTAATCTCTTTCAAAGCCTGACTTCAAATATATCTCTTAACTTATTCTTTGCTGTAATACATACTCCCTTTTCTTCAGTTGGTACAGTTTCAAGATCACTTAATCCCAGTTTTACAAATCTTCCTGATATATTTTGCTTTGTCAGTGTCTATTTTTAATGCAGTGCCCAAAATAAAACTGAGCATTCCCACCACAGACTCACTGACAGACTACAGGCATATCTATTAATGCTCCCCATGTTTTCCTTAGAGATTTTAGTAATTATATCACACTTCCACCCCTATATTTCAATCACAATAATTTGTGAATAGCTTAGTAACCAGTAAATTAAGTGTTCAGACACACTAAGTAGACTTAAAAGCCAGGATTTAACTTGGAAATGCAGTGTCTTCTTAAACCTCAGCTGTCGTCTCTACAAACTTCTAACATATATCTGCTTGTAAATGAAAGGATAGGGAATATAGTTCAATGGTAGAGCACTTGCCTGGCATTGCAAGAGGTCCTAAGTTTGATCATTAGCACCATAACAAATAAATAAACTTTTTGATAAGATTTTGTTGTTCAGATAGGATTCCTTGTGGTGGTAAGGTGTGCTTTTTGTGACAATATTAAAAAAGAAAGAAAAAGAGTATAATCCCAGGGGCAAAAAAGCTACTGAAGATTTTTTTCTGGGGAGTATTTAGACTAACAAGGCAGGTGCTTAATATTATCTTGGCAGTAGCAGCTTTGCATCAATAATAGAATCTCACACAGCCTATAGCAAAATGAAATCAAATCACTTAGGGAAATGCTACTTGGTAATTCTGAATAATTGTTTAATGTGTTCACTATTAAATATCTGTTAATAAATTAGGTATTTATCATAACAAAGGTTTTCACTTTGATTTCTCATTCTCTTTAATTTCTCAGAATAACATGTCTCCAAGAATATAAGATACAGGAGTGACTCAAAACATTTTTATTATTAATAAAGAAAAAACAGTAAGAGTGCTAATATATGCCTACATACATGCACATTATAATTTATGGTATTATGTAAGTGGCTACAAGTGAAGGTCTACATGAAATAAACAGAATGTAAAAGAACAATATATTTTATTAGAACACAAATAATTCTTAATCAATTTATTTCTATCTGCAATTAAAATTTAGCTTGATCATGTTTTATGTTTTATATTCCAGGGACTTTGAAGGCAACCATATCCATAATTTAAGAAATTTGACGTTTAGTTCCTGCAGTAATTTAACTGTTTTGTAAGTAATATTTTTGTGCTTTTGAAGTGGTATTATATCTCCTTACAAACCAAATGAAGCCCTTAAATGGACAAAAGCCAGCCTCAACATGTGTAGGGTAAGAAATGAATGATTTCTGTCCACCACAACAGCCTCTACCAATGCTCCTATAACAAAATACAAGTTAACAGGAGAAAAGTAGAACAGGCTTTATTTAATCAAAATTTAGCATGGCCCAGGAGCCTTAGGAAGACCCAAAGATCCATGGGGAAACTGGCCTTTTTAATGCTTAGGTTCAGTGAAAACCAGACGGCAGTATAGACATGTGATTGGATGAAAGGGTGTGACCTACTAGTAAGAGACTGAGAGAGGAAACCCAGACAGGCCTGTCCAGATTCTTCTTTGCTTCTGTGTATGCCATTCCTTCCTGTCAGGTGTGGGGCAATACCCTTCCTGGAATGAGGATCTTATGACCTTCCATCAGACAAGGCAGGTCAGAGAATGTCCTTAAGGCCAGCTCCTACACAGAAAGGTGGCAGAAGACCAGAGTAGAATTTCTAGGTTGTATGGCTGAATTGGGGGAGACAGGCTCTAAATTCTATGGCCTGCTTTGGGGGAAAAATGGGAGCAACAGAAGGGCAGAAGAATGGCAGTTAAGATGTTGCTTCTGAGATCCTTCTAACGTCCTTCAGTTCAAGTACACAGCACAGCAAAGTGCCATACTTTGGGGTATCATTTTTTTTGAGCCTCAACACATGCATTGTGATTATGGCAAACATCCACCCTGGAATTCACATTTGTTGAAACTGAAGGACAGATTTAACCATACATGAAGCATCACAATGACACTGTATTATCTGAAACCCCTGAGGATGTCATTATGAACATAAGGATAAAGCTTTTTTCCTAATATTTTTTCGTTGTGGATGTACTTTTATTTTTTATTTATTTATATGTGGTGCTGAGAATAGAACTCAATGCCTCATGCATGCTAGGAAAGTGCTCTGCCACTGAGCCACAACCCCAGGCCCAGGATAAAGCTTTGAATATTGCTGAGTATAATTTCTTCTTCCTCCTCTTGCCTATTTTAAGTTCACATGACCTTTCCTTCCTGTGAAAGTAAAGGACAGGGGGACTTCCTTCAATATAAATATCCAACTTCCAGGCTAGGGGTGTGACTCAGTGGTAGGGCATTTGCCTAGCATGCATGAGGCCCTGGGTTTGGTTACCCACTGGTGCACATATATACATACACAAAAATAAAATCCAATTCCTTCATTCACAGTTTACTTTGCCTAAATATTTTTCAAACTCTTGGTTGCAACTCATGAGTAGGCAATGAAATCAGTATAGCTCAATCAATTTAGAATGTCCTGATCAGCATTCATAAATAAAATAGAATTTAATTGATTATATCATAGTACAACGTAGATAATGTAGCATGAAATGAGACTTAGGCTATGGGTGTGTATACATATTTTATGTCCCAATATAAAATGCATTTTTACTAGGAGTAAACATATTTCACTAGAGGTTACCATGGGAAAACTCTTAAAACCATCATCCTAGAGGACCCCGTATATAAGCTATACCATAGCTACCACTAACGTAACAATGTGTTTTATCCAGTTATACACCCTTCCATCCATATGGGTTCAAAGTCACTGAAATTTTTTAATTCTTCCACTGAGTTAATCTTCAGATTTAGGATGCTTCATATTTAGCTATGCAAGACATTCATACTAATTACCCAAAAGGAAACCAATGAGCACCTAAAGAACACAGAACAAATAGATATCTGAAATGCTAATAACATCTTTTCTGTTCTGTTTGCATTTCTTTTTTAGTGAAACTTCTGTATGAAGAAATAATCTGTGGGTTTCTTCTTGGCAAGTGTTTGTGCTTTTTTGGCCCAGGGTCATTAGGAGACTGTGGAATGGTTTGGAGTACCAGGAGGAGTTAAATATTTATAGATGAGACAAGGTCAAATTTAAGGCATGTCACACAGTGTTTAAAGAATTAAAACCCCTTAAAGATTTCCCATGAGTCGTCCTTTATGCTAGCTGGTAACACATGAGATCAGTGCAAAATGAATTGTCGGGAGGCTAGGGGTGTGGCTCAGTGGTAAAGAGTGTGCTTAGCATGCACAATACCCGGCTTCCATCTTCAGCACCCAAAAAAAAGAAAGAAAAAAAGAAGGAAAGAAGGAAGGAAGGAAGGAAGGAAGGAAGGGAAGGAGGAAGGGAGAGAGGGAGGGAGGAAGGAAAAGAAACCATCAAGAGTTACAGTCTGATTCAGCATTCAGCATGCAAACTCTTCTGATATCATCTAACTTAGATCACTTTCCCTTCCTTACTCAGCTCCACCCTAAATCCCATCAACTTCCAAATGAGTAAGCATGCTTAGAGTATTATGTTTATAATTATACTTCTAATTAAAAATTACAAGTATAGGACTGGGGTTGTAGCTCAGTGGTAGAGCACTCGCCTCTCATGTGGAAGGCACTGGGTTCCATCTTTAGCACCACATTTAAAAAAAAAAAGTTAAATAAAAGGTATTGTGTCCATCTACAAGTAAGAAAAATATTTTTTAAAAAAAAATTAGAAGTATATTTTATTATCCTCATTAAAAGATTTGGGATGGCAGGCCTGGGGATGTAGCCCACTGGTAGATCACATGCCCAACATGCAACAGGTCCTCTGTTCAATCCCCAGCACAGAAAGGACGAATGAAAAGAGAAGTAGGGAGAGATGGAGGGATAATTTGGGAACTTTATATCAAAATTGAATTAGATCATTAATCATACTACTTCAAAATATCTCATGCGAAACATGCACTGTATATTCATTACCTTTATCTTTGCATACTGATAATGTCTTTAGTAATTTAAGCAATAAGTACCTCAGAGTGTAAAAATGTATTTTTCTTTTTTATTTCAGGGTAATGAGGAAAAACAAAATTAATCACTTAAGTGAAAATAGTTTTGCACATCTCCAGAAACTAGATGAATTGTAAGTTTGACTAAAAGAATTGTTAAGAATTTTTTACCCATTATTTTATTTCATATTTGTTAGACATGAAAATATTTTAAACATATTAACATCCTCTCTGAACATTATTTATATGTACCTTGGGTCACAAAGGAATTCAGATGGCTTGCAAAAATAAACATGAAATAAATATTTGAGAAAAGTGGGATAAAGGAAACACAGCTGTAGAGAAAGTATAAGGCCAGGGGAAAAAAATGAATAAATAAATATATTCTATACCACCGTGTTCCAATGTTTCAAAGGGGACACAATTTTGTATTTAAGTTTCCTAGAGGGTTAGTATTCGGGGATCATAAGATTAAAAGACCCCAGCTGGGCGTGGTGGTGCATACCTGTTATTACTGTGGCTAAGGAAGCTGAGAGAGGAGAATCACAAATTTGAGACCAGCCTCAGCAACTCAGTGATGCCCTAAGCAACTTAGGCGAGAGCTTCAAAAAAAAGGGGGCTGGGAAGTGATTCAGTGGTAAAGCAGCCCTTGATTCAATCTCCAGTACAAAAAAAAAAGACTAAAAGTCCTCAATTTGCTGATTCTGAAACTAAAGGATAACCTTGGATTCAGAAGGAAACTAGATACTGCCATGAATAACATCCCTATCTATAATAACAGAAGAAAGAGATAATTTTAAAAGTATTTTTATAATGTTTCTGCTTGAATACCAATGACTAAAGGTGAAGCAAAGCCTTATGGCCCAACCACAGAATAGTTGGTTGTCAAGATCAAACAAATATGGAACAATGAATGAAGTGCACACCCTTCAGAAAAAAAAATGTTTATTTTTTAATATCAATTTTCTGGGGAAAAAATCCAAAGTATGGACAGATCTATGTGTTTTGACAATTATCTGGGCAAAATACTGGTTTATTAAAGTTTTTCCATGAAACATAATGAACATAACTAGAATGTTATGAAATGACACCTGGATACCTAAGCTAAGTACTGAAACAGCTAGAGAGAATACCTATTCCTGAGCAGGAGCATTCATCAGAAAACAATCTTGCATTCTGCTTCAAAACACTTTCAAACAAGCCATTGAAAACCGAACATTTTTAGTAGGACACTGTCAATCCAGTGACTCCAGAGGCAGGAAGATCACAAGTTCGAAGCCAGCCTCAGCAACTTAACGAGACCCTCAGCAACTTAGCAAGACACTGTCTCAAAATAAAAACATAAAAAGAAATGGGGATATGGCTCAGTAGTAAAGTACTCCTGGGTTTAACACCCAGTATGAATGAAATAAAGGAAGGAGGGGGGAAGAAGGAAAGAAAAAAATCCAACATTTTTCTGTAATTATTAGCTTGAAACACTTTTTAGTAGGCAATACCCAATCATTCACAAACATGCAAGAAAATCTCAATAGATAATTAGAACCAAGGCCTGTTGTGAGGACTTCTGGCATATGGCAACTGAACCTTATCATCAGCACATAGGAAATTATTTTCAGTAACAGGGAAAATCCATCTAGATGATCCAAAGATATTATTTAACTGTTAAAATACAAGCTAGTCAAGGGATCCATATTTCTCCTGTTTTATCCAACTTGAAAGCACTAGAGGACAATTACTACACAACCTAGTCTTCATGGTGGCAACCAGGTGCAGATTTTATACATCCCTAAAGACCGAGAATATGGAACACAAATAGCTTAGTCCATAACCAGTGCTAATCTAGGTTCAGAGGTAAAAGAAAGAATAACCAAAGCTGCAAAGAGGGTAACAGGCCAATGATGAGTCCTACCTGTGGCCTGCCCGATCCCATAGTAGACACTTGCTTGAAAATCCAGATTTATAAGGAGAAAAATGGCAAGGTTTCTAAGAAGTGATAGCTTTTAATGGATGAGTCTAGGTCTCAACTTCCCCTTCATAGGAGGGTTGGGCTCTACTGTGTGTTCCTCCAGGCCCTTATCACATCAATAGAGCTAATGAAGGTAAATATATTGACAACACAGGATTCACTTGTCACAGAGGACTTTAACTTATTCCTGTGATAGGAAATCTTTGCCATGTGCTTACTTTTATTTATGGTTTACAGTTAACTGCTAATGGGCTGGGAGCATAGCTCAGTAGCAAAGCACTAGCCTAGCATGGGTGAGACCTGAGTTTCAATCTCCAGCACCCAAAAAAATAATAATAATAATAAATAAATAAAGTCAACAACTACAGTAGATGTTTCCGGAACCCATTCAGAAATGAACCTTGAGTCCAATTAAGTTTATCCCAGCTGTTCTAAACTAAAGCTAAGAAAATTAAACTTTTACATGTCACTTAGGATTGAGGCCAATACTATCTCATTACATAAATCCCGCTATAAAAACTATATATTAGAATTTGCTCTGATAGCCAAAACCCACACTTCCACCAGAAATTGTTAAACGTATTTTTTTGAGTTTTAATACCCTAGAGGACTACTTTAAATTTTGCACGTCGCCTTTCTAAGATGATCAATATTTTACTTGGCTTCCTGCTCAAGGAACTTAATCATATCAACTCTTACCTAAATATGAAGCAGACTCAGCCTATTAAGAGTCTTCTTACCAGGATGGAAAAAACAGCTAGTCTAAAACTGAGTGAGGCACGGGATAGCCCACACTGAATGGATATAGTTCATATCCTCAAGGGGCTCACAAATCTTTCAGAAGGGAAGCAGACGTGTATACGAAAGCAATGTTCACCTGATGTTCCATGTACCATATGTGCCATGTGTGCTGGGATAGAATATGTAGGAGAATGCATAGGGACAGAAGACCTAATCTCCTGGGCACTGGAGGTTAAAAGGGAATGTCATTTGAATGGAATCTTGAAGGATGATTTGAGATCACCAAAAGGGCAAGGAGGAAAGGCCAGGATAGGCAAAAGAAAAGCACCCAGGCCAAAGTGCAGAGGTCGGAACACCGAAGTGCTTTCAGACCATGGTGTAAGTTACAGTGAATAGCAAGTGATGGGAAAGGAGATTGGAAAGACTGACGTCAGGATGACAGATATTGATATACATCTCATGTCACACCAAGCAGTTTTGAATTTATCATCTAGGCAACAAGAAGCTGCTGTGAGATTTTATGAAAGGAATTGAAATTTTAGAAAGATTCATTTGATCATCAAAGCAGAACAACTCATCTGCATAGACAATTTGCCCATAAATATGTAAACGACAAAAATAGTCTCCAGGTTTAGTTTGCAGTATGAAAACAGGCATTCACGGCAAAGGCATTGATAGCATTTGTCAGATTATATTATCCACTTACTTTTAGTGTTTAGAACTCTACCTAAAATCATCCTGACCCCAAAGTTGAGTAACCTGAATTTTGATTTATAAACCAACAAGTATAGGTAACAAGTAAATCTGTTCTCCTATCGATCACCATGGTAACTAATTTGGAGGTGGAGAGGGGAAATGGGTAGGCTTCCTTTTCCGTCTCCCCATCACCTTAGAGAGCTCAAGTTTGCTGAAACTGTCTCTTGTTTCCAAGAATCTGAGTCCTCTCTCATGGAATCTGCCACTGTCAAAGCTTCCATGAGAGGTTCTGCAGTTAAAACCTTACAACTAAGCTTCAGGGTCATACCCTATTAGGGAGACTTCCTAGACATACATGAGATCACAAAGAATCCTACCCAGGAGAATGTGAGATCCCATGCATTTCACCGGGAAAGAAACTTGCTTTTGAAATAATAGACTTCCATTTGATAATCACAATAAACTCAAGCCGAAGGAAAAAAAATAAGACTCCAAACCATATTCTTACTCTAACACAAAAAGAAGGGAAGGGGAGGAATAAAGATTGTGATACATACATACCCTTGTGACTGCATGGCCGACTGGGTGCTGCAGCCCACTGCTGTACCATACCATATATTGCTGACCCAGGAGGAGACCAAACTCAAAACTCAAAGGTAAATTGCTTTTACACTATTGTACAGTGAAAACTCAGAACGTTGAAACTATTAAAACCAGATTAAATAATCGTAAGTATTTGTTTCTGATGAAGTGCTGAAATGGGATAAAATATTTGTGAAATATTTTCTCATTTTATGCATTTTTTAAAGTCACTTTGGCTTCACAGGGTTGGGGGTTTAGCTCAGTGGTAAGTCATAGGCTCAGCATGCAAAAGGCCCCTAAGTTCAATCCCCAGCACCAAAAATACACTCTTAAACTTTGTGAATTAACACAACTCACCAACAACATTGTTGAGAAGTTATATGATGATTTCATAACATACATCAGAACAACAAATAAAATCTTCAGAAAATAACGTTTGCAATTGTTTCCCTAGGGATTTAGGTTGTAATAAGATTGAAAATCTTCCACCACGTATATTTAAGGATCTGAAGGAGCTGTCACAATTGTAAGACTTCTATTAATTTCCCCCACCTCATTGCTTTATTTTATTATGTTTTTAATTGTGATAAAATAAGCATAAGGTAAAATTAGCCATTGGTAGGTGTACAGTTGAATGGCATCAACTACATTCACATTGGTCTGTAATCATCACCACCAACCTCCTCCAGAATTTTTTTTTTCAATTTGCAAAACTGAAACTCCGTAACCATGAAACACTAAATCCCCATTCATCCTTCCCCAACAGCCCTGGGAAACTACCATTCTACTTTCCATCTCCATGAATTTGACTAGCCTAAGTACCTCATCCAGTTGAAATCACTCAGTAATTGTCATTTTGTAGCTGGCTTGTTTCAATTATCATGATGTCTCCAAATTTTATTCATCTTGTAGCATGTGTCAGAATCTCCTTCCTTTTTAAGGCTGAATAATATTTCATTGTACCTATATACCACACATTGTGTTTATTCATTCATCAATTAATGGAAAGGGATTGCATCTACCTTTTGGCTATGTGCATAATAATGTTGTGAACATGGGTGTACAGATACCTGTTTGAGTTCCTACTTTTAATTCTTTGTTTCTCAGTTACAATAAGGTTATATGCCATCCCAATAAACCCATCATAAATTGAAAATATCATAAGTTAAAAAATGCACTTAATACACATAAACTACTACACAGCATCATTTACCAACATTATACACTGTAGACTATCCTTTTTTTACCCTGTGAATGCATGGGTGCTGCAGCTCACTACAGTTATCATACTACATACTGCTGACCCAAGAAGAGACCAAAATCAAAATTCAAAGGTGAATTGCTTTTATGCTATATACAGTGAAAAATCGCAAGTCGAACCATGTTAAGTCAGAGACCACCTGTATACTCCCAGAAGTAGAATTGCTAGATAATATGGCAATTCCATTTTTATTCCACCTTTGATTCTATTTTCCATAGGATTTGAGCCATTTGACATTTCTGTTATCAGTGCACAAGGGTTCCAATTTCTTTATGTCCTCCAAACACGTAATAATTTTGGTTTTTTGATAATAGACATCCTAATGGATATAAAATTGAACCTCCTTATGGTTTTCATCTGCATTTCTCTAATGATTAGTGATGCTGAGTTTCTTTTCATGTGTTTATTAATCACTTGTATGGTTTTTTGGAGAAAGATGTACTCAAGTCCTTTGCCCATCTTTTAATTGAATTATTTTGTTGTTAACTGATTTTTTGGAGCTCTTTGCATACATTTTGGATATTAACCCCATTTCAGATATAAGATTTGCAAGCCCTTTATTTATATTTTAATTCTGTTATACTGTCCTTTGATGCATAAGATTTTCATTTTGATATAATCCAGTTCTTACAATTTTTTTGTTCCTATGCTTTTGCTGCCATAATAAAGAAATTATTGCCAAATCCAAAATCATAAAACTTGTCCCCCTATTTCCTTCCAGGAGATTTATGGTTTGATGATGAGGCCTTTGACCAATCTTGAGTTAATTATGTATATGGTATAGATGAAAGTCTAACTGTTTTCTTTTGGTTGTGAATATTCAGTTTTCCCAACACACTTTGTTGAAAAGACTCTCCTTTCCCTATAGAATAGCCCTGGGCGCTCTTGTCAAAAATCATTTGACTATTTATGTGTGGGTTTGTTCGTGGGCTCTGCCTCCTATTCCATTGCTCTGCATGTCTGTCTTTATGCCGGTATCATAGTGTTTGATTACTATCACTTTGTACTGTTTTGATATCAGTTAGCATGAGATATCTAGCTTTATTATTCTTTTTTTTTTTCAAGAATTTTGGTCATTTGGGCTCCCTTGAATTTCCATATGAACATAGGATGTTTTTCCTTTCATTGATGTTGACTTAATCCATTTTTTGCTGCTTATAACAAAATACCACAGACTGGGTAGTTTATAAACCATAGAAGCTTCTTTGGCTCACAGTTCTGGAGACTGGGAAATACAAAACTGAAGGGCCACATCTAGTGAAGGCCTTCTTGCAGCAACATAACATAGCAGAATGTACCACATGGGAAAAGAGTGGATGGGGAGCAGCTGAAGGTGAATTTATCCTGCAATCAGAAGCCTGCTTCTGCAATAATGGAATGAATCCATGCTTGAGGCAGAGCCCTCATGAACTTATCACCTCTTAAAGGCCCCATCTCTCAACACTGTTGCAAAGGCAATTAAACTTCAACCTAAGTTTTGGAGGAAACAGTCATAAAAAATGTCATTAATTTCTTTCAGCAGTGTTTTGTGGTTTTCAGTATACAACATATCTTTCACCTTCTTAAGTATCTTTAAGTACTTTACTCATTTGATATTAATGTAAAAGAGGTTATTTTCCTAAATTCCTTTTGGGGATTATTTGCTGGGTAGAGAAACACAACTAATTCTTATGTGTTGATTTTGTGTCCTACCACTTTGCTGGATTTAGTAGTGTTAACATTTTTGTTGTTTTTGTTAAGTATTTAGAGTTTTCTACATTTAAGATCACAGCATCTGGGCTGAGGGTGTGGCTCAGCGGTAGAGCGCTCGCCTAGTACCGATGAGGCCCTGGGTTCTATCCTCAGCACCACATAAAAATAAATAAATAAATAAAAGATCACATCATCTATGAACAGAAATAATCTATCTTCTTTTCCAATTTGGATCCTTTTTTTTTTTTCTTTTTTTCTCTAATTGCTCTGGCTAGGACTTTGAATATGATGTGAGTTAGAAGTGATGAAAAGAAATAAGCTGTTCTTAAAGGAAAAGCTTCTGGTATTTTCCCAACAAAATAAAGATATTGCATCCATCTATAACTTAAAAAAAATAAAATATATATAATATATAAATATTATTTATGAAAATATTTTTATTTATATATGACAGTGGAATGCATTACAATTTTATTACACATACAGAGCACAATCTTTCATATCTCTGGTTGTATACCCAGTATATTCACACTAATTTGTGTCTTCATACCTGTACTTTGGATAATAATGTCCATGACATTCCACCATTATTAATAATCCCATGCCCCCTCCCTTCCCCTCCAACCCCTCTGCCCTATCTAGAGTTCATCTATTTCTCCCATGCTTCCCTCCCTATCTCACTATGAATCAGACTCCTTATATCAAAGAAAATACTCGGCATTTGTTTTTTGGGGGATTAGTTAACTTCACTTAGCATTATCTTCTCTAACTCCATCCATTTACCTGAAGATGCCACGATTTTGTTCTCTTTTATTGCTGAGTAATATTTCATTATGTATATATGCCACCTTTTTTTATCCGATCATTCATCTACTGAAGGGCATCTAGGTTGGTTCCACAGTTAAGCTATTGTGAATTGTGCTGCTATAAAAATTGATATGGCTCTGTCCCTGTAGTAGGCTGTTTTTAAGTCCTTTGGGTATAAATATAAAATATTTTTTAGTTATAGATGTATGCAATATCTTTATCTTGTTTATTTTTATGTGATGCTGAGGATCAACCCAGTGCCTCACGTGTGCAGGCCAGCACTCTGCCACTAAGCCCCAACACCAGCCCATATATTTTTTTAAATATTTATTTTTTAGTTGTAGTTGGACACGATACCTTCATTTTTATTTATTTATTTTCATGTGGTTGAACCCAGGGCTTCCCACATACTAGGCAAGCACTCTACCGCTAAGCCACAACTCCAGCCCACCATCCAGTCTATTATTTATGGAGTTGACCTATGGCCTTTATTATGTGAAGTAGTTTCTGTTTATTCCTAGTTTGCTGAGTCCACTTCCTTTTGTTATACATGACATTTGAGTAAATTTCTTTTCTTTTTAGAGATTAAGCCAAATTTTTATTTATTCTAAAGAAAGAAGCTCATATTATACAAATAGAGGCAAGTATTGAAGGTGATGTACAAGTTGTCCTTGAACAAAAGGAGAGTGTGACTCTGTAACACAAATAGACTTATTGAATAATGAATAAATGCAATGGAAAAGACGACTAGTCAGGTTCTGCCAAGGCTTTTCATTTTAAGGAGCAAGGAGAAATGCATAACAGCAAAGTAAATCAGTTTCATAATGTGAACTATAATCAGGCTTACTTTTTTCTTAAACACTTGTCTTCTCAAATATTTCTTTCCTTAAACACAAAAAGGATTCCTTGCCAAGTCACGTTGTTCCTTATGTCAAAAGGCAACAATGAGGTATTCTCTCTCATCTTAAAAGATAGTGAACTACTATTAAACTGACCTAAAACAAACAAGTAATTTAGAAGTGTTATCCAATGTTTCCAGTCTAGTTTTGCATGAAAGGACTGAAAGACACATAAAATGACAGCAACCTAAAGCATATGATGTGTGTGTGGGATTTTCTTGATACCATGATTGCAAGTCTACATTATAAAAGCTAAAACTGATGCTTAATAGGGATAGTTTTAATTATAAATCTATTATAATATAGTAATCATACAGTTCCATACTCAGTGATATTACTAGTTTTAAAAGTAATGAGATCTGAGATTGGACACCGGCCATTCCAGGTACATGGGAGTCTGCTGGATGAACTTCGGCTCACTATATTATTCAGGAGAAAATCATGAACTGTAGGAAATAAAGAACTGTAATGAATAAAAAAAAATGTAGGCGACAATTCTTATGTCTACAAGAATTTGAAAGTTATTAATTGTTCCTCGTTGCCAAATGCAATTTATTTATTTTTAAAAATCAGACTGATTATTTATAAAATCAAATTAAAAATAAGATTTCTATCTTTAAACACTATAGGATATAAAATCAAAATAAGAGATAAAGCATGATACAAATGACAAGAAAACAGCATACAACAGAAAAAAACAAATCACAAAAATAAGAATACTCTTCATCAGTTACTATAAGAAATATAAAGGGATTAAACTGCTCCCCAATTAAAAACTCAAATTCTAGAATTTGGTCAAAACCAAAATCAATATTATAGATGTTACTTTGCAATCTATAACATTAATAGTATTTCTTTTTTTTTATTAGTTGTTCAAAACATTACAAAGTTCTTGACATATCATATTTCATACATTTGATTCAAGTGGATTATGAACTCCCATTTTTACCCTATATACATAATGCAGATTCACATCGGTTACACATCTACTTTTTTACCTACTGCCATACTAGTGTCTGTTGTATTCTGCTGCCTTTCCTAACCTCTACTCTCCCCACTCACCTCCCCTCCCATCCCCTCCCTTCCCGTCTTCTCTCCCTACCCCATCTACTGTAATTCATTTCTCTCTCTTGTTTTTTGTCCCCCTTTCCCCTCACTTCCTCTTATATGTAATTTTGTGTAACAATGAGGGTCTCCTTCCTTTACCATGCAATTTCCCTTCTCTCTCTCTTTCCCTCCCACCTCTCATCCCTGTTTAGTGGTGATCTTCTCATGCTCTTCCTCTCTATTCTATTCTTAGTTGCTCTCCTTATATCAAAGAAGACATTTGGCATTTATTTTTTAGGGATTGGGTAGCTTCACTTAGCATAATCTGCTCTAGTGCCATCCATTTCCCTGCAAATTCCATGATTTTGTCATTTTTTAGTGCAGAGTAATACTCCATTGTGTATAAATGCCACATTCTTTTTATCCATTCATCTATTGAAGGGCATCTAGGTTGGTCCCACGGTCTAGCTATTGTGAATTGTGCTGCTATGAACATTGTTGTAGCTGTGTCCCTATAGCACTGAGTAAATTTCTTAAACTGAGTAAGTTTCTCTGAGAAACTCCCTTAATCAATGCTTTCTGTTTCAAAGTATTTTTTTTTATTGTTGGTCGTTCAAAACATTACACAGTTCTTAATACATCATCTTTCACAGTTTGATTCAAGTGGGTTATGAACTCCCAACTTTACCCCGTATACAGATTGCTGTATCACATCAGTTACCCTTCCATTGATTGACATATTGCTTTTCTAGTGTCTGATGTATTCTGCTGTCAGTCCTATTCTCTACTATCCCCCTCCCCTCCCCTCCCCTCCCCTTTTCTCTCTCTACCCCTTCTACTGTAAATCATTTCTTCCATTTGTATTATCTTGTCTTACCCCTCCTTTCCTCTTATATATCATTCTCACTCCCTTTCCCTCCCACCTCTCATCCCTGTTTAATGTAAATCTTCTTCTCAAGCTCTTCATCCTTACCCTGTCCTTGTTTACTCCCCTTATATCAAAGGGGTCATTTGGTATTTGTTTTGTAAAGATTGACTAGCTTCACTTAGCATAATCTGCTCTAATGCCATCCATTTCCCTCCAAATTCTATGATTTTGTCGTTCCTTAATGCAGAGTAATACTCCATTGTGTATAAATGCCACATTTTTTTTATCCATTCATCTATTGAAGGGCATCTAGGTTGGTTCCACAATCTTGCTATCGTGAATTGTGCTGCTATGAACATCGATGCAGCAGTGTCCCTGTAGCATGCTCTTTTTAAGTCTTTAGGGAATAGACCGAGAAGGGGAATAGCTGGGTCAAATGGTGGTTCCATTCCCAGCTTTCCAAGAAATCTCCATACTGCTTTCCAAATTGGCTGCACCAATTTGCAGTCCCACCAGCAATGAACAAGAGTGCCCTTTTCCCCGCATCCTCTCCAGCACTTATTGTTGTTTGACTTCCTAATGGCTGCCAATCTTACTGGAGTGAGATGGTATCTTAGGGTAGTTTTGATTTGCATTTCTCTGACTGCTAGCGATGGTGAGCATTTCTTCATGTACTTATTGATTGATTGTATGTCCTCCTCTGAGAAGTGTCTATTCAGGTCCTTGGCCCATTTATTGATTGGGTTATTTGTTATCTTATTGTCTAATTTTTTGAGTTCTTTGTATATTCTGGTTATTAGGGCTCTATCTGAGGTGTGTGGATTAAAGATTTGTTCCCAGGATGTAGGCTCCCTATTTATCTCTCTTATTGTTTCTTTTGCTGAGAAAAAACTTTTTAGTTTGAGTAAGTCCCATTTGTTGATTCTAGTTGTTAACTCTTGCGCTATGGGTATTTTACAAAGAATCTTGATGGTGAGTGGGAGTGCAGCTGGGGGGGAAAACAGATTCTGATATGTCCTCCCTATGGACTCAGCTATACTTTCACTCTTACCTCTCTTTGTCCCTAGATATAGCCTAATAGTAGCTACATGAAATGAAAAGCCTCGTTTTCATTTTATGCTTCACAAACTGCAAATACAGAATGTCACTCTTTGACATAAAATTTATTGTAAAAGATACACAATGTGATTCTTTTAATTCAAATTTTGATTAAATGAAATACTTTTTGTTTTATATAAACCACATCGAATCCTAGGCAAAATATGAAGTAGGTATGGCTCTCTCTGGGTGGCCCATCACTTCTCTGGCCAGGCCCTCTTGACAGCTCCACCTCTTCCCCAGTTGTATTAGCTCTTGCCATGAAGTACTTATTATCAGCCAGGCATTGTTCTAAGTGTTTATCTCCATCCATTCACTTAAATGTACAACCAACTATATGAGGCAAGTGTACTTCCTACACATTTTTAACTGATATATAAAAATTGTGCATATTTATCATGTACTACATGATGTTTTGAAATATGTGTACATTGTGGAACAGCTAAATTCAGTTCATTAACATATGTATTACCTTGGGTACTTATCACCTTGTGAGTGTGTGTGGAGATAACATTCAAAATCTTTAGCACTTTTAATGATAGCATTCAAAAACATTCAGCAATTTTTAGAACACAATACATCATTACTATCATCACCATGTTGTGCAACAGATCTTTTGCGCTTGTTCTTTCTAACTGAAACTCTGTACCCTTTGGCAAATACCTTCCCAATCCCTCCCTCCCCCTGCCTGCTCCTGCTTGCAGCCCCTGGGAAAACCAATATTCTACTTTCTACTTCTGTGAGTTCAACTTTTTTAGATAAGTGAGATCATGTACCTGACTTTTTTTCACTCAGAGTCACGTTCTCCAGGTTCATCCACATTGTTCCAAATGCTAGGATTTCCTTCTTTCTTAAGGAATTTAATTGTGTATGTACATCAAACTATTTTCTTTTTTAAAAAATTTATTCTAATTAGGTATATATGACAGCAGAATGCATTTCAATTCATTGTACTCAAATGGAGCACAACTTTTCATTTCCCTGGTTGTACACCATGTAGAGTCACACCATATGTGCAGTCAAACATGTACCTACAGTAATGGTGTCCATCTCATTTTCACCATCTTTCCTGCCCCCATGCCCTGTCCCTCCCCTTTGCCCAATCAAATTTCCTCCATTCTTTCCATACCCCCACCATTATGAATCAGCATCCACTTATGCGAGAGAACATTCATTCAGCCTTTGGTTTATGGAATTGGCTAGAGCATACCAAACATCCGTCATCTGTTGATGGACATGTAGGTTGATTCTGTACCTTGGCTATTGTCAATAATGCTGTAATGAACGTGGGAGTGCCTCTTCAACATAGGTACTTCATTTCCTTAGGATATATAGCTAGGATCATATGATAGTTCTATTTTTAATTTTTTGAGGCATCTCCATACTAATTACCATATGATCATGCTAATTTACATTCCCACCAACAGTGTAAAAAGATTCCCTTTTCTCCATATCCTCATCAGCCCTAATTTTACCATTTTTTAAAGACACAATGAGCTATAATGTGAGGTTATAGATCTCATTGTGGTTTTAATTTGCATTTCTCGGATGATTAGTGATGTTAAGTGTTTTTATGTATCTGTTGGCCAATTGTGTGTCTGTTCAGGCCCTTTGTCTGTTTTTAATTCAATTATTTGTTTTCTTGCTGTTGAGTTGTTTGAGTACCTTATACATTTTGAATATTAACCTCTCCCCATATTTGCAAATATCTTCTCCTGTTCTACTGATTGTCTCTTCACTCTGATGAGTTTTTATCTTAATTGTGCAGAAGCTTTTTGGTTTAAATTGGTCTCATTTTGTCTATGTTTGTTTTTATTGCCTATGTTTTGGGGATCATATCCAAAAAGCCATTGCCCAGACCAACGTCATGGAGCTTCTCACTATGTTTTCTTCTAGTAGTTTTACAGTTTCAGGTGTTACATTTAAGCCTTTTATTCATTCTGAGTGGTGCTATACTTTTTATTTTCTTGGTGAATATTTAGTAATTTGAGGTCAATAGATATACTTTCTTTACTCAGCCATTTTTAGAATGTTGCCTTTTTTAAAAAACAGGAATATTTCCTACAACCCGATCCAGGAAATTCAAGCAGATCAATTTGATTATCTAGTCAAACTCAAGTCTCTGTAAGTACACACATAGGGGATAGTTTTATGATAAAATCATTATTTCAGTACTAACAACGTATATGTTTTAGAAACTTTCTTATGAGCTTTATTTCTGGGATTTTAGTAAATCTCTATAAAAATATAAAGATGAGTGTTTGATGGGAACAAGCAGACAGGTATTACTTTTGTATTACATGTTAATTAAAGTAAAAACTAAATAATAAGGGGCTGGGGATGTAGCTCAATGGTAGAGCACTTGCCTAGTATATGCTAGACCCTGGGTTCAATCCCTAGTACTGAAAAAAAAAATAAGTAATGATAACTCATTTTTATATTTTTCTGTAAGTCACTAAGAACTTAAATTGTTTGCTTTGACTTTATGAAGGTATCTGTGCATATTGCTCTTTTAGTTCTGGGTGTTTAAGAATTTATTAAAGGCATTCTTACTCTAGGAGGGAATATTCTATATCATGTAAATCATAACTTGCACCAAACACACACACAAAAAGACAAAATTCTGTTAACATCTAAGAATTGCCTTAAAAATATCAACTTTAGTTCATTTAATTTGTGTTCTCTCAGTGAAATATTTTTTTAGAAAAAAATTGTTACCAAAAATTATTAGAAAATTTTCAGATGCTAAAGTCTATGGCAATGTTTTCCAGAAAGTAGTGCTTGTTCACTTATTCTACAAGTATTTATTGAGTATTTAGAATGCAAAAAGCATTGTGCCATGACTTGTGAGGATCCAAAACACTCAAATAGGGGAAATATATGTTTATGCATAACACAATCAAAAGGAGGAGCTGGGGAGGTGACTAGGATAAGCTGATTATGAATATTTCATTTATATTGTGTTTACTAAAACATTTTATTAAGTTGTCCTTCAAAAAAATTATTTATTATGTCATGTTTAACATATGTTTTTTGATTGACTATTAATTTGGTATTTTTAGCAGCCTAGAAGGAATTGAAATTTCAAATATCCAACAAAGGATGTTTAGACCTCTTAATCTTTCTCACATGTAAGTTGATATTCTTGCTCTTCAACTTTATTTAACTCTTTAAGTTCACACATGTATTGTGATAATACATCTGTACCCAATGCATTAAATCTATTAATATGTTAGTTAATTTGCCAGCTATATACTGAACATTTGCATCCCATTCACTCCAACAAAATTCATGTGTTGCTATCCTAACCCCAATGTGACAGTATTAAGAGGTAAGCCTTTGGGAGGTGATTAGGTTATTAAGGCAGGGGCTGGGGATATAGCTCAGTTGGTAGAGTGTTTGCCTTGCGTTCAATCCCCAGCACTGCCCCCCGCCAATATATATATATATATATATATATCCATCCCTAGGTTATTACAGCAAAGCCTTCATGAATAAGATTTGTGCTCCTAAAAAGGGCACTCCAGAGACCTCCCTTGCCCCTTCCATGATGTGAAACATAGCAAGAAGACAGCCATCTATGAACCAGGGAGCAGAACCTCACTAGACACAGAAACTGCTGGCACCTTGATCTTGAACTTCCCAGCCTCCAGAACTATGAGAAATTATTGTTTAAGCCACTCAGTATGTAGCGTTTTTGTTACAGCAGCCTAAACAGACTCACATATATATAAACAATAATTAACTCTAAAAACTTTGACATTGGGTGGATGATTTTTAGTTTTCCACAGTCATAAAGAATTTCATAGAAGACTTTGTGAGCATCAGAGAACATGAGTATAGGAGGAACCTACTCATTCTTGTAAGAAGCTCTCAGCTCTGATAATATAGTCAGAGATGTTGACATTTGCCTAGTGAGCTAAGAATTTGTACACATGGTATCAGAAGAAGTAGAAATATATATGTGTGTATACATATACATATATAACAATATAAAATAATCATAAATAAATAATTGCTGTAAAAGAAAGAAGGAAAGGAGGACTTCTCATTGAAAAGGGTCCCCGATGTCCAAGCATGATCAGAGCAAGCATACATGAAATGGAAACCTTGAAAATTTTTATTCAAATGGTGTGTCTGGTTGTACCTTTGATTATATGCTTTAAAAATATGTTTAATTGATTTCCACCTTGTCGAAAGCATTAAAATAATCTCCATACCATGATAATTAATTTTCAGTAAGAAGTGTCTTATCAGTCACTACCAACTCTGTAATCTTGCTTAGACTTTAAGTCTACACAGGGTACTGTTTTTGTTTTCCATGATTCTTCAGAGAGTGCTCTGTATTGATTGCATGCAAAACAGTCTGTTAAATTAACCAAAACAGTTTATTAGGGAAAAAATAGTATAGCTCATGAAAGCTAAGAAGTAACTAAAAAAGCAAGCTTGAATTGGGTAGCAACCAAAGGCAGAAGAGTTAAACAGCAGTCTCCTCCAGGCACTGCTGGATCTGTCTAAATATTGTCAGTGCGACTCAGATTTCCAGGAGAAAGAGTCTAATTGATCTTGCTTGGGGATAAAGGAATGCCTCATTGAAGTTTCCATATGACTTCTCATAGGGAGAAGAAGTAATTCCCTCAGAGGAAATCAGATACTATTACTAGATGGGTGACTTCAGGCTAAGCTCCCAAACTAGAAAACAAAGATCTACAATAATGTTATTGATTAAAAACAAAACTTAGGCCTAAAATACATAAAGCAAAGGAAAAGGGCAGTCAACACTCCTTCTTCCCTCCCATTCTGCTCTCATCGCCATCAAAGTGCACAGAGAAAAATTCACAGGATGGAACTATCAGCAATCAAACTTGAGTGAGATGGCATAAACGGTAATCATCAAGTTTTTGTCTTTCATTACTATGGCTCTTGAAAGTGTATTTAGAATGCAAAAAGCATTGGGGTTAGGAGAGCAACACATGAATTTTGTTGGAGTGAGGGGGATGCAAATGTTCAGTATATAGCTGGCAAATTCATTGAACATATTAATAGATTTAAAGTGTAAAGATACTTTCTATGTTGTGCCAGCACACATGGCTTTAGAGCCAAATAGATCTAATTTGAATTCCAATTTCGACAATTACTAGAAAATTTCTTAGGAAATAATTTGCCTCTGTTGAAGATTCATCTCCTTTCATGGGAATACCGACACCTATATGTGGAGTTTGTTTGAGAATGCATTCCTGTTGCCTAAAAAATGCTCAATAAATGGTGTTGGAGTTGTTAGCAACACAGTAATACTTATTAATTATCCAGGTGATGTCCTTTTTTTCAATTTCTTTTTTTAGTTGTCAGTGGACCTTTATTTTATTTATTTATATGTGGTGCTCAGGATTGAACCCAGTGCCTCACACATGCTAGGCAAGCTCTCTACCACTGAGCCACAACCCCAGCCCCAGGTGATGTCTTTATCAAGAAGCATTTACTCAACAAATAGTCATTGAACCCTTAATTTTGTTCCAGTGTGAAAGATAAGCATGTCACCAGGTAATTACAGATACCATAATAACTTCTACAACAGAAAAGTCATGGAAGCCTAGAGCAAACCTGTGATCCAGTGGCTTGGGAGGCTGAATAAGGAGGATTCCAGGTTTGAGGCCAGCAACTTAGACCCTAAGCAACTTAGTGAGACTCTGTCTTGAAATAAAAAATAAATAGAGCTGGGTATATAGCTCAGTGGAGAAGTGTACCTGAGTTCAGTGCACAGTACAGAAAGAAGAAAGGAAGGAAGGACACAGGTGCACAAAAGAGAAAGTGCTTAATTTTTTCGCCTGTGGGCTAAAAAGCAAGATCAATGCAATGGAGTAAGCAATGGAGCTGTCAAACAGTGCATTTATAGAATGAATGCTGATAGTTTATTTGGCTAAATTAGTTTGCTCACAAGCTAACACTTCATTTATATTCTAAGACATGTTTAACACTTGTATATTCATCATGCTTCTTTGCTACTCTCACTCACATATTCTTTGACAGTGAAATCAAGTTTAAGAGAATTAAATTTAAAACTTCAGGATCTCTAGTGCTTTGCGTTCCTCTGAATCTCATATTAAGATATCTTCCATCTACTGAGAAAATGCTGAAAATAAATATTAGTGTATGGTGACACTGAATTAAATCTAAAATCTTATTTTGTCTTGCCTTTGTATACCAGATATTTTAAGAAATTCCAATATTGTGGATATGCACCACATGTTCGAAGCTGTAAACCAAACACTGATGGAATCTCATCCCTTGAGAATCTTTTGGCAAGCATCATTCAGAGAGTGTTTGTCTGGGTTGTATCTGTGGTTACTTGCTTTGGAAATATTTTTGTCATTTGTATGCGACCTTATATCAGATCTGAGAACAAGCTGCATGCCATATCAATCATTTCTCTGTGCTGTGAGTATATCCTGGTTAAAGAGAAATTATAGTTTTGAAATAAACAAAAGCATTGATATAATTGTGGAATTTTAATTTTTCTTCTTATTGTTTATGTGTCATTTTCACATTTTCTACAATAAAAATAGAATTACTTTAGTGATAAGAAAGCTTTAGGTTTTAAAGTAAAAATATTCAGTCACCTTACATAGATTAATGAAGCTTTCATTCACTAGTTTTCTCTCATATAGTGATTCTGAAGGGATATTTTGTTAAAGCATTTAAAATCTTTTACTACAAGTGAAATTGTAGCCTTCTATGGTCACATTTTTACACCCACAGTGATGCTTACATTTTTGTTTGCATGTCTAGTTCGTAGACAGTGACTTAGCAGCTAGTTCTTTTTCTGGTCTCTGAGCTACTAGAAGCTTTTCCATTTATAACTTGAAATATGTAAATAAAAATGCTTTCAGATAAGTACTAACTTTTTAAATGTTTTTGAAATATGATTACAAGATATTTTGTTAATGAGGATTACAAAGAAAAACAAGCAAGAAACCTGCCCTCAGGATGTTTATAGTTTGGGTCACATAGTATAGAACCTATTTAGGATCCCTTAAGCAAGTAAAATGTCAAGATGTTCATTGTTTTATGTGTTCTATCACATGAACTACCCCCAAGCTTACTCAAAGTCTAATGGCTAATTGCTTTTTTCCTTGCAAACTATGTAAGAAGCAGAAGTCCAAATGTTTACCACCTTGTACTCTTTTACAAAAGTTTGAGTTAAGTTCAATTTTCCTAATGAAGGCTACAGTCTAACTTCAGCGTTAAAGAATTAGGGCTAGCCTTGTGATTTATATAATGATGTGATTTTAGGGACTTAGTGCAGAATGTTTGCACAGTCAAAATATTTCAAGCACTTTCTATTTGCTTAAAAAGCAAAAATGTCAAGTAGTATACACACTGAGAGCTGATTTAGGGAATGAGAGAACCTAAAAGTTGACAAAGAAGGTTGTAAAATGGGAAGAGAGGACAGTTTTGCTTAGGACAGCTCTAGTAAGTAATTTAAGCCTCCTAAATTGGACCGACTGTGAAACCCTTTGTAATTATTTGTATCTTCTAAATTGATAGACTTCAAAATTCATAGTCATTACTCCATCCCAGAAACTCCTGAATTACTTTCTTTGGGTTTTTGGATAATATCCTCAGCTTGTTGAGCAAGGAGAATTTCAATGGAAAAGCTAAAACAAAGAATGCCGTCCCTACCCCAGTCCCAGACTGAACATTCAACAAAATTGGACTTTATTCATTTGTTCTACACTTTCAGGTGATGGGTCTATAATGCAGAACAAAATAGACAAGTTCTTGCTGTTATTGATTTGTGTTTTAAAGGAAAATGGAGAAATGCTTTGATAATTAACAGTAGATGGTTCTAAGAGTGGTTACCAAAGGCAGTTGATGAATTGGTCCTCATCAGTAAATGAATTTTGGTTTTGGTGGGGCTGGAAATGAACCCAGGGCCTCCCTCATGCTAAGCATGCACTCTGCCACTGAGCTACACCCCCATCTGGTGAAATATTAGGAGAGGAAAATTGCCTCCTCCTAAGACAGAAAAAAAATGGTTTATTTTTTCCAATATTAAAAATATTATTACTGGGATGGGTTTGTGACTCAGGCCTTGGGTTCCACTCCAACGTTACACACAAAAAATTCTTGCTTCTTGATGAATTCATTATGCCTATTATTTCTCTAAATGTATGAAACTTTCTGATCCCTCTAGGTGCTGACTGCCTAATGGGAATCTATTTATTTGTGATCGGAGCGTTTGATCTCAAGTTTCGAGGAGAATACAATAAGCATGCTCAGCTGTGGAGAGAAAGTATTCACTGTCAGCTTACCGGATCTCTGGCCATTCTGTCCACAGAAGTATCCGTTTTACTCTTAACATTTCTGACATTGGAAAAGTACATCTGCATTGTGTATCCTTTTAGATGTTTAGGACCTCGAAAATGCAGAACAGTTACAGTTCTGATTCTCATTTGGATGACTGGGTTCATAGTGGCTCTCATTCCACTAAGCAATAAGGATTTTTTCAAAAACTACTATGGCACCAATGGAGTATGTTTCCCTCTCCATTCAGAAGACACTGAAAATATTGGAGCCCAGATTTATTCAGTGACAATTTTTCTTGGTAAGAAACTTTATTTTATATGCCCCTTTATTAAATTTTGAGATAATTCACAATAAGAAATTCATTGTGCCTTCTAATGTTTCCAAATTTTTATTTCAAATCCTCTCATTTGTTTTTCTTAGTGAGGATTTAAATTCTATCAGAATCCCCAATAGGTATTCTTTTTTTCCTCCGAATCGCTTTTTTATCATATAACTCTCAATCTGATGCATTCAGTAAAAGGAACTAAACACTAGAGTTTCATGTATTCACCCTAATATCACTAAGCAAAATGTTTGAGCTCTCTGGCACATATATTTACAATATGAACATAATGGTATTTATTATCTTTTCAAATTCAGGATTGTAGCCACACAATCTTGGCCTAAGATTATACATACAACTGTTCTAAACTAGCAATATAAAAATATTCTGGAGTGTAGTACAATGTAATTGAATTATGAAAAAAATGACTAATACAGAAAGTTAAAGGCCCAGGATATTTATTGAATAACCAGAATTTTACCTTAATATGCCATTTTAAAATTAAACATCTTATCATTCTTTATCATTTCAATAATACTTCAACTTAAAAAAATTCATGATGGACTGGAGATGTAGCTCATCAACAGAGTGCTTGATCCTGGGTTTCATACACAGAGCTGCAAGAAAGGAAACTCAAGGTTTTGGTGCACCTTAATAATTCTGTATGGAAAAAAAAAACATGGCCTTTGTATATTCAGTAATAACACCTAAGGGCATGTTTTATTTGCTTGTTTTGAAAGAATGTTCATATATATTATTACTATTCTTTGTTTTCTAAACAGGTATTAACTTGGTGGCATTTATAATTATAGTTTTTTCCTATGGAAGAATGTTTTACAGTGTTCATCAAAGCACTGTAACAGCAACTGAATTACGGAATCAAGTTAAAAAAGAGATGATTCTTGCCAAGCGTTTTTTCTTTATTGTATTTACTGATGCATTATGCTGGATACCCATTTTTATACTGAAATTTCTTTCACTTCTTCAGATAGAAATACCAGGTACAAAGTTTTTTTTTCTTTCTGTAAAGAAATAATAAATCTGTGCAGTGTTCTTCTGAGAAAGGCAATTAAAATTCCTAACACTAACTAGTTTCAAGAATTATGAGTGAAGGTTTTATGTACTTACACTCCGCTCATCACTAAAATGTTTCCTGAGAGGAAGCTGTTCCATTCTTTCCATAAAAGTCTAATGATACAATTACTAGGGGGAAAAGCCTGGAACAGCAGCTCAGGAGGCTAAGGCAGGAGCATCACAAGTTTAAAGCCAGCCTCAGCAATTTAGCAAGGCCCTAAGCAATTTAGTAAGACTCTGTCTCAAAATAAAAAATAAAAATGGGCTGGAGGTGTGGTCCAGTGGTTAAACACCCCTGAGTTCAATCCCCAGTTTCAATAAAATTACTGTGGGGGCAACAAAGGGACAATAACCAATATCCATGACATGCAGGGTTGAGATCAATCACATGCCCAACAAGGAAAACAGAAATATCAAAACAGTTATCAAATAATTACCTCATTTTTTTCAGAATGTAAGAAATTTTTTATCCTGTAATATATGTAATTTAGAGAACATTATCCTAGAATGTGAGGAATAATAGAAGAAAACACTGTTATCATTTTAAAACAATGTATATCACATTAGGGTGCTTATTATTTTCAAACACATAGAAAATTACAAGTGTTAGCAAGGATGTGGAGAAATTGGAACACTTGTGCGTTGTTGACAGGAACGTAATGGTGCGACAGAGATGGAAAACAGTATGTAGTGATTCTACCAAAAATTAAACATAGATATATCATGTAGTCCAGAGATTCTACTTCTGGAAAAATACCCAAAATAATATAAAGCAGGGACCCAAATAGATATTTGTATGTCTACATTCATAGTAGCATTATTCACAAAAGTCAAAAAAATAAGCAATACCAGTGTCCATACATAGATAAATGGATAAACAAGATGTAATATATATACACAACAGATTATTCTGCAGTATTACAAAGGAAGGATATTCTGACACAGGCTACAATATGGATGAACCTTGAAGACCTTATGGAAAATGAAATAAGCCAAACACAAAAGGACAAATACTTTATCATCCCTCTTACGTGAATAAATGCATAGAACCTGGGACGGTTGTTGCCAGGGTTTGGGGGTGTGGAATGGAAAGTCATTGCTGAACAGGGGTAGTTTCCACATGGGAAGTTGAAAAAGTTCTGGAAATGGATTGCGGTGATTATTGTACAACAATATGAACATCTTTCATGCTACTGAACTGTATATTTAAAAGGGTTTAAATAGTAAATTTCATTATGCATATTTAACCATAATTTAAAAAGCCTTATTAATGGTAATATATGCCATATATATTCATGTTTTTTAAATGTGTTTTATATACTAAATTATAAAATTGAAATTTTACATATATGCATGGAGATATGCACAAAAAATTTTAATTTTGTTCATCTTATAGTATTTATGAACCAAAAAAAGACAACATCAATTAAATTATAATAAACATCTGAGGACTACGCATGTATGTCAGTGGCAGAGCACTTGCCTAGTATATGCAAGGCCCTAGGTTCAATCCCCAGTACCACAAAATAGTTTTAAGAAAATGAGTATTTGGTAGTTGCATTTATGCTAAGGTGATTTATTTTTTCCAGAACTAGGGATCAAACACAGAGCCTGTGCATGCTGTGCAAGCAATCTATCTCTGAGCTACATCCCCAGCTGCTAAGATGACTTTTACAATGAGTTTATCCAGAGATGTTTTTACTGGAATGAATATTTGGTCAAAAGCCTAAACATTCATATCTATTTTTTAAACCAAATAATCAAAAGAATCTATTAAAGAGAAGTCTACATATTCTGAGGAATACTGTATGTGCCACCTAGTAATTAAAACATTTGAAAAGGTATAATTTAAATACTGAAGGCTAGTGCTTCCTAAAATGTAATCATACTTCTATGTCATGACTTTGTGGCAAATTTTCCTACCTGTTGGAGTACTTCTGTTGATCTACCTGGGAAAAGCTACTTAGCAAGTAAAACTGTTTCTTTGAGTCACCAGCACCCCCATCAAATATTGGTGTTCAAGAAATACACCTGAAAACAATGTACACTAGATAATTAATCATGTGTCATCAAAGGAAAAAAATAAGACTCAAAAGGGGTTGAGGGTAGAAGATACTGGAAAGGGGGTTTCTGCACCTTGTAAACATATATACACACTCAGTCTATTTAATTTCTCTCTTCCAGATACCATAAATTCTTGGGTTGTGATTTTTATTCTGCCTATCAACAGTGCTTTGAACCCAATTCTTTATACTCTGACCACAAGACCATTCAAAGAAATGATCCATCAGTTTTGGGATAACTACAGACAAAGAAGGTCTCTCAAGAGCAAAGGAAGTCAGAAAACATACACTTCCTCATTCTGGGTGGAAATGTGGCCACTGCGGGAGATACCACCTGAGTCAAAGAAGCCCGCTGCTTTCACAGACCCCTGTGAAATGTCACTAATTTCTCAATCAACTCGACTCAATTCCTTTTCATAACCAACCCTGAAACCCACTTCTTCTCAGAGAATACTGTAGAATGCTTCAGGAGGCATTTCCTAGTATGAAACAAATACCAAAAAGTTAATAATTTATAATAATGTCTAAGACAAATTAGTATACAAGGACACAAGGAAAAATAAAGAAGCTAATGCTCATACAAAGGGAGGTAATTATATTGCATATATATTAGATATATATTTTGCACAGAAAATTAAGAGATATATACTCAGAGAGATTAATTCTTCTAAGATACATTTATTCAGTACCCACAGTGCACATTGCATTGCAGTAAATTGCCAGAAGTAGACAGTACAGAATCTCTTCAATCTGTAAATTGTGTTTAACTACAAAGGGCACACAAAGCCCATCAGCCGTTCCTAGTTTAGAGCTTCATCTGTCATGCATAAGCAAACTTAAGAATCATAGACATTTTTAAGTAAAGATTTCAGTTTTGGAATACTCAATATAACAGCATCAAAGAAAATGTTTAATTGTTTCCAAAATATTAGTATGTTTTTTTAAGGATCCTTCTTGATCGGGGGTATAACTTGCTGGTAGTGCATTTGCCCAGCATGCACAAGGCCTTGTGTTTGATCACCAGCACTAGGGGGAAAAAAAGAATACTTATTATTTCTCAAGTCTTCATAGACTCCAATAAAACACCTTTATTATTTCAAATAAAGGATGCTTTGCTATAAATCCAAAAACAGCACCTCTCTGTCACTTCCTGCACACTTTGTGCTTTGGTTTAAATGAAAGTCATCACGTGGGATTGGAAGAGGAATGAGAATGTTGCAAAGGAGTAAAGGCGGAAAGTTAGCATTGATAAACAGATCAATGGAACAGAATTGGGAGTTCACAAATAAACCCTCACTTATTCAGTCAATTGATTTTCAAGAAGAGTGTCAAGATTGTCACATAAAGAACAGTCTTTTCAACAAAAGATGGTGTACTGGCTGGATATTCACATGCCAAAGAATAAAGTTGGACCCAAACTTCACAAAATATATATAAAGCAATTCAAAATGAATCAGAAACCTAAATGTAAGAGCTAACGCCATAAAAATTCTTACAAGAAAACATAGGGGTAAATCTTGAAGACTTCGGATTCAGCAAAGGATCCTTAAATATACGACAACAAAAGCATGAACAACAAAAGAAGAAAATAATTTGAATTTCATCCACTTTAAAATTTGCTGTGCATCAAAGGTTATCAAAAGTGAAAAGACAACCTTCCAAGATAAAAGAAAATATTGAGCATTATATATCTGAAAAGAGCTTAATATCCAGAATACATGAAAAATTCTTACAACTTATACAACAATGAAAATTTTTAAATGAGCAGTAGATTATAATAAACATTTCTCCATAGAAATATAAAACTGGTCAATAAGCACATGAAAAGATGTTCAACATCACTAATTATCAGGGTAATGCAAATTAAAACCACAATGAGAAAACACTTCACACCTACTAGAATGGATAGTTATCAATCAATAAAAAAAATAAGTAAGTGTTGGAGAGGCATGTAGAAAATTTAAATGGTGCAGCCCGCATGGAAAAGTTTGGCAACTCCTCAAAAACATTTAAAAATAAAATTACCATAACTCAGGGGCTGGGGTTGTGGCTCAGTGGTAGAGTGCTCACCTAGCATGCATGAGGCACTGGGTTCGATCCTCAGAACCATATGAATGTAAAATAAAGGTATTTTGTCCATCTAAAACTAAAAAATAAATATTTTTTTAAAAATTACCATAATCCAGAAGTTTCATTCTTAGATACAAACCTCCCCAAAAAATTAAAAGAGGACTCAACTATATACTTTCATGCAAATATTAATTGCAGCATTACTAATACTAGTCATATGATGGAAACAACTCAAGTGCCTATCAATCAATGAACGGTTAAACGAAATGTAGTATATATACATACAATGGAATATCATTCAGCCATTAAAAGAAATGAAGTTCTGATACATGCTATAACATGAAGAATATAAGCTGGATATAAAAGGACAAGTACAACAAGTACAGTATGATTCCACTTACTTGAAAAATCTAGAATAAGCGAATTCATAAGAGACAGAAAGTAGATTAGAGATTGCTAAGGGATGGGTGGGGATTGAGAATGTGCTAAGAATTGCAGGATATCTTCCTGGATATTAAAAAAAAGTTCTAAAATTGTGAAGATGGATAAATGATTTTGCAATTATGCTAAAAGCCATTGGATTGTATCCTTTGGATGGGTAAATTTTATGGGTATGTGAATTATGTCTCAGTAGAGCAGTTCAAAGAAAAAAAAGAGCTAGAATGCACTGATTCAGGAACCAACCTAACTTCAGGAAAGGTTTGCACTTAGATGTTTCATACCAAGGAGCAAATAGTTGTCATCAAAAGATAGCTTTACCTTCTATTTGCACAACCAGTTCATAAGATATAACTTTTTAGCTACTTGTTCTTCTGTGGTCTCTAATTGGTCTATTAGAATTTCTTGTTTTCATAATTTGAAACCTTTAAACAAGTTGGAGTGTTCATGTAGTTTTAAATACAGCAAAAATGATTGAAACATAAAAATATGGGAAATAAAAATATTTGCATTTATTGAATATATAATTGTATAGACTCATTTTGAAAATAAACTACCTAAAAACGTGGATTACTTTGGAGTTCCTACTGTTTGTACTTGGAATTGTCACGGGAGAAGAGATATTTGTGAGGGAAAATCTGAGGAATTTCTGGAGAGAAGGGGAAACTCCACTCAAGATAGTGGGGTCCTTGGCATTCGTTCTAGGAAGAATTTCAGCACGTAGCCAGGGGGCACACACCTATAATCCCAGCAACTCTGGAGACTGAGGCAGGAGGATTAAAAGTTTGAGGACAATTTAATGAGGCCCTAAGCAATTCAGCAAGATGTTGATTAAAAATTTTAAATTTTTTTAAATTTAAAAAATAAAAAGGGCAGGGATGTAGCTCACTGGTAAAGCGTCCCTAGGTTCAATCCCCAGTACCAAAAAACACACAAAAAAATGTGAATTTCAGCATGTGCCAGAGACATAGAGATTTATTTAGGAAAGCAGAGGCACTTTCAAGGCATAATGTGGGCTATCGTAAGAGTAAGAATTTTTGGAGGTAAATCAAGAAATACACATTCAAAGCAGAATATGAACCATCTCAATAAGGAGAAACAGCAAACTGTCAGTATATCATGTTAATATTTATAGAGGGACAGTTGCTAGGGGTTGGACTAAAGGAGGAGTCATGGCCAAGTTACACAATATCTCACTTGTTTTCCCTGCACTTGGCATTGCCCCAGTTACTTTTTGCAGGCCATCTCTTGGGTCAAGGGCAAGGGTTGGATTGCTCAGGAATCGCAACTGTTCAAGGATGTTTTCTGCATTTTCAATGGTTTGTGGGCCCTTACTTTGAGATTCAGTATTTCTCCCTTTTTTGTATCCCCAAATTCTTATCTCAGAATGATCACAGTAAATTTTCTATACGAAAAATGTGAGACACTTTCAACAAAAATCAGAACACATAAAGCTATAGTTCTGCTTGTACCATTAAATAATATAACTACTAGTATTTTAATTATAATAAATATTAAAATAGCCTACAAAAAATAATAAAATCTCCACAAATGAACACATTTGCATTCTTTTATAAGATTATTTTAGGATTATTCATTATTCATTATTTAGTAGTTCTAACTTCTAAATAGAACTTCTAAATAATAGAAAAGTTCTAAATCATAGAAAAGAATTTTTTTAATATCTAGGACTGGAGATGTAGAGCGCGCGCGAGCGCACACACACACACACACACACACACACACACACACACACACAAAATCCTAAAATGAAAGAAAAGCAATAATCATGAAAAAAAGGTTTTAAAAAAAGGTAGAAAAAAATTTAATCCTAAAAAAATCATGATCCTAACCTGTTTAAGTGTCTTAGAAATGCAGAGGATTTACAAAAATATTCATCTGAAACTTTTTATATTTAAAATGTTTTAGAGGATTTTCTGGATGTCACCCTTCCCCCTCCCCAGAGTAACTTACATTTAATTTAACTTGATAAGTAATTACTAAGGTTCCACATAACTAGCTTCTACTAACTTCCATAGGAAGTGCAATAGAAGCAGCAAGTTAATTCAAATACAGGTCAAGGTTTTCTCAAAAAGATAATTTTGGACCAGGCATGGTAGTGCATGCCTGTAATCCCAGTGGTTCAGGAGGCTGAGACAGGAGGATCACAGATTTGAAGGCTGCCTGGGCAACCTTGCAAAACACCTAAATCTTTACACTTGTCTATCCCAATTTCCAATACCTACTTTGGACCATCATGTCTCATGGGGATATTTGCAAATATCTTTAACAAGTCTTTGTATCTTAAGCTCTAATTTAATCAGGTGATTCTTATAGGTTTTTAGAGTTCTCAAAAATAAAGTCATCTCAGGAAAAAATTGAATGTTATACAAATACGACCATTTTATTTTTGAATAGTATATTACTAAGTTCTCTGTAGGAAAAAATATATATGTATATGCATCTAAATTGTGTGTATTTGAAAGAATTACAAGGAATTGACTCCTATGATTTGGGTGGCTGATGACCCAGTTCAAGTCTGAAGGATGGCAGATTGTTGTAGAACCAGGAAGAGCCAATTCCCAGTTCAATGGATGTCAGGCAAAATTCCCTTTTGCTAGAAAGAGAGTCAACCCTTTGTTCTAGTCAGACATTCAGTGATTGGTTGAGGCCACCTATATTACAGAACGTTCTCTACTTTGCTCATTCTATAAATTTAAAAATTAACCTCATCCAAAAAAAAAAAAAAGAAAATCCCAGAATGCTGTGTTGGACCATATATCTGGACACCTGTGGACCAGTTAAATTTACATTATAAAATTAACCATCATCACAGGCTAGACATGGTGGTGCATGCTTATAGTTTGAGCACTTGAGAGGCTGAAGCAGAATTGCTTGATCCCTGGTGGAAGACCCCATACCAAACAAAAATGAACTTCTCTGTGCACCACACATGGTAATACCAATGTAAGCAAAGCTAAACTGTGGGCTACTGGATTCCAAACACCAGCAGCTTTAAGTTTACAGCTAAGGAATTAACAAAAAACACCCACAGAACGCTTGTTATAAAATCCTTAGGAGGAATTAACCTAAAATGACTGCAACTCAAAACAATTAGAAATCAGTAACATTTTTTTTTCTTTTTTAACTTAAAAAAACTGTGATGCGGGGAAATACATACAAATCACATTTATGGTACAGCTAAAACAAGGGAAATTTGCATAGAGACTTGGCTGGGGGTTCGTAAGCAAATAGATCAAAAGAAAAGAATAGGGAGCTCAGAACTGGCACTTTTATATAGTAAGTGAACAACAGATGTTGCACTAAAACAAGAGTACTTGGAGGAACAGCTATACACATGCAAAAATAAAAAAGATTCTAAAATCATACAATAAGAAAAAAATTGCAGTTGGATTAAACACCTAAATATATATTTTTTAATTATTAGGACTAATAGGATATCTTAATGACATTTCCTATTAAAAAAAAATACAGAACTACTATGAAAGATTTGTAAGAGTACATTAAAAATAAAAACCATTAGTCAAGGAGACTCCATAATCAAAATAAAGACAAACCAGTCTAGATAAGGTGGTTGAAATATACCTAACAGATCAAAGACAAAAATAGAAAAAGGACAAAAATAGGGTCTGAGAAATCATTCACTGCATTTTCATGATATTCTGGTGGTTACACACATCAGCACTACTGAGTGGTGCCCAGGGACATGGATAGCAGCAGGCAAGGGACCACTAGGGCCATCTGCAGGCCAGCTACCAAATACAAATACATAAAACAATAGTTTGTAGTGCTTCAAAAAATACCTGTGTACTAAAAATATGAACACACAAACTAGAATATACACCATCTCTAAGACAGTAGTTACGTTTAGGGAAGAAAGGAGGGAACAAGATCAAAGAGGTAACAAAGTAGGCTTTCAATATATCTGAAATTAACATTTACACACACACACACACACACACACACACATCTGAATAAAATACGAAAATGCTATTTATAAAATCTTCATTGTAGGAATATACTGATTCTCTTTTTTTTAAGCTGAAGATGGATTCTCTTTTTAAGTTGTAGATGGACACAATATTTTTATTTTTATTTATTTTTATATGGTGCTGAGGATCGAACCCAGGGCCTCACTCCTGAGAGGCAGGTGTTCTACCACTGATATACAACCCTAGTCTGGAATACACTGATTCTTTAAATCGATCATTTGTCCTATTTGCAATATATCAAAAACTTTAAAATAATAAGCCCAAAGAAATGGAAACAATATTTGCTTTTAATAAGTTTATTTTTAGACATTTTAAAAATTGCAACTTTCAGAATATATAAGAAAAATATTTTTATAATACTGAAGTAAGCATCTCTTTGGTATAAAAATCACACAACATGTGTGAGCTTTAACTAAAATAATTAATCAAGAACTATGACCTAATATGCTAAACAAAACTATTCTTTGCCCATCCATATGTCCCCTTGTATCACCCCCACTATGGGGCTTTAAGAATATACTTCTGTACACATCTCCATATCTACAAAGAATCAAGACACCACATCAAATATGTTTAAAAATTATATATAGTAGAGCATTAGAGCTAGCTTAGTTGTTCACACACGACACAAACCACCAAAAAGCAATATAAGATACAAGACACATAAAATAGAACATTGTCACTGAGATCAAATAATATGAAAACAATTACTTCATTTAAATTTGATATACTGGAAACAGAGCAATTTCTTTAGAATTATTATGTAAGTAACTTGCAACTCAGTAATAGTACTGAGTCAAAAATTTGATAAGATATTTTTAAGATAGTACTCAAACATTCAAAACGTAAAATACAAGAAATATTAATGATAAAAGCAATTAACCACAAATAGGGCAAAAACATGCATTCTTTCCAGACGTGCTTTCATTTCAGACATCCTTTTTTAAAAAGCATCTTAGAAAGGCAAAAAAAAATTATATTTTAAGAAACTATCATCAAAGTTCAAATCCCCATTTAAAAAACAATGTTTTCCTTCAAGTCAATGAAGTTCAGATTCATACATTTTTGAAAGACAATTACAATTCATGCTAAAAACATGAAGGAAAAAAAGCTTTTAGTTATGTTTCTCAAGTCTTTTATTCAACAAGCATTTAGCAAATATTGTGTGACACTGTTTCAGGTGCTGAGGATATAAAAGCAAGACTCAGTCACTGGTTTTGGAGAATTTACCCTAATGGAGGTAGACTCATCATTAGAAACCTTAGTTACCTCCTTTGGGCCATAAATTGAAGCTCAACTTCAAATTCTACTATTCTTGCATCTTCTTTTAAATAATGTTCTGTGTAGTATGCTACTGGTAGTCCTGTGGCACTATTAACATTATCTACTGATGGAATTAACTTCCACAAAGGATTCTACAAACGTTTAGATGGCAGAAAGTATTTAAGAATAAACAAATACTGGTCTGCATCAAAAATATCAGTATTCTGCTTTCATAAAAGTCAAGAAAAAGTTCTTTTGAGTATACAGAACTGCTGGAAACAGATCATCCTATGTATGCAGTACATGTGCAAAAATCGTATGTTAAGAAGTATGTTACACAGTCCATTGCTGGAACAGCTAGCTAAGCAGGCCAAATCAGTTGTCAGGTTTCAAAGAATCATAGCCTTCTTTCAGGAGGTCCCGCCAGGTTTTAAGGAAACGTGCATTTTCTGTACATTTGAGGGCAAGCTCTTCCACTTGAGCTGATACTGCAGATGTGGCTTCGAGAAGTTTGGTTAGAGAAAAAGCTGCCTGAAATTAAAAAAAAAAAAAAATTATTTTTAAAATTCTCATCTCATTTTATAGTCTAAGTTAAATTCCCTCAATACTTTAAACCCAATGCCCAAATTATTTTCTTTAAAAGTAATAGATTTTCAAATTAAAATGCTAACTCTTTCAGGGAACCTAACCAAACACTGTTCCCAGATAACACACCAGGAATTAATTTTACATATTTACTTGTAACCAGTCTTATTCTGTAAAAATAGATCCTGATTCATCAAGGGAGGGAGGGGGAGAGGGGGGAGGGAGGAAGGGAGAGAGAGAAAGAGACAGAAAGAAGGAAGGAAGGAAAAGAATTTGTCGAGTTCAGTCCCCAGTTTCCAATGTGCACAGGAAGGTCTATTCCACAAGTTACCCCAGGAAGATCATTCCACTTGCCCCACTCAAGCGTCCATAAATACGGAATTTGTGACCCCCACCACTGGGCTCCAGTGGTATATATGTGATAAGGTTGGGAGGCTAGGTGCTAGTTTCTGAAAATCGGAGATTTAATAGAAATCTTCCAGACTATGCATTCTAGCATTCATAGGGAGAAGGCCTGTACTAAACAGTTAAAAGAAACCGACAGAGAAGTCAGGGGCTGTGACTAAGCCCTCCCAGATGGGTCCAGCGCAAAGCAAGCCTGGGAGACAATAGCATTACCAGCTGGCTCTGGGCAGATGGCCAAGTAGAACAGAAAGAAATCACAGCTGGGTCCAAATCACCAACAGGCAGCAAGGCTACCGGATCGCGCATTCAAAAGTGGGAGAAGAGCGGGCAAAAAGATCTGGCACCAACAAGCGCAGAGGAGATGCAGGGTTTCGGGTTACAGCAGATGATTGAAACCAGAAGTCGAAGCAAAAGACAACAGGGGTGGGGCAGTGGA
Source organism: Ictidomys tridecemlineatus (assembly GCF_052094955.1). Taxonomy (NCBI): domain Eukaryota; kingdom Metazoa; phylum Chordata; class Mammalia; order Rodentia; family Sciuridae; genus Ictidomys; species Ictidomys tridecemlineatus. The sequence goes on along the minus strand of NC_135485.1, from coordinate 117,081,114 downwards.
GAGACAGCTCCTTAATTCCTCGACTCGAAATCTAAAGGCAGAATTTCTGCATGGGCTGGCACTTCAGCCGTTGGCATCGCCCACCCTTCGGATGTGGGAGCTGGTGTAGGGCTCCCTCTGCCTCCCGGGCTCGGTAGGGTCTATCTTAAGAGAATCCCCAAGGGGGACGTGGTCCCAGACTCATAGAGCGACGCGACACTCACATCTCCTATCTGCAGCTCCACTTCCTCCAGCGGGTCCACGGTTCGGCCACTGCTCCTGCTCGAATCCCGCCAGCCCAAACTCGTTGGGACACCGGGGGAAGATGCTGAAGAAACGTCGGAAGAAGAAGGAGAGGAGGGAGGCGGTGGGGGAGGCGAAGACACACGAAACTCCTCAGGGTCAGCCATGGGAAAAGGCTGGGACCGCAGAGCCGGGCCTAAACAGCAGAACCGACACCAGCAGTCTTTCAATCGCTCGCGCCCAAAGCCCAGAGGCTCCGCCTCCTCCCCCCCGAAGTCCCGCCCCGTCCTCTCGTGGATCTCAGTCCAAGACCACAAAGACTTTTCGTTTTTCGCGACAGCCAATCAGACGTCAGTCAAGTCACCTTGGGCGGCTCACCGCTCCTGCGCAAACCTCCTGTTGAGCCTCCAGTTCTGTCGGGGCAGAAGACTACAACTCCCAGGGTGCTGTGCGCGTCTCCCGACTCCAGCTGCCTCTTACTGCTCGTGCGCATGCGTTTTCGGGGTACCTTGCGCGACTCTCCCGCCCCAATTCGGCTTTAGAGCTAGACCTTCGGCCTACTGGTGCGTGGGTCAGGAGGAAGCGCAGGCTCAATCCTCAACCTGAAGCCGCAGGGCGCCTGGGACTTGAAGTCTCTTTCTCTTTTGCTACTTGACCCGGAAACCTGTTTTTGCTGTCGCGTCATGCGTGGCGCCCGCGCAGAGAGGGAGGGAGGCGGGGACGCCGCGAAGCAAGGGCGGTCGGTGGATCCGAAAGGCAAACTTCAGCCGGAGAGTAGGTGTAACCTGGCAGATGATGGCGCCCCCCGTGGCATAGAGGTCCAGCGCCCTCCGCGAGCCTCAGACAAGTTCTTCCGTGGTGTCCGACAGAGAAAGTCCTGATTATTTTGAACATGTTGGTGCGGCTAGCCAAGCTGTCCTGCCCGGGTGAGAGGGAACTCCTGGTGGGGACCAGTAGAGGAAGGTGAAGGAGTTTGGGCGAAACAGACTAGCCCACGCCTCGGGGCTGTAGACACCCCTCCCGTCCCACCTCTCGTCTATTTTCTCAGGCTAGACTGGGGCAGAGGTGGACGCTGTCTGCCTCTGGAAATGGGACCCTGGCTTCCTCCCCTTGGGGTTGCCACAATTGGAAGAATTCATAACTAGGTTAAAGGTCATGGGCAGAGGAAAGTTGTCAACACGGCCCCCTCAGTGGACTTCTGAATCGAGTGTTCCCAAATCTTGGTCCTAATGCACATCCCAAAGCTCAGGTGCTGTATGTTGCCTTGTTAAGAGTGGGAAAAAATAATATTTGTACAGTTTTTCTTCTTGGTCCTGACCTGACTCGTCTTGCAGTCATCCTAGTCCAGTCTTAAGAATTTGAAGTCTGATCTGTCACATCGTGATTAACATTCATATGCTGCCCAAGTCACAAATTATATCTGGAGTTAGGAATTTTTCTGCATTATCTAAAATTAACTAGAGGCTTATCGTTATGGGTGCACCTTGACGCTGTTACACGTTTTTATAAAGTTTTACTTTAAAACAGTGTGTGTTTTTTTAATTCAAACAAAGTTTAGAAGACCTTAAATTCCAAGTTAAAACTTGCTATATATTTTAAACGAAGTTTTGGTTATAGAATAATCCTTGAACAAGAATAAATGTTTAAAATTCAAGATGTTCGTATTAAATTTCATGAAAGTAGAATTTTGTTAAATTTGGTCCCCTTATAAAGTTTCTGTTACCCATGAATCTATTGGGCACCTAATGCATGGATATTCTTTATTTTGTTGACCATTGGTAATGTCAGATGCTATCTACTCTATAGCCTAATTCAGGTGCATTCAGTCTTGGCCCAGTAACTCTTTTTTCTTTAAATACTTGCTCATTGCCATTTTCCTAACCTGGTGTTAGCACTAGTGTGAGCAAAGAGTTGGAACTCCAGTGTTCTGCAGTGTCCAAATCAGTGTAAGTGATATGATGGTGTTATGGGTTCAGTGGACTTTGTGACTTTTTTACCAAGATTCACAGTGCCTAACTGTTGAAATCTCTCAAGTAAGAGATCTCTTTTGTTTTCAGAAAAGGCTGTGACTTTTTTTTTTTTTTTTAAGATCCCCTGGAAGAATTCAGGACTGGGGATGTAGCTTGGTAGTAGAACACCCTTGATTTTAATCCCCAGTACACGAAGGTGGGGAGGATACATTCACCTTGCAATTGGGTACTAAATAAAAATAATTAGCATTTGCCAGGCTGATCTTTATTCAAACATGTCATCTTCAGTTAATTGGAAAGAAAACAGTTTTACCACAGCCTCAAATTCAGTGACTTCAGAGATAATTTCAAGTTGATTAATAGTCTCATAACTTGACAGACTGTTAAAATTGAGATTGCGTTTGAATTTATTTGTATCTTCTGTAAATGGGGATTGTAGCTGCCTCATATATCTCATAAAGTGATGAAAGGATAAAATTCTTAGCCATCAGTATGTCCACAAAAGAGTAAATTATACAGTCCAAATCCACTGAAATTATTTTGTTGATCTTTGCTATTTACTGTTTACAACACATTTTTAGAAGTTTATTCATTTGTAGATAGATGCTTCATAGTAGTGACACTTTAAAAGTTAGGAAAGGCCTTATTGTTATTATACCAGAAATTAAACAGAGATTTGAAGGCTTCTCTATAACAGTTGTTAACTAGGAAGGCACCTATTCAATTAACGAATAGGTATTTAAAACTTGCTTTGTGTAAGACATATTCTAGATCCTTCATAGATTGACTATAAACCTTATAGTAAATGGATAAGGAGAAGTAACTTGCTAAAAACATCATTGCTATTAATAAATTCAAACACTGAGGAGATAGACTTCACTTTTGTGTTTTTGTGGCTGGCTTCTTCCATTTTGCAGTGTTATTCACAAGGCTTATCCATGTTGTAGCATCTATCAGTACTATCAATTTTTCGTTTTTATTGCTGAGTATTATTTAATTGTATGAGTACATCACTATCCATTTACTAGTTTACATTTGGGTTTTTTCCACTTTGTGGCTATAAACATTTATGTACAAGTTTTTGTGTGGACATGTTTTCATTTATCTTTGAAAACCCTGTTTAACCTGTTTCCCAAAAAGTTGTACCATTTTATATTCCCACTAGCAGTATATGAGGTTTTCAATATTTCCACATCCTTGCCAGTACTATCTTCTTGAATATAACCATCCTAGTGGATGTAAAGTGGTATTTCGTGGTTTTGATTTGCATTTCCCTATGTTCAATGATGTTGAGCATCTTTTAATGTGTTTCTTTGGGAAAACATCTATTCAAATCCTTTGCCCACTTTTTAATTGGTTTATGTGTCTTTTTGTTATTAGATATAAGATTTCTTTGTATAGATTGAAGATATTCTATATACAAGTCTCTTATCACATATATGATTTACAATTATGCTCCCCCTTGTATGGATTATCTTTTCGTTTTTTTTTTTTTAAATATTTTTACATGTAGATGGCATAATAACTTTATTTATTTATTTTTTTAATGTGGTGCTGAAGATCAAACCTAGTGCCTCACACATGCTAGGCAAGTGCTCTACCACAGCCACAACCCCAGGCCACTTTTCACTTTCTTAATGGTATCCTTATAGAAGCACAAAAGTTTTTCATTTTGATGAAATGTAGTTTAATTATTTTTTTTCTTTTGTTTGTGCTTTTGGTTGTCATATCAATGATTTACACTAATATTTTATAGTTTTAACTCTTATATTTGAACTTCTTTTTGAGTTAATTTTTATACTACCATAATCTTTTAACTTTTTATTTCAAAATAATTTTTAACTTAGATGAGTTGCTAAGATAATACAGAGTTCCCATATACCCTTTGCTAAGCTTAATGTCTTACATAACCATAGAATAATTATCAAAACTGAGAAATTAACATTAATTAAATACTACTAATTAACTACAAACTTTATTCAAAGTTCCTTTTTCTGTTCCAGTATTCAGTCCAGAGCACCACCTTGCTTTTACTTGGTCTACTTAATTGTGACAGTTCCTATATTAATTCTTATCTTTCATGACCTTGAGACTTTTATGTATATTTGTCAGGTATTTTGTAGAATGTCTCTCAATCTGAGTTTGTCTTGTGATTTATCTTGATTACAAAGAGATAAGATTTTGAGCATGTATTTTATAGAAATGAAGAATCCTTTTCATTGCAACATATTGATGTATGATACCAATAGGTCTTGCTGGTGATATTTAAACTTGATCACTTGGTTAAAGTCATATTTCTCTACTGTAAAGGTGATATTTTTCTCTTTTAGTATTCTTTCTTGCTAGAAACTATTCTGTAAGTCCAATTCACATTCAAAGGGAGGAAAATTAAAGATTTTATGGGCATATCTCAATTTTTTATACTGTGATATTTCTGTCAAAATCTTTGTTGAAAGGGAATTTATTTGGCATAAAGAATAGGATATACATTTTTCCAAATGGCTGTCATCTATTTTTGTACCTCTAATAAGTGACTATCTCCTCATGATTTGGAATAGCATCTTTATCGTATACCACATCCTTTTGTGTATTCTACTTCTGAACTCTTTTTATTTGTTCATTATTCTGTCCCTTCTCTTGTTTATTAGATAGTTTTTAAATATCTAAAATTCACAAACTTTGTGACCAAATGCTAACTGAATTGCCTATCTAAGAAAGAATAGAATCTGCTCACATTTGAATCATTTTTTAAGAAGCCATTCAAGCGGGGATCAGTGTCACATGCCTGGAATCCCAACAGTGGCTCTGGAGGCTGAGACAGGGGAATTGCAAGTTCAAGGCCAGCCTCAGCAATTTAGCAATCCCCTGAACAACTTAGGGAGAATCTGTCTCAAAATAAAACATTGAAAAAAAAAGTTTGGGGATGTGGTTTAGTTACCCCTGGGTTCAATCCCTAGTACCAAAACAAACAATAATGATAAAAAAAAAAAGTCATTCAGTTTATGTTTTTTCAGTTTACTCCTAACAAGAACTAATTTTAAAAAATAAAATAATGTTCATAATTTTCATACAGCCTATCATTGCTTTCATGCCTTAAAAATTAAGAAAAATTATCTACCTCTCTGTGCTACAAGATGGTCTTCAACTTCTGTTGTACCTCAAATCACTACCCACTATACAATTTATCCCCGGGATAAAGACAAGCGATGGGAAGGTAAGTAATAATTTGTGTAAAATTGTTGAAACTTTTCTAGATACTTTATATCATTTTGTGGAGAGGAATATTTTATTTTTCATGATAATTTAAAATAATCTAATAATATTTTATGGCTTTACCAAGTATGTTATATATTACTACATAGATAAGTAAATATTTAATAAATTTATGATAATCTCAAAGTCAAAAGTTGCTTTATGGAAGCTAACATAAGATATGCGCTGGGATAGAACCTAAGAGAGCATCAAACTTATACAATAATATATGTAGTATCTTTATGCAAAACAGAGGGAATTTCTATAAGTAACACTAAAGCATAGCAGGTAGTTTGTATACCAGCATGTAATTTCTTGTGATTATTAGGTCATATTAATCTTAATATTTATTTTTTAACAGGAGTGAACATGGAAAGATTTGCAGAAGAAGCGGATGTGGTAATAGTTGGTGCCGGCCCTGCAGGGCTCTCTGCAGCTATTCGTTTAAAGCAGTTGGCTGCTGAACATGAAAAGGACATCCGTGTGTGTCTAGTGGAGAAAGCTGCTCAGATAGGCGCTCATACCCTCTCAGGGGCTTGCCTTGATCCGTGTGCTTTTCAGGAACTCTTCCCAGACTGGAAGGAAAGGGGGGTATGAAAAATTGCTTCTTTTATAGAGTCTATACTGTATCTCTTTTTCCAAATTACTGGAATAGAAGAACCCTTATCATGTAATTCTTTTAGGGGGTAATTGTATACATATGTATAGATGTTTAAATTTGAAAATTGCAAACATGTTGGCTCTTATCAGAATTATAATATATTGGCTCACTGGGTGATGTGGTGCACACCTATAATCCCAGCAGCTTGGGAGGCTGAGGCAGGAGGATCACGAGTTCAAAGCCAGCCTCAGCAAAAGTGAGGTGCTAAGCAACTCAGTGAGACTCTTGTCTCTAAATAAAATACAAAATAGGGCTGGGGATGTGGCTCAGTGGTTGGGTGCCCCTGAGTTCAATCCCCAGTACCAAAAAAAAAAAAAAAAGATTTTTTACTCTTATTTTTATATAATGCCTTCTACATATTATATTTATGTACTGGACTTATGGGAAGGCATGATTTGGGAAAGATCCATGAGTATTTGTGCTTTTTTTGTTTTTATTTTTTAACTTGTTTCTATAGATATTTGTATTATTGTTCTTAAAGCATTATGTAAAATTTTCTAGAACAATGTTATATCTAAAGCCAAAGAGGATAATGTAATTTTCTAAAGAAATTAGTTGCTGTGTCCTCTCATGACTCACCAAAAAAAGCTACAGGTGTGATATGCAGAGGACCAAGAGCTAGTTTTACTTTCAAATAAAATTTCTATGAACTTTATTAAAATCTTACAGTCTCAGTTTTTTAATGCCTATCCTGTTCTAGGGTTAGAATATTCAGTGTCTTTTAATACTCTGGCTGAAGGACAAAAAAGTTTATAAATATTGGGCTGGGGATGTAAGTTAGTGGTAGAAAACTTAACTAGCATGTATGAGGCCCTGGGTTTGATCCCCAGCAACACAAAAACAAAACAAAAATCAAAAAAGCGTGTAAATATCATCTGTATTCTTTTTATATGGAGTAAATTTCAGTTTGCTCTCCTTTACAAAAGATTGTACTTTTGAAAATAAAAGTAATTTTGCTAAATTAAATATTTGGTCAGTATTATAGTAGAAATATCATTGAATGATTATCAGCATGATATCAGTTCTGATGGAAAACATTTTTTGTGTCAGACCCCTTTATTGCTTTGGTACATACACATACACACGTGTATGTACATAACACAAACACATACATATATGGAGATGAAATTCATTGTATGTATGTTAATTGCTTTTATCCAAAGGAAAAATAAAACTTTTCTAATTTTTTTTTTCAAAAAGCAAGAAATTTCAACTTGGAGTCAAGCATCTAGGCCAGACTCCTATAGGGACAGGGAAACATAATGTTCACAATGCAAAGATGTTTCCCAGACCCCCAAGAAAGGGGTTTCTGGGATGCAAAACTGGAAAGAGACTTATTTTGTTTTTAAAAAGATGCCCATCCACTCAAAAAGACAGAAAAAGGATTTGCAGTTAAAAGATTTTCAAAGGAAAGCCTGAAAGGAAGATGAGGGAGGGGATTCCCTTTCCATATTGTGTCAACTAAATTCAAAAGGTAGTTGGTTTTTTGTGGGGGTTTTGTTGTTTTGTTTTTGTTGGGGTTTTTTTGCCCTTACAAATTAAAACTAAAAAGTTTTCTTTCTTTTGTTTCTAGGCTCCACTTAACACTCCTGTAACAGAAGACAGATTTGGGATTTTAACAGAGAAATACAGAATTCCTGTGCCAATTCTTCCAGGTAGAAAATAGTTCTAGAACAGTGAAATTCCACACCTGAAAGGAAGTACATTTCATTTAGAGAAATTCCTTCCTTTGCAGATGAGAAAACCGATATTCAGAGATTTGAAATATTTAGCCAAAGATATACAACTAACTGGTGGGAAAGCAGGAGTAAAACCCAGTTCTTTTGACTTCCAGTCTGGAAAAATCATGATAGCATTAGAAGCCAACCAGGAATTTTTAATTTAATGTTTTTAATTTAGTAAATTAGAACTAAATTAAATCAAAATTATAAAAAGTATTGAAATTATGACCATCAAGATAATGTATACATATATGCATATATGCAGAAGTACAAGTTGATTAGAATTAAAAAGTATATTTAAGTATTAAATTAAAAAGTATATTTTTAAGATGTTTATTAACAAAAAAGTCAGATTTACAAATTAAGCATGTATTTGTAGGTCTTCCAATGAACAATCATGGCAATTACATTGTACGCTTGGGACATTTAGTGAGTTGGATGGGAGAACAAGCAGAGGCCCTTGGTGTTGAAGTGTATCCAGGGTATGCTGCTGCCGAGGTTTGTATAGTCTTGTTTTTAATGTTTGTAGGAAACAATTTATTTTTCTTCTGTAAATAAACCAATAATTTTACAGAGGTGAAGATATATTTTAGAAATGGCATATGAATTAACAATTATAAGATTGAGGAACCTTAAAAAGATCAAATCTGAAAGTACTTGAATTCCTTGTATTGTACCCTCATCAAGTGATTTCCAATTTCTGATTAAACACCATAAGGAATGAAAAATACTCTTCTGGCTATGTAGACTAACAGTAACCGCTCCCTTATATTGAACAGAAAATACTATTTTATGCTATACAGAACAAATACATATACCCTTTCAAGGACAACTTTCCAATTATATTTATGCCTTGCTGTCTCCTGGCTCACCTTTACTATGGAGTTTTTTCTTTCTAAGACTAAATATTCTTTTCAGTCATCACATGATGTAATTTGAGTTCCTTGAGTATTCTCGTTGCTGTCTTCAGAACATGTTCCTTTTTATCCCCTTAATAATTGACTTTATATCATTTTATCCCCCATTATACTTCACCCAGAATAAATTACTTCAAGTCTAATATAGAACAGGACTGTAATCTTCTTCATACTAGAAACTTCTGTTCCCTGAAAGTAATTTTCTTGGCAACTACATCAAACTGTTGATCCTCATTATATGTTATTGGGAAAATTATTAAAATCTTCTGCCAACCCAGAAGAATCCTCTCCACAAATTGTTTAAAATAAAAAATAGCTTTATTATTGAATGAACATTAAACCAAGACTGCAAAGAATGTCAAGAAATCTCTTCCTTCTAAAGCAGCAAACTAGATACAATCTGTTACAAAATATACAATAATTGTCATTATTGAAAGGAAGAATAAAAGTTGTGTTCTTTTGATAAGCAGCACATTACTTGGATTCAGGCAACCCAAATTCCCACAGAGACAGAAAGACCTGATGGCATCCTCCTTGATGTTCACATTTCAGAGTGACAACTCCAAAGCCCCAAGGAGACATCCTTGGAATGTAAAACTGTCATTGTGTTTATTTAGATTTTTTAAAAAGACTCCCATATATCTGGGACAGATTAAGCATTTGCAGTTAGAGCTTGGCTAGAAGAAATGCTGAAAGAAAAGTGAGGGATGGGGCAGTTTTCTTTGGTACTGAGAAAAATTCAGATTTTAAAAATTTGTTTTGACCATTACAGTATACAAGTCAAATAAAACACAGATCCCTGTTATACCTGTTGTTACAAATTTGTTTTCCCAGCTGATACATATGCATTTGGTTTTTTGGACCCCAGTGTGGGATTTACATTTCTCCTTATTAGACATTCTTGATTGGGATCAGTGTCAAAATCACAGGTAGGTGATTTGTAGAACCTATGATTTTCATTTTTTGATTATATGCACATACTGAGAATGTCTTGTCTTTCTCCTCTTTTCCTCGTTTCCACCCCCCATATCTTTTTCTCAGTTCTTTAATGATTGTTGCCAACAGAAGATTGATCTATTTTCCAGTTTTGTTTTGATACCCTAAACTAGACTTCAGTTCATTTTTTCCCATATCCATTCCTATTAACCCTTGTTTTGCCTTTCTACTCTCGTTTCTTTATAATCTGTCGTTTGTTTCCTCTCTAAAGAAAAATGCTCTTTGGAGAGAAAAGTACAAAATGTGTAATGGAACCAATATAAGGATTATAGAGTGATACTGTTTCTCATTTGCAGAATTACACTTTTGATCTGTCTTCCTCCCTCCTTCTTGATCTGAAAATAAACTATAATTACCACTGGGAAGTTTTTATCCTCCTTTTGTTTTTTGGGTCCCAATTCATTGAAGTTAGGCTTTCTTCAAAGTTTCTTTCTCTATCCATGTTATTAGCCTCTCATTTCATATTCTTTACATATGATTTTATGTCTGAAGAGAGTCTCTTTTTTAATATTATCAGTTTATTTTACTAACCTCTTTTTGCCTCCTCCTTTTCTTCCTCATCGGGCTTGTGGCATTGCTGTTATTTCCATCAGTATGACTCATGTTGTTTTGTACTCCAGAAGAGAGTACCTCAAAAGCATGTCTCTTTTTTGCATTAACATTTCAAAGCCTGTGTTTCTATAATCTAGAGAACATGTTCACATTCTAAGAAATCGAAGGCTGTTTACTCTTCCTTTTCAAGGTTAGTATGAATCCTGAAGTGATAACAAATTTGTTTTTGTCATTTTAGATCCTTTTCCATGAGGATGGTAGTGTAAAAGGAATTGCCACTAATGATGTGGGAATACAAAAGGATGGTGCACCAAAGGTAATAGTAACATGGCTGCCAAATTGACAAAAAAAGAGAGCACACTCAAACTCAGTAATTTAGGTCTTGTTCCAACCACACATAATTATGTGAGTTTTAGAATATAATTATTAGTATGGAATATTTGTTTAAAAATATAAAAGCAATTTGAGCTCCACATGATTTATGCAAGTAGATACAACAATTAAGAATAACTTTTTAGGGCTGGGGTTGTAGCTCGGTGGTAGAGTGCTTACCTTGCATGTATGAGGCACTGGGTTCAATTCTCAGCACCACATATAAATAAAATAAAAGTCCATCAACAATTAAAAAAAATATTTAAAAAACAAAGTGATTCCTTTTTAAAAAAGAATAATTTTTAAATAGATACAATAATTCATGCAAATATACAAAAAAAAATCCATTTCAAAATTTTTACTTCATTCAGTTGATAAGGCAATCAATAAGATATCACTACCGGTTCAATGAAAATTCAAAACACATACAAGTGTATATAGGTCATCAGTCACCTGCATTGCCACCTCCACAATTTTCATTCCTATGGATAAGAATCATTTATATTATTATCAGTAGGTGAACAATGATAGACTTTGACCTGATTTTAACCATCAAGTCCTTTGGTAGATATAAAACTGGTTGCCTTTCTCTCATTCAAAATGTACAGCTGAATGGTTTTCACATTTTCACAATTTGTGTTTTTGAATCTGAGGAAGAAAAACCATTAGTTTATAGAGTTCTTACCTATAAGGTTCATTGGAAAAGACAAGAAAAAAGTACATTGCTTTCCAATTAGAGCAAAACACAAATTCACATTCTAATTAACTACATATCTGTGCTTTATTATCTGATTTCGCACCTAGATCATAAGCTTCATGAGGACAGAGATGAAATGATCTAATGCCTGGCACCATGCCGGGTAAATAATTAGGTCTCAGTAAATGTTTGTTTATGGATAGTTTATACCCCTTTCTACCACTTTTAAAACTAGGACTTTGTCTAGTTTGCTCCAGTAGATCTTCATGCTTCTCATTACTTCTTGCTGAGAAAGCAAATGGCAAAGTTTGTAAGTTATACCTATTTCAGGAGTCCTCCTATATAGCAATTTAAATGGCTACATCAGAATCATCTGAGGTATTAGGGTTCAGGAAGTCCTTCAGTAGAGATAAAGAAACTGGGCTTTGGGGATTTGTTTAATATTGGGGACTGAACCCAGAGATGCATTACCACTGAGCTATATCCCTAGCCCATTTTTGCTGAGGCTGGCCTTGAATTTGAAATCCTCCTGTCTAAGCCTTCCAGGTCACTAGGATTATAGGCATGTACCATCATGCCCAGTAAAGAAACTGTTTCTTTTGTTGTTGTTGTTGTTTTGTTTTGTTTTTTTGTTTTGGTACTGGGATTGAACCCAGGGGTGCTTAACCACTGAGCCACATCACCAGCCCTTTTTATATTTTATTTAGAGACAGAGTCTTACAGAGTTGCTTAGAGCCTCACCAAATAGCTGAGGCAGACTTTGAATTCTTGATCCTCCTGCCTCAGCATCCTGAGCCACTGGGATTACAGGCATGCACCACCAGAACTGGCTAAGCAGTTGTTTCTTAAAACATGCACTCAGAAATTCCGAGTCATTGCCAAGTGAACAGACAACTGTTATCTTATAGTAACAAAAGAAAATTGGTTATTTTTCCTACATTATGACAATAATTTATCAATATCAAATAAGTCATTAATGTCACAACAAAATTCACACAAATTCTACCATTCTGATATTTCATTTTTTGTGTTCTCATATTTGTTCAAAATTTGTTTGTGTTCTGTGCTTTATATTTATAAAAGTATATTTTGTATATTGTATTCATATAGATATGAAAGCATAGAAACAGGGTTTGGTAGTATACATAGTGGCAGGCCAAAGCAGGAGGATCACTTGAGCCCCTGAGTTGGAGACTAGCTTGGGCAACATAAGACGACCCCATCTCTTAAAAAAACATATTAACCTAAAAGAACATAGAAGAACGTAATGGATTCTTAGTGTTTGGAACTCAAAATCTAAGTTTTTTAAGTGGAAAAAAAAATCAAGGATTCCTCTGCTTCCTCTGTTGTACCATTCTCTGTTTAACCCAGGTTTTCCTCCCTGACATTTTACTGAAACAACTCGTTAAGAGTCATATACCTTAGCTTGCCAATTCACTAGTCAGTCTGTCTTTTCTTACTTCACCTGAATAAACACTTCATAAGAAAAATAAGTTACCAAAAAACATGAAAAATGTTCAAGTAACCAAAAATAAGATAATGATGAAATAATTCTTACCACTGAGACTGAAAATATTTAGAACCTAGGGTATTGATCCTAGCAGTAATTAACATTGAAACAACCTAAATGTTCAACTATTGGAATTTGGTTGAAAACTTGAGAATCTGTTCAAATATTGAAGATAAGTGCTTTATTTGATGTATATTGCTTTAGGCAAATCAGTTTATAATGTGAAAATAATTGTAAATTATGCCATTTTAAACCTCTTAATTGTATGACTATATCTGTGCACACATATTCATGCAAATATATGAATAGAAAAACATTAAGATATATTTCTAAGAGATTTTTCCTGATTATTTTTTATTTTGTTCAAAAACTTTATTAATAGAGCATTTACTGTGTATCAGACATAAATGCAAAATACATAACAAGAGAAAAATGCTCATTGTAGTTCATTTTATAGTAGGAAAAAGCATTTCATTTCATACAAATTGTTCAGCAAAAAAGAAAAAAAATCAACTGAAGAATTTAACCTGATCCTATAAAAGGATATAAATAAGCTCTCTATAATTTTCTATTCATAGTAATTTTCTGGAATGATTCACAAGAAAGCTATTTAAGTGGGTTTTGCTGCTAGTATTAAAACTGGAAAATCACAAACAGTTGGAAAATGACCTTTCCACTTTATATGCATTTGTAGAGGATTTTTTTTTTAGCATGAGCATTCTTTATTGTAAAAACAAGACACAAGATATAAAATTTAAATTAGATTCCACTTAAAACAGTATTCTTTGGCAGTTATCAAGAATACAAGCAATGTGTTGGAGAGGATCTGGGGGCGCGGGGAAGGTGTACTCATACATTGCTGCTGGGATTACAAATTGGTGCAACCACTTTGAAAAGCAGTGTGGAGATTCCTCAGAAAACTTGGAATGGAACCACCATTTGACCCAGCTATCCCACTCCTCAGTCTATACCCAAATCAGCATACTGTAGTAACATAGCCACATCAGTGTTTATAGCAGCTGAATCATAATAGCTAAACTGTGGAAGCATCCTAGATGCCCCTCAACAGATAAATGGATAAATGTATATACACAATGGA